>NC_138347.1:109054837-109794837 GCF_046562875.1 Panthera onca
TTTTTTTAACATTTAATTGATGGGGCTCGTGGGTGGCTCAGTCGGTTGAGCGTCTGACTTCAGCTCAGGTCATGATCTCATGGTTCATGAGTTTGAGCCCTGTGTCTGGCTCTGCAGACAGTTCAGAGCCTGGAACCTGCTTCAGATTCTTTGTCTCCCTCTCACTCTGCTCCTCTCCCACTTGTGCTTTGTCTCTGTCTCTCTCTCAAAAATAAATATTAAAAAAAACCCCACTTAATTGAAGTAAAGTTGTATACAGAATTATTTAGTATTAACGCAGGTATGTCAGTTCAAAAGTTAGTTAACAGGGGTGCCAGTTGAGCGTCCAACCAGCTCACTTCACGATCTCATGAATTATGAGTTTGAGCCCCGCATGGGGCTCTGTGCTGACAACTCAAAAGCCTGGAACCTGTGCTTATTCTGTGTCTCGTTTCTCTCTGCCCCTCCCATGCTCACACTCTGTCTCTCTCTTTCTCTTAAAAATAAATAAACAAAACAAGTTAATAGATTTTAACTTTTTAATTTCAGATTTCCTTTTTTTCTGGGGAACTGTATTTTTGATAACAACAACTCTAGTTGCCCTTCTGAAAAAAGAAAACAAAGAAGTATCAGTAGGAAAAGAAGAAACTCAAGGGATCACAGATACTTACAAGCTGCTTTTTGCAATTATAAAAATGCCAGCAGTTCTGACCTTTTGCCTTCTGATTCTAACTGCAAAGGTAAGAGATTTATAAAGCAAAATTTACCACTCTGCTAGAATTACCAATATCATGGAATATTTCCTTTGCCTTTTCATATCATAAGTCCCTTCCTGCTACTATTAGAATTTAACAATATAAAGCAGTATTTTCTGTTTATTAAATTTGTTTTAAAAGGTGTGATGATATCAAATGTAATTTCAAAGTAAGCTAACTCTCTTGGGATCTTGAAAAGAATTATGCCAATTTGAAATACTTCTAACAAATGTGAAATTTTATCTAATGAATGATATTATTGCTTGGTATGGAAATGAATGCCTTGAAAAAAATAATAGTTCACTACTGTTATAATGAACATACATTTAGTATCAAAAGTATTATAATTATTTACATAGAATGTGATCTACAAAGATATGGAAATATATAAGCATTAGAAATCTATTTAAAAATCAGTTGACTTATTTTTTTTAATGTTGGAAAGAAATATACCATAAATAAATGGGCATTTTGGTGACTTTTATTTTATTCTTTATGTTTTCTGTATTAAGATGTCCTAATTTTATAGTCCAAAAACATTTTTAAAGATATTATGCTAGAGGAAAGGTAAGTATATTTTGTTATAGTGAAATATTGGTAGTGTTAGAATTAATATTCCTAGAATCTGAAATCAGTTATAGGAGTTTCATATTACATATTTAAAGCTATCTACATAAACAGTTTATAGGTGTCTTTTGACACTCCTGAAGTAAAATCTGGAGCCTCATTGTTTTTGAAAGGAAACATTGGGAAGGTTAAACTTAAGATTCAACTTTAGGAAATAATGAAAAGTTCAAGCAAGATATTATCTAATTACATCATTTAGAGATAATCATTGGTAACACTTTGGTATATTTTCTTCCAGCACTCTTTTTTCCGTGTGTGTATACTTTACATATGTAAATATAATTAATGTTATAATCAACCAATTAATAATATAGATGTGTATTTATATACATATATATATATATATACACATATATATATGTATATACATATATATATATATACACACAAATATGCATGTAAATAAAAGGAATTGGATCATATAATATATAATTTTTATCTCATTTTTGTCTTATTACTCCATGTTCCTTATCATTAAATAATTTTTGAGGGGTGCCTGGGTGGCTCAGTTGGTTAAGCTTCGGCTCAGGTCATGATCTCATGGTTCATGAGGTCGAGTCCTGTGTCGGGCTCTGTGCTGACAACTCAGAGCCTGGAGCCTGCTTTGGATTCTGTGTCTCCCTCTCTCTCTGCCCTTCCCCACTCATGCTCTGTCTCAAAAATAAACATTAAAAAAAATTTAAAAACATTTATTTTGAAAACATACTTTTTTATACCTATGTAATTGTTATAGTATATCTGTTTGCTGCAATTTACTCATTTTTCTGTTGTACATTTAATTTGCTTATTTTATTTTAATTTTTTAAAAATGTTTATTTTTGAGAGATTGCAAGCAGGGAGGGGCAGAGAAAGAGGGGGACAGAGGATTCAAAGTGGGTACTGTGCTGACAGCTGAGAGCCCAATGTGGGCCTCAAACTCACGAACTGTGAGATCGTGCCCTGAGCCCAAGTCAGGCACTTAACTGACTGAACCACCCAGGTGCCCCTAATTTGCTTACGTTTTTTAATTATAAAAATGCACTAGTGACTATTTTTGTGCATATACATTCTGAATATTTCCTTTCAGTAGATTCTTAAATAGGCAATTAGTGGATCAGTGAATATGATTGCTAAATTGCTTTTTAAAAGATTATAGTTATACTGTTGCCAGCAATGTATAAGAATCTTATGTCCCCCTTTTATTTTTAAAAAAAACTTTTTTTTTTAATCTTTATTTATTTTGAGAGAGAGACAGAGTGTGAGCAGGGGAGGAGCTGAGGGGAGGGAGACACAGAATCAGAAGCAGGCTCCAGGCCCTGAGCTGTAAGCATAGAGCCCGACATGGGGCTCGTACTCACGAACCGTGAGATCATGACCTGAGCAGAAGTCAGACGCTTAACCGACTGAGCCACCTAGACGCCCTTTATGTCCCGCTTTTAAAGTAAACCTGGCCAAAAGTAACACCTCTTCTAAGTTTTAATGTGTTAGGATAGTTTTCTCTGCTTTTGAGTTTTATAATCATTGGAATATCCCATATGTATTATGTCTGGCTTCTGAATTCTTCCACTTAATGTGTATTTGTATAATTTATCCATATTGCTATTTATCGCAACAGTTTGTTCATCTCATTGTTTATAATATCCCACTATATAAATATGCTACAATTTATTTATCCATTCTATCACCAAATGTTTAGTTATTTCTACTTTTGGACTGTATTTTTATTAAAATTAAAAATAAAATATGAATATTCATAAAAAATATACATTACTTTTGGTGAACACGGATGCACATTTATGATGGGTAAATACCTAGGAATAGAATTGTGGGGTCACGAGAAATCCTTTAGTATATACTGCCAAACAGTTTTCTGAAGTGGTTGTTTCCACTTTTCCCTACCGCCAGTGGTGTAAGAGAGTTCCAGTTGCTTCACAGCCTTGAGAAGACATATTTTGTCCTTTCAAATCTAGCCTTTCTGGTGGGTGTGTAGTGGAATCCCATTTTGGTTATAATTTGCATTTCTCTGATGACTAAAGAAGTTGAGCATCTTTATATATGGTTATTGGCCATTTGAATATCCAGAGCTACCTTATTCTTTAAATTTGTAGAAGTTTTATATATGCTGGGTGTTTTGTTAGATATTTGTACTACAAATATCTCCTACTATAGTACTTTTAAGATAGAGTAAATGTTGAAGTTAGTTTGTATATCTAATATTTACAAAGACAGTGGGTGAAATAGTGAAATCCTTTTCTGGAGTTAAGTGAAATGTCTTTGACCTTTAATTCTTCCATGGTGAAATTTGCCCTTTGGCTCCATTCCAAGAAGTTAAAGTGCATACTATTATAATTCCTTTAAAAAATGTTTTTTAGGGGGCGCCTGGGTGGCTCAGTTGGTTGAGTGTCTGACTTCGGCTCAGGTCATAATCTCACGGTTTGTGAGTTTGGGCCCTGTGTCAGGCTCTGTGTTGACAGCTCAGAGGCTGGAGCCTGCTTCGGATTCTGTGTCTCCCTCTCTCTGCCCCTCCCCCACACGTGCTCTGTCTCTCTCTGCCTCTCAAAAAAAAAGAAAACTAATAAAAAAAAAAGTTTTTTAGTATTGATTCACACTTACTGAAAATTTGTTTATATAGTTGAAAGACTTCCCATATATCGTTACTCAAATCCTCCAATTGTTAACATTTAATTCCACTTTCTGTATTCTGTAGATTTGTGCTCTATCATATATTTCTTCTGAAATATTAATTTGTACATATTATGTGCCCCTTTATCCATAAATGCCTTGAGTATGTATTTCCTAAGAACAAAGGTTTTCTCTTCCAAGCCACAACTTAATTAAAAATTTAAAAAGTTTAGGGTGCCTGGGTGGCTCAGTTGGTTAAGCATCCAACTTGGGCTCAGGTCATGATTTCACGGTTCGTGAGTTTGAGCCCCGTATCAGGCTCTCTCCTCTCAGCACAGAGCCTTTATGGATCCCCTGTCCCCCCCTGTCCCCCCTTAATAAGTTTATTAAGTTTTTTAATAAACTTAAAAAAATTAAAAATAAATAAAAAGGAAGAAATTTGAAATTGATATAATACTATTATCTAATCACAATCTATATCCAAATTTCACCAGTTGTCCCAATAACAGCCTGTATAACTTTACTTTTCCTGGTCAGGGCTCCAGTCCAGATCACACAGTGGATTTAGCTGGCATCAGCCTTTCTTTGTCCTTCATGACCTGATATTTTTAAAGCATACAGGCCAATTATTCTGTAGAATGGCATCCCATTTATGTGTAACTGATGTTTCTTCATATTGAGGTTCATGTTATGCAAATATTGATGACTTCAGAGAATTACATCAGGAGCCTTATCATGTCCCTTTATCCCATTAACCGTTATTAACTTTGATTACTCAGATAACCCATTGTAAAGTTACTATTTTTCTTTTTGTAATTAAAAAATAATTTATGAAGAGATACTTTGAGACTCTCTAAATATCTTATTTCACCCCAAACTTTTACTCACTGCTTTTAGCATTCTTACTCTGTTTGTTTTTGCTTTTTTTTTTTTTTGTTTTTTGGCTTTTGCTTTCTTAAAAATTAATCTATAATTTTTCTTCCCTCTCATTTAGCCCTTCAAGTATAATATTTTCTTGGAATTACTTTTGAAATGTTAAATATTTTTGGAAATTTTATTATGATTAGTCAGAAATCATCAAAATGTATTTGTGTGGCAGTGGTGCTTCATTTTATTTATTTTTATTAAAAAAATTTTTTTAAGTTTATTTGAGAGAGAGAGAGAGCATGAGTGGGGTAAGGACAGAGAGAGAGAGAGAGAGAGAGAATTCCAAGTAGGTTCTGTGCTGTCAGTGCAGTTCCCAGCGTGGGGCTTGAACCCATGAACCATGAGATCATGACCTGAGCCAAAACGAAGAGTTGGACACTTAACCGACTGAGCCCCAGTGATTCTTCATTTTAGCCAGATTTTATTTGGAGTCAATTAAAAGCTTTTTTTTTAAACTTAAAACATAGAGATCAGTAAGTTTGGGTTTGAACGTTGTTTATTTTAAGACATTAAAGTTTTTGAAATTTAATAGTAATTACAAGCATCTGCATTTCCTAAAAGTGCTGAATTTTCAGTTGTTCTCACTGAATATTGTTAGTAGACCACAGGACAAAGTGTGCCTTCCATAATTTGATTGTTGTACCAGATAGAATAATCTATTTTCTTGTAAATCAGTAATGACATTGAGGTCTCGGAGAACTTACATATGCTTGGGGGAAAATATTTTGTAAGTTACAAATTAAAATACTTTTTGTTTTTATATTGCAGATTGGTTTTTCAGCAGCAGATGCAGTAACAGGACTGAAATTGGTAGAAGAGGGAGTACCCAAAGAACATTTAGCCTTATTGGCAGTTCCAATGGTTCCTTTGCAGATAATATTACCTCTGATTATCAGCAAATACACTGCAGGTCCCCAGCCACTAAACATATTTTACAAAGCCATGCCCTACAGGTAACAATGAAATAAAACCTTACTATATAAGAAAGGTTAAATGAGTAATATTCGTCAGTATCATTAATGCCTGTGTGTAAAGTATATATGAATAAGACTTGAAAAACGTCTTCAACTGCAATATCATTAAATGCACTTTTATCTCTTTTTAACTTCTTAACAGGTTTTAGATAGCAGGCTTCTTTCACATAGTAAGCATACAGATTTCTGTTTTTGTTACTATTTTTTAACGTTAATGGAAGTAAACTCCATGTGTCTTTCTTTGTCTATAGATTATTGCTTGGATTAGAATATGCTCTACTAGTTTGGTGGACTCCCAAAGTCGAGCATCAAGGAGGATTCCCTGTATATTACTATATCATAGTGCTGCTGAGTTACGCGTTACATCAGGTAAGTTTGCCGTGGTTTTCTCAGGAAGTAAACTGTTTTTGGCAAATGAAGAAGACATTTTTCTAAAGTTGCCTTGAAATAATGATGATAAATTTTAAGACCGAAGCATGAATCTGACACTGAAGAAATTATTTAACAATGAACTTTAAACCTAGTGGCTTTTGATTTATTGAGCTCTATTTGTAGAAAGTTTCTTCTTCATTTTTTTTGTCCATTCAACCAGTGTTTGTTACATTACAGAATTTATTCCAAAGCCAGTAATTCTACCCTTACTAAGTATCCCCCAGTCTGTGTGTAAACTTGGGTTCTTTATTTCTTCTATTCCACATGCCTTTTCTTTCTGAAAGTACTGAGAAATGATGGCTACTGAGCTAGAGATCCCAGGTTTTCAGTTTAGATTCTGTATTGAAAGTTATGACTGACTCTTTGTGATGTTGGAAGTTGTGTGTTAATATGCTTTCTCTTTCTTTATTAGGTATGTTTTGCCATCACTAAACTGTAGACTCCCAGCAGTAAACTTTGGGACTTGACTGCATTTATTACCAATTATATTTAAGAGTCACTTTGGATTTTTCTCTGGAACCTAGTTTAAATTCTTTGAAAGTTGTATCTATAAATTCTTCACTTGTTTTTTAACTAAAACCTAAAAATATGGCTACCAAGTTATCTCAATAATTTTTTGCATACAGTTCATTTAGGAGAACTCCATAATGGATCTGTCCAACTAATTGTATGTTTATTTTTAGTTATTTATTAAAATTTTTTTTAATGTTCATTTACTTATTTTGAGAGAGAGAGAGAGAGAGAGAGAGAGAGAGAGAGAGAGAGAGTGTGTGTGTGTGTGTGTGTGTGTGTGCGCTAGCAGGGGAGGGGCAGAGAGAGAGAGAGGGAAATAGAGAAAGAATCCCAAGCAGGCTCCATGCTGCCAGTGCAGAGCCCAGCACAGGGCTCAAACTCACAAACTGTGAGATCATGACTTGAGTTGAAATCAAAAGTCGGATGCTTAACCGACTGAGCTACCCAGGCACCCCAAATAACTGTATGTTTAAAGAAGTACTTTAAGGAGCACCTGGGTGGCTCAGTCAGTTAAGCGGTTAAGCGTCCGACTTCAACTCAGGTCATGATCTCATGGTTTGTGAGCTCGAGCCCGAGTCAGGCTCTGTGCTGACAGCTCAGAGCCTGGAACCTGCTTCAGATTCTGTGTCTCCCTCTCTCTGCCCCTCCCCCACTCAAACTATGTCTCTCTTTCTCAAAAATAAATAAAACATTAAAATTAAAGTAGTACTTTAGCTTAGTAAATGTTTCACTCTCTGTGTAAGTAAAGGAAAACTACAGTGAAGTAATCCAAAATCATTTGTTTGGCTTTGGATTTCATAAAAAAAAATTTCTAAAGTGTTGTTGATTGTTCAGATAGCCGGATGCTTTCTGGGAAAAATAGTACAATGGCACGTAAATTTGAGAAATAAATGATACATGACATAACCTCTCTTTATGTAGCATCTTAATCATTCTTTCAACAAATATTAATCGGACACCTGTTCCATGCCAGGAACCATTCTAAGCACTAAAATATAACAGTGCATATCCCTGCCCTTAGGGCGTTTATATCCTAAAGGCTTTCAGAGACCTATAGTGAAAGAGACCTATTTATTTTTTGTGAAACTTAGTGTTTCTCAGTCTTATTTGTCTTTGGAACTCCTTTTTCTATGAACATCCCATGAAGCAGTATTCAAAGGAATACAGTTTTGGAAACATGGTTTGTTTCCATGTTCCTAAATGGAGGGTTAATTCTTGCCTCTTAAGGAGATTTTTCTCTTTAGTTTGTCTCATGAGTTTTGTAATGTCATTTTTCTTTCATGGATATAAAATAAAATTATATACATATGTATGTATATAATTATATATTCATGTTCCTTTGGATATTTGATTGCTTACATGTGTAGTATACATATCTATCTATCTATCTATCTCTATATATGTATATGTATATGTATATGTATATATGATGTATTTAGAAACAGTACAAACATGGGGTTTTGCTAATTGCTATATGTATCCTTAGATGGCACCCTATCTGTCATTTTCTCTATTGCGCCTTCCTTGACTACTTATTGTAGAATTAATAAGTAGACTATTAATAAGTAGAATTAGTAAGTAGACTACTTATTGTAGAATTAATATCTCATTTATTTGGTCCCCAGTAGCACAAAGTGTGTACTTCTACTTACTTACTGTATTTCATCATAATTATTTATTTCTTATTTTCCCAGCCTAGAACAAGTTCTTCAAGGGCACAGACAGACTGTTGTCTTATTCATCTTTTTATTGCCATGGTCTGACCTGCCCTATAGTGGGTACTAAATAAATCTTTGTTGATTTGAGTTTAATAAGGGTCATGAAAATTAATTTTTAGGTTTGTGATTTTGATGTTCTTAATTCAGACCGTAGTTTTATAAGGTCTGATTATGCTAAAGATGTTTTATATTTTCCTTGTAGGTTACATTGTATAGCATGTATGTTTCCATAATGGCTTTCAATGCAAAGGTTAGTGATCCACTTATTGGAGGAACATACATGACCCTTTTAAACACTGTGTCCAATCTGGGAGGAAACTGGCCTTCTACAGTAGCTCTTTGGCTGGTAGATCCCCTTACAGTGAAAGAGTGTGTAGGAGCATCAAACCAGAATTGTCGAACACCTGATGCTGTTGAGGTAAGTATTTTGTAACTATAGATAAAATTAAGCTAATATTAAGATCCTGATTTTCAGGGGTGTCTGACTGGCTCAGTCCATGGAGCACGTAGCCCTTGATCTCAGGGTTGTAAGTTTGTGCTGCACATTGGGTGTAGAGATTACTTTAAAAAATAAAATCTTAGGGTTGCCTAGGTAGCTCAGTTGGTGAAGCATCTGACTCTTGGTTTCGGCCCAGGTCATGATCTCACGGTTCTTGAGTTTGAGCTCCACCATTGGGCTCTGTGCTGGCAGTGCGTAACCTGCTTGGGATTCTCTCTTTCTCTCCCCACTCACCTGCTCACACTTTCTCTCTTTCAAAAGAAATAAAATAAAACTTTAAAAAATAAATAAAATCTTAAAAAAAAAAGAAAGATATTTTCTTATTTTGCCTCTAGAGGTACTATGTCTTTTAAAAAATTATGTCTGGGGTGTCTTGGTGGCTCAGTCAGTTAAGCAAACAACTTAGGCTCAGGTCATAATCTCACAGTTCGTGAGTTCAAGCCCTATGTCAGGCTCTGTGCTGACAGCTGAGAGCTTGGAGCCTGCTTCAGATCTGTATCTCCCTCTTTCTCTGCTCCTCCGCCACTCATACTCTGTCTCTCAAAAATGAATAAATGTTAAAAAAAAATTGCTTTTTTTTTAAAGTATATTTTGAAGGGTAGAGCCTGTGACTCTTGATCTCCAGGTCATGAGAGCCCCACATTGGATTCTTTAAAATATAATAATAAAAAAAAATAAGGGGAGCCACCCATCATGGTTCTTGAGTTCGAGCCCTGTATGTGGCTCTGTGCTGACAGCTCAGAGCCTGGAGCCTGTTTCAGATTCTGCGTCTCCCTCTCTCTGCCCCTCACTCTCTCTCTCTCTCTCAAAAATAAATAAACATTAAGAAAAATTTTTAAAAATAAACAATAATAAAAAATACTTAAAAAATATTTTTTGTTAATCTCTTAAATTACAAAGTAGAAACATCTAAATTGCTGAATACTTCCATTTTGAAACTGTGAAATATTTATTATAATTTTATTTTTGCAGCTTTGCAAAAAACTCGGTGGCTCATGTGTTACAGCGCTGGATGGTTATTATGTAGAATCCGTCATTTGTGTTTTTATTGGATTTTGTTGGTGGTTCTTTCTTGGTCCAAAACTGAAAAAATTACAGGATGAAGGACCATCTTCATGGAAGTGCAAAAGAAGCAACTAATGCATTCACTACTGGACATTCTAGGAAGGTAACTGCAGTTTCATTTTAATTCAGACAGCTATGATAATCAGTGTACAGGAGTATAAAATGTTATTTTAAACACAGAAATTATTAATATAAAATGCCAAATGATTAAAAAATAGAGACCTCTCTGTATAGTTGATTATATTTTCCTTGCCTTGTCAATGTATTTAAAGTTTACTTAAGGTCAGGACATTGGTTCTAAAACAAGTTTTCTGGCCTTGTTATTTGATTTATATCTTTTTAATTTACTGACCAAAGTATGTTTTAACCTGCAGTGCAGTAGTCATGGGTGATAACCATGCAGTCAAGTATTGTTATCAGTACCTATCATTGAGCTATAATTAAAATTTTGGTAAAATATATTAAATAGAACAAAGCTTGATATCCAGGTACTAATTACAACTAGTCTGGCCTTGTTGGCAGTTAAATCTTACTTTGAATTGCAAATTGGTTAAATTCTATGTGGAATTTACTGAGAAGAGAATGTAGACTACTGAAATGCCTTTTTAGTTGTTATTCTTCTGACTATAACCACATTGTACTAATGAATCTGTGTTAAAAAGACTCTTAAATGTATTTACTGCTTTTGTAAGCGTTAAAGATTTATAAGAAGATTATTCAAACTATTTTTTATAAAATGAAAGCTATGATTTTTAATTTAATGATTCCCCTGTTCCCCTTTTTTTGGAAGCTATTTTGATTCTGTGTTAACTTTTACCCTAAAGCTTACATATGTTTTTTGTCATAAGTGCTTCATGGCATACAGACAGCCCATGAAGGGATCCAATTTAGTGTTGTATGTATGTTCATGGCAAAGTTTTGAAAATAAAAAATGTTTTTCTTCAAGCAGTTTTTTTTATTACTGAGAGGAAAAAAAAACAGTAAAGCTTTCCGATTAAGTAAAATGTAAATGAGTAATTTAACCATAATTTTAAAGACTAATGCTTTAGAGAGACAAAGACATTTTGTGCCTTTGACAAGTTAAATCGTGTTGTGGAAGATGGTTTCTCAATTAAGCACTTTACTAGTGAGAAAACACCTCACAATTTATATGAAATCAGGTACTGTATTTCCACTTACAACTATCTGTTTGTAAACTGTAATTTCCAGTGGAGGATTGGTATCCCAGGAGAATTATGCTTTTGAATATGTTAGCAACTCCCAACATATTATGTATACCCAGTAATAAGGTTCTTTGCATATTTTGTGTTGTGTATTACTCTGACTCTAGAGATTATGTAAATCCTTCCAAAGTTATAGAAAAAGAAAGATTGAGTTTTACTTAATTTTGTGTTTGTGGGAAAATACTAATTTTTGATTTTGTTAATTTTATAACATAGGTTGAATTTTAGAGTGGGTTTTTTTATAAGTAATGGAGGATAAAAATGGGTGGGAGAAAATGGCACTCAGCATCTGAAGAAAGATGGAGGCAGTGACCTCTAGAACTCATGCATTGCCATTGGAAAGCCTGTGTTGGGCATCGATGCCAGATCCTGAAGAATCACCTGGAAAAACAGCCTAGAAACAAGGAGGCTACACCAACCTATAGTCTACCATACTTTGTCACATGGGTTGTCCATTATCATGTATTATAACCAAAATGTTTACTTGAATAAAGAAAAAAACCCACTTAACTCTCAAATGTGAAATGTATTTTACTTTTTAATTGTTGGATTAAGAAGGTCACATTGCCATAATTACCTTTCATTTCTTACCCATTCCTAAAATTTACATACTTTCAAACATACTTTGAAGTCGACAAATCTTTAATGACTTGAAGTATTAAAATATATTTTAAGCCTTTAAGGTGAAAGCTATTAATTGCATTTGCTCTAGAAATGAACAATTATTTTGGATTATAGTTGTTTGGTTATTTGGGTACATGCTTGTAATGCATACCAAAAAATGACTTCTTAATAGCTATGTGCAACTAGGTTGTATACATTGATCACTGATGGCATCTTATAAATGATCTACTTGAATCTGAGGATCTGTTGATGTTAAATCGGTAGTATTAGAAAAATACTACCTATTTTTCCATATCTTTTTCTTTACTGATAGATCTGATAAACTCTGCCCACAAGTATGAACATTAACTTTTCCAGTTAATATATATTTACTAGCTAATATTCTTATAAATCTGTTAAGATTAGCTAAAATTAAAACCAAAACTTCCTTCCTTTGTAATTAATTTTGCCTGATTAATCATAAAAAAAAATTGTTCAGCACCTAAAACCGATTCGTCTGTTTTTTTAACATTAAACTTTTGAGATGTAAACCTATGGTTTGATTTAATTCCTTTATTACAAGGATTTTTATCCTAAACACGTGTCAGTGGGGTCTTGAAACCCCTGAATTGCTAGCAAAACTGGATATGTAATTTTTTGTCTTTCTGAAGAGAGCTCTTATTAAAATCTTAAATGCTCTGTGATCCAAAAAATTGTAAAAGCTATGCCTTATTGAATGTGAACTGACTTTGAATTGTAAACATAAATTTGAAATAATAGTTTTAAAACTAATTGTTTAAAGCATCCCAAAAACAATGTTAAAAGAAAAATCTATGATGAAAACTAGAAAATGTCTGCATTTGTAGTAGTGAACTTGAAGGGATTACTGGTAGGGGAGGGATATGAGGGTAAATATAACCCTAAGAAAAGATATTTCCTAGTAATTTAACCCTTTTTTCCTATGGATAATTTCTATTTGCCCTGTTAACAGATACCCAAAAAGTATGTTGTTTTATATTAAATGGCTGAGATAATATTTAATCATAATTTAATATAGAACATAGGACCAGACTTGTGTTTTGTATTTTGGGGGGATCATGTTTTCTCATGTGGTTGAAAGAATGAATAACACTATAACACAGACTCTGCTAAAAATACAGAACCAATTTGTTGGGGACATTCCATGCATATTTCCAAAATGTATTTTACCTTAGTATTAGAGGAAGAAAATAAATGTTAAAAAATGATTCCATTTTAACTAGGATTACTATATTTTCATTACAGAAGAAAGGTGATAGAGTGCATTGTACTAGTGAGACTCTTTTTAACCAATGTCTTTGGTGAATAGCAAGGTATAATTATTTGATTTTTCTCTTACCAGATTTTAAATACCAATTATAGACCTTGCTTTTGTTTTTGTTTTCCACTACAGCTTAATCTCTGCCTGATTTGACAGTGCCATTTTTTTTTATTTAATTTTTTTTTTTTTTTTTTTTACATTCTTGAAAGAGAGAGAGCACAAGTTGGGGAGGGGCAGAGAGAAGGAAACACAGAATCCGAAGCAAGCTCCAGGCTCTGAGCTGTCAGCACAGAGCCCGATGTGGGGCTTGAACCCACAAACTGTGAGATCGTGACCTGAGCCGAAGTCGGATGCTTAACTGACTGAGCCACCCAGGTGCCCCGACAGTGCCAAATTTTTAATGCAACCACTATTTAATTTGGGACTAGGTGTCTTTCCCTTTCCTACCTGTCAAAACTGCTATTAGAATCTTCATTTTACTCCTTTAAATTGTGAGCAAGGTAAATGGGCCTGGAGAGTTTATGTTTTTTCCTGGAATTCTGTTTTGGTAGAGGCAGGTCCTATATCAGGACAGTATAGTTAATGTACAGTACAGGGCTCATGCCAGGACTCATGCCATCTCCTTATGTGAATAGAAACATTTTTATTTGTCAGATTATAAAGTTTGCTTTTAAGGAGGTTTTAGTTTTTGTTTATTGTGGGGTGGTGAACATTTTACAGAAGGCAATACTTTTATGTAGTAAAATGAAAATTTTATGATTAATTATAATTTCTCCTTAAATAATTTTGCCAAGTACATAATTTTAAAGGTTATGTTAAAATATTATTGATATTACTTTGTATGGTATATGAAGTCTTGAAGCATTGAGAAAAAGGTTGCTACATTTTAATAGTTTTTTATTGGCACTATAAGACATAATTTTTTATAACAATTTTGTGTGAAGAGTAACCAATAAAATGACTGAAATTAACAAGGTACTGGTATAATTTTTAGGGAATTATACATCTCTCAGATCTAGTACCCTAGTCAATTACAATTAATCAGTCACTATTATAAAATAAATTTAAAATATTGAAGCCTATTCTTATTTTCATCAAAATGACCTTATATGTTGGGAAAAGTTCACTTTTTATAGCCTTATAGTTAATTCAATTGAAATTTTTATCACATGCATCTATAAAACTAGGAAAATATAAAATTGGGACAAAATTTGATATTTTAAGAAGTTAGTTTGGCATATTTGATAAATTGATAAGATTACCACTGTCAAGTTATATCAGTGACTCTGTATCTATTGTTCCTCAGAAATTGCCTTTGCAAGAATTAGTGTAAAATTGAAAACATACTGTGTTGAAAGTGGTCATTGTTGGGGTCTTTATGAAATAATTGCACCCATGTACAATTGTGAATTAAAAATGCACAGCACAAAATCATTTCTATTGTTGTTTTTAGAAGATCTAACATTAGTTTTTATAGTTTAGCATTATTTAAGTGTTTTAGTATATGTGAAATGTTTATTTGGTTAATTTATTTTCAAATGTATAATAATAAATATTTATTAAATATTTATGCAATGTTTAAATATTTGAAGTATATTTGAAATAAATTCTCCAGATTTTTACATAAAGGATTACTTAAGTGCTCAAAATAATTGTTTCACAGTTGATCTCTAAAAAATAAAACGTTAATGAAATATTCTTGTTTTCATTTTTATTAAGTAATAGCCAAATTTACCTGAAAATCATTAATGTTAAAATTATACCAGATTAAAATTATGTAATTAAAAGCAAGGTAATTTCAAGAAGTGTACACCTGCCACCAAACCTTTTTTTTTTTTTTTTTTTTTTTGGATGAAGCCAGCCTGAATTATTGTATCTTCCATTAGTAACTTGGGTAAAATGGAGAACCCGTGGAGGTACAACACTATATGGATAGTTTGGGATTATAAGGAATTTCACTGGGAAACTTCATTATAAAATATCTTGTTTTTTAAACATTTGTTATTGGATATTGGCTTCTTTAGTAACTACAATTTCGAAGAATTTATTGAAATTAAAAAATAGGTTGGGATGGTAGAGAAGATATTTTATTTCTTCAGTTAGAACTTTCTAAGCAAATTTTACTGCAACTTGGGACCTGTGCTGAAAGAAGCCTTTGAGGCTAAATTGTGAATGAATAAATAGTGAGAAACATCCAGAATGTAGTAGTCTGCTAAGGGCCACCGTAACAAAATACTACAGACTAGGGGGCTTATTAAATAACCAAAATTAATTTTTCTCACAATTCTGATGGATGATCAAGGTGGCAAGGTCCAAGATCAAGGTGGCAGAAGGTTTGGTTTCTCCTGAGGCCCATCTCCTTGGTTTAGAGACTGCCTGCTGCTTTCTTGCTCTATCTTTACATGACCTTCCTCGCTGCCTGCACATTGCAGGTTTCTCTTATAAGGACACCAGTCCTATTGGATTACGGCTCCTCCCTTATTACTTCATTTAACCTTAATTACGTCTGTAAAGACTCTGACTTCAAATACGATCACATTGTGGGTTAAGGCTACAACGTATGAATTTTGGGAGAACACAATTTAGTCCATAACACAAGAGATATTTATTTCTCTGGTATGCACATTTCAAGGCAGGGGATGAGACTTAGGACCATGGACACATCTGTGGGTTATAAATCTGGTCTTGACCCTGAAGACATATTTACATTCCAAAGGATAAGAACCCAGGATCCTTCCCGGGAGTATTTGTTTATATTAAGGACATAAGAAGTCTTCCCTACAACTGTCCTATATAGTCACCCGGATTCATATTTTGAACCTCCTCAACTACAGCACAAACCCTAGTATATTTAGTCTCTTAGTCTGATAAGCTGTTATCAGTCTGGCTTTCACTGGTCACCATACAGGTGAAATAGGAATGTGGGGAACCAGTGTGGTTATTATAAGCAGTAATTAGATCTATTCCTGCTTAGAAACTGTGTACTTCCAGTACAATGTGAATAAACATAACTTGACAGACATGTTTTGTCTGAAATTATTGAAATTGTGTTCTGTTTAATTCATTTTTTTTTTTTTTTTTTGGCTATATATGTTCAGAAGCTTGGGATAATGAAAGTATGGGTTTTATTTTTTAAGTTTTATTGTTTTTTTACCCTACTGACTATTCTTTATCTTTTATTATTTTTAAAACTTTGTTTATATTTTTAAAGATTTATATTTTTAAGTAATCTCTATACCCAACATGGGGCTTGAACTTACAATCCTAAGATCAAGAGTTGCATGCTCTAATGACTGAGCCAGCCAGGTGCCCCTATTTTATTTTTTATTTTTAAGTTTTAAATTTTATTTATTTACATAATCTACACCCAGTGTGGGGTTCAAGCTCATGACCTTGAGATCAAGAGTTGCACACACTTCCAACTAAGCCAGCCAGGTGCCCCTTTGTTTTTTATTTTTATTTTAATTCCAGTATAGTTAACAAACAGTGTTATATTACTTTCAGGTATACAATATAGTGATTCAACACTTCCATATACCAACCATTGCTCATCAAGATAACTGTACTCTTAATCCTATTCACCTATTTCACCCATCCCCCCGTCTCTTCTGGTAACCATCTGTTTGCTGTCCATAGCTAAGAGCTATTTTTTGGTTTGTCTTTTTTTTTTCTTTTTCATTTCTTTTGTTTCTTAAATTTCACATAGTGGAATCATATAGTACTTGTCTTTCTCTGACTTACTTTGCTTACCATTATACTCTATCTCCATGTTGTTGCACATGGCAGGATTTTGTTCTTTTTTGTGGCTGAATATTCCATTTCAATTTTTCATTATCCATTCATTTATCACTGGACACTTGGGCTGCTTCCATTATTTGGCTATTGCAAATAATTCTGCAATAAACATGGGGGTGCATTTTTCCTTTCGGATTAGTGTTTTTGTATACTTTGGGTAAATACCCGGTAGTACAACTACTGAATCATATGGTAATTCTATTTTCAATTTTTTGAGGAATCTCCACAGTAGCTGCACCAGTTTGTATTCCCACAAACAGTATGTGAGGACTTCTTTTTCACATCCTCACCAACACGTGTGTGTGTGTGTGTGTGTGTTTAAGTTAATTTCTTTATTTTAAGAGACACAGAGACAACACGAGTTGGGGAGGGGCAGAGAAAGAGGGAGACAGAGAATCCCAAGCATGCTCTGGGCAGACTTAGGGCTCAAAGTCGTGAAACCATGAGATCATGACCTGAGCTGAAAACAAGAGTTGGACACTTAACCGACTGAGGTACCCAGGTGCCCCACTTGTGTTTTTGAAAGTCTGGGTTTTAGAACCAAAAGTTCAGTCTCAAGTGATTAGATGTCTCCTTTTGTATTTTCTTCTAGTTTAAATGGGCAAATTTTCCAAGTAGTTCAATTTAAAGTGCTAATAGGGGCACCTGGGTGGCTCAGTCAGTTAAGCATCCAACTCTTGATTTAGGCTCAGGTCATGATCTCACGGCTTGTGAGTTCAAGCCCTACGTTGGCCTCTGTGCTGACAACACTGAGTCTACTTGGGATTCTCTCTCCCTCTCTTTCTGCCTCTCCCCCACTTGTTCATACTCTCTCTCTCTCAAAATGAATAAATAAACTTAAAAAAATGGTGCCTTTAAAAAAAAGGCATTATTACTCCTGTGGGTAGAAGATATTTTAAATCTAGAATTTCAGTTGTGAGGTGTGAGTGAAAGCAAAAATTGGGTTCATCTGAAGAAATCAGACCCTATAAGTCAGGAAATTATTGAAAAAGCATAAAGAAACAACTCTGGCCTTAAAAAGTGGTGAAATAATTTCAAAATAACACTTTCACAGTTTTTTTTGAACATTTTATATTTTATTAGGTTAATAATTTCTGACAAAAGAAATAATAGAGGTTTTGTACTTTTTTGGTCATTCATTTCTCTCTAGTCCTGTAAAGAATAAAAATTTTCTTTAAGATTTTATTTTTAAGCAATCTCTACACACTGTGGGGCTCAAACCTACAACCCTGAGATCAAGAGTCACATGCCAACTTATCCAGCCAGGAGCCCCCTGGTTATGATAGTTAAACTGAGACTTGAAGGATAAGGGGGAAAGGGGCAGCTTGAGAGGGGCTGGAGGGTGAAAGGAAAGGCTTAGGGCATTGTAGGCAGAGTGAGCAGTAAATGCAAAAGCTCTAAGACAGAGGGATGAACTTGGCCCGTGTGAAGAAGAGGGAGGTCAATGTGCTCAGTGTGCTTGAGGTAAAATGAGTGAAGTAGGGGGTAGGAAAGAAGAGCTTGAGAGAGAAGCAGAGCCTCGATTATGTAGCACCTGTACGTGAACCTACAGTTTTGACATTACTTGAAGCGTAATGGAAAGCCATACAAGCAGAGGTAATAAACTGAAAGTCTGTAGTCTCTGCCTCAAGATAAATTCTTTACCTACCACAGTGTTTTGCCAACAATTTTAATTTCAAAACAGGGTGACTTCATATGAAAGTCCAGATCTGCAGCTTTTCTTGAAAAAAGCTGAAGATCTCTCCCTATTGGACTCCCAACTGTTTGGTGGAGGTTGGGTGTAATGCAGTGCTGGGGTTTTGGCGGGCAAGTGCAAAGGAGGCAGAGAAGGGTTGGAGTTGAGGCTATTTTTAAGGGAGTGATTATAATGCTAAACCAGAGTCCAAGCTGGTTAAGATGGAAACTGAAGACTAGAGGGGGCTGATGAATAGGACACCGTGGTTCAATGGACTGATCATTTTACTGAGCTCAAAGAGCTATTGCCATAAGGGGTATTTTCTCGAGTGAGCCAGAAGAACAGGAGGTTGTGGTGGGAGAGGGCAGTGTCAGGGCTGTGACTGCAGATGTGGCAATTTCTGGTGAAGACAAGACCCAGAGTGTAACCATGGGAAGAGATGGCTGAGTTGGGGTAGAGGAAAAAGTCACTGGGCATGAGACTTGAGAGATCAGAATAATAACAGGGATTGAAATGAAGAGAAAGACTTTAAGTCGGCTGCTAAAGTGTTCAATGAATAAAAGAGAGTGACCATGGGGCACCTGGGTGTCTCAGTAGGGTTAAGCATCTGACTCTTGACTTCAGCTCAGGTCATGATCTCACAGAGCAACCAAGAGATCACAAGATGACAGCCTCCATCACTCCTGACAGTCCTGAAGAGGGTAAGAGGGCAAGAGGTATTAGTAGCGATGGCAAGGAAGTTAGTGAGCTCACCTCCTGGTCCTGCGGTACACAGGTGTTTTAGTCATCTTAGGCTGCTGTAACAAATTACCAGAGCCTGGGTGGCTTAAACAGACATTTGTTTCCCACAACTGGGAAGTTCAAGATTAAGGGGCTGGCAGATTGGGGCCCTGTTGAGAGTCCTCTTCCTGGCTTACAGACTGTCACCTTTCTGTGCTCACACGGGTGGAAGAGATGCAGATCTGGTCTTTATTCCTCTTTTATAAGGACTTAAATCCCATTATAGGGGTTCCACTCTCAAGACCTTATCTAAACCTAATTACCCCCCAAAGACCTCACCTTCTAACACCATCACATCAGGGGTTAGAATGTCACATATGAATTTTGGAGTGACATAAATATTCAGTCCATAACACAGTGGAATGATTGACTTTGACTGGAAATCAATGCTAGAAACTGAGATGTTTTTGTGAGAGGGGGTCCTCATTAAATATTCATTTTTTTCTAATTCTTTGGGTTCTGGGAACATTCACATTAATGTCCAATTAATTTCTTTTTAATAATCATTCTGCATAGTTAATATAAAACTTCCAATAAAAGTCTTACAAACTCTGTCTTTGTGTTCACGGTATTGTGGGAAATTGAGGGGCGGGCAATGAATCTAAGTGTGGCTTTCATGCATACCTCTCTACTCATAGAAGCAGCATATCCAGAGAGGTCATCAACAGCAAAAGGAGCAGGAGTCCTTGGTAAAGCTACCCCAGGAGAATGGTAAATCTCTCAATCTGCAGAAATCCTGCAGCGGCCAGGATTCTCCCATCAATCATTAGCGGGATGATGCTGAAATATTGAAAGGGACACCTTGAGATATCTGGAGGACTTGGAAACACCCAGGCGACTGATATCTGGGTTACAGAAAAGAAGACTTTAGGTTGGAAAGTAGGGATGTTGGATAGAACTGTCTTCAACTAGGACAGGAGAGAGAGCAGAAAGCATGTAGAGACAGGACACTGAAACAGCAAAAGAAGAATTGGGAACAGAATTGCCCATGAAGGAATCTTAGTTTTTCTACTTTTGAACTAAAGCTATTCAACATCTCTTAACACACATAACTTTTGTTTTTATTTGAAATGGTGATTAAGGATTTTGGTTATAGCATATCTTTTTTTTAATGTTTATTTATTTTGAGAGATGGGGAGAGGGGCAGAGAGAGAGGGAGACAGAGAATCCTAAGCAGACTCCTCGCTGTCAGCCCAGAGCCTGTCTTGGAACTGGAACTCATGAACTGTGAAATCATGACCTGAGGTGAAACCTAGTGTCCTACACTTAACCAACTGAGCCACCCAGGTGCCCCTATAGTGTATCTTTTTAGTTGGATTTCCCCCAAAACCATGCGCATTGCACCCTCTCTGGAAATTTATAGGGATTGATGTGTTTTAGCTGATTGCCTTTATCGGAAGCAGTGTTGTGGTCAAGTGCACAGACTGAGCCAATTCACTGAGCTGAATCCCAGCATAACAGCCCAGCTCACCACTTCCTAGCTAGGTGACCTTGGCTACTGTCTTAATCACTCGCATATTTACTCTTTAAACTGGTATTAATAATAGTGTCTATCTTATAAAGTTGTTGGGAGCATCAAGGCAGCTAATACATGAGAAGTATTTAGAATGGTGCCTCACACATAGTAAGATCTAAGTGTTAGCCAGTAATTTACTTTCTATTAGCTATAGTACTGAGGCAATACATTCCTTGAAGGTACTACTCATAATATGTGTGTTAGGAGTACAACATACTCCATTTTCACTTCTAAAAATAATATGTGCATAAAGAAAAGTAAAAAAAAATTCTAACAGTATATTGCTCTGTCCAATATGGTAGCCACTAGACACATGTGACTATTGAAATTAATTAAAATTAATAAAATTAAAAATTCAGTTCCTGGGGCGCCTGGGTGGCTCAGTCGGTTAAATGTCTGACTTCAGCTCAGGTCATGATCTCACAGTCTGTGAGTTCGAGCCCGTGTCAGGCTCTGTGCTGACAGCTCAGAGCCTGGAGCCTGCTTGAGATTCTGGATCTCCTTTTCTCTCTGCCCGTTCCCCACTTGTGCTCTGTCTCTGTCTCTTTCTCAAAAATAAATAAACATTAAAAAATATATATATATACATACATACATATATATGTATATGTATATATATATATATATGTATATATGTGTGTATGTGTGTGTGTGTGTGTGTGTACACACACACACACACACACACACACACACACACACACACATACATATATCAGTTCCTGAGGCCCCTGTCTGGCTGGCTTAGTCTGAAGATCAGAGGACTCTGGATTCTGGTCATAAATTCGAGCCCCAGGTTGGGCTTAGAGCTTACTTTAAAAAAATAAAAATTCAGTTCCTCAGTTGTACTAGCTACATTTCAAGCACACAAGAGCCACAAGTGGCTATTAGGTTTGAAACTGAACAACGCAGATATACATTTCCATAATTGCAAAATGTTCTCCCAACCATTCCTACCCTAATCCCTCTCTCCAGGGGCAATCACTGTTGTAGGTTTCTTGCATAGATTTCCATGGTGTTCTCTCTCTCTTTCTCTCTCTCTCTCACACACACACACACACACACACAATTTTTTTACACAAATGTTACTATACCATTTACCCTATCCGGCATCTAATTTTTGTTTTAAAATATACTTATATACTAATTAATACTACTACTAATATACGAAATATACTAATATAGTCAGCTTTCCATATATATTTTAATTAATTAACAGTTCAACAATTTAGAGCACCTAATAATATTACCAAGGAACTGTGCAAATTTTAAAGCACAATTCAAACGTAAGAAATATGCATCTTATTATATTTGGGAGCAGGTGAAAGGAATGAACTACTTCAATTTCCTTTCTGCATGGCAGAGGAGATGCGGCACCCACACTGAGGCTGGGTTAACTGAAGTCACAAACTGATCGTCTTCCCACCAGCATGGCCGGGAAGCCTTCAGCCCCCGTCCCTGTCCCATAAAAATGTCCGGCGCAGTGGGAAAACCCTGCATAAATGCTGGGGGAGGGGGGTCACTGATACGGGAGGCCCACCTCCAGGCGAAGAGGGAGCGAACAGCCAGTCGTAAGGCCACTCTCAGGCGACGCAGACGAGGACCCCACCGTCGACCACCGTGCGGCGCCCCTAACAGCTTGGGGAGCCCGGATCCTGGCCGTCCGCCCCAGGAGCGCGGCGCCCCCTGCCGTCCGCCCGAGGAGCGCGACGCGGGCTCGCGGGAAGCCGGCAACATGGCGGGCCGGCCTACGGCCCCCGCCTCGCAGCCGCCGGACCCGGACGGAGCGGCGCCCAATGTGGTGGCGCGCGTCTCGAAATGGGCGGACGACCACCTGCGCCTCGTCCGGGTATCGCAGACCGGCCGGGCAGGCGGGGGGCGCAGGGTCGCGCGGAGCGAGCCTGAGGGAGACGTGGTGCGGGCAGGCCACGGGCAGTGGAGCCCGTCGGGGCCGGACTGGGCGGAGGGCCACGTTGCCGGGGTCGCGAGTGCGGCGGCGGTGGGAGGGGGGCGGTTGGGGAGCGAGCGCGGCCCGGCTGGGCTCGGTGCGTGGGGATGGCCGCGGTGGGCTGGAGAGACCATCTCTTAATTACTGCCAGGACAGTGCTGGGCCCCGGAGATATCTCAGAGACCGAGACGCAGCACAGCTTGGTGCGTCCCCCGAAAGCAGTTGGGGACACAGCGCACGGAGACGACGGGGTGGAAGATAGGGCACGTGGTCCTACTGTAGGCCTTGTGTTTTAGGTGACGTGAGAGGGCACTGGAGTTCGACCAAGAATGGGACATCTTAGGTGTCCAGGCAAGACAAGATTGTGGCTAAGACCCTGGGGATGGTGTGGATGATTTAGGTGTGGGGTGCAAGGAGGAATCAGGGGGGCTGCCCACTGGGTGGATGGTGGTGAAAGTTGTTTCTGTGGAGGAGTGGGGGCCAGTGATTTGTTGGGAAAATTCAGAGGACCCTTTGGACATGTGAACTTGGAGGTGGAGATGTGTGAACTTGAAGATGGTTATTAGAATTCTAAACGGAGTTGTAGATATTATCTAGGCAACTTAGATATAGGAATCTGGCATTGAAGGGAGATCGGAACTGGCCATATAACTTTAGGAATGAACTGCCTAAATCTTAAGTTTAAAGCTTGGATGACATCTTGGAGCAAGTCAGAAAAGCTGTGGAACAAGTCCTAGAATTCAGACATGGGACCTGAGGAACACTGAACATTTAGAATATGGGAAGTGAAAAGGAGGAGATCAGCAAAAACTGGGAAGAAACAGCGGAGGAGAAGGAAAACCAGGCATTCTAGAAGTCAAGTGAAGAGAATTTTCAGAGAGAATGATTAACTTTGTTACATCCTTCTGAGAAGTTGAGTAGGACCATCAGCTTTGCAAAACCTCTGCAGCCAAGCAGCACAAGGGCCAGGGCTATGGCTGTTTTCATTCACCACTACAGCTCCTGTCCTCGGAGTATTGCGTGCCATTTACTAAGTGCTAGATACATATTGGTGGCATTAATGAATGATAGATTAATGAATGAATGAATGAATGATATAGGTGCTAATTGGCAAGGCCTGGGTTCTTCTAGTGAAGCAGAAATTGATGCATGGGTCATTTCAAATTAAAAAATGACTTCAACAGATTGAGAGGAAACAGTTTAAATTAGCCCACAGATAACATTATTCCAAATATCTCAATCACAGAATGTATCCTAGTGTTCATTTTCTTTCTTTTTCCTTCTACAAATGCAAAATCTACAGAACAAAAAGCATTATGTATTGGTAATTACAAAATTTCCATTGCCTTATTTTCTGTTTGCCTGATGTTTAAAGCATGATCAGAGTTGTATCTGTCTTCAACACTAAGACCAATCTTAGTATCTTCATTTCTTTCCTTGCATATAATTTTCAGCTTCATTTCTTACATACCTAGTTGTATTTATTGAAGGAAAAGCATGTTAGATTATCACTCTTGTTGAGGCAGTTGCAGCGTTCTTTTTTAAAAATTATTTTATTTTATTTTTGAGAGAGAAACAGAGTGCGAGCGGGGGAGGAGCAGAGAGAGAGGGAGACAGAATCGAAGTAGGCTCCAGGCTCTGAGCTGTCAGCACAGAGCCAGGCGCAGGGCTCAGACTCGCAAGCAGTGAGATCACGACCTGAGCTGAAGTCGGGAAGTCGGGAAGTCAGACGCCTAACCTACTGAGCCACCCAGGTGCCCTGCAGGGTTCTTATTTTTAAATTAAACTCTCTTAGGTCTGTTTCAGCTTAAATGGAGCACTTTAAAAACATTGATAAGTTTTTCCCAACTGTTCATCCATATATACATCGAAGACATTGTATTGTAATGTTTTGGTGGCAAATTTTTCTATCAAAGATTTAAATTCCCACTCTAGGCTCGGGGTTATGCTAGTTACTGTGGGCATCATTCAAGAAGTATTAGACTGATTCATGCAGTTAAGGTACTCACGGTTAAAGTAAAAGGCAATAGAGAACAATACAATGTTATGTATATAATTACTATACATGTCAGAGTGTTTGGGAAAGAAAGGGGGGATTACTGAGTAGGTAGGCAGTTAAGGAAGTTTTTTTGGAAGAAATGGGCCTTTAGTTGAAGGATGTGCCTTATTTGGACAGATATTGGGGGGACAGTCTTCTTTTTCCCCCCTTCTAATTACTACTTTCACTATTATGAATAATAACTAATGAGAATTAATCATTTAATCTTTTTCTGAAGAACATCAGCACCGTAATGGCCATAGCTGGAATAATGTTACTTCTAAGAAGTATTCGGATGGTAAGTTAAAAAATGAAGAAGGCACTGTGAACTGTGATAAACAAGAGACAGTTAATTTCTCACTTCAAAACAGTTTTTGTCTCAAGCTGGGTATCATTTTGTTATTCATATTAGAAGTTTTAAGTATTATTTTAGAACAATGAACATATTTTAAGACCTTGATTTAAAAGTAACACATTTGCAGGATTTTATGGAAAGTAATTGCACAGTCTGTATTTTCATAATCACGTCTTCACGCTTAAAAAGGAATCTGTAAAGGATTTGGTTTGCTAGAATGCTATAATCACTAAATTTGCATTTCAGACATTGTGGAATGTCTCAAAAGTGTTTTGTATAGTGGTTTTAGATTTAGATCACAGTCGAATTATGTCCTTTAGCACTGAATAATTTATGCTTTCTCTGATTTGCAACAATCTGTAATATCTGTTCAATGAATAAAGCAGGGTGTATGATGTAAAAAAAATAATTTATCCTTTCAGTTAGCGTATTTTTTTGCCCTTTCAATAATTTTTTAATAATAGATACTGTGGAAATCCATTTAGTAATTCAAGATTTAGAAGTATTTTTTATATAACTGATTCTTGTCATTGGGTGTAATTTTAGTGTCATGTTACAATCTGGTATGGGTTTATTGCTTCTGTGTATATTTATTTCCTGTATTTATTATCTCTATATTATTTTATATTATCATTGACTACACAGTGTTACTCTACTATACTGTATCTTTTCCATCTGTTGCCTTTTCCCCCTGACTCCAATGTCAGAACTTTTATCCTCTTTATTAAGTGCCCTGCATTCTTTTTTAACCTTATATCTAATAATCTAATAGGCTTTTTCTTTTAACACTTCCATGATTTTGTAAGTCATTCAGTTTTAGCTTATATATATTTTTAGAATGGAACTTTGGAAACTTTAGTTGTTTTCATTCATTTCATTTTTTCTTTATCTTACAATCTGTATTTCATGACATTTGGATTTTGAAGGTTTCAAAACTGTCAAAATATTAAATGATCTGAGTAAGAGTTTAGGTAAAAATACAGGGGCCTGGGTGGCTCAATCAGGTAAGCCTCTGACCTTTGATTTTGGCTTAGGTCATAATCTCATGGTTCGTGAGATCGAGCCCAGTATTGGGCTTCTCACTGACAGCACAGAGGCTGCTTGGGAGTCTCTGGCTCCCTCTCTCTCTGTCCCTTCCCTGCTCATGCTCTCTCTCTCAAAATAAACTTGACAAAAAAAAGTGTTTAGGTAAAAATAATGCTGAGGGGTTATTTCCCTTGTTAGCCCTTAAAAATTACATGAATCAGTTATAGATGATTTTAAGTTATACAATATTAGGTATGTTATTGATTTATGAAAATTATGCATTAATTAATATAAATTTATATTAGTATATTATGAAGTTATTCATTTTAGACTTTAGTTCTGGTGTCTTTTTTTTAGATTTTTATGGCTTTTGATAATAGTGACTAACGTGATGAGAAGAGCAGGCTAAGAAGCTAGAAAAAGAACATTGGAACTTTAGAGAACAAAAAACTCAGTTGTGTAACAGCTGAAGGACTTTGGCTACAAGTAAGAGAAACCCCAACCGACAGTGGCTTAACCAAGTAAAAAGGCTTTTTCCTCATGTCACAAAATGCCTGGAGTGATTCAGTGACAGAGGGTTTTAAGTGTATGATTCTCTGTGCCTTTCCTCATGGCACAGAATGGCTACTCTAGCTCCAAATAGCATACTCTTGTTCAAAGCAAAAGGAGAGGGAAAAGGAAGGTGCGAGCCACATCTCATGAAGAAAGCAAAAATTTTCCCAGAAACCTTCAGCAGACTTTTGCTTACATCCTTATATCATATGGCCACCTCTAGCTGGAAAGGAGTTGGGAAAGTGGCCATTTAACTTTCCCATCCCTTCCAGTGCCTGCTGATAAGGGAGAGAGGGTTGAGAATGAATATTGCATTAACCAACAAAGGGCCTGCCACAGGGAGCCTTAGTAGTTCCCCTTCAGTGTTCTTTTTGTATTGTTGTTTTTCTTCCTCCTGAGTTTACCAAGCTCTCATATTCTTTCAATTACTGGTAGACAATTCCAAATTTCATATTAAAAAAATTTAAAAAATGATGATTGAGTTTAGTACTGTGCTAAACACTTCATATACATAATTTCATTTAAAATCATTTTTTAAAAATGTTTATTTATTTTGAGAGAGAGAGAGAGAGAGATCGTGCACCAGCCGCGGAGAGAATCCCAAGCAGGCCCCTCACTGTCAACACAGAGCCTGACTCGGGGCTCAATGTCATGAACCGTGAGATCATGATCTGAACTGAAATCAAGGTCGGATACTTAACCGACTGAGCCACCCAGGTGCCCCTACGTAATTTCATTTAATACTTATAATAATCCTATGAAACCGGTATTCTTATACCCAGGTTTTATAGATGAGATGGATGCTCAAAAAAGTTAAATTTATTTTCACAAGATCACCCAGCTAGTATGTCGCAGAACTGGATTTCAAATGTCATATTCCTGAATTTGAAACTCTTACTATTTTCTCTTCACAGAGCTTCCCGCTTTTGTCTGTTTGCCTCTAGGACACTTCACCATCTGAAGCTTAGGGACAGCATCCTTGTCAGTGGCATCATCTTTCTGCCTCTTCTGGAAAGCAGACTGCTTATCACAGGCTCAGGATTCACTTCCTTTAAAAATATCTTCCTCCGGTGTTCTTATCCTTTCCATTTTGACCTGTTAGCACTTACACTTTATCTTAAGCCTCTCTATGTATTGCTCTGCAGTTGTATTCTGGTTTTATGTATATAGTTAATTCATCTTCCAGACAGTGCCATGTCACAGAAACACAGCACTGAACTTTATGTTGTTGAGGGATTATTGGATCCAGAAAAGGTAGATACAGTGGGATCTGCCTTTAAAGGTTTTTCACATATTCTTTGAGTATGAACTCAAGGAAATAGAACATTGGGTTCTGTTTAGTTTCCTCTTTAGCTAGCTGCTTAATAATTTCTAAAACTCCAAAATTTCTAAAACTCCAAACATCAAGGCACTCGTGTCTTTTTTATGTGTGTCCTTTAATGAAAACACCTAAAAATTAAAAGGGATGGATGTTTAATAATTGAAGACATCTTTAATGATCCTCTCTACTTACTCTGTCTCCCCTGTGCAAAATACTCTTTTTTAAAAAAAATTTATTTATTTTTGAGAGAGAGAGAGAGAGAGAGAGAGCGAGTGAGCATGAGTGGGAGATGGGGCAGAGAATCCCAAGCAGGCTCTGCGATGTCAGGAGCTGGGCAAGGGGCTTGATTTCATGAAACATGAGGTCATGACCTTAGCTGAAATCAAGAGTCCGAGGCCCAGGAAACCCAACAAACTGAACAACCCAGGCACAGCCTACCCCCCGCCCCCACTGGTGCAAAATAATCTTAGTTTTCTCATGTGATGTGGTTTCCAGACTCTATGATCTTTTTTCTCCTCTTCTAGCTTTGTTCCAGTTTGTTTGAGTCTTTTATGAAACGGGTACCTGGCACAGCATAGTATATTCCACTTAGGGCCTGATTTAGAGCCATCCCTTCCTCACCTCTCTCGTTTTGGATCCCGTTCCTTATAATGTTGCTTGGTGTTTGAACTTAGGTGGGGCGCAGCGGGGAGTGTAGGGGAGAGGGAGTTTGTATTTTGTTTTGCAGCTTTGTCACACTTCTACTCATTTTGAGTTCACAGTTAACTAAAGGTTCTTAATCTTTTTAATCTATGCTATAATTAGTTTATTCTCTTATCCTTCATTAGTTTTATCCCATCATCCTAGTTGTCAAGATCTTTTAAAATACTGACTCTAACCTGTAGTATTTCACATGGTTTTTTTTTTTTTAGGTGTTTATTTATTTTTGAGGGAAGGTGGGGAGCGGCAGAGAGACAGTAGGGGAGGGTCAGAGAGAGAAAGAGAGTGAATCCCAAGCAGGCTCCACACTGGCAGAGCAGAGCCCAGTGTGAGGCTTGAACTCATAAACCTTAAGACCATGAGCTGAGCCAAAACCAAAGGTTGGATGCTTAACTAACTGCCATCTTGGTGCCTCAACACTTTTTTTTCAAAAGATTTTCTTTTTAAGTAATCTCTGCACCCAATGTAGGACTCAAATCTTCAAGCCTAAGATCAAGAGTTGCATGCTCCGCTGACTGAGCTAGCCAGGTGCCCCCTTCCTACAAACACTTTTGATTAAATCACACTAAAATATTAATATATAAAATTAAGGGGTAAATTAAAAAATTTCAGGGGTTACGTCTTCTTATTAAATGTTTAGGTAACAATTTGACATGCTTAATGTTAAAATGAAAATAATAATAAAATGTTATATTTTTTTATAAATCAACAGACATCAAAATTTACAAGTTCTTCAGATATTCCAGTAGAATTTATAAGAAGGAATGTTAAACTACGTGGACGATTACGCCGAATAACTGAGAATGGTTTAGAAATTGAGCATATTCCCATTGCTTTACCTATTATAACTTCATGGAAAAGTAAGTAAAGTACAAGAATAATACAACTGTTTTAGTATTTGTTAATTAGAAGTTATTTGTAAAGTAGCAAACAATGTCATTTTAAATTTTAATAACTTTCCACTGTCTATGAGAGAAAGTATAAATTCTTGGTTTTTTGTTTGTTTTTTTTTTAATTTTTTTTTTTAACATTTATTTATTTTTGAGACAGGGAGAGATAGCATGAACGGGGGAGGGTCAGAGAGAGATGGAGACACAGAATCCGAAGCAGGCTCCAGGCTCCGAGCTGTCAGCACAGAGCCCGACGCGGGGCTCGAACTCACAGACCGTGGATTATGACCTGAGCTGAAGTCGGCTGCTTAACCGACTGAGCCACCCAGGCGCCCCTAAACTCTTGGTTTTAAATACAAGGAACTATTTAATTGGTCTCCAGATGTTCTTTTCTTCCCCCTCCTTTTTTTATTCAACCATTCAGTATTTCATTCAGGCAGTCAAGCATTCTTTCCACAAATATTGAGCAACTGTTATGTTCTAGGACCTATTGTAGCTACATGGCACTGAGTGAAACAAATAAGACTACCCTTTGGAGCGTACAGTCTAAGTAGAAAATAGACAACAGACAAATGAAAATTGTCCTAAGAGCTATGAAGAAAAGAGCAAGATGCTAGGATGAACATTACTGGAGGTCATGTGAATGGGGAACCTATACCTGTAAAGTGGTCAGAGAAAGCCTCATGGATGAGTTGTTATTTAATCAGAGACCTGAAGAACGAGAGGGGGCTGGCTAGGCAGAACGTGTATGGGAATGAGCATGGCTCTTCTGAGAAGCCATATGAAGACTAGAGTGCTGGGGCCTAGGGAAGAAAGGGACAAGAGTCACCAAAGGAGACTGGAGAGCCGAACAGGGGCTGATGTCCCCTGCTGCTTTCCCATTTCTCCCTGCTTTGTGTCAAAGACCCCACTCACACAAACCTTCCTGCCTGCTGCTTATTTGTGTTCTCACGCCCCTGGGCACAGTTTTCCCAGAGTGCCTTGGCTCCTGTTGAGCTCCAGTTCATTCTTTAGTATCCAGCTCAAATGTCTGCTCTTCTGTGAAGCTTTCCTTAACTCTGGAGCTGAATTAGCTTCTTTCTTTACTACACCCACAACAGTGGACACACACTATGGTTACAGTACTTAAACACATTTTCCTATAGTCATGTATTTTAGGTTTATATCCTCCACTAAACTGAACCCCTGGTGGGCAGGGACCTTTTCCTACCTATCTCATTATTCACAGGCCCTAGAAAAATAATTGTTAGCCAATGGAGACTTGGCAAAGCTTGTTGAATAAATTTAGTTTTACTTATACATTCATTTTATATTTTAAATACATTTTTAAAAAGTTTATTTGAGAGAGAGAAAGAGGGAGAGGGAGAGAGAGACTCCCAAGCAGGCTCCGCACTGTTAGCACAGAACCCAGCGTGGGGCTCGAACTCATGAACTGGGAGACCATGACCTGAGCTGAAACCAAGAGTGAGACACTCAACCAACTTTTGGGCACCCAGGTGCCCCTAAATTTAGTTATATTTAAAGATCTTCTTGGGGTGCCTGGCTGGTTCAGTCGGTGAAGCATCCAACTTTGGCTTGGGTCATGATCTTGCCATTCATGAGTTCGAGCCCTGCATCCGGCTCTGTGCTGACAGCTCAGAGCCTGGAGTCTGCTTCAGATTCTGTGTCTCCCTCTCTGTCTGCCCCTGCCCTGCTCATGCTCTGTCTCTGTCTCTGTCTTTGTCTTTCTCTCTCTCTCTCAACAATAAATAAAACAAATTTTTTTTAAATAATAAGGACCTTCATAATATTATTTTAATTTTATGAAGGGGTTTTTATTTTTTAAAGTTCGTTTAAAACACTTTTTTAAGTTTAATTTTTTTTTTAATTTGTTTTGAGAAAGAGAGAGGGTGCAAGTGGAGGGAGGGCCAGAGAGAGAGGACAGAGAATCCCAAGCTGGCTCCACATTGTCAGTGCAGAGACTGATGAGAGGCTCGAACTCACAAAGTGGGAGATTGTGACCTGAGCTGAAATCAGGAGTTGGAATTTAACCAACCGAGCCACCCAGGCTCCCCACATTTTTTTTTAAGTAATCTCTACACCCAATGTGGGGCTCGAAGTTATAACCTTGAAATCAAGAGTCACATGGTTTTCTGAGCCAGCCAATTGCCCCAGAAGATTCTTTTCTACCCTCAGATGAATGAATTTCACCTGTTCAAGGAGATATGCCTATAAAGGAGTAAGATTGATTCCACCCCCCAAACATACCTACATGATTGATTCTTTTAATAAATCAAACAGAATTTAAACAATTTGAGTGACTATTGTTCCCTAAAGAGAGATTTATTTGTTGACCATTTCAGTCTAAGCAGGATTTAGACTTCATAAGTCCTCTACCTTCTAAGTTGTTGTCATTATGTTATAATAATTTAAATCACTTCTCCCTGAAATAGTAATGACTCTTCAGTGCCCAGGCAGCAAAGTTGCCACCTGGGTTTGTCCAGGCTGTACCTTATACTGCTCTGGGGATGATATTCAGTAGGATCTGCCCCCAGAGGCCCTGCAGCGCCATGGCACTGTAATTGCCATATGTGCATATTATTATTATTAAAAATGTTTATTTTTTTAATTTATTTTTTTAAAGATTTTTTTAACGTTTATTTTATTTTTGAGAGAGAGAAAGACAGAGAGCAAGCACAGGAGGGGCAGAGAGAAGGGGAGACACAGGTTCTGAAGCAGGCTTCAGGCTCTGAGCTGTCGGCACAGAGCCCAAAGCAGGGCTCAAATTCATGAGCAGTGGGATCATGACCTGAGCTGAAGTAGGACTCTCAACCCACTGAGCCACCCAGGCGCCCTTCTTGATTCATTTTGAGAGACAGAGAGCAGGGGAGGAGCAGAGAGAGGGAGAGAGAGAATCCCAAGCATATTCTGCACTGTCAGTACAGAGCCCGATGGATGTGGGGCTTGATCTCATGAACCGTGAGATCAAGACCTGAGCCGAAATCAAGAGTCAGATGCTTAACTGACTGAACCACCCAGGCGCTATTTTATTCATATTTTTATTAATGGGTTCTACATCCTGTTCTGGAGCTTACTGAAATGGGGGTTTTAGATTATTCCATCTGTTGTATGCTTAGGTTGCTTTAAAAGAAAACTTGAGGGGCGCCTGGGTGGCTCAGTTGGTTAAGCGGCCGACTTCAGCTCAGGTCATGATCTCGCGGTCCGTGAGTTCGAGCCCCGCTTCGGGCTCTGTGCTGACCACTCAGAGCCTGGAGCCTGTTTCAGATTCTGTGTCTCCCTCTCTCTCTGACCCTCCCCCGTTCATGCTCTGTCTCTCTCTGTTTCAAAAATAAATAAATGTTAAAAAAATAATAATTAAAAAAAAAAGAAAACTTGAATACAGATGTAAATGAACCTGCAATCTAGAGTGTCTGGGTGTTTATAAATAAACATGTTTGCTTGTTTGGGATAGGGGGAGAGTGACCTTGAAATTCGTTTTTGCAACATGGTATTAAAGCTACATTCCTTTCTACCTAAACTTTTTAGAAGAGCCATGTGGTGTTTTGCTGGTTAAGCTGGCAGGAGTAGAACTCACTGAATCCGGGAAGGTGTGGTTACAAAAAGAGTTAAAACCTTCCCAGCTGGTATGGTTTCAACTTCTTGCAAAGGAGAATTCAGCACTTATTTGCTATCTTCTAGTGAATAAGGTAAGTAGTATGAAGAAATAATGAGCAATATTTTATTCTTTTTATTTATACATAAACATTATTAATTAGAGCCTTGAATATATAATGGGGCTGAATTTTTGCTTTTCTTAATTGGTACTCATAGTGATTATGTATAGAGAACCAGGTGTTTCATATACAAATTTTGTTATAAAATGTTACTTATATGTTTATTATAGAAAAAATAGACAACTAAGAAAATGGAAAAAACTTAAAATCATTAATGACTTCAGACGTTGATAATTTAAGGAGTAGCTTTACACATTTATTTCTACATGAGTATATTATATCCCCCTTGTTATTAGAAACCACTTGTTGAGTGGGTTTCCTGTCAACTGGAAACTACAAAGAGTAAGTGTGTTTTCTAAAGGTTAATACTGCTCAATCTTTGAACTCTAACGTTGAGCGTACTTGCATACTATTAATGATCAGTAATCAGTCATCTGAAGACTTTGCGTCAGAGTTTTCCTACCTTTATGATTGGCCATGGCCCCTGTGTAATTAACTGGGATGCCACGGAGCCTCATCAGTGTTGCTGTGCCACTGTCCTGAGTCCTTGTGTGTGCCTTACTCCACACTGCTTTTGGTGGAAGAGTACTGGAAAAAGAGTGTAGAAAGTTAAATAGTTAAAATGTGATGACAGGATTAAGAACGGTTTTCTTATTTCTAAAGTCTCTTATTATGTAACAAACACAAACAATCTGAAGAAAATATAACTTCACATTAAAGTGATTAAAATTGTAAACATTTTAATTCTTTAGAGCCTTTGAACTATTAATAGATAGCCTAATGAGACCCATTAATTTCTGTATGTCCAAGTCATCTTCAGTTCTTTCAAAGTAAGAATTATCCAACACTGATTGGTTGAAGCATTATATATTTAAAAGTAAGCTGGGAGGCAGGGGGGCACCAGGCTGGTTCAGTCGGTGAGACATGTGATTCTTGATCTCAGGATTGTGAGTTCAAGCCCCAGATTGGGTGTAGAGATTACTTTTAAAAAATCTTAAAAAAAAATAAAAAGAAACAATATCTTCTCTTTTAAATTGAGGAGTGTATTTCATTTATCCTCAAAACCATTCTTCTGGAGTCCTTGTTTTTACTCCCATTTACAGGTGGGCCTCAGGGTAACCAAGTGATAGAGCCAGTATTCAAGCCCAGCTCTTTCTGGCTCCTGAGCTTCTACTTCACCTTATATACTTTAGTTTATATTCCTTCCTAGGTGATCAAACTATGCAGTATGCATATTGTGGTAATTTACATCTGTTGAATTTTACTAATGTGTCAGATTGAATTTTAGTTATTCTGATTTTGGTTTAAGGGAATGAGCTCTTAAAGTTTAAAATATTGAGGGGTGCCTAGGTGGCTCTTTCAGTTCAATGTGATTTTGGCTCAGGTCATGATCATATGGTTCCTGAGATCAAGCCCTGAGTTGGGCTCTATACTCACAGTTTGGAACCTGCTTGGGATGCTTTCTCTCCCTCTTTCTGTCTGCACCCCTCCCCCGCTTGTGCATACGTGCTGGTGCTCTCTGTGTCTCTCAAATAAACATTTAAAAAATTTAAAAGATTGAGAAAAATATGATAAATCCTTTAAAACTATATTTATGAACTCCTTATTTTTTTAAATGTTTATTTTTGAGAGTGTGCGAGTTGGGGAGGGGCAGAGGTAGAGGGGAACAGAGGATCAAAGCGGGCTCTGTGCTCACAGCAGAAGGCCTGGTGTGGGGCTCGAACTCATGAACTGTGAAATCATGACCTGAGCCAAAGTCAGATGCTCAACCCACTGAGCCACCCAGGCTCCCCATGAACTCCTTATTAGTATGACTCAGAGTTACTGCATTTAAGGGAAAAAAGATTACTTTGTTCCTTTGGATAGTCCTAGAAATGTCTCCTACTTAACCCTGGGGTTTTCACATTTTTAGAATTTAATACTTGTCTAACAAAGCTATTCAGTTATTAATACTTTGTTAAAATTGATCTTGTTAGGTTAAAATTTCACAAGGACTATATAAATAACTAAACAGGATTTCGTTTTTTAAAAGATTAAAAAAATTTTTTTTAATAAAAAATTTATTTATTTTTGGGACAGAGAGAGACAGAGCACGAACGGGGGAGGGGCAGAGAGAGAGGGAGACACAGAATCAGAAGCAGGCTCCAGGCTCTGAGCCGTCAGCCCAGAGCCCGACGCGGGGCTCGAACTCATGGACTGCGAGATCATGACCTGAGCTGAAGTCGGAGGCTTAACCGACTGAGCCACCCAGGCGCCCCAAGATTTTTAAAAATTTTAAGTAATCTCTACATCCAGTGTGGGGCTTGAACCTACAACCCCCAGATCTAGAGTCTCTCCTCCACTAACTGAGCCAGCCAGGCACCCCAGCAGGATCTCCTTTATATTGTAAATTAGTGGGGAAAAAAGTCCCATTTATCCGGTTTCATTAGGAAGTAAGGTTTTCCATGAAGGAAATTTCTTTATGGATGAAGATTCAAGGTCTAGGACTATTTTAAATGTTAATAATTTTGTGGGAAGTCTTTAAAATTTTTTTTTAACGTTTATTTATTTTTGAGACAGAGAGAGACAGAGCATGAGTGGGGGGAGGGTCAGAAAGAGAGGGAGACATAGAATCTGAAACAGGCTCCAGGCTCTGAGCTGTCAGCACAGAGCCTGACGTGGGGCTCAAACTCACGGAGCACGAGATCATGACCTGAGCTGAAGTCGGATGCTTAACCGACTGAGCCACCCAGGTGCCTCATGTGGGAAGTCTTTTAAAAATGCATTTACATGCCAGTGCCTTCCTACACAGTGGAATTCTGAACCTAATCTAACAGTTCAGTGATGATTCAGTTTATTTTGCATTTTATACTTTTTAGTTTCTTTTGCTGTGGCCTTCTGTCTTTTCGCCTATTTTGTGTGCTCCTTTACTCCTCTGAACAACAAACAGATCAAGAACACTTCTTATACTTTATTACTTCTACCTTCTTTGGGTTAGATGACCAGTGAGTCTGTGAAGAACTATTATGTTACAAAAGAGGCAGTTAACTTTGAGCAAGAGTCTCTTTTAGTAATGAAATTCTTGGATTTAACATTAGCTGTTTTGAGCTCTTGGGGACCCTTTTGCTTCCTGTTTTTTGGCTTTTTGCTGGAGGAAAAAATGCTGAACGACTGATTTTAAGTAAATGAATAAATTACTAAATTCTTAAGTAATTGGTTTGTTTTATTTTTTATTCAAGGGTAGATATTTTAGTGTGAGTCTGAATGAAGAAATTTTGAGAAGAGGCCTTGGCAAAACTGTTCTTGTTAAAGGGCTAGATTATGATTCTAAAATCTATTGGACAATTCACAGAAACTTACTTAAAGCTGAATTAACAGCGTTAAAAAAAGGAGAAGGAATATGGAAGGAAGAATATGAAAAAGAAAGTTATTTGGAAAAATTGAAAGGCTCCTGGAGAGAAATATGGAAAAAAGACAATTATTTAAAAAAAATTGGATCAGATTTCAATTTGAAAAATGAAAGTTATTATGACAAACTTAGAAGGACTTATGAAACATGGAAAGACCACATAAATAACTACTCCTTAATACTGAAGTTCAGAGAACTTATGAATCGCATACACTTTCGTAGAAAAGGGTGAAATATTCTAAGAGGCCTGGAGGTGACCTACTCAGAAAAGAGTAAACTATGTAAATATATGGATATTGAGTTGAAACGGAAATTCCTCCAAATGATCAAAGTTGCATTCTAATGGTATTTAAATATTTAAGAGATGATTATTTTAAATGTCATATCAGAATTACTTAAGCAAATTGTGATTAATGTAATATGCTTTTAGGAAAAATGAAATACTTTATAAAGTTACCAGGATAAAGGATGTATATCTGTAATGTTAATATTTGAAGACAGAGTTTAACTATTGGACACTGTATTATTTTAGTTATTTGGGGCAGCCATATTTAATTTTTGTTCAACGAGAATATTTTGTTTACTTTTCCGGTTTTATCAATTTTGATTACTTATAATAAAGTAACTCTATGCATCATGTCTGAGGCTACTCTTTTCCCAAGTGTCTTCTAACTGAATTTGGGGCAAAGTATGTGAGAAGGTCACTGTAGATCATTTCTAGTAATAAAGAATGGCTAATTTCTACCTATTGTTAGATGAAGAGGGTAACCCTCTGGACAAAATCATGAGGATGATGATGACAGAAAACAGATAAAAGCATATTCCAGCAACACCCAGGGAGAAAACACACAACCAAGGTCTCCTTACATTTTACTTTTCTTGTGTTGATATTTGTTAGTTCTGTGCATGAGACAGTTTCTTCTCTAGCACAATTTGGCCATGGTTATTCCTTGAGGGTTCTGTAGGGGCTCTCTATCATAGTCCCCTGGCTTGGGAGATGCTTACCTCTTTCTCTCCCTTCCTTCTTAACTCCCAAGGCAGTTTAGTCCACAGCCTTTTTTTTTTTTAATTTTTTATTTATTTATTTTTTTAATGACAGAGAGAGACAGAGCATGAATGGGGGAGGGTCAGAGAGAGAGGGAGACACAGAATCTGAAGCAGGCTCCAGGCTCTGAGCTGTCAGCACAGAGCCCGATGCGGGGCTCAAAGTCACAGACTGTGAGATCATGACCTGAGCCGAAGTTGGATGCCCAACCGACTGAGCCACCCAGGCGCCCCTAGTCCACAGCCTTTAACTCTTGGATCACCACCACTTGGGATGGAAAGGAACATGAGTTTGCTTGTGGAAAGTGACTGGGCTTACTCACTCCACTCATGGGTGTGTGTTGTGGGGAGTATTAGCAAGTTGGCTTCAGTCCTGCCACTTTCCATGGTGTCAGTTCCACTTGCAGGAAACTCATGTATTCTTAAACCAAGTGATGGGAATGTGGGCCACTCCCTCTCTCTTGCTTCCCTTTTTATCATGCTTCGTTCTGCTTGTCTCAGGTAAATGAGGTGCTAGAAGGCTGTGTAGCTTCGCAAATATCAGAAAAGAGATAATCACTGTTTCCTAACATAGTGGAAACAGGATATATGGCACTTTCAGTCTTGTCGAAAAGGAAGTAAAGTGCTCATGTCAAATCTTCCTCTGTGTGAACAGGAGAGGGAAGAGATGGTTGCTGCCCCACGAATTCTAACTGTCCAACTCTTACTTATTCCAAAACCTCTTACACCTTTTGGTCCTGAAACCTTCTAAATCAGCTTGATCTTTCCCAGCACTGGGAAAGCCTGGGGAATCTGCTGCCTGAAATGCCATTTTTAAAAAACTTGACTTAAAAATAGGGCCACGGACCTCAACAGTTCTGCTGTCTCTTACTTATGCCTGCTTTCTCACGTCACTCTGAGTGTAGTAAAGCTCCCGGTCAGTACCTCACACCAACCTGGTACACTTGCAAAACCTGCTTAGGAGAATTAACCACATCTGAGGTAGATAATATGCCAAGAGTTTTATCTTCTATATTTCTCCAGCATCATTTGGTTCCTCACCAAAGTGAAGTTTGGGGGGAGAGGAAAAATAATTTTCCCTCTACTCTTCTAGGTTCTTGGCTGAGACACATCTGTAATAAAAAGACAGATTAACAGAAGAAAATCAAACAGAAGTTTAATAACATGTATACCTCCTGTATACCTGGGGACACCAAGGAAAACTGAGTAACTCCCCCAGATGGCCCAAGCCATCACCTTAAATAGTATCTCCAGCTAAGATGTTGGGGGATGGCGAGGCCAGTTAGGAGCGGTTACCCTGAAAAGCACAGTAAACAAGAGTAAGGTTGTTATACAGATTTAAATCCATGCCTTCTCCACTGGTAAATTTCTAGATATTTAGAGTCAGATTTAGTTTCCTTGGTACAGAGAGAGACACCTTGACAAATGGAGATTTTCCTTATAAATGTAAATTGTTCTTACAAAAGATTAACTTTTACTTAGTTTTCAGAGCTTCTCTTATGTCTGCAGTTTCTTAAAAATAATCCTCTGAAGATAATCCTTATGCCAAAGAAGAATTTTTTGGGATGGTGCGTTTTGCTTCCTTACATTTGCATCTTTGAAATTTGAATCCCTCCTTTTGCTGCCAAGGGGCATATTGTTGACACAGTTTGTCGCAAATCCAGCAGTTGTATATGGCACTGATTTGAACCCAGTGACTCTAACGAGAAACAACACGATTCAAGAAACCAAAAAACAGCAGCACTTCAGAATTTCAGGGCCCCAACGAATGATTATTACTTAAGCCACCATTAAGAGGGATGGCAGATACACTAAGGAGCTCATTTGCTGTTGGGATAGCTGGGGTGGTACTGGTTTTCAGGCTCTTCTTTGTGGTGAGGGGAGGAAAAAGTTTTCCTCCACCTTCTTTGGGTCGCTGGCTGAGTCTGAAAATTAAACTGACAAAGACAGATTAACAGGAGAAAGGTATGCAAATTTATTCAACATAAGTTTTAAGTAACAGGAGAAACAGACCTCCAGCTATTGGGAGGACACTTCTCTGATGACGATGAGGATGATTTTATGAGCAGTTTCAGGGAAAAAGGGCAAGGGAGGGAGATCAGAATGACCTTCCTGCTCCTGCTGTTTTCTGACTCCTTCAACTTAAAATGTTCACTCTGCCAAGGTGCCACATTTGGGATAGTGTGTCCTCAATCTCTGGGTTTGGAGCTTCTCTAACGCCATTACCAATGCAACTCTTTCAGTGAAGGCAAGTCACAGGAAGAAAGCAATGCAAATTTATAAAAAGACTGAAGAAAAGGGGAACCTGGGTGGCTCACTTGCTTAAGCATCTGAATTTGGCTCAGGTCATGATCTCACAGTTCCTGAGTTCGAGCCCTGCATCAGGTTCTGTGCTGTCAGCATGGAGCCTGCTTTGGATCCTCTGTCCCCCTCTTTTTGCCCCTCCCCGCTCATGCTCTCTCTCTCTCTCTCTCAAAAATACATAACCATTAAAAAAGACTGTGGACTCCTGGGTGGCTTGGTCAGCTGGGCAGCCAACTTTGGCTCAGGTCATGATCTCATGGTTCATGAGTTTGAGCCCTGCATTGGGCTCTGTGCTGAAAGCTCAGAGCCGGAGCCTGTTTCAGATTCTGTGTCTTCGTCTCTCTCTGCCCCTCCCCTGTTTGCACTCTGTCTCTTGCTGTCTCAAAAAATGAATAAATGTTAAACAATTTTTTTTAATATTCAGCTATTGGGTCTTAAAAAAGACTGAAGAAAATTTAAAATGCAAGATTAAAAATTAAGGTATACTTTTTTCTTATTCTTTTAATTTTTTTAAGTTTGTTTCATTCATTTTGAGAGAGAGAGAGAGAGAGAGAGAGAGAGAGAGTAAGGGAGGGGCAGAGAGAGAGGGAGAGAGTGAGAATCCCAGGCCGGCTCCATGCTGTCAGAGCAGAGCCTGACTCTGGACTCAAACTCAAGAACTACAAGATAACGACCTGAGTCAAAGTCAAGAATCAGAGGCTTGGGGCGCCTGGGTGGCTCAGTTGGTTAAGCGGCCGACTTTGGCTCAGGTCATGATTTCGCGGTCCGTGAGTTCGAGCCCCGCGTCAGGCTCTGTGCTGACAGCTCAGAGCCTGGAGCCTGTTTCAGATTCTGTGTCTCCCTCTCTCTGACCCTCCCCCATTCATGCTGTGTCTCTCTCTGTCTCCAAAATAAATAAACGTTAAAAAAAAAAAAAAAAAAGAATCAGAGGCTTAACTGACTGTGAGCCATCCAGGTTCCCCTAAAAATTAAAATATTAAGAACAGGGGCACTTGGTGGGCTCAGTCAATAAAGGATGTGGCTCTTGATCTCAGGGTCATGAGCTCAAGTCCCATGTTGGACATAGAACTTATTTTTTTAAAAAATTAATTAAAAATTATTTAAAATATCAAGAACAGAACTTTAAAAGTGAAACAGTAAAAAAGCTTTAAAATGAACCAACTATACTTTTATTTCAAGATGGCCATGGAGTGCATTCATTTAACTTCCATTCAAATTACATTAAAATATCAAATAGGAAATAGAAAAAGATGGTATAAATGATAGAAAACGGGAAGATGCCGTTAATTAGCTAGATATTTTGAAGTTTTGCAAACTCTGATGAAGTGGAATTGGATTGAGATAGGATTCTAGGGTTTAGTATTCTTCAGGAAAGATGGTGTTCATCTAGGAATCAAGTCCATGCCCTAGTTTAGGATCTCTGAGTAATATGAATTCCTTTTGTTCAGGTCCAGGGTAATTCCTCATGATCTGGAAGTTTAAGGCCAAATGTCAATGCACCCAATACATAGGGAATGTAGGATGTGGAGGGAAAATGGGATGTCAGTAGATCATAGCATGTTACTTACTCAGCTGGACAGGGAAAATGTTGACTCTCCGTCCTGCAATGTGTGAATTTCTTGGTCAATCTGGATGCTCCAGTTCTGCTCTCCAGAAGATTGCCCTTATACTCCACAGTCTCTTCAAAGGATCCTCCTTTAGGGAGGATTCACCCTTTGGGGACTGGACAACTTTAGAGGGCTTTTTTTGTTCATGTGGGTTCATGGTTAAAGGGTTGAGCAATCACAGGCCTTTTTTTTTTTTTTTTCTCCCAGAGGCTTATTCCTATATGGCTTTGATATCTATTAATTTGCTGGGCAGAAGGTGTGACTTGGGGTCCTCCTGACCACACTGCTTCTGTTCTGAGCACTACTGCCATGCTTTTTCATGGTTTTTTTTTTTTTTTTTTACGATTTTTTTTTTTTTTTACAATGTTTTAAAGGTAATCTCTACATCCAACATGGGGCTTGAACTCACAACCCCAAGATCAAGAGTTGCATGCTCTACCAACTGAGCCAGCTAGGTGCCCCTCTTTTTCATTGTTACTAAAAAAAAATTTTTTTAACATTTATTTATTATTGAGAGACAGAGAGACACAGAGTGTGAGCAGGGGAGGGGTAGAGAGAGGGGGAGACAGAATCTGAAGCAGGCTCCAGGCTCTGAGCTGTCAGCACAGGGCTTGATGCGGGGCTCGAACTCACAAACTGTGAGATCATGACCTGAGCAGAAGTCGGTTGCCTAACCAACTGAGCCACCCAGATGCCCCTCTTTTTCATTTTTAAAGGACATATTGGAGTAGTGTTTTTCAGCTGTAGGCCATGATCTATTAGTGAGATATGAAATCAATTTAATGAGTTGCCTCCAGCAATCTAAAAAGAAAGAACAAAAGAACTGAGCAGGAGCGCAGGGCTGGCTCAGTAGCAGAGCATGCAACTCTTGATCTTGGAGTCCTGTGTTCAAGCCTCATGTTGGGCTAAGAAAAACAGGACAGAGTAAAATATATCACAGTGCATTGCACATAGCAAAGAGAAGGGTTGTTTTGTTATTTTTTTGCATGTTGTAAATATTTGAATATGTGCACTGGCTTTGACGCGCAAAAAATGCAGATCTCATTTTCTAGGACTTTTTTGAAGAAGCCTGATGAATAGATTTCCATAACTAAAGTGAGGACAACAAGTAATTGAGACACAAGCAGAGTTTTTAAACTTGATGTATTGGGATGATTCTATTTCCTGTTTTGGTTTTCGAAACATAGTTTATATATACTTTAGCAATGAAATTGAGTAATTAGTGCCCTCTCCCGTTCTTCCACAACACTGAACACATATCTATTTTAGTGCTTGTGACATTATATTATAATTACCTGTCTTCTCTCTCTTCCAAAGTGGAATGGATCCTGCAACTCAAACCGTACCTTATTAAACTTTGGAGCATTTCTGCTTTCTCCACAGCATTTAGTCCAGTTTCTTGCTCATTGGGAATTCTACAAATATTTGTTAAATAAGGAATGAAATAATGAAGTAGACTGGGGTGCCTGGCTGACTTAGTAGAGCATGCGACTCTTTTTTAATTTATTTTTAAAGTTTATTTATTTTTGAGAGAGAGAGAAAGAGAACCAGTGGGGAGGGGCAGAGAGAGAGGGGACAGAGGATCCGAAGTGGGCTGACAGTAGAGAGCCTGACGCAGAGCTCAAACTCACAAACTGTGACATCATGACCTGAGCTAAAATCAAAAGTTGCACACTTAACTGGTTGAGCCAACCAGGCACCCCAGAGCATGCAACTCTTGATCTCAGTGTTGTGAGTTTGAACCCCATGTTGGGTGTAGGGATGACTTTAAAAAAAAAATCTTAAAACAGTATAAAGTGAACCGTTTCTTTGTTGCCTACTCATCTTGACCAGAATCTATTTTTCCATTCTAATTTTCCTCTATACATCATATGATCCTACATTGTGAAGATTAATTTGCCTTCAGTGGTCTGAAAGAATATTTTAAAACTTGTCAAATTTGAAAACAATACTTATTTTGGGCAAATCAAGCGCCCTAAATACATATTTAGTGGAAATACTTAAATGAAACAAAAACTAACATGGCTTTTAAAATGCAGTTTTTCCTTTTACTATTTATGGAAAAACCTAAATGTTTGTCTTCTGGTTAAAAAAACAGGTGTTAATAATAAGAGAGGTCATACACCAGAAGGATTCCAAATAGTATAGAAATAGGAGAATTTTCCTTATGGTGTAAATTGCCTTCCCTCCTCCTCAGCTTTGAAAGCTTTAAGAAGTTGCGTTCTGGCTTACCAGTTCTCTTCATTTTCTCTTCGCCTTACAATTTGCTCATTTGCCTAAACTTTTGTTCAATGTCTATAAAAATGATTGCTGTATTAGATGACTGGTCCGCAACTGAATAGATTGTGAAGATACATTTTTCTTTTTATTATATTATGGGATTCTACAGGAATTTTTAATGGTGGTATGGGAGGGGAAACCCAGTATATTCCGTAATGAAAATATGTGATATCCGAGTTTCAGTATTATTTTCTGGGCCCAAGAAAGTACTTCAATTATGTCTGTCCTGCCTAGCAGACACTGACTATCTTGAAAATTGTAGATACTGGCTCTGTGGGAGGTCTTTCTGGAAACAAAAGTCACAGAGCTGGGCTGGGAAGCTCTTAGGAGGAAGTCAAGGGGGCGCTGATACTATTGTCAAATATTCTCTAGAATACTTTATTCCCTGCCCCCCAACCACCAGGAGAAAACAGTGAAGTAAGTTGGAGAAAAACAGAAAATGGAATAAGTTCACTTTAATTAGCATCCTTCCTGCCTTTTAAAAAGTACTCTTTCTGGGGCTCCTGGCTGGCTCAGTCAGAAAAGCATGGGACTCTTGATCTTGGGGTTGTGAGTTTGAGCCCTATGTTGGGTGTAGAGATTATTGAAAAAAATAAATGAACTTTTAAAAAAAGTATTCACTTAAAAAAAAGTATTCATTCTATACTGGGAACTGAGAGTCTTTTAAGAAGTATAACCGAGGTATAAGAAAATCTTAGTTGAACTGATGGATTTAACCTAGACAGACTCAATTCTGCTATTTTGTTTTCACCCAGCATTGAAGGCTGGATTATTTTGCCAAGGTACTCAAGTAGGGAACCTGGAATTCAGAATTCCGATATTTAGTCCAAGCTCTTTCCTGACCTTGACAGTTTAACATGTGTCTTACTATTTGTAAGGTGAAAAGTGCATTTGCTTATAATATACTTTTAAAAACATTTTTGTTTTTGAGTAATCGCTACACCCAATGTGGGGCTTGAACCCACAACCCTGAGATCAAGAGCCCTATGCTCCACTGATTGAGCCGGCCAGGTGCCCCTGCTTGTAATATTTTTGATGTTTTCATATAGGAAGGGGGAAACAATTACATAGGCTTGTGCTATAAAAATTACAAATCACCCATTTAAAAATTGAGCACTTACAGGGCTCCTGGGTGAGTCAGTCAGTTAAACGTCTGACTTTGGCTCAGGTCATGATTTCATTGGTTGTGAATTCGAGCCCCATGTCAGCTCTGCGCTGACACCTCAGAGCCTGGAGCCTGCTTCAGATTCTGTGTCTCCCTCTCTCTCTGCCCCTCCCCTGCTCACTCACACACACTCTCTTTCTCTCAAAATTAAACATTAAAAAAAAATTTTTTAATGGAGCACTTAAAAATGTTATTGTCTATTGGCAAGGAGTTTAGCCTTAATTTGTTTTCCTCTGTAGCCCAAATACATTTCAATGTGTAGACTTTGCTAATGTTTAAAAGCTTTAAATAGGTTGCAAGTAATACCAGTAATTTATTTATTAAGTAATCTTTACCCCCAGCGTGGGGCTCAAACTCACAACCCCAAGATCAAAAGTTACATGCTCCATCAACTGAGCCAGGCAGGCACCCCTACAAAATTGACTTTTTTTTTTTTTTAAGACTGTTTATTTATTTTGAGAGAGAGAGAGCATGAGCAAGGGAAGGGCAGAGAGAGAGAATCCTAAGCAGGCTCTGCACCTTCAGCAACAGAGCCCAGCGTGGGGCTTGAACTCACAAACCATGAGATCATGACCTGAGCAGAAACCAAGAGTTGGATGCTTAACCGACTAAGCCACCCAGGCGCCCCAATAATTGAGATTTTTGAGAGGTTATTTTGTGCTAGGCATTTTGCTAAGAGCTTCACATGTAGTAGTCTTATTTATTTATTTATTTATTTATTTATTTACTTATTTATTTGTAGTAGTCTTATTTAATTTAGTTATTTTGTAGGCACGCATTCCTTCCATTAACCAAGATCACAACAGGGCAAAATGTGTTAATTTATGAAACTAAGTATTCAGTGAATCCGTCACATTCCTGAATAGATAAAAGATTTTCATAATATTAATAATTGTTGAGAGTTGGGTGACCAATATGTAGGGCTTCATTGTACTATTCTACTTTTGTGTACGTATGAAAATTTCTGTGATAAAAAGTGAAAAGCACAAATACAAAGCCACTCTTCTCAAGGTCAGCCATCTTGCTTATTTATGTTCCTTTCTCTCCTTTTTCAGCTTAGCAAATGGGGATATATGCTTCATGTGGGGGTATATGCTTCATATGGGGATATATGCTTCATGTGGGAATATGTGTTTCATGTGTGGATATATGCTTCATGTGGGGATATATGCTTCTGTAGCTAGGGAGGGAAAGATTGGTGGCATTTATACTGCCCGTCCCCTCAGTTCTTCCTAATGGACACGGGAAGTTTCTTTACTCATTTTTTTTTAATGTCTGTCATACACATAGGAATCTATCAAAGGTGTTTATGGCTATCTTTGGTGGCAGATTCAGGAGGTGATACAGTAGGGGACCCTTGCTCTTTTTATCTGCCAGAACCCATTCCTACCCTCATTTGGAAAGAACAGCCCCCTTCCTATGGGGGACAAATCCTCCTGACTCCACATAGTTCTGGTGGGGCTGCTACTCAAGGTACCCCAACTCCTGGCTGTAGGGGTGGGTATATAATCAGAGACTGGCTATATATACACTCTACTTGTTGTTGACCACATTAATTGACCTATGGATGGACATGTGACCTGAACCAGGTCATTTAGGATCCTTGCCTACAATCTTTTCATTTTTCTTTCTTTTTTTTTTTTTTTTAATTGACAGAGTGTGTGTGCGGCAGGGAGGGGCAGAGAAAGAGGGAGACAGAGAATCCTGTGCTGACAGTGCAGAGCCTGTCCCACGATCCGTGAGATCATGACCTGAGCTGAAAAGACACTCAACTGATTGAGCCACCTAGGCACCCCACTTTCTTACAATCTTATTTACAGATAGTAAAAGTAAAAAAAAAAAATCCTCTCTTTACCCTGGAAACACTAGCTGAGATAATTGAGACCTGGAGCTGTCTCTGGTAATGTTTTCTCTACCCACTGGCCTGTAGAGGAAGCGCCTATGTAATAGGAAAGAGTAAGGTTGAAACATCGAGGGGTGCCTGGGTGGGTCAGTCAGTTAAGCATCCGACTTGGGCTCAGGTCATGATCTCACGGTTCGTGGGTTCGAGCCCCACGTCAGGCTCTGTGCTGACAGCTCAGAGCCTGGAGCCTGCTTCAGATCTGTGTCTCCCTCTCTCTCTGTCCCTTCCCCATTCGTGCTCTCTCTCACTCTCAAAAATAAACATTAAACAAAGAAACATTGAGAAAAGCAGGGAGAGAAAAGGAAGGATCAAAAGTGAGAATATGAGAAAGAAATGATGAATTCTGATTTCCTGGATCCAGTGATTCCTGAAGCCTTTATCCTTGCCTCTTTTGTAAGGTGGGACTCACTACACTGGCTATTTTACTCAAGCTACTTTGAGTTGTGGTTTTGTTATTTGTATTTAAAAGTAGGGCTGTTAGGAGAGCTACTGATCTGTACTTTAGGAGTACTATCTGAATTCCAGCTAAGAATTACCATCTAGCACAGTGTCTGGTACATGGCAAGTACTCAAGAAATGTGTTGGGAGAGATATAACTCCTCAGTAATTGTCAAACTCTTTGGTTATTCTTGTGACTTTTTGGTGCATTGGTTAAAATAGGGATAATATTCATCTCTTTCACTTTCTTGCCTTATGGATATAACTTGCAGATTATTGCTGATTAAATTCGAGTATCTTAAATATGCCTGTTTTTGCAACTGAAAGCCACCCTTTTGGTACAGCTAGAAATATCTACTTCCAAAACAGAGATTCCTAGTGCAGTTTTCTAAGAAACCCTTTATGCGCAGCACAGCACAGCAGGCCCACCTCAAAGCACATCAATCATCTTACCAGCTATCAGGCACCTTTTACAGGATTTTCTGTGATCCTGTTGTCAGTGCACATTCTGTATCAAGGCAGAGGTGATATGTAGAAATCTGGCAGCTATTTAGAAGGGAGGCCAGACAGTGCTGTGCCAGTATAATTAATGAGAGTCATCGCTCTGGAAGCCAGAGGAGAGTGGGGGTGGGGAAGGATGTCTTTCACCAGTAAATGGCATTTAAGAAAAATCGGTGCTTTCATAGCCCTTTTACTGCACAGGGGAGGTTAAGTCAAAGGACTGCTGTAAAGGGCTTGGCTGAACTTGCAGTACAGATGGAGGTCCCCGTGTATGGGGAAGCAAGGAAGATTCAACTCCGGACTTCTCAGCGGGATTGATTTCAACCTTGAATTGAGCTACCAGCAGAAGCCCTTATATTTGGAAAAGGGGTAAATCCACACTAAAAGATTAGTGTTTAGGTGACCAAGAGACCATGCAAAAAAAGGTATTACTCAGATAGGACTTTTGTTTTACCTGCCCAAAGAAGTGTTAATCTAGATCCCATTTTTTCCCCCAATTCTCTTGTACCCAGTGAAGGAAGGGGGTAGTATTTGTTTTGTTTTTCTATTGACCATTCTGTAACCATGGAAGGGTTTGTGTAACCTAGAGAGGCTGTTTACTACCCACTGTCTAATCCCTTTGTTATCATTCCCCCGTCACCAGCAGGGAAAAATAGTTCTGTCTGGCTTCCAAACACTTAGCAATGTAACAATATTTTCTTGGTTTTAGTTAGTGATTTTTCTGATTAATGGTGTTAAAAAAAAAGAACTCACAGGGAAAAGCTACATTAAAAGATTTATGGATATATCCATATGTCCTAAACACTTAAGACCATGATTAAGTATGATTCACACAATGGGAGGGAGGAGGGCCAGGAAATGGGGTTTTAGCTGTATCTGTAATGCTTTATTTAAAAAAAAGGTGTAAAGGAGCAGGAGTATTATATGGGTATTTGCCTTGATTTTAGTAGGTTTGAAACACTGCATAAAGAAATTTGAAGTTCTTGAAATTATGGAAATTAAAACTTTCAAAATAAAGACTGCATCACAAACAAATGCTCTTGTTTTGAAACTTGGTGTCTGAGCTTATTTTAACACCCATCTGTGGGTTTTCAGGTATGAGAAAGACAAACACAGGAGGTTTGGAGTGGATAACTTCCATGGTTGTGTGAAGGGTTGTCTTGGTGTGCGCGTCTCTCATTCTCTCTTTTTGGACTTCCTGTTCACCATGGAGATTACCAGCAAAACAAATCTCTAAACAGCACATGTTTGCATGCAAAACAAGAAGCAATTTGGGGTTAGAAGAGTTACCTTACCTGTTTAATTTCTTATAAATTGAGGATTTTTGTATGGACATATTTAAAAAATTGGGAGGTTTCTTTCTTTGGAGCCAAACGACCTTATATGTGTTTTTCCAAATTGCTTTTTTCCTGGTAGCCTGGCATGAAGAAATTCAAATGACTATTCCCGTGGCGTTTTTTTTTTTTTTTTGAGAGTCCAAGATTGCTTTCAGGATAAAGTTTCTTCATGCCCATGGTGCTTTGCTGTGACATTGTAATTGCCTCTGTTGAATTGAATAATACAAATGGGTTGTTTCTATGGTATCGGCTAAGTGGGATGAAAAGGTGAAACCCTAGATCTTGCACTGAGAGGTCACGGTGCTGCCACCCCCCACACTAACTGTCCGTCAAAGCGGACAGGCAGCCCGGCCCTTCTCTCCAAGCTGGAGCACTCAGTTGTAACTTCCTGAGCAAATTCACGCATGAAAAAGAAAATGACTTTAGTTTATGTTGTCACTAAGCCCAGAAAATCCCTGCCAACCCTATGCTGCCAGCTTTTCTAGGACCTTCTTATTGGTGGAGAATTTTAAACTGAAGGTGAGTGAGGAGCAGAGTCTAGAAGTCCCTCCCAGCCAGGCTTTGAACTAACAATAGGGCAGGTTGAATGAAGGCTGATAAATGCAAATCCTGGAATCCTGAGACCGGATCACCCCGTGACTGCCGAGGCTAGCGGTAGTCAGCGTTCCAGCAGCCGCACCAACCGAGTCAATCACCTTGTCTTTGCACTCAGTAGATTTCATCATTTGCATCACTATTTGAGTACCTACTGTGTGCAAGCTTTCCTCCGCCCTGGCCAAGCTCTTACTGCCGGGTGGCCGCTGGAGTCTGCCAGCCACTAAACTGATCGATTGAATAACTGTCCCGTTAACGTTTAGGAGAAACATCTGGAAGAACTGACGGTGGGAGGTGGGGGGAATAAAGGCAGGGGGTTACCTACACTCCCTCTTCCTCCGTCTTAGTTGCACTTTACTCAAGGCAGATTTCCTTGGTTATAACAGCATACTAAATGCTATTTTCTTAGAAATGTAAGAGAAGGTGACATAAGATGGGCGGTTTGGGATTTTCTTTTAAGGTGTGGTTCTGACACTTTTTTACTTTGGTGCAAGCTGCAAACCGTTCCCATTCTGTTTCCTCGCTTCCAACTTCGTTTCTCCAAACTCCTTTATCCTACAACCACCGAGGCTCTTGGGAACACAGCCCCAAACTGAGAATCCAGGAGGTGTCCCTGGGTTTGGGAAACTTTGAAACCTACGGGTAAAAAAAAAAAGACTTTATTCCCAGTGCTTCTGGCTCTTGCCCCCTGAGAGCCCCGTAAGGGCGCATGCGCCCGGGGGTAGGGGGCGGTCCAGGTCCAGCCCTCGACCCCTTACCCCCGGCCGGCTGGGGCCCTTGGAGGAGGTGGGAGCTCCAGTCCGCTCTCTCCAGCTCCAGTTCCTGATTTCCTCAGGAGCTGCGGGGCTGGGAGGGAGGGGGCTCCAGTGTAAGCGTAAGGATTTGAATGAGAAAGCAGGTTGTGGCGGCGGCGCCCCGCTCTACCCTGCGCGTCTCAGGGATTTCTGTTGGCTGGTGGGGAGAAGTGCGCTTCTGGGGGGCTTTTCCGTCCCTCGACGGGGTTTTGGAGTTGAAAGTCACAGGGGCCCACAATTCACCACCCCAGCACTTTGGAGGTTGCTCCTGTGCCAAGGACTCCCAGGAATCCTTCAACTGCCGTACACTCAAAGTTGAGCAGGTCAGTGCTTTGGGGGGAGCTAGGCGGAAAGAGAACGAGGACTGGTACACCACACCAGGTGTGCAAATGAGCAGGTGGCTCAAGTTCCTCTTCCCAGTCCCGGCCGGGACGCGCTCTTTAAGGGACTGTGAGTATTGTGCGTGGGGATCCCCCAAACCCCCAGCGCGAACTGGACCACGGCTAGTCCTGGAGGGGGGTTGGTTGGGGGGCGTAATTCAGAAGACGTGGGTGTGCATGTGCCCGCGCCAGAAATGACTTCTCGAGTCGCCCGTGGCGGTGGATGGGGTTTCGTCCGTTGGAGGGCGAAGCTTTGCTGCAGGATGCTTCACCCACACGCGGGGTCCCCAGAACCGTACTCTGACCTCCCGACAGCGCGGAGAAAGCAGGTCCGCGTTTCCCAGAAAGGAAAAGTACGCTGTCCATTATTCTTGGGGAGTCTCACGACTCTTCCTGTGCTCGGTGGCCCCACTCAGGACCCTTTCGGAGAAGGCCGGGTACACTCAGCGCGAGGAGGATTTACTCCATTACCCTTTCCTGGAATAAACGAGGGCACCGGAGCGACGCCGCGCGGGGAGGTGGAGGCAAGTCTCGGCTGCGCGGCGTCGCTCTCTGCGCCTGCGCGGGGTTCCCATGGCGACGGCGCCGCGAGTCCGAGATGCCACCAGGCTCGCCCCTAAGCCCAGTCCCCTGTTGGGCGTCTGCGGCCCCCTCTCTCCTCTTCCTTTTCTTTGTTTGTAACTCGGAATGAGTTTATGATCTCATTTTTACGCTAGCAGTTCAGCATTAAAACAATAACCAACTAAACTGAAATAGAAGACTGTCCCCCACCTCCCCGCCGTTTCGCATTACCATTTTGATCATTGGGGCAGTAACTAAACTGTTACCCCCACTAAATAAAATATATTTCCTTGGTGGTGAGGCATTAAAAAATTCAATCAGACCCTTGCTCTTGAGCAGTAAGGTTACAGACTTGGGCCTCCTTTGCGCAGGTGGTTATGCAGTGTGTGCAAACCCGAGCACCTGTGTCCTCCTTATGGCATGTTTATGAGAAGGAGATGAGCTCCAAAATGGACCGAAGTAAAATGCCACTGAAAAGAAACAAAAGCTTTCCCAGAAGGGGTGATTGTTTTTCCAGTTGCCCCTCAGTTTTGTTCACTTCTGAGGTTAATCTTCTGCAGGGAATGTTTCAAGAAGCCTTACTGGGAACCAGTCAGTTTTCTCAAGCTTCCCGTTAAGAATGTCCTTTTCCTTTTCTTGAAATTGTGAGTCTCCACAGCTTCTATCCCTTTTAGGAAATCCCATTTATTTACACACAGGTTAGCATTTGGCAAGGGTACACATCTTAAGGACCTGAATCTTGTTGATCATTTTTCTAGGCTGCAGGATTAATGTGTCTAGTTGTTATTAAATAAATATTGGTTAAAATTAAACTAGTAAAAGTTAAAAATGGAGTAACTCTTTCTGAATAAAGTGTGGCATAAAAATACTTTAGATGAAGAACTAGGGGTATGGTCTTGCTGTATCCTACTTTTAAACAATTTGCCTTCAAGAGTAGCAAATGTTTATTAGTGGTAGAAGTTTTCAGACAATATCCTTCCACCATCAGCAAATGAAGTCAACATAATATTACTTTTCAGCTGATTAGCAAATAACATGCTGTTAAAGTTATCTCTCCCATCCCATTCATTATAAATGCCTAGACATTATGCAATCCATCTAGCTCAAATGTTCAAAACTGTCCAATTAAGTTTTTTCCCCTTTTCTCATAATTAAAAAAAATAGAAACACTCTTAATTTTCAGGTTCAGATACTTTGTGACCCTATTTGGTGGTTTGTAACTGGCTCCAGTTCCGTAATTCTCAGTGACATGTGTTTCTGCTGGTTCCAGGAGGTGAACTGCAGTTTAGCAGATCATGGGATAATGAGATTGCAAGTGCTTGGGGGAAGGCTGGGGACAGGCATTGGGAAGGAGACAAAGGGAGGGAAGGTTGATGGGCAGAGCCAAGATTTATTGCTGCACCATATTCGGCATAAAAGCTGTTAAAGTTACTGCTTCTGTTTGATACATTTTCTTACATCATCAATATCAATTGAACTTATTTTTAGAATCAGTCTTCTAAATAATTACAAGGATAGAATTATAAAAATAGAATATTGGTGCTTTGTGTTAAGGTGCCCTAATGTAATATACTGGGAAAACTCTTAATTAAATGAAATTTATTCATTTAGTCAACAAATATTTATTGAAAACTGTATATAAGGCATATAAATCAATCTATATTCCTGCCTTCGATAAACTCAGAGTTGAGTTCTGAAATAATTCTAATGCTGTTTCAGGTTTTCAGAGTAAATACTTACAGTACTCTTAGGGAGAACAGTTGATTTAGTGCTGAGCAATCATACATCTAGATTCAGAAACAAATGTTTAAACTTTGATTTAAAATAATCCTGAACATTGTTTCTGAGTATTTTAGAGAAGTATATTGTGAGAAGCATTGTGTGCATCTATTTTTTTTTTTTTTTTTTACATTTTTGTAGTATAGACTGGGCCCTACAACTTGCTGTCTTCACAAGTGCAGTGCTGAGTTTGAGAGGAACAGGGAAACCCTGTAATTCTCAGGTTTCTTAGATGAAGATAAGGTGAGTGATTCAGTAGTCCTTTGTTCTGGCTCCATGTTTCATGACATAATAAACCTCCTGCAGCTCCCTTCTAAGAATAGTGTTGGTCTGCATGCTTCAAGGATCATGACTGTTATTTCTCTGGGAAAAAAAAAAAAAGATAAAATTATGATAGAAGGATAAAAGGAATACAGTAGGGCATTTAAACATTTAGACTTTTGAGCTGGAATAATTCTAGGCATTTGTAGTGAGTTTAGACTCGAAATCCATTATAGCTGTGACAGACAACCCCCTGGCATAATACTGACCAAGGTTGACAAACCTTCCTCTTTTGGAGAATGTAGCAGGTTAGGGAGACTGTAGTCTCCTTTTTTTTTTTTTTTTTTTTTTTCTCCCACCACCTCATGAGTTTAATAACAATAATCAGCTCAGAAAATCTTGCTGAAGAGCATCTCCATTTGGTTATTGCTCTTTGTCTATGAAAATCAGACTCTGCTGTGAAGTGTGGACCAAGTGGTGCAGAACTCATTACTTTGAACAATGCCTCCTCAGCCTGGGAAGCATGTTTTCTCTTCTCACTAGTAGGGGCTTATTCCAGGCTGGCTTTCCTCACAAGGAAAATCATTTAGACACAGTTCAGTGGACACTCACTCACATCTCTTTGACACCCGTGACCATTTTTGTTTAAGGAGAAATTCAGTACTGCTGTGGTAGGGTGTACCGAATTAGAAGTGCGTTTTAAGGGCCCATGAAGAAGTTTACACAGCTTTGTGTTATTATCATCAGGGCCTCTGTTTTCTGTGCTTCAAAGTAGAAGAGGACAGGGTGGGTGCAGAGGGGACAACCAAGAGAACTTTTATAGCAAAGTTAAAAACATTCTCACCGACTGCATTTTGGATGCACTAAGCTAAGCACCTGTGCCTCATTTTAGTCATAAAATTACAGAGCAGAAAAAGATGAATCTATCATGTTCATTATGTAAGTCAGGAAACCAGGGCCCAAGGTTGCTAAATGATTTTCTTAAAGTCACATGGTTAATAAATGACCGAATTGGGATGAAAATGCCAAGTTTCTGATTTTTAATGATTCTGCTATTTCCAGGAAATCAAGGTCAGGCACATATGAAATCCTTGCTCTAGACTTGAAGTTACTATAGTTGTAGACAAAAAATGATAAACAGCAATGTCCTGTGATTTAATTTCACTGAGTAGAATTGACAGTGAGCACCTTTTGATTATATATTTGGTTATACACATGTGTATATCATACGGACACATGGTTTGCATATATGCAGAAGAGCTTTTTCAATTATTATCTATTTTAGTCTGAGGAATTCTGGCATCATTATGATTTAATGTAATGGGAAACAGTTTTTCTGGTTATTTAGTAAAAATTTGAAGGTGTTCTGCAAGAAAAGGAGAAAATGAATACTAATGTGTTCTGACCACGTGGCTCGACATTTACTGTGTGTCTCTTTAAAGCTCACAATAATCAGGAGGCAGGAATTCTCTCATGTCCCTGATGAGGCTCAGAGAGGTTCATTTCTTGCCCAAGATCTAAGCCAGCATGGAACAGACTTGGAATTTGAGCCTGGGTCTTTCAGCCTATGTGTTCTATCAGATCATGTTGCCACTTGGGAAACAAAGACTGAGTTTATGAAAAATACTGGGTTGGTTTTCTTTTCAAACTCTTCTATCCAAAGTACAGGCAGGTAGAAACGTTTCTAATCAGCTGTTTGGTGAGTGGAGAAGCTGCATTCCCTATGTGGAGTTTAGGAGGTTATAAATTCAGCCCTGGTTCCAGAAAAACACTCAAGACTGTTTGTAAACTGTGTTGGCTATTTGTTTAGAAGTGAGTGGTGTTTAGGTTCTCTTCTGCAGGGGCTTTTCTACATCAAAGCGGCTCACTTATTTATCACTTCTGGATTGTTGTCAAATTGCAGCGGGTCTAAGAGGACCCCTCATGGTTTTAATGTGTGTTTTCTGGCATCCTAAGACTTAAATATTAGTTTTATCTTCTGTAACCTTTGCCCACTTATTTTCTTGAAATAGTAGTGAGAGACATTGCTGGCATGAACCAGTGGGTATCTTCCTGTAATGCTTTTCAAATTGGAGATCAGAATTATCTTGGATAATTGCTAACTTGGATAATAACTATCTTGGATAGTTGCTGAAAATTTCTTTTTTTCTTTTAAAGATTATTTATTTTGAGAGACAGAGAGGGAGGGTGTGTGTATGCAAGTTGGGGAGGGGCAGAGAGAGAGGGAGAGAGAGAAACCCAAGAAGGCTCCAGGCTGTCAGTGCAGAGCCTGACACGGGGCTTGATCTCATGAACTGTGAGATCATGACCTGAACTGAAATTAAGAGTGGCTATTTAACCAAGTGAGCCACCCAGGTGATCCAGTTGCGGAAAATTTCTAAACTTAAGCTGGAGTTTTGGTGCCCCTAAAACAGCTCTGCTTTGTTGTTGAGAAATTGAAACTGGATTGGACTGGGCTGGTTTACCCACGCAGAAACTGAAGCTTACGAATGTCTGCACTTAACACAGCTGAGCTGCGTTGAACCTTGACATTGCTGGCAGACATTTGGTCTAGTGTTCTTAGTAGCAAACCATGCTTTTAAAATTTTTTTTTAATGCTTTTATTAATTTTTGAGACAGAGTATGAGCAGGGGAGGGGCAGAGAGAGAGGGAGACACAGAATCCGAAGCAGGCTCCAGGCTCCGAGCTGCCAGCACAGAGCCTGACACGGGGCTCGAGCCCACAGACTGTGAGATCATGACCTGAGCTGAAGTCAGACGCCTAACCGACTGAGCCACCCAGGTGCCCCGCAAACCATGCTTTTAAAAGCACACCTCTCTCCTGGCCCTTCTTACTCCCTATGTCTGACTCTAGCAGGGAAGAGAAGTTTGAGGGTTTCAGAAAATGGATGCTGGACTCCACTTTGGAAATCAGTCTTGGCTTTGGGTACTACACAGGAAGGACCCCGGCAGGTTCCAAGGTTTCCCTCTTCTTGAGTATCTGTGGCTTACCCTACTAGCAGCCTCTTTTCTCTGTGGCTGGTTCTTCTTAACTTAACAAGGGACTTACACACTTGTCCAGACATTCAGGTGCCCATGAATTATCAATTCCCGCTAAAAGGCAGAAGGATCTAGTGCTAGCATATGTGTTACTGATTAACTGATCTGAGGCAATCCTGGCTTCTTTTCATCTGCCTTCACTTCCTTGTTGCTAATCCACAAGAACCAAACATTGGAATTTAGCTTCCTACTTCCCTCTTCTCTCCCTCTTGAATTTCATTGAAGGGGCCTTTGGACCCCGGAAGAGGTTTCCATGGAGTGTTAATGCTGCCTCTGCAAAACTACCCTTGGTGGGAACTTTGAAGATCTATAGTTTTTTTCAGGGATCAATCAGAATCCTGGACCAGAAATTCAGTGAGTTGATTTGTTGTGTAATTGTATGCAGTTTAGTTTTTTAGATCTCACCCGTTTTTTTTTTTCTTTCTTCCAAACAACTCTCTCTTAACTTTGAGTGATATGGGAGATGTTGAAAAGAAATTTGTCTTTTTAAAAGAGATTTCTTTATAGACAGGAGTAATGTGTTCATATAAGGAGTTAAGATTATGTAAAGATTTTTTGAGTTTTATTTCAATTTAAAGACATGGTTCCATGTAGCCATTTGTGTAAAAGAGGAGAAAAGGGAAGGTTGAGAAAAAAAAGAAAGGTAAGGTTTCCTTGTATGCATATAGAATATATCTGAAAGAATATACAAGAAACTAATAATGTTGGTTGCTGAGAGACAGATATGAGGTAAACTATTCATTTTATACCCTTTTGTGCCTTTTGGATTTTGAAGCTTAAATTTAGTACATAAAATTAAAGTAAAAAATAAAAAGAATGCTTGGGTTTGAATAATAAAGAACTGAATAAGTAATCACATCCTGACTCCTAAGTGGTAAAAGTAGGAGACTGGGAAGTTATTCCAGTATAATTAATGTATAGAGTTATATTAGTTGCAGGTGTATAATGTAGTGATTCAACAGTTCTGTACATTACTCAGTGCTCATCATGGTAAGTGTCCTCTTACTCTCCTTCACCTATTTCATCCATCCCCCATCCCGCCTCCCCTATGGTAACCATCAGTTCTCTACACTTAAGAGACTATTTTCTAGTTTGTATTTTTCTTTGTTCATTTGTTTTGTTTCTTAAATTCTACACATGAGTGGAATCATATGGTATTTGGGTTTCTTTGACTTTTTTCACTTAGCATTTTACCCTCTAGGTCCATCCATGTTGTTGCAAATGGCAAGATTTCATTCTTTTTTATGGCTGAATATTATTCTATTCTCTTTCTATCTGTAGCGCCTCTTCTTTATCCATTCATCTATGGGTGGACACTTGGGTTGCTTCCATATCTTGGCTATTGTAAATAATGCGCTAAACATAGGGGTGCATATATCTTTTTTAACTAGTATTTTCATATTCTTTGGGTAAATACCCAGTAGTGGAATTACTGGATCATAGGGTAATTCTCTTTGTAATGTTTTGAGGAACCTCCATCTGTTTTCCCCAGTGGCTGCACCAGTGTGCATTCTCACCAACAGTGCACAAGGATTCCTTTTTCTCTGCATCCTCACCAATATTTGTTGTTTCTTATGTTTTTGATTTTCGCCATTCTGACAGGTGTGAGGTGATACCTCTTTGGGGTTTTGATTTGTATTCTTTCTTACTAGCTTTTTAACTTTCACCAAAGTTTACATTTAGTAATTGTTTTTTCACATTTAGTTTTTTGTTTTGTTTTGTTTTTGTTAAGAGATGGGGCTTGAACTCACAACCCTGAGATCAAGACCTGAGCTGAGATCAAGAGTCAGACACTTAACTGACTGAGCCACCCAGGCACCTCTCACATTTAGTAATTTGTAAGAGCAGTTTTCCTTAAACTCTTCTGAATGTCTATAACAGGGCTGGGGAAGTTTTTTGATTTGTTTTCTTTCTTTCATAAAACATCACCTATTGGTTGCAGCCAGACTCCACGGGCCAGTGGAAATCAGACTTTCCCACTCCTGAGCAGCTGAACCTCTCTAAATGCTGGCAGTGTGTTTACGGAGCAAAGGCTAGAAAGTCCCCCGCCCATTACTTTCCCCCATAGAGAAATCTGTAACGTGATTATTCTTTTATTTTCCTGAGCAGTGTCTGAATGTGATTGTCAGAGGAATCTTTTCTTCTCAAATTGAAAAAAAAAAAAAAAAAAAAAGCTTGTATACAAGTGTTTTATTCTGAACCATAGTGTTTTGTTTTGTTTTGTTTTAAATGAGTCGCGAATTGGAAGTATTTTTCTGTTTACTGGGTAAGTCATTAAAATACAGTCTTAGAAGAGAGGGAACACAAACTGTTTACAAACTTCTTTTTTCACTCATCAAAAGAGAGAAATGTGAAATCTGTTATTTAGTGTCCAAGTTTCAGTCAAAAGCAAAAACTCAAGTCAGGACCAGTTCTCAACACATTCTTAAGTTTCTCATCCCATTTTGGAGAAATAAATAAAAAAGTGTACATCTGTCTACAAAATTCTTCTTATTGCTGTGTATTTATTTGCTGGAAAAGAATAGCTGAATAGGTCATACATTCTCATGCTTAACAATTTAAAAACCTTAAAAGGGCATTTAGTGAAAATCCTCTCTTACCTCTGTCCCTCAGTCATCCAGTTATATCTCTAATAGACCAACAGTATCATTCATTTCTTGTGTACTTTTTTCAGAACAACACACATGTGTAATTATGTATACAATATATATAGTAGTCCCCACCTTGTCTGCGGTTTCGCTTTCCGCAGTTTCAGTAACTGGGAACAAAAGATCCTCCTGACGAATCATCAGAGGGTCAGTAGCAGCCTAACACTACGTCACGCTGCCTACGTCATTCACCTCGCTTCCTCTCGTTTCGCGGGCGTTTTGACATCTGGCACCATCACAAGAAGGGTGAGTAGGTACAGGGTGTTTTGAGAGCGAGAGAGACCACATTTATTACATACATAACTTTCCTTACAGTACACTGTCATAATTGGTACACTTTAGTAGTTGTTAATCGCTTACCGTGCCTGATTTATAAATTAAGCTTCATCATAGGTACGTATAGGGAAAAAAACGTAGTTTGTATAAAGCTCGGTACTATCAACCATTTTAGGCATCCACTGGGGGTTTTGGAACCTATCTTGTGTGGATAAGGGGGGAACTGTACATGCAAATACATATGGATGCTTTTTCCCTCCTTTTAAAAATAAAGTGGTAGTGCACCAGCCATGTGATTTTGCATTTTTTTTTCTTATAACCATGTGTTTTATCATTCTGTATCAACATATACAGCTTCTTAATTCTCTGTTAAAAAACTTTTCTTTTTTCTTTCTTTTTTTAATGTTTATTTATTTTTGAGAGAGAGACAGAGTGCAGGCGGGGGGCAGCGGCGGAGAGTGAGAGAGAGAGACACGGAATCTGAAATAGGCCCCAGGCTCTGAGTTGTCAACACAGAGCGGGAAGCGGGGCTCGATCCCAGGAGCCTCAAGATCATGACCCTCTGAGCCAAAGTCAGACACTTAACCAACTGAGCCACCTAGGCACCCCAAAAAACTTTTATTTCTCTAGAGCAGTTTTAGTTCACAGCAAAACTGAGGGAAGGTACAGAGATTTCTTATATATTTCCTGCCTCCACGCGTGCGTTGCCTGTCCACATCATCAACATTACCATGATCAACATTCCCCACCAGAGTGGTTACACTGATTACGATTGATGAGCCCTACACTGACACATCATTATCACCTAAAGTACATGATTTACCTTCCTATTCACTCGGTGTTGTACATTCTGTGGGTTTGGACAAATGTATAATGACCTGTACCCATCATTATGGATTTGTACAGAGAATTTTCACTATTGTAAAAATCCTGTTTTGTGCCTGTTTATCTCTCCCTCACCCTTTAACTTCTGGCAACCACTGATGTTTTCACTGTGTCCATAGTTTTGACTTTTTCAGAATGTCATATGGTTGAAATCCTATAATATGTAGCCTTTTCAGATTGGCTCAGTAGTATGCATGTAAGTTTCCTCCATGCTTTTTTTTTTTTTTTCTTTCATGGCTTGACAGCATATTTTTTTAGCACTAGATAATATTCCGTTGTCTGAATGTATCACAGTTTCTTTATCCATTCACTTACTGAAGGATATCTTGGTTGCTTCCAAGTTTTGACATTTATGAATACAGCAGCTGTGAACATCTATGTGCAGGTTTTTCTGTGAACAAAAGTTTTTATTAAAAAATTTTTTTTAAGTTTATTTATTTTGAGAGCACAAATTAGTTAGGGGGAGAGAGCGAGAATCCCAAGCAGGCTCTACACTGTTAGCATAGTGCCCAACGTGGGGCTCAAAGCCACGAACTGTGAGATCACGACCTGAGCTGAAACCAGCAGTTGGATGCTTAAAAGACTGAGACGCCCAGGTGCCTCTGTGAACGTGTTTTTAACTCTTTTGGGTAAATACCAAGGAACATGATTGCAAAATTGTAAGATTATACTTAGTTTTGTAGGAAACCACCAAAACTGTTCCCAAGTGGCTCTACCCTATTACATTCCCACCAACAATGAATGGACGTTTCATGCTCCACATCCTTGCCAGCATTTGGTGTTGTCAGTGTTCTGGATTTTGGCTCCTCTAATAGGTGTGTAGTGGTATCTCATCATAGTTTTATTTATTTTTTTAAGTTAGTTTATTTTGGGAGAGAGAACGAGCAGGGGCGAGGTAGAGAGAGAGTGAGGGAGAGAGAATCCCAATCCCATGCAGGCACCACACTGTCAGCAAAGAGCCCAACACAGTGCTCAATCTCATGAACCTGTCGCGTCATGACCTGTGCCAAAATCTGGTTAAATTGGATGCTCAACAGACAGACTGAGCCACCCAGGTGCCCCTCGTCATTGTTTTAATTTTTATTTCTTGGTGATACATGATGAATGACATCTTTTCATATGCCGATTTATCATCTGTATATCTTCTTTGGTGAGGTGCTTATGAAGACTTTTGGCTCATTTTTAATTGGATTATTTTCTTACTGTGTTTGGAGTTATTTGTATATTTTGTTTTTTTTTGTTTTTTTTTTTTAATTTTTTTTTACGTTTTTTATTTATTTTTTGAGACAGAGAGAGACAGAGCATGAACGGGGGAGGGGCAGATAGAGAGGGAGACACAGAATCGGAAACAGGCTAGAGGCTCTGAGCCATCAGCCCAGAGCCTGATGCGGGGCTCGAACCCACGGACCGTGAGATCGTGACCTGAGCCGAAGTCGGACGCCCAACCGACTAAGCCACCCAGGCACCCCTGTATATTTTGGATAACTGTCCTTTTTCAGTTGTGCCTTTTACAAAGATTTTCTCCCAGTCTGTGACTTGTCTTCTCATTCTCTTGTCACTATGTTTCACAGAGCAGAAGTTTTTAATTAAAAAAAAAATTTTCTTTAACGTTTTATTTATTTTTGAGACAGAGAGAGACAGAGCATGAACAGGGGAGGGGCAGAGAGAGAGGGAGACACAGAATCGGAAGCAGGCTCCAGGCTCTGAGCCATCAGCCCAGAGCCCGATGCGGGGCTCCAACTCATGGACCACGAGATCGTGACCTGAGCCGAAGTCGGACGCTTAACCGACTGAGCCACCCAGGCGCCCCTTAATTTTAATGAAATCCAGCTTACCACTTCATTCCTTCATCGGCAATGCTTTTGGTGTTGTATCTAAAATGTCAGTGGCACACTCAAGGTCATCTGAATTTTCTCCTGTGTTATCTTCTAGGAGTTTTAGAGTTTTGCATTTTACATTTAGATCTGTGATTCATTTTGAGTTAATTTTTGTGAAGGATGTAAAGTCTATGTCTGGGTTCACTTTCTTTACATGTGAATGTCCAGTTTTTCTAGCACAATTTGTTGAAAAGACTGACTTTGCCCCATGGTATTGCTTTGCTTTTTTATTTTATTTTTTAAGTCTATTTTGAGAGAGAGACAGCAAGAGCATGAGCAGGGGAGGGGCAGAGGGAGAAGGAGAGAGAGAATCCAAGGCAGGCTTCAGGCTGTCAGCAGGCTCGTTTTCATGAACTGTGAGATCATAACCTGAGCCAAAATCAACAGTCAGACGCTTAACCAACTTAGCCACCCACACGCCGTACCTCCCAAAAAAAGAATTAAAATTTTAGCACATGAAAAACAAAGCTGAGTTTCCACAACTTAAACATATTTGACTAGATTGTATTTATGCTCTCTTGAGCTTGAGAATTCTTATGACCAATCCAGGTTTAATATCCCGTTTACTTTTGTAACTATTGCTTTGAGGACCAATTTCTGATATTCCTATATCTGCATATAGCAGGGACTCTCTGTTGATCATTTCTCTGCTGGCTTTAGATAAACTAAACTTTAACTTTACTACTATTATCTTCGGCTAAAATCTTTTTTTTTAATTAAAAATAATTTAATGTTTATTTTATTTTTGAGAGAGAGAGAGAGAGAGAGAGAGAGAGAGCGAGCACGCGCATGAGCAGGGAAGAGGCGGAGAGAGAGGGAGACATAGTATCTGAAGCAGACTCCAGGCTCTAAGCTGTCAGCATAGAGCTCGGCGTGGGGCTCAAACTTAACGAACCGCGAGATCATGACCCTAGCTGAAGTTGGATGCTTAACCATCTGAGCAACCCAGGTGCCCCTCCCTTTTTAATGTTTTTTTAATTATTTATTTTTGAGAAAGAGAGAGAGAATGAGCAGGGGAGGAGCAGAGAGAGAGACACACACACAGAATCTGAAGCAGGCTCTATGCTCCGAGCTGTCAGCACAGAGCCTGACGTGGGGCTTAAACTCCTGAATTGTGAGATCATGACCTGAGCCAAAGGCAGATGCTTAACTAACTGAGCCACCCAGGCACCCCATTAGGCTAAAATCTTTATAAAAATGTTTTATTATTGCTATTATCCTTCTAAAGAGAGGTCTTTCTCAAGACTTAGATTCTGAATAATTTACGTTTAAAGCATCCTTGGTGAAATGTTATTTTTATCAATTTCTTTATATGTTCTTTGTTGTATCACATTACATTAAACAGCATACTAATAATGTATGTGAGTAATTTTTACCTTGATAACTGAGAGCAGTATTTTGGGCATATACCATTCCTTTCTCCTAAGATGTCCCTCTCACCTAACCCTCTTTCACTATTATTTTTTAAAGTTTTTTTTTTTTTTTTTTTTTTTTTTTTTTTTTAAAGTAAGCTCTACGCCCAATGTGGGGCTGGAACTCAAGACCACCAAATCAGGAGACACATATTCTACCAACGGAGCCAGCCAGGCACCCTCTTCTTCCCTCTTTTAAACCTACTGATCCTTTGAGATCTGTCTCTACTATCCCACCCTCCAAGGCACTCTTTCCTGACTGACTTGGTTTCCTTTTTTGGACTCCTACAGTATGCTTCATTTGCCATCTTTCATATATCCTGCCCTTTCCAGGGTAGGTTTTCTATCAATCTTTCCTCTTTCTAGGTATGCCCTGTTTTCCCATCTGGATTGTCAGTTTCTTTTCTTTTCTTTTTTTTTTTTAATTTTAATTTTAATTTAATTTTTAAGTAATGTGTGCTGTCCACATGAGGCTTGAACTCACGACCCCAAGATCAAGAGTTGCATGCTTACCAACTGAGCCAGCCAGGTGCCCTTAGATTGTTAGTTTCTTAATGACTGGTGTTATGTTTAGGCATCTCTCCATCCCCTCAGTAACTATAGGGCCTATAGTATGGCTCAGAACATACTCTTGAGTTACTTGATTCATAAATTGCGAACAGTTACAACCTTTTGCACCTTAAAGCCTCCTTGACTCTTATTTTTGGGCACAAAAAGGGGAGCAACTTCCCTGCTTACCCTTGTTGGGAATGAGAGGTAATGTTGACCGGAGCTTTAATTGACCAGTTGAAGGTAGATCTTCTGTTGGAGCTATAATCATTGCTGAGTGGAAGGGGTAGGGAACGCAGCAGGCGAAGATGAGAATCCCAACACATTCCCTGTGATCACTAAGCTCCCTTCTTTCATTATTGGGTGGGTAAGTGCACACAAGAAGAGGGTAGGATGAACTCAGGAGAACTGGGAGATCTGCCCTTCTCTGGGAATGCCTTTTCTGAAATTAGATATTGGACATCCTTATATATGAAGGAATGGGGAGCAGAACTATTCTGAAGTCCATTTTCAATATTTAAAAAGTTTGGAAATTTCCAGTTTAGAGACTATTAGTCTGAATCAAGGTTTTTTGGATGTTAGACCTACACATAGTGGATAAAATTAGAATTGTAGAATAAAAAAAAATCTGTTAGAGTTTTCACCAGGAAAAGTCTTCAAATGTAATCAGAGGTGTTAATATTGGGCTAGATTGCAAGATTAATGGCCACTGAGAGTTGAAATCTAATTACCAGTCATTCCTTTGGGTGTTGTTTTATCAATGCAGTCTTCATTTCTAATCAGCCCTTTGTGCCCACTTTTTTAAAATGCAGGAATATATAAAAAATGATGGAAATATGCCAACCCTGACCTGAGCACAGGGAAGTGGAAAGGCTTATAAGTGGCTGAGTCTGGATTTCATTAGGACTCTATCATATCTAGTAGTGCATGCTATCTCTCCTAGTCTTGCCCTCTTTCCCTCTCTTACGTTATTTATTGAGAAGCAAATTACATGGATCTTAAGAGTGCAACCTTTAAAACAAAAGTGCATTCTTTGGAGTTAGATTTTTTCAAGTGTAAATTCTAGTGTTGTCACTAGATAGCTGTGGACCTTAGGTAATTACTTAACATCTCTGTACTACTGTAAAATGGGGATAATAAGAATCCCTAGCCCTTAGGATCATTGTAAGGATTAAATAAAATAATATTTACAAAATATTTACCACAATACCTGGCATATAGGAAGTTTTAAAATATCAACAGTTATTACAAAGTGACAGGCACTGAACTAATACATTTTTGGGCTAGATCAGATCCTGAATTGGCTTTCATACTGCAAGCCTCTGTGGCTTTAAACGTGCATTCCCAAGATTGAATTCTGTTCCTAGTAATATAGTTTACTAACCCTCTGGCTGAAATAACTTAAAGATGCTGGATAAAACGGTATTTTAGATGCAATGAACCAGTATGAATGTAATGACTATTCAGGACAAAAGCTAAGTGAAGAGAAGTCTATTGCAGTGAAGCTGGCTTTTTCCTTGAAGACATTTGCTAAACCAGTTTAACCTGTTGACTTGTGACTATTTTTATGGTCCTGAGGGCACAGGGACAGCAGACATCTGTTATTTGGTCTTTGGGAGACTTTGGTCTTAAAGCTGGGAATTCAGAAGGTGTCTTGCTCAATATAAGGTTGAATTAGAATAAAAAAGAAAAAACTCATCTCTCTTTTAAACTAAGAGTGTAAGAAAACTCACCCATTGAAAACCATGGTTCTGAACAAATGCTTGATATTTGGTGCTGAGAATTTGTGAAACTAAACCAGCTCTAATACAGATGCACATCTAGAATCACAATAACTAGGTGGTCAGAAAAACCTCAAGATGAAAATTTGATTTGAAGGGTTCCTATGGAGCATCTGGCTGGCTCAGTTGGTAGAGCATGCAACTCTTAATCTCAGGGTTGGGAGTTCAAGCCCTATGTTGGGTGTGGAGCCTATTTAAAAAAAAAAAAATCCTGCATTGGAATTGTCCCTCATACTGCACAGAAGCCAATTTCCCCCTTTCTTTTGGAGGAATCTAATTTTGTTCTAGACTTCAGAGAATCCCTATCAATACAATTAGAAAGAAAATAGTCATTTAATAGTAAAAGAAAAAAGACTGAAAACAAGATGTGAGCTGAGAACAAGAAACTGTAAAGACTAAACCAATCTGCTTTGAAAAAGAGCCAGATATAGGGATGCCGGGGTGGTTCAGTCAGTTAAGTATCCGACTCTTGGTTTGGCTCAGGTCATGTTCTCATGGTTCGTGGGTTTGAGCCCCACATCGGGCTCTGTGCTGATGGTGTGGAGCCTACTTGGGATTCTGTCTCCCTCTCTCTCTGCCCTTCCTCTCCTTTCTCTCTCAAAAATAAATAAATAAACATTAACAAAAATTTTAAAGAAAAAGAACCAGATATAAAACTTGAAAAATATAGAATAATTGAAAATCAGAACTCAGTGAATGGATTGAACAACAGATGAATACAAGCTGAATAGGGAAGTAGTCAACTGAAGGATTCATCTGAAGAAAATTTTCAATGGAATACAGAGAGGCAAGTGATGAAAAACCCAAAAGAAGGGTTAATCAATGTGAAGTTGGAGAATTCAGATCCAACATAAGTTTAACTATAGTTTCATTTTTTTTAATGTTTATTTATTTTTGAGAGAGAGAGAGAGAGAGAATGTGAGCAGGGGAGGGGCAGAGAGAGAGGGAGACACAGAATCTGAAGCAGGTTCCAAGCTCTGAGCTGTCAGCACAGAGCCCAACATAGGGCTTGAACCCACGAACTGTGAGCTCATGACCTGAGCTGAAGTCAGACGCTTAACCGACTGAGCCACCCAGAGGCCCCTAGTTATAGCTTCCGAAAGAGAGGAGAAAAAAATGAGGGGAGACACCATTTAAAGAGATAATGCCTGAGAATTTCAAGGACCAGGAAAAAACATCACTGCCCATAAATCATGAAGTCAAATCACATAAAATTAAATTGTAGAATATAAAAGATAGAGAAGATCTTAAGGTCAGAAAGAAGAGGCCGTTTATCTTTAAAGATACGATGGATTATCCCGATAGTGCAACAATAGAAGCTGGAAGACAAAAAAAATACTATCTTTTTTGCAGTGACAGAAATTAACTGTCAGTTTATAAGTTTATTTCCATTAACAATACCTTTAAAAAATGAAAGCAAAGACTTTGCAGGCTTCACAGAAACTTTACAGTTTGTTCTAGAGGATCCTCACTCAAAGGGTACACTTCAGACAGAGGAAAATTATTCCCAGATGGAAGGTCTTAGAAACAAAACATGATGAAGAGCAAAGAAAGGGAAAAAATTGTAAGTTAAGGCACATACTATATAAAATAATAGTGTCTTCAGTGGGAAGTAGATAAAATAAATGACATACGTTGGAGAAGTAAAAGGAGTTAGTATCTTAGAAAGTTCCTGCATGGTTTTGGAGGAAGTTAAAGGTACTGGTTAAATTTAGATTTCAGTTAGTGAAGTGTGCATGTTAAAATTTCTAAGGCAACAACTAAAAATTAGTAAAAGACTGAACAACTTTCTAGCTAATGGGGAAAGTTGAAATGAGGAAAAAAATAAATTTTGAGGTCAAAACAGTGGAGAAAAGAGATATAGAATGAGTAAGACAAATAACAAGTACAAAATAAGGTATAGAAATAAATATAATTGTATCAGTAAGTATAATCTGAAGGAACCAAAGATTGTTACACTGGATGAAAAATGAATTCACTATTTACTCTTTATGAAAGACATGTCTGAAACATAAGGATACAGAGAAGTTAAATAGGGAATAGAGAAAGATGAATGGGTGATTACAAACCAAAAGAAAGCTTGCTATATTGACATCAGGCAAAATCGACTTTAAATGCCAAGAAAACATATTCAGAAACAAAAATGATCATACTGATTAAAAAGTTTCAACTCATCAGAGTGATAAACCTTTTAAAATTTTATTTTAATTGCAGTATAGTTAACATACAGCGTTAAAGTAGTTTCAGGTGTACAACATAGTGACTCCACAATTCTTTACATGACTCAGTGCTCATCACAATAAGTATATTCTTAATCCCCTTCACCTACTTCACTCACCGCCCCCCTCGCGCCCGCCCCCCTCGCGCCCCCCCCCCCCCCCCCCCAGCCTCTGGTAACCATCCATTCTCTATAATTAAGAGTCTGGTTTTTTTGTTGGTCTCTTTTGTTTTCCTTTGTTTGTTTTGTTTCTTAAATTCCACATATGAGTGAAATCATATGAGATTTGTCTTTCTTTGACTGACTTGGTCCATTTAGCACAGAATGGTAAACTTGTATGCTCAATATAAAGCAAAAATTGAGAGGACTGTAATGAGAAACATATACAGTTGACCCTTGAACAGGTTTCAACTACATACGGATTTTTTTCAGTAAGTGCAATATTATAAATGTATTTTCTTTTATGATTTTGTTAACATTTTCTTTTCTTTAGCTTACTTGATTGTAAGAATACACTATGTAATACATATAACACATGAAATATGTGTTAATCGACTATGTTACCTGTAAGACTATAGTTCAGCAGCAGGCTATTAGTTTTTGGGGGGAGTCAAAGTTATATATGGATTTTCAACTGTGTAGGGTGTTGACACCCTTAACTCCCACATTGTTCAAAGGTCAACTGTATTCCTACTGAGATTTTAATATATTTCCTTAGTACTTGATAAAGTGGGGAAAAGATCAGTGACCAAATACAAGATTTGAGCAGTATAGTTTGAATAAGTTTGAGTTGATAGATGTGAAGATCACTGTATCTCGAAACTGCAGAATACACATTTTTTTTCAAACACACATAGAATATTTATAAAAAGTGACTTCAAACTTTGACATCAGGCAAGCCTTAATAATTAGTAAATAATTGGCATCATCCAGACCAGATCTGTGACCACAATGCAATTAAGCTAGATGCTGACAAAAATATAACTATGAATAAGTATGGAAATATTTCAAAATGAACTTTGGATCAAAGAAGAAATTCTAATGGAAACCAGAAAATATTTTTAACTAGAGGAATACTATGGGTCAAGATTCAGGGTTGGGGAAAACAGCTAACGTATGTATAAATGCCTATATTAGAAAACCTGAAAGTTAACTAAATGTTGAAGTTAGAAAATTTGAAAAAAGGTGCAATATAGACTCAAAATAGAAAAGAGTAATAGTAATAATTTCATGTTAGTCAATGGAGAGGATTAATAATGACAAATTTTGGCTCATTTGTAAAAGCTAGTGATATTGATAAACATGTGAGATTGATTTGCATAGAAGAGAGCAGTACAAATAAACGTATTAGGAATGGAAAAGCAGATGTTTTAGGACTAAAAAGACTATATATTATGAGCTAATTTATGCTAAAACATTTGAAAGCTTAGAGTAAATGAGTTACTAAAGAAATATAACTTAACAAAACTAAATTAAAAAAAATAGAAAGGCTAAATCATCCTATAATTTTTATTTTACTTATGTTTTTTAAAGTTTGAGAGAGAGAAAACGTGCGCGCGCACACACACACACACACACACACACACACACACACGCACGCAGTGGAGGGGCAGAGGGAGAGAGAATCCCAACCATGCCTCTCGCTGTCAGCACAGAGCCTGACAAGGGGCTTGAATCCACAAACTGTGAGGTCATGACCCCAGCTGAAATCAAGTGTTCAATCCTAATCCAGGCTCCCCAATTCTGTATTTTTTTAAATAAAATAAGCCAGTAGCCAAAATTTTCTCCGTAAAGGAAGGTCTAGGCTTAGATGGGTTTATGGGCAAGTTTTACCAAACATTCAAGAAAAAGATAATTTCAAACTTGCATAAATCCTTCTAGGGGATAGAGATGCATATTATAAAGCTGTAGTCTCAATGCAAAAAAGTCTTGAGAACAATATTAAAAATGGAAATTATTATAGGCCAAACTTGGGAATATACCTGAAAAAATCATAAAACATGAGCAAACTAAATCATCAGTGTATTAAAAAGACAATACACACACGGGTGCCTGGGTGGCTCAGTTAACCGTCAGACTGTAGAATTTGGCTCGGGTCATGATCTCCTGGTTTGTGAGTACGAGGAGCCTGTTGCCACATCAGGCTATGCTCTGGCTGTGTGGAGCCTGCTTGGGATTCTCTCACTCTCTCTCTCTGCCCCTCCCCAGCTCGCTCTGTCTCTCAAAATAAAACAAAACAAAACCTAAATAAAATAAAGACAATATATTGTGAACAAATTGGATTCATCCTGGAATTGCAGGGTTGATTTAACATTAGAAAATTCATCATATTAACAAATTAATGGTGAAAGATCATATCACATGCAGAGAAAGTGTGTTAAAATGTTTAATGTCATGTCATCTAATTCAATTTCAATTAAGAAATTGAAATAGAAGGGAGCTTTCTTAATATGATAATTTACGAGGCGCCTGGGTGGCTCAGTTGGGTGAGCGTCCGACTTTGGCTCAGGTCGTGATCTCGCAGTTCGTGGGTTTGAACCCTGTGTTGAGCTCTGTGCTGACAGTCCAGAGCCTGGAGCCTGCTTCAGATTCTGTGTACTCCCTCCCCCCCCCCCCCCCACCCCTCCCCCGCTTATGCTCTGTCTCTCAAAAATAAACAAACATTTAAAAATATTTTTAAAAATATGATAATTTACAAAGACCCTACAACAAACATGACTGTTAATGGTGAAACATGGAAGTATTTTTTTCTTGTTAAGATCAGGATCCATTATTCTATGCAATATTGTTTTTCCTAGTTGATGTTTCATATCCTGCTTTTTTTTCATATAGTATGATATCATGAGCATTTTCCACACTCATTTACAGAGTCTTTGCAAACACAATTGTTAATATCTGTATGACCGTCAATGCTAACCCAATAGTTGGGTATTTAGAGTTCTGATTTTTCTGTGTCATGAAAAATGGTGCAGTGAACATTTTTATGTGTACATAAAATTTCTTTATTTTTTTCTGGTGTATTTCCAGAAGAGGAATTAGTGAAGTGAAAGGTAGGTACTTTGTCAAGTGCTGGATACATACCATATTTTAAGCCAGCCTTTTCTAATGAAGCATCCATGGGTCTTTGGAGGGTGCATTGTAGCTCATTGCTCAACTAGCTCAGAGCATTTTCAGCTCCTGATTGCTGTAAAGAAACAAAACACACCAGGAACTTAGGGTTTAGTGGTGTCCCCTTTGAGCCTAAAAAAATGAACAAAGTGCCCTTTTATTTCTTTCCCTTTCTGTACATAGTGGGGAGGGGGGCTAGCTATGGAATTAGGCTGTTTGTAGAGCCCTTTGACAACCAGTTTGGCAGTGCTTGAAAACCTGTGGGAAGTGGAGGAGGGAGCTTGTGAATGGGGGTGGGAGATGGATACAGGACAGTGACCTGCCAGCTGAGGAGTGGAGTGGGGCCTAGGCCCTCCGTGCCTCACCCAGGGTTCTGAACTGCTTTAAAGCCATCAGTTTGGGTTTGGTCCAGAGGAAGAAGAGCTCTGGCCCTCAAACCTCATCCCTGCACTGTGTAATTCTCGTAACTCAGAATTAGTGCAGAAATGCAAGAAGAGAAGCTTTCTTTGAAATCTTAGCTTTCAACTGGATTTGACTTGAATTCTGACCTTCTAGGGATGCCTGGGTACAGAAATTCCCAAATGTGTTGTCAAAGGCCATGTGGTGCTGGACAGTTTTGTGGTCTTTTCCCCTATGCCTTCCTGTTTCTTATTGTTTTATGAATAATGCTGTCAGAGCCTATTAATTATGTCTTTTATCTCTCAGCAAGGCTTAAAGAAAATCACTACTTCTCCATGTAAGTTCAATGCTATAGTATCTACTAGTGGAAATCAACTCTGCTTTCTCCGGGCTATTTTAATTTGTAATTTTAATTTATAATTTAACTTATAAATAAAGATACAGTTTGGGATAGTAGGGAGGAGTTGCCCATAATCCTTATTAATTCCTTTCCGACAACAGTTTATGCATTATATTTTGATTTTTGGCTATAGCGTTCTTCACTGTTGTTAGCAATTTGGAGAATACATGAGCTCCTCAAACAGTTTTCACATAATGGCTGGCTAGAAAATTTGGCCTTGGTGTTTCTGAACTTGGTCCAAGTAGTTCACTCAAATTTCATTGCAAAGAAACCTCCCACCATTTGATAGAGAACTGACACTTTACTTTGATCCCTTCCAATCTGTGTACTTCAAAGGCTCCCGGCTGCAGGGACAAGGTACGCATTTTTTTTTTTTTTTTTTTGAAGTAACATTTCATTTAGGCCTCGCCTCCTGCCGCCTGCCCTTCTTTGGCCCCTAGTGGAGTTGGATTGAGGGGTGGGAGTGAGAAGAATAAGTCTTACCTATCACGAGTAACACAGCCCTAGGCTCTTTCCACAGGAAGCTGAGTGTCAGGGATAGAACACTGCTGGACAGAGGATACGGACTAGACAGTGGATTTGGTGTCAGAGGACATAGGTTTGCAACCTGTTGTTTCCTATTAACTTCTTTGAACTCATGCTTCATGGTCCATGATTCATAGGGCTATTCTAAGTGTCAGTTTTTTTTTTAATGTTTATTTTTGAGAGAGAGAGAAAGAGAGCACAAGTTGGGGAGAGGGACAGAGAGAGGGAGACACAAGAATCTGAAGCAGGCTCCAGGCTCTGAACTGTCAACACAGAGCCGGATGCATGGCTTGAACTCACAAACTGGGAGATCGTGCCCTGAACTGAAGTCAGACGCTTAACTGACTGAGCAACCCAGGAGCCCCAGTGTCAGTTTTTTAAAAAAAGAAGATACAAATGGAAATATTGTAGAAACCATAAAGGGATTTGCAAATAATATCCTGTTAAGAAAGAATGGGAGGAATGGGAGTAGGAACGTCAGTTTTGACGGAAGAGGGGTGTCAAAGGAGAACGGGCTGTAGCAGTAGCGGTTGCAGTAGGTGAAGAGGTAGAGGAGGCAGTCTGCATATAGCAGACCAACCCCTCTACTTAAGGAAAACGAAGCGCAACAACGGGGAACGAGCTAGAGAGTGTTACGGTAAGCGAAATAAGCTAAGCGAGTAAGTCAAAGAGAAGACAAATACCATATGATCTCACACATATGTGGAATTTAAGAAACAAAACAAATGATCAGAGAACAAAAGAGACAAAAAAAACAGACTCTTAACTGTAGAGACTCTTAACTACAGAGAACAAACAAATGGTTACCAGAGGGGAGGGCGTTGGGGGATGGGTGAAATAGGTGAAATAGGTGATGGGGATGACGAGTATACTTATCTTTTTTAATAAATATATTTATTTTGGGGAGAGCACAAGCAGGGGAGGGGCAAAGAGAGGGAGACAGAGGATCTGAAGCAGGCTCTGCACTGACAGGCTAACAGCGGCAAGCCCGATGTGGGGCTCAAACTCACCACAAGATCATGACCTGAGCTGAAGTTGGACGCTTAACAGCCACCCAGGAGCGCCAAGAGTATACTTATCTTGATGAGCCCTGAGTAATATATGAAATTGTTCAATCACTATATTGTACACCCATAACAAATTTAACATTGTATGTTAACTGTACTGGAATTAAAAAAAAATTATGTATGTGTAAGAGTGTGTGTGTGTGTGTGTGTGTGTGTGTGTGTAGTGTTCCCTCCACCCTGCAAAGTTCTCTCTCAAAGATTTTGTCTTTTGATTCCTTTAGCACAATGTTAGAACTCTGGTTTCCATGTATAAACTTGAATAATTTATCTTTTATTAAGCCATTTAAATGACTTGAATAGATTTGTAGTGTTTCATAAAACTCATGTTAAAGCACTGATACGGGTTTGCCACACATTTAAAAAATGCTGAGGTTTGAGGTGGGGCACCTGGGTGGCTCAGTCAGTTAAGCCTTACGACTCTTGATTTCCGCTCAGGTCATGATCTCACAGTGCATGAGTTTGAGCCCTGCATAGGGCTCTGTGCTGACAGTGCGGAGCCTGCTTGGGATAGTCTCTCTCCCTCTCTCTCAAAATAAATAAACTAAAGAAAAAAAGAAGAATGATTAAAACAAGACAACCAAGAAAAACCACTAAGGGAATTCTAAAGCTAAAGAGAAAGTTTCAGGTTTTGCTGTGCTTCATACACCTTCAAAGGGTGTGAGGGGGTCCTTTGCTACCAGAACAAAGGACTTAAATGCAGTGTTACCTCTAAGGAAATCCCAAGAAAATACAGAATTCTATTTTGAAACTCAGGACCAGTTAAAAACAACTTGCCCAAGGTCTCCCCTGAGTCATTGTTAGAGATGAAACTAGACTAGAGAGCTCATAACTGCCAGGTGGGTTGTCTACATTTTGCTTTGCTGACAGGTTTCACCCATCAAGACCCTTTGGCTGCAAGTGATAGCTCAACTCCATGTGGCTTAAACAAAGCTAAACAAAAAAGGGAATGTACTGGCTCATTTAACTAAAAAGTTGGGGGATGGATCCAATAGGACTTAGTTTCTTCCCATTCTTCTGGGTTGGATTATGCAGATTGTACCTTTGTAGGGACAAGATGGCTGCCAGGAACTTTAGGTTTTGAGGGCTCACAACTTTAAGTCTAACAGAAAAGTTTCTTTTCTCCAACAGTTCAAACAGAAATCTATGCCTGACTCTCGGTGGTCTGAAAAGATGTGCACCTCCTGTACTGTGGTCTGGAGGGTGCAGGTCTCTGAGTTGACAGGCCTAAACCACATGCGCACCTGGGTCAGGGGATAAGCTGACATTAGCTAAGTCTATGGACATAAAGGAGTTTCCTAGAGGAAAGCCAGAGGAAGGAGGGTTGGGTACGACAACCAGCAGATGCCTGCCACTCTGGAGCTTTTCCTGAGGGGACTTTAGTTCAGTTGAGTACTTGTTTGTATGAAGGATTTCTTTTTAATTTGGAGGGTGCTAAAAGCAATCCCCCTCCCCCCTTTTTTAAATTTAAAGTCTAGTCAGTTAATGTGTAGTGCAATATTGGTTTCAGGAGTAGAATTCACTGATTCGTCACTTATAACACCCAGTGCTCATCACAACACCTGCCTTCCTTACTTGGTACCCATCTAGCCCATCCCCTACCCACCTGCCTCCATCAACCTTCAGTTTGTTCCCTATGGTTGAATCTCTTGTGGTTTGTTTCATCTCTTCTTTCCCCTCCTCCCTTCCCATGTGTTCATCTGTTTTGTTTCTTAAATTCCACATATGAGTGAAATCATATGGTATTTGTCTTTCTACAATTGACTTATTTAGCTTAGCCTAATACATTCTAGCTCCATCCATGTCATTGCATGGCAAGATTCCATTCTTTTTTTTTTTTTAACATTTATTTATTTTTGAGAGAGAGCATGAGCAGGGGAGGGGCAGAGAGAGGGAGACACAGAATCCAAAGCAGGCTGTAGGCTCTGAGCTGTCAGCACAGAGCCTGATGTGGGAGTTGAACCCATGAACTGTGAGATCATGACTTGAACTGAAGTTGCACACTTAACTGACTGAGCCACCCAGGTGCCCCAAGATTTCATTCTTTTTGATGGCCGAGTAATATTCCAGTGTATAGTAAAACCTTGGATTATGAGTAACTTGTTCTGTGGGTGTTCCACAAGATGAACAAACATTTCTTTCTTTAAAAAATTTTTTTTTAATGTTTATTTATTGTTGAAAGACAGAGAGAGGCAGAGCGTGAGCAGGGGAGGGGCAGAGAGAGAGGGAGACACAGAATCTGAAACAGGCTCCAGACTCTGAGCTGTCAGCACAGAGCCCGACACTGAGCTCGAGCTCATAAACCACGAGATCATGACCTGAGCTGAGATCATGACCTGAGCCGAAGTCAATGCTTAACCAACTGAGCCACCTGCGTGCCCCGATCAGCAAACATTTCTAATAAATTTTAACTCATTAAACGAGTGATGTCTTGCAATACAATTTGTATGTGATGCTGGATGTCACATGATCACAACTGAGCCAATGGTTCTTAAAATTTACTTTGATATAGAAGTGCTTTGAATTACAGGCATGTTTCCGGAATGAATTATGCTCAAAAAACCAAGGTTTATATATTTTTATATTTACCATATCTAAAAGCATTTTTAAACATCTTTGCTTTTTACTGAAAATACTTCCTGCTTTTCTTAAAGGGATTAATCCTAGGGGCACCTGGGTGGCTCAGTCGGTTGAGTGTCAGACTTCGGCTCAGGTCATGAACTCGCCATTTGTAAGTTCGAGCCCTGTGCTGACAGCTCAGAGCCTGGAGCCTGCTTCTGATTCTGTGTCTCCCTCTCTCTCTGCCCCCACCCCTGCTTGCACTCTGTGTCTCTCTCTGTGTCTCAAAAAGAAACAGTAAACAAAATTAAAAAAAAAAAAGGTGTCATCCTAGAATTTCTGTTTTCTTTGTTGGTGGTGTCCTGCTATAGTTTTCTGATTGTCCTATGGTTTGACATTGGCAGTTTTAGTCATGAACCTACAGATGAAATGGCAAAAATGAATAAATGTAGAATGATTATAAAAGATACTAATCATAAAGCAAACTTAGGAGTATTTAAACTTTGTGAATGTTTATCAGCGCCTCTGACACATGTATCCTCTCTGCATGCTTGTATGGCTTCTTTGATTTCTTATGGCTGCCTTATTTCTTATTGAGTTTTTGGATTGTGGGGGTCTTTGAGTAGAGTTGATTACAATTTCTTTCTCAAGTTACATTTATCTTGTAGAAATATATTTATTGATATGGCTAGAGTAAGTTACTAAGTAAGAAAAGTAGACTACAAAACAGGAGGATCTGATTTGTGTTTTAAAAAAAGAAAATAGGCCACAGTGTCCATGGCAGCTGTCTCTGGGTGGTGAGTGATATCACTATGTATGTTTTTTGAGCTTTTCTATGTGTTTAAAGCTCTAAAAATGGATAAAAACAGTTAAAGATAAATGCATTTATACAGCATTTCCTATAACTTTACCATCCACTAAAAAAAAAAAAATTATTAACCTTGTTCTGGAGGCAGAATCTGAAGCCAGTTTTAATAACAGTTACTTCCCTATACAATGTTTCTTAGTCATTGTAAGTTATTAATTTTGTGAATCATTGCAAGGATTGGGGATCTGTATGTTCTATTAAAGAGTTCTAAATGTAACATATATATTCCGTAAACTTCTTAGGAGGTGGAGTGAGCATTTTGTAAGTCCCAAAAGAAAGGTGAATCAGTTTTTTTTTTTTTTTTTTTAATGTTTATTTATTTTTGAGACAGAGAGAGACAGAGCATGAACAGGGGAGGGTCAGAGAGAGAGGGAGACACAGAATCTGAAACAGGCTCTGGGCTCCGAGCTGTCAGCACAGAGCCCGATGCAGGGCTTGAACCCACGGACCGTGAGATCATGACCTGGGCTGAAGTTGGACGCTCAACCGACTGAGCCACCCAGGCGCCCCAAGTTGAATCAGTTTTTTTTTTTTTTTAAATTTTTTTTTAATGTTTATTTATTTTTGAGACAGAGAGAGACAGAGCATGAATGGGGGAGGGTCAGAGAGAGGGAGACACAGAATCTGAAACAGGCTCCAGGCTCTGAGCTGTCAGCACAGAGCCTGATGCGGGGCTCGAACTCACGGACCGCGAGATCATGACCTGAGCCGAAGTCGGCCGCTTAACCGACTGAGCCACCCAGGCGCCCCTTGAATCAGTTTTTAAACATCTTTTGCTTTTGCTTGAAAATCGACCAAACAATTTCTTTTTTTTTTTAAATTTTTTTTAACGTTTATTTATTTTTGAGACAGAGAGAGACAGAGCGTGAACGGGGGAGGGTCAGAGAGAGGGAGACACAGAATCTGAAACAGGCTCCAGGCTCTGAGCTGTCAGCACAGAGCCCGACTCGGGGCTTGAACTCACGGACCGTGAGATCATGACCTGAGCCGAAGTCGGCTGCTTAACAGGCTGAGCCACCCAGACGCCCCTCGACCAAACAATTTCAAATTGAGTACATGGTGCAGTGAAGTACACCTCTGATGTAATCGAAATTGTTTTTTTTTGAAAAATCAATGAAAGTATATTTTAGTAGATATTTTCACATATCGTGTTCACAAAAATGGGACCATGAAACACTCAAGAGATCCTTGCTTTGAGACTCCTGAGGCTGGGTTTCCTGCCAGCTTTATCTAACAGCTATGCTATTCTGCAAATTATTCATCCTTTCTGGGCCTCAGATTTTTTTTCTGCCTTCAACATGAGAGGTTTATCTTAGCTGATTTCTAAGGTTTCTTTCAGTTGCTTCCCCTTAGTGAGCACTTGGCCCTGGGATCTTTTAAATCTGATCTAAACCAAGATTGAGTTTGTTGCACAACTCTCTCTTTCTCTGCCCCAGCCCTACTAACTCCATTATCTCCATCTCCATCATCTCTAGATTTTGAAATCATTTGCTCTGATTCTAGAGGCCAGAGTGAGCCCTTTCTTCCTTCAGTCTTCAACAAGTAGGAATCCAGGAAATGGGGCATATAAGGAAGGCATCGTTAATGTTTACTAAGGGCTTGCAGTGTGCATTGCCCGGGTCGGGCACCCAGTGGCAGCTTACAGTCTTCTATCCTTCAGCAGCAAGCGGATGCCAGGAGAGGTAAGATGTGTAAGCAATTAACCAAAGTAAGGAGGCTTACAGCCTGGAAGCCATAGGGTTCAATTACTTAGACTTTTGTGCTCTAGCTCAACCGTGTATATTCTCTGAGCCTCTTCTTCCTAAAAACACCCACCCAGAAGAGTTTCTTCAAGGAGGAGAGATAATACACGTGAAGAATGATTTTTAGCTTTGGATGCACTTTGAAATCACCTGTGGAGTGATACCTAAGTCCCACCCCTAGAGATTCTGATATAATTGGTCTAGGGTGTGGCCTGGGATCTGGGATTCTAAGGTTTCCCAAGAGATTGATTCTAATGTGTAGTCAAGGTTGAGACCCTATGATGTAAATAAAGCCTTATCACAGGAACTGTGATAAGGTACTCAATAACTGGTACTTAGTAAGTGGTGCAGCCACTCTGGAAAACAGTGTGGAGTTTCCTCAAAAAATTAAAAGCAGCATTACCCTACAGCCCAGTAATTGCACTACTAGGAAGTTATCCAAAGGATACAGCAGTGCTGATTCGAAGGGACACATGCACCCCAATGTTTATAGCAGAGCTATCAACAATAGCCAAATTATGGAAAGATCCCAAATGTCCATCAGCTGATGAATGGATAAAGAAGATGTGGTAGATATATACAATGGAATACTACTCGGTGATGAAAAGGAATGAAATCTTGCCATCTGCAACAACATGAAATGAACTGGAGGGTATTATGCTAAATTAAGCCAGTCAGAAAAAGACAGATACCATGATTTCACTCATATGTGGAATTTGAGAAACTGAACAGACAACAATAGGGGAAGGGGAGGGAAGTGACAGAAAAATAAGATAAAAACAGAGAAGGAGGCAAACCATAAGAGACTCTTAAATACAGAGAACAAACTGAGGGTTGATGGGGGTGGGTAAAATGGGTGATGGGCATTGAGGAGGGCACTTGTTGGGATGAACACTGGGTGTTATATGTAAGTGATGAATCACTGGAATCTACTCCTGAAGCCAAGACTATACTATATGTTAGCTAACTTGAAAATTAAAAAAATTTTTTTTTTTTGGTACGTAGTAGGTACTCAACAACTGGTAGCTAGGATTATGGCAGTTCAGTGTCTGAGAGAGTTTCAGGTAAATTGGAGGGGGAGATCCTGGGGGTATTTCAGGAAAGCAGTGTTTTTTTTAACCAGCCCTTAAAGAAAAGGGCAGTGATTATAGTGTGAGTAAAAAGATCAAGTTGGAAAGATGGGTCCGTAGAGGACTGGTGATCAAATATCTCTATTACATACATCTGTGGGAATTTGTATTTCTGTCCTCAAAGAGTTGAAGGTCTCAGTCCTCACTGAATGTATCTGAGGATGTTACCTATATTCATTATATATTGCTGTATGATAAATTACCCAAATCTTAGTGTCTTAAGGCAACAATAATTATTAGCTTTCATTGTTATTGTGGGTCAGAAATATAGATGGGATACAGAGGAGATGGCTTGTCTCTGTACCTCTGTCTCTGGGGCTTCATCTAGAATACTTGAAGGGGTTAGAATGGTCAATAGATTCATTGATGTTGGCTGTTGGCTGAGGGCCTAGCTGGTGCTGTCAGTTGGAACACTCATATCTGGGCTTCCTTACAACATGGTGCCTTGGTTCTCAGGGTGAACATTCTGAGAGCCAAGGCAGAAGCTGTATCCTTTTTATGATGTAGTTTTGGAACCAATTACACAGCATCAATTACAGCTGAGTTTGCTAGAAATGAATCACTGAATGCAGGCCATATTCAAAGGAAGGCGAATTAGATTCTACCATTTGAAGAGAGGGAGAAATGTACAAGAATTTATAGGACATATTTAAAAACCACCAAAAAATTAATTTAAAAAAATAAAAAAAATCAAAACCACTGCATTACGTAACAGTCTAGTTCTTTATAGCCTGTCATGGCTAGAATCTTGGGCTTGGAATCTGAAGATATGATTTCAAATCCCACCGCCACCTTTTCCTAGCAGCATGGGTGAATCACTTGTGCTAACACCCTCTTCTTTCCTTCTTTCATCTGGTTAAGAGGACGCCAAGTGAGAGTCAGGTATGTGCATGTGTTTTGCTAACTATATACAAATGCACATTGTTCTTTCACCTTCAGATGCCTCTAAACTTCCTTGGATTGAGGACGAATAGGGCAAAAGAATGACACAGGAAACCACAAAATCAAGTGAGTAAGGAAAAATTAGCATCAATACAGACAGGATTCTCTTTAATTCCATGTACCTCAAAATATTTCTAATATGAATAAACAATACATTTTTTTAAGAAAATGGGTACTACTGATAATCCTAAAAGTTATTTCCAGTTCTTTCAAAGTGGTATTATTAAAATATAAATGTCTTTGGGGGCACCTGGGTGGCTTAGTTGGTTAAGCATCTGACTCTTGATTTAGGCTCAGGTCATGATCTCACAGTTCATGGGTTCGAGCCCTGCATCAGGCTCTGTGCTGATGGTGCAGAGTTTGCTTAGGATCCTGTCTCTCCCCCTCTCTCTTTATCCCTCCCCTGTTTGTGCTCTCTCTCTCAAAATAAATAAATAAATTTAAGTAAAATTTCATGTATGTATTGTATATATACATACATATGTAAATACATAGGAAAAGAACTGGAATGATACACACCAAACAAAGGTGTTTATTCCAAGAGAGGGATGTGAAATGAGGGAAGCGGGGTTTTTTAAATTTTGAAAAATTTTTGATGAATTTGTGTTGACATTAAAAAAATTAAATGCATACAAACACATTATTTATATAACTAAAGTATTTATTTAATGCTTATTTTGAGAGAGTGAGCATGTGAGTGGAGGAGGGGCAAAGAGAGAGAGCGAGAGAGAATCCCAAGCAGGCTCCACACTATCAGCACAGAGCCCGATGTGAGCTCTCACACAAATCGTGAGATCATGACCTGAGCTGTAATCAAAAGTCAGACGGTTAACCAACTGTGCTACCCAGGCACCCCTAAAAATAGTTTTTAAGAGGAGAGCTCTTTGTAGTATTCACTTGGATTGGAGGAGGACATTGTCTCCAATAATCAGTTGTTTTCTGTCATATTTTACAATGGGATCCACAGGTGGTTTTAGCTTGGAGTGGTGGGACTCATCTTCAGCCTGAGGGAGTAGGGGCGGCACGCAGCCAGACTTAGCCAGGTGGGGATAAGGCAGGAAGTAGGCGTTGAGGCATGGAGCCAGAAGAAAGGATAGGTAGGAGTCAGATAAGATTGCTATTAGAGAGGGTTAAGAATGGGCCTTTGAGCCAAGGAGAAGTTTTAGGGACTTTCACCAGTTGTTCCATTGATGAATAGACAAAGCTCTGATGATTTATTTTTTTCACTGGGTGGCTGACTTCATCCTGGAGTATCTTTACAAAACTCTAGATTGTTCTACTAGGACAGATAACAAATTGTTTCCCACCTGTGGGTTTTCCTTCATGCCAGCCCTGCTTGGTGTTGCCTGGCCTTATTCTGTGACCAGAAAAGAAGCTGGAATTCTGAAAAGTTGCTTTAGCCAAATCCTGTGAACAAAGGGGGCCTTGTTCAGGGTTATGCACATCAGCTTTTGGAGGAGTTTAATTCATCAGCTCAAATCTCTGCTTTTCAAGCCCTTGCTCCAGTTAGCATTGTGTTTCTCTGTGGAGGGGAAAGCCTCACATGGGGGCAGGCAACACTGCTTGTTCACCCTGCTTGAGGCCTGTGCCCAGCTCTACTTACACCAATAAGTTCAGTGTGGGTTGATCCAGACCTTAATGGTACTGAATGCACCACCAGTGAATCCCAAAGGAGGCAGGCTTTGTTACTGTGTTTAGCTTATCCATTGCTCCATGGACACTGTTAATTTCTAAGATTTCTGTGGATTGATTGCATAGTCTACAGAGTGGTACTGACACAAAATTCACCAACTGGTAATGACAGTCACCCTCCTGTTACTCACCTCCCTCCTGCAGATGAAATTTCCTGAGAAGTTACCAGCATTGGCTGGGTTGAGTCCTGGTCAAATATGGGCAAGGCCTAGAGCCCATAAACTAGTCCTGAAACTTATTCCCAAATGGTAGATTTATTTTCCCTTGAGACAGCAATAACTTTGCACCCTGAAAAGTGCTATTTGAAAAAGCTCCCGTTTTCGTGCGTTAAATGATGTTCTACCCTCTGGGAAGGCTTGTGGGGAATTTCTCAGGACGTACGGGACTCTGCTTCCATGTGTGGAGAAGTTGTGTGCTGCATGTGTTGCCTCATAATGCTGGGTAACTGATGCATTGTGTTACCGGGGTGAGCGTGTGGCTGCCATTTTCTTCATTTTTGTCTCATTCTGTGTCCCTTGACAGCAATTTGGTTTTGATGCTGTGCCAGAAATCTTCTGACAATGAGCTACTGGAACTTGGAGAAAAGAAACTGTGTGCAGTACCGCAGGCATTTTCTGGTGGACAACAGTGTGTTTCACGGTGAGCTGCCTTTTATGTTTATGGAGTTGGATCTTTTGTTTTGTTTCCGACAGCACTTTTATTCTAGCACTCTGGATGCAAATATGGCGTCATTGTTGGGTTGAATCAAGAGCTTGAGTTAACTTGTTGAGGGATGATTTGCCTGAGAAGCCCCAGAGGACTTACTCCCTACAGGTGTAGGCAATGTGCCCATCTCAATAACTATAATGCTGTTATCACTTTTTTCTTTACAAATTAGTTTATATCAGTGCCTTTCCTCTTTTATGCTGCCAACTCCAGTAATACCTCTTTCTGATGTTTGAAATTCCGGGAGGCTAGACACATAGTAAGTGTTCAGTTAATATATGTGGATCACCAGTCCGTGCTCCTTACCAGCGTGGTGTGTGTCACACTCTCAGGCCACCTATAAAAATAGAACAGAGCCATTCACAGCACTTGCTTATCAGGATCAGGATTACTGCAGCCACAAGTCGGAGAGTAATCAATATTAGTCATTTTCCTGGCAAACTAAGATGAATTGCCTTTACCCTGCTGGTGCGTTTGTTTTGTGATATATAGTCAGGGATAAGCTCTGTCAATCCTGCTATCAGGATACCCTTGAGGGAAATTTATTTAAGAGTCAAAGATTTCCATGTGGCCAGTATTTTGGGAGTAATCTTCATCAAAAGCCAGGGGCATCGTAGAGGGTAGAGAGAAATTTCCCAGGGATCAGAATGCTGTTTGTATAACATCCTGTAATCTAAATCTAGGCTGCCTTCAACTTACCAAGTTTAGTTTTTCTTCCCCTACTCGATGACAGACTTATGCTTTTTTATTGCTTTCAGTTTAAGATAAACTTAGCTTACTTACTTCAGAGGTTATTAAAGTACTTCGGAGGTTACAATGCTTGTTTCACATTTATTATGCTACCTTACTATAGGACTATACGAGGTAAGTAGTACTTTATTTTACATGTCAAGAAAGAGATGAAATGACTGGCCCAAGTTGATCTAGTTAATTATTAGCAAGGTCAGAAGTAAAATTCCTGCCTCCACCTTTCCAGACTGGCTCTCCTGGCCTTGCAGTGGTGAATGCGGGGCCCTTAGCAAAGGAGACAGGGGAGCTGTGACCTTATACAGTGACCGGGACACTGAGTTCTGCTTTGTTTTTCTGTGACCTTCATCTAAGGGTTCCGTTCACTGCTTCAGCATTTGCTGTGGGGTATTTTCTGTCACAATTTTCTTACAGGTAATAAAAAAAAAGAATAAATATGATAACTGAAGCACCACAAGAGTTAGAAGAACTAGCTTTATTTTTTCAAGTTTTATTTTGTGCCCGATCAGACAAAGTTTAGAGTTAAATGCCGCCAGACAGTATTTTAGAATGCCTTTGTCCAGAGATCTCAAAGGCTATAACAATTTAAAACAATTTTCTATGTATTTTTATAGTTGTATTACCACTTCGTGTATTACAGTATTGCAGATACTTACTGAGGGCTTGATGAACATGGTCATACTTAATTCTTCGGACAACTTTGTAATAATTATTATTCATCCCATTTTATAACTAGGAAACAGGCTTGGGGAAAATTGTGAAGTGGTGATCTTTCAAACTCTGATCTTTCTAACTCCAAAACACCATTATTTCTTTTCTTCCAGGCTGCAGTCGCCATTTCAGTAGAGAAATGAGCACTCAGAGGCTTAAGTTCCATTCAGCAGTATCGGCTCTGCTATTAACTAGCATTTTGATGATCTGGGGCAAATGATATAATCCTTCAAGATCTCCCTTCTGTCCCCTGTGAAATGAACATGCTGGTCTTGATTTTCAGTTTCTTTCTAGTTCTAATATCTGGGATTCTACTGAAGTATTTCTGAGAATAAAAAAAAATTGCTGTATTTTGTGAGCTACCTTTCCCACTAAACATGAGATACACAAGGGGGCAGTAGAATACTTAAAATAAGAATTGGTTCCTTACATTTAAGAATTCCTCTTTTGAAAGGATTTAGGGATCTTAGATCTACCCAAGATTAAAAAGATTAAGGCCAGTTAGAATTATGATTCTGTTCATTTATAATAAAGCAGTAGCTTTAAGTGTTTCTGATAGTGTAAAGTATCATTTTGGATTTCTCTGCGTAAGGATATTTATCAGGAAAGAATCATGCCTCTACTCTTCCTCTTTACCTCTGTGAACATGAATATCTGTTAAGACATGAACTTCTTTAACTTAATGGAGAGTTGTGAGGAGTTTTTGTATATTTTAAGGCAAGGGACCACTAATGATAGTATCTTTGTAGAGGATTTCAGAACATCTCTGAGAGAAGAGAGATGGCAGGACATGTTGAGTCAAAAATACCAGATTTCTTTTGGAAGGGGCTTCTGGAATATGGGATGAGTAGTTGGATGCTTTTTGCTTAATAGCTTGGCTTCACATGGTCTATGTTGATAGTTCTCCTCATGTAACCAAATCATTCAAAACAAAAGGAAACAAAATCTCTTCCATTATAAACAGAAAAGAACCACTTCCTCTGCAAGATACTCGACTTCTAGACTGTATAGACTTGGCTGTGCAAATTGTGCTGGCCAGACACTTTACATACAGATTTACATGGTGGTCAGGAGAAAAGAGCTACATTAGAATGAGAACTATATGAGCTACAATGCTCAACAAAAGTAAAAATAAAAAATGTAACATTCGTATACTGCTTCACAGTTCATAAAGCATATTCATAGTCTCATTTTCTGAGTATGGAGGTAGTATGTTCTCATTGGAAACAATTTGGAGGGTTACCTACAATCCCACAGCCCAAAGAGAAACACTGTTAATAGTCTGTTTCTGTCCAGTGTTTTATCTTCTCTTTTCTCTGCAACAATCCTGATGGTAGGAATGAATATCTGGAAAAGTTAGGAAATGGTGTATATTGGCTGACAAAAATGACCTGGTTGAACTGACATAATTCTATGTTCAGTGATGAGAGGGGTCCTGATAGGAATTATAAAAAGCTGTTTTTGTATTTCTCACTCATCTGTCCTTTGCCCAGATTTCTAGGGAATCTATTGAATCTAAAGGGTTTGTATACCTATTAAAGATGCCCCAGTAGCTGAGGTTTTTCTGTACTTGGCTTTTATGCACCTGATGTTTGAAATAGAAAAAAAAACAAAACAAAACTTGGCAAAGAATGATTTGTGTAATATGAATCTTATTTCTTTCTAATTTAAAAAATTTAAAAAAATTTAATTTAAAAAATTAAAAATTTTTTAATTTAAAAAATTAAAATTTTTAAAATTTTTTAACGTTTATTTATTTTTGAGACAGAGAGAGACAGAGCATGAACGGGGAAGGGTCAGAGAGAGGGAGACACAGAATCTGAAACAGGCTCCAGGCTCCGAGCTGTCAGCACAGAGCCCGACGCGGGGCTCGAACTCACGGACCGCGAGATCATGACCTGAGCCGAAGTCGGACGCCTAACTGACTGAGCCACCCAGGCGCCCCTAAAAAAATTTTAATTTAAAAAATTAAAAAAAATTTTTAATTCTTGAGAGAGACACAGCATGAGTGGGGGGTGGGGGGGTGAACAGACTGAGAGAGGGACACAGAATCCAAAGCAGGCTCCAGGCTCTGAGCTGTCAGCACAGAGCCCGATGTGGGGCTCCAACTCACCAGCCGCCAGATCATGACCTGAGCCGAAGTCAGATGCTCAACTGATGGAGCCGCCCAGGCATCCCTGTATGAATCTGATTTTAATAGGTTCTAGTTTTATTAATTATTCTTACTTGAAAATTACACTCTCAGCTGTTTCTCTTGGTTGCAACGAATTATAGCTTTTTTTTTTTTTTTTTTTTTTTCCTGACCTGGGACAGATTCTTAAACCAATAATCAGTGTATTTGCAATTAATATATATAATTTTTATGCACATAAGTTTTTTCCCACACATTTGAGTTCCTTAATAGAATAAATTTAGAGGTGACTTAACTTTTGTTTTCATGAACTGCTAATTATAATTGTGATGTTGGAAAGAATTATTAATTGCTTTCATTTTAGTTATGTTATCACCCCAACTTATAATGAATGAAGTTTATTTCTGTTGCTATCATGTTTTATAAATGTTTCTGAATGATCATCACAAATCTAGAGTAGAAAGGTTGTTTTTTTTTTAAGTTTCTTTATTTCTGAGAGAGAGAGAGAGAGAGAGAGAGAGAGAGAGAATGAGTGGGGGAGGAGCAGAGAGAGGGAGACACAGAATCCAAAGCAGGCTCCAGGCTCTGAGCTGTCAGCACAGAGCCTGATGTGGGGCTCAAACTCGCGAACTGTGAGATCATGACCTGAACCGAAGTTGGACGCTCAACCCACTGAGCCACCCGGGTGCCCCTAGAGTAGGAAGGTTTTAAACCGAATTATGAGTCGTCTTCCTACCTAGATAAAGTGAAGAATAGTTCTCTTATTAAATGTGGAATTTGTCTTTTCAAAAATTGCTCTCTATGTACTTTTACTTTGCCTCAAGAAACCTTCTAATACAACTAATTAATTTAATTAATTTAATGAATTAATTTTATGTATTATTAATTTTATCATTAATTTAATGTTTATCTAACCTCCCTTCCTGGCCAGAGGCCTACTCAGTAAGTTTAAAAACTTAACTACCAGTTTATGAAAGAAAGTAAGCTGGGATGGGATCCTGGAGATTAGCTCTGTTTCCAGTTTCACTACCAACTTGTGTTGTGTTTGTCACCTAGGGGATCCTCAGTTTCTCTCTCTTTCTAAAATGAGGGTTTTGCCAGATTGCAAAGTTCCCTCTAGCAGTAATGCTTGAGGTCTCTGTGTAGTCAGGCATCAGAAAGTGTGTATGGTGAATGAGAGCATCCTATAGGCCAGGATGTGGGAAGGAAAGTCTGGCAAGATCCTGATTAAGAGGCGGTAAGAATCTCTTTTGACTGCTAACTCTGTAGTTAGCTTTGTACTGGCAGAAACTTACATTTCCCTTCAGGGAGAACGGATGTGTGTGCATGTGTGTGTGTGCATGTGCTGGGCTCATGAGTTCCTCCTAACCATGGAGAGACCACTACTTAGGACAGATAAGCAAGCTTTCAGGACAGACATCATTATATTAAAAAAAGAAGAGTGGAGAAGTTCCCTCCCCCTACACTGGCATTCCATCTTTTCTGGAAAAAGAAGGAAGAATGCCAGATCCTACCTGCTGTATATAAAAGGAGAATGAAATTATGCAGAAGTGAATTAGGGTTCTCATTAATTAGGCCATTTTATTAACAAGTTATGACTTCAGCAGCCTGCCTGCTTTAGGGAGGTGGGGACATCACTAGATTTTATATTAGTGTCATTACTGAGCTAAAGCCTAGCTTTTCCATCCGAGGATTGTATAAACATGTTCTAGGTCCAGAAAATACCAGTGCACATAGAATTACTATTAATGCAGTGACAGTCAAGATTTTGTGAGCATCATTAAAATCGAAAGTATGATCTCTTGGAGGCACCTGGATGGCTCCGTTGGTAGAGCATGTGACTCTTGATCTTGGGGTCATGAGTTTGAGTCCCACGTTGGGCACAGAGATTACTTAAAAAAAGAAGTATTGTCTCTTGGAGACTTACACTGCATGCAAAAAATATCAAACACAAGTTGAGAGAAAGGGTGGGAATAAACGAAGGTTGGCCAAATGGGAGAAAATGTATTGAGTTCTAAATTTTATAAATTGCAATAGAAGTAATTCTGGAAGTAGATCCTCTTTAGCCCTCTCCTCAAGTCTCCCCTTCCCCTCCCTCACCCCCTGTCCCCAAAGGATCTGCCATTATGGCAGAAAGCATCGAATGAAGCATTCTTTCAGGTGTATGATGTTCTGGTGCACCTTGCAAATATGCCAGAGGCAGTGAAGGCTTAGGCAAAGGCAGGCATGGCCTGTCTTGTAGGGGCCTTGTATAGGGTCATGGCACCCTGTAGGGCCAGCCCTCCAGCTGGGTCACTTTGGGTGAGTTGTTCCCTGTGGGATAGACTTTCCATGCCAGCAAAATGCTGTGATTTAGGACAAATGACTTCTAAATGTCTAAGTGCTTGGTTTAAAAAGATTTTTTTTAATGTTTATTTATTTTTGAGAGAGAGGCAGGCTGCAAGCGGGGGAGGGGCAGGGAGAGAGGGAGACACAGAATCCAAAGCAGGCTCCAGGCTCTGGGCTGTCAGCACAGAGCCCAATGCGGGGCTTGAACCCATGAACTGCGAGATGATGACCTGAGCCGAAGTCAGATGCTTAACCAACTGAACCACCCAGGCGCCCTAGTGCTTGGTTTTTTAAAAAAAAGTATTTTATTTTTGGGGCACCTGGGTGGCTCAGTCGGTTAAGCGTCTGACTAGTTTTGGCTCAGGTCATGATCTCATGAGCCCTGCATTGGGCTCTGTGCTGAGAGCGAGAGCTTGCTTGGGATTCTTTCTCTCCCTCTCTCTTTGCCCCTCCCCCACTCATGTCATCTCTGTCTCTCTCAAAAATAAATAAACTTAAAAATTTTTGTTTTATTTTATTTTTAACCTCTCCTCATCCCACTTTCAAACAGAGGTTAATTGGAGAATTTGCTGTGAATTAACTGACCAAATTGATTTATGCACTTTCCTCCTTCTGTGGTCTGAGACAGATTACAGCCAGCCTTACAAAAGTGGATACTTATATATTAGTTATAACACAAAGGAAATAACCTTTAATATGAGCTGGTATGAAACAGACTTACTCTATAGCTTTTTGGAAACGTGATGTTTCTTCATTTCCTAGACTTAGAAAAAATTCTCAATGAAAGCCTCAATGAAATGCTATTTATTTTATATTTTAAAATTGCAAGTTAATTTCTTTTTTTATCTTCCTCCACGATGGGCATTTCATCTGTAGCTGGTTTATTGAGTATTCTAAAATTAGTGTAGCATTTATAAGAAATTATTTAATCTTTCCCCAATTAGTATTTTTAAAAGTACTCTTTGCAACATCTTGGGCAGGTTCTATTACTTTCTTGGCTATTTTTTGATTACTGAGGGTCTGATCTAATTTAAAACATTACTCTCAAACTCCTTTAAGCCCCATCTCCTCCCTGACCCCCAGCACAGGCTTGAGCTGCCTGTTGGGGGCTGATGGTGGAGGTTCATGTGGCTCTGCTGTACTTCTTCCCCTTGAAGAGGAATTCGGACTTTCCTCCTCAGGTTTTGGTACAAGGAAGAGAGATGGGGAAGCAAATTTCTTCAAGCCCACACCTGGGCACCTGTTTGTATGTCCATGGTGGTGAGGTGATCAAGACCTGCTCTTGGTCCATCTTCCGTGCATGTTTAATTTCACTTGGCCCCTCACCAGGGACTCTTCAGAGAGGGCCTGCTGTCTCCCTCCAGCCCCCCTCATTCTCTGTTCCTAATTGCTTCTGGCTGAGGCATGGCTTCCCTTCCCCTGAGGACACTTGGGCAACTGTCCGGCCCTACTTGTCTCTTATCTCCATGTTTCTTCATGAGGAGTTGTGTGCAGACTGCTGTGGGCTTTGTAGGATGGGAAGGGGTATACAGCCGCTGTCTGCTCTTCCCAGCCTTACTGCCTGTTGTCTGTTTTGTCTCTTCTCACACTGTTATAGGGGTGAGTCCCACAAGCCTGAAGAAACCTCTGAATCATTCTTTGCTGGCTCTTCCCCTTCTTGTCTCTGGCAGTGAGGGGTGCTTCCTCTGATTTCACTCCTCAGAGTGCTGTCCTGCCCTTCAGGCTCTAGGCTGTACACATAATAGGGGATCAGGTAATGTGACTTTGATTGGGTGGAATCCTATCCCCCTAACCCCTGACAGTTTCCTCTGACCCCTCCAGAGCCACTCTGATTCTTGTCCACACCAGCTCGAATTAGGGTGACTTCATTTCCCCAAAGGTACTGGTGGTTTTCATTGTGCTTGCTTTGCTCAAGTTTATGTAGCTGGATTGATCAGAACCAAGCAGTGATCTAGATTTACAAAAATCCACGCTGAGATGTCTCAGCCTCTTTTCCCTATTTGGGAATCTAATGGGGAGATTTTCCTGGGTAACCGAGTCCACAGTGATCTCTTTCTTGTCATGCTTTCTATGTCGAGGCCACTCACATTCTGTAATGACAGAGGGGATGAAAAGATCTGAGTCGAGTGCAAAGTGGCAAACTGAAGGTCTGGATATTTGGGAAGCCTAGGTTGGTGAGAAGTAACAATGTTCAGTCTTTGAAGCGTTAGCTTCAGCTGCTAGGAGCCACAAGCCTGTTGCAGTTAAGTGAGATCCGTGGCAGGCCTTTCCTGTTGGACCTTCGAGTTCCTTCTCTTAAACCATGGTCATTGGCTGTCCAACCAAGCAGAAAGGCCCATGATTGTTTTACTCCTTTATGCTTGGGAGTACCAATCTTCTGATTACTAAATTAGAAAGAAGAAATAACATGTCTAATAAACAGTCACCGTTTCCTTCAGATTTGCAGACTTCTCACATTGTAAATGGTTGCTCATGAGAATTATTTCCCTTTAGACCTGTGTTACAAATTTAAGCCTTTGTTCTTTAAGCTGCATTTCCATAATTATAATTAATTTTCCCCTGCTCTCTCATTTTCCCAATTGTCTTTTCCTCCTCTGTGCCTAATGTATGCACAGAGATTGATGGGAGGATGAAATGTCTTTCCGTGAGTAGATTCAGGGTTGTTTCAGGGCAATGTAATTATTTAATTTAGTTGCACAAAAGATCCAGGTTTTTTTTTTTTTCTTGGACCACAGTAATAGTTATTAGTGATTGCATTTGTAGTCACAATACCATTCTATTTTGCAGCTATGAAAACAGAGGTTAAGAATTGCAGTTTGGGGACACCTGGGTGGCTCAGTCAGTTGAGTGGCCAACTCTTGATTTCAACTCAGGTCATGTTCCCAGGGTCATGGGATCAAGCCCCACATCAGGTTCCGTGCTGAACTTGGAGCCTGCTTGAGATTTTCTCTGTCTCTGTCTCTCTGTCTCTGCCCCTCTGCCACGCTCTCTCACTCACTCTAAAATAATAAATAAAAAATTGTAGTTTGTTCTTTTGTATTGTGTAAATGAAAAGTCATCCCAATAGACCTTTGATACTTTATGTATTACCTTAGGGCTCATTTCGCTCAGCAAGCATGTCTGAGGTTATTACAAGTGCAAACTCTTGGTGTCAAAGGATATTCAGATCTCATATTTAAGGCTCGTGGCTTAGTGTGGAGTGGTTTCACCCTTCCGCAGCTTCAGCTCCCGTCCACATGCCGGTAACTCCCAACGGTGCACCCTGGTTTAGACTGCCCTTCGGTGCTCCATACCCAGATGTCCACCCTCTCAGCTGACACTCTGCTGATGCCGTCCGGGCCCTCAGACTCACGTCTGCAGCAGAACTCCCCTGTCCCGCTGGTACCAGTTGGCCTCGCCAGCCTCAACTTGCTCTTCCCCTCCTTCATTATGCCCTGGCTGTGTGGACTTTTGCATTCCATGCTCACAAAACTCACTCCTTCACTTGTCCAGCTTTCAACTCCTCCTTCAGATCCCAGAGTAAAGGTCCTTTCTGCAGAGAAGCCTTTTCTGACTTCCCAGACTAGGTCAGGCTCCTGTTTTAGGCTCTCCTGTCGCTCTGCACTGCTGACTCACTGTGTCATCCCTGTGGTAATACAATAGTTTCATGAAAACCAGTTTAATTTCTGTCCGCCCCATTCCTTCTAAGTTCCAGGAGAATAGAGACTTTTCTGACTTCTATCTCTGGTACGTTGTACAGTACGTTGCATATATTATAGTAGGTGCTCAGTAAAATACTGCGGAGTGAATTCACTCAACAGGGGAGATAAGAACCACCTACTGTTTCATTATTTTTGCACTCTGAGCTAAGCTTTTTATCTTTGTGCTGTGGAATGCATCAGTTCTCTGGCTGCAGACCCTCTTCTTTCCTTCACTCATGCTTTTGCCTTAGAAAACAAAGCAATACCCATAAACCATTCCTTCCTGAGATTGAGAAGGAAAAGGCCACTTCTGCTGAGAATCCGAGTGTGCTTTAGAAGAGATTATTACAGATGTGTAATGGCTTGAAGTGGAAAAGGACAAACCCATTTCTTTAAAAGAATTTTAGACTTTTTGAATTCATTTAAGACTACCCTCCAGAATTTCCATGTTGGTCATATGTGTGTTTATTTTATTCAACTCTGAATATGGAGGTTTCACTCATTAAAATAACACTATCAGCAAAACCTGTTTAATTGCGGTATTTTGCATACTGTTAAAATTCTCTGCTTCTTGTGTCTGAAAAATGTTCATTCCACAGAAGTGAGTGTTGTGTGTGGGCTAATTCTTACCCCAGAGAGCATAGAACAGACCTGCACCAAAACAAAAGCACCAGTTTTCTCTGTAAAAGAGGAGGATAGGAGGCCTGGGGGTACATGAGAAGAATAATCAAACAGAACAGGATTTCTTTAAAACTTTAGCAGATGTACTTTATTTCAGATTTACAAACAAGAAGAATGGTCAGCACCTAGGTCTTTCATCTAAGAATCTCAAGCAATATAAGAGTATAATTCTGACTACCAAGTAGCAAAGTCACTCAGAAATAACACTGACCTGAGTAAGATAAATGCAGAGTTTGTGAAAACATTTTTTGTCCAATTTTGTTTTGCCTATTTTATAACTGGGTCAGAATATGTGACAGTGTTCTTAGACTTTTTCATATTTAAGTATAAAAGATGGTGACTTATGTCCAATTAAAAGGGAGAACAGTGAACACATTTATTATTTAGTGTCTATTTTTATTCCTTGCCAACCTGAAATTGAACATCGATGCATATTCACAAATGACCATTCTTTGAAATTACACCAAGGTATTGTGCTTTTAAGCTAGCAGGAGCTTACTGCTAGATGTGGAGACTTGTATTAATTAACTCTTAAAGCCACTGGTTCCCAGCCTTGGCTGCACGTTGGAGTCACCTGGGGATATAAAACTGTTGTGTGTCCCACTCCGAGATTCTCATCTAATTGGTCTGGGGTGTGTCCAGGATGTGGGGGAATTTTTAGAACTCCCCGGGAGATGCCAATGGGCAGCCAATTAGATTCTGGTGGATTGAAAACCCCGGACTTAAGGTGGCAGATACAGAGCTATAGAATTCATGAATTTGATAATGGTTATTTTCTATGATAGCCTGTATTGTACTAAATCATAGAAGTATGGGAAGAGGGGACATCTAATAAGAAGGATATGGACACAAATAGTGTGAATATTGAGGAAGAGGGAAAATGTAGAAGGGTCATTTATGCTTGGGATTTGTGGATGCTGGTTTCCTTAAAATTTTTTTTTTCTCCATTTTATTTTTCTGGTGATAGCAATGCAGCCTCACTGTAAAAAGAAGTTGGAGAGTATAGAAAAGATCAAAGAAACAGAAAACAGTAATCTTAGTATGTGTTTTATTTATTTATGTATTTATTTATTTAAAGCAAGCTCTACGTCCAGTGTGGGGCTTGAACTTAAAATCCTGAGATCAAGAGTTGCATGCTGTACCAAGTAAGCCAGCCAGCCACCCCTTAGTATGTGTTTTAAGTCACCCCTCAGTGTGTTTTAAGTCTCTGCTTTCTTAAAATGATTGAAAAACCAAAGATTAAGTAGCAATTCTCAACTCTGGTTATACATTAGAATCTAAAAAATATTGATGCTTGGGGTCTAGTTCAGTCCAGTAAAATAATCTCTTGGGTGTGGGACCCAGATATCTTAATTCACTGATTCCTTATATCTACATTTTTATCTAGGTATATATCTATACCTCTATATCTCTATATATTTATCTTTAAGTGAGTTTGATGCACTAGGAGGGGTGCGAATCAGTAGACTAAAGTTGTATTTTGTTTTTTAAAGTTTATTTATTTTGAGAGAGTGCATGCAAATGCAGGAGGGGCAGAGAGAAAGGTGTCACAGACTATGAGTCTGGAGTTCTCTCTTATCCAGCAAGAGAGCGGATGCAGAATTGAATATAAGAGAGGCTAATGTCTCGGAGGAGACAAGAGCCCCAAATCCTCTCCATATTTTGTTGCGCTCACAAGACATTATCCTTGTGGTGAATGTTAATAAAACAAGATCTTACACACGTGATGAACATGGAGAAAACAAGTTATTACCCACGTGGAGAACATGAAGAAAATAGGATCTTACACACATGAACATGGAGAAAACAATCAGATAGTAATCATTAACTTGCGTATGTAAGAAGCAAAGGGTCTGGGAGGAAAGTGGAGTTTGTGATCAAGGTACATTGGTGTCAGCTGGGAAGTAATTTCTTGTAGGTGGTATAACAAGTTACTCATGATCCCATTACAATATCTCGCTAGCTAACCTCGAGTGCATTCATCCTGTGGTGGTGTCTTTCTGCCCTAAGATTTTCTTCTTACCCATTTATGTAAGTAGAACCTATTTCCCCACATAAAGGGAGAAAGAGAGAATCCCAAGCAGGTTCCACACTGTCAGCCCAGAGCCTGATGTGGGGCTTGAACCCATGAACCGTGAAATCATGACCTGAACCAAAACCAGGAGTTGGATGCTTAACGTATTGAGCCACCCAGGTACCCCGAGGACTAAAGTTGTTGACTGACTGAAACATTGATTGGTAATGATTAGTAAGCTAAATCAGGTATTAGTTTACTGATGTAATTCAGTATGTAATTTTTCTTTATTCCGGGCAAAAGGGATGCTTGAAAATCTTGATTTTTATGCAGAGGCGTTGTGGTGGGGGGGCAAGTGATATGCTCACCTTCATATTTTCTTTCCTAACAGACTTCATATTTTTTTACGTTTATTTTTGAGAGAGAGAGGGGAGAGAGAGAGGGGGGAGAGAGAGAGAGAGCGCGTGAGCATGAGCGGGGAAGGGGCAGAGAGAAGACGGCAGAGGATCCGAAGTGGGGTTTTTGCTGTTAGCACGGAGCCCAGTGCGGGGCTTGAACTGACAAACCATGAGGTCATGACCTGAGCTAAAGTTGGACACTTAACCAACTGAACCACCCAGGTACCCTTACTTCTTACTCTTTTTTAATATCATGTTTTCTTAGTGTCCCGTGATTTGTCTTTATAGCCAATATATCTGTTACATGATACAAAAATGAACCTTTGAGCATTAACTGATCTCACAATGTTATCCATGGCCTCCTGATGATGAACAGAAATACTTTGGGAAGGTTCCTAAGAAGAATAGGTAACAAAGAACATATAAATAGTATTTTGTTGTGATTAATCCATAATGATTACTACCCAGTTCACAGCAGGATAATTTAAGAATTGATAGAGAAATAAAAATGAAACACAGGAATTAGAGGGAACAGTGCCATCATTTGGAATACATCAGATGTAATCCTGCATATCATTAGAATTGTTTGCCTATCTGCCTTGGTAAAGGGGTACCTAGAGACTTAGAGAAACACATACATTTTTTTGTAGATGGCAAACTTTGTCAGCCCTTGTAGACATCTGTTTCACCCCTAATCTCTCTTCGTGTGAGAAAACTAATGCTGAGGACCCCTGTGTTATTCCTAGAAGTTTCAGAGTGTGAATGAGAAATCTTGGATCACTTGTGTGCTGCCTGATACCTCCTTCTTTGCACATGGGGTTGTATGGTGGACACAGCAATTTGGGGCTAGTGTTAAGATAACTAAATTTAGACCTAGTCAGGAGGAATCCATGGATTCTACATTTGAATAATCTTGGGGCACCATCAGGGAATTTGAGTTAATTCTGAATCAAATTGGTGATGGTGGTTGCTTTACCAGCATTCTCTCTCTTGAGTCTTTCAACAAGACAGTTTTACAGATGAGACTCAGAGAAGTAAACAATTTGCTATCAGACCACATTGTTAGATTATGGTGTTCAAACACAGGTTTGTCAGACTCTTAAATCCTGGGGTTTCTCTACTTTGATACAATGATGTGTTACACAAACTTGTTTCTTTTAAAGCAATTGAGGGTGTGGGTTTGCGTGTTTTAAAAAGGCTTCTAGATCTTTTAGGGGCTACTGAAGAACTCCACAGAGACACCAATGTGAGTTGCCTTTAAGCTGAGAAGAACACTTAGGGAACCAGTGCACGGGGGCTGAGAACTGGTATCGGCTGTAGTGGTCCTTGGGAACATGTTAGAAATGCAGACTCTGAGTTGCACCTGGTACCTACTGATTTGGAATCTGCATTTTAACATGATACCCAGGTGATTTGTATACACTGTAAAGTGTAAACACTTCTCTGAGATCCACTGGGCTTAGGTGTGAACCCTTGAGCATATTCCTACCTCCAAGGAAGAATTGGGAGAGGAAGGGAGTTAGGGGGAAGAGAAGAACTGTTTCCCACCAAATGACACATTTGGATGGTGGAAACTTGTCTGTAAGGGATATAGTTAAAGACAGAGACCCCAAATGCTATCCCAATGCTCAGATTTTCTTTTTAAAAAAATTTTTAAAAGCTTATTTGTTTTGAGAGAGGGAGGGAGAGCGGGGGGGGGGGGGTGGGCAGAGAGAGTTGGAGACAGAATCCCAAGCAGGCTCTACATTGTCAGCACAGAGCCCGATGCAGGAATCGAACTCACAAACCATGAGACCATGACCTGAGCTGAAACCAAGAGTCAGACGCTTAACTGACTAAGCCACCCAGGTTCCCCCACAATGCTCAGATTTTCAAGTGGGAGACATGAAGCTATAAATGCCCAGGTAATTTTCTTTGTAGAATGGACTTAAAAATATGAACCTCCTATGTCTAAACCTAGGAAGGTATAGCTGAGGATATAAGCAATACCCTGGTCTGCAATGATGCATGGCATATCAGAACTAGCAAGGACTTGGGAAACCATCTGATTGAAGGATTCCCAACTGAACCTGTGACTGGGATTCAGGACATTAGTGAAATCATTGAACATTATTCAAAACACGCTATGTATATATGTATACATTTGTGCATCCTTCTATGAACACAGTCCTTAGTTTTTATCATATTTCAAAGTAATCTGTTATAAACCTCCCACTAAAACCACTCTTTTTTTAATAGATAAGAAGGTGACTGGTTCATATTCATACCAACCAGCTATTGGCAGAGTTAATTCTAAATGCCAACCTTCTGCTAATCCAGTTCAACTGGTCTTTATGATCTGAGCTAAGTATTATGAAATGCTATGTGGATTTTCTGCAGGATACCTCTTGTAAATCTCTTCACTTTCTGGTTATGGGAAATGGTTAGCTCTTTACAGCATTGGAATATTGTGACATAAAAGGAATTTTACCTGAAAGCATTTCAAAGCCTCTGTGTATTAGCCAGGTGACTAAGAAGATATTCATTGCAGAGATGCAACAACAGGGCAGAAAGTTCTGGGCATTGGCCCCGTTTGGCCCTTCATTGAGGGCAGCAGGGTTCCATGAGACAGGGCTCTCCCCACCCGGTGGCATCCAAGTGACTTTTGTATCTGTCTTCGTAGCTAATAAATGATTATTAACTCTCTGTGGGGAGCCAGGTGCTGAACTTTACAAATAGAGTAATATAATCCATGTAGCATTTGGATCAAGTAATGATTTCACTATCTGGTAATTTACTATCTGGTAAAGTGTTGACTCCATGAATCCAAAGGACATTTAGAACATTTTTCATTTCTAAGGATAAAGCTTTTAAAGCTGCTGCTCTGTAAAACTGTAGAAGAATGGCCTTTAGTTGTAGAAGTTAACTTGTTAAAGTGGTCCCTCTTTGCATCTACCAAAAAATAATAGAGTGTCCAGATCTTTGTGAATTACGTCAGAGTCCATGAGGATGGTTTTTGAAGGACAAATACTTGGCATCTCAACTTGCAGCCTGTGTTTGAGACCAACTTTCATAGATCTATGCTCCCACTTTAGTTCCTGAGAATCCACCTGGGAAATACTATTTTCATATGCCTCTTATTTTGAATCTTTAATTATATTTTTGATCTCTTGTCCCTTACCATTTGTCCTAAATTATATAAATCAGTGCAGATGTTTAATATCTGGCAACTGTAGGTACCATGATACTAATATTATAGATTTTTTTCTTGGATACATAACAAGTTCTGCATAAAGCATAGTACTAAGTTATTTTTAAATTAGATTAATTTCTATAAAGTGATAAAATGTTATTGGTTTCCTATTTTATCATCTTTAGTATTCATGAAGGAGCAGTTCTTTCCTCTTTTCTCCAAGGTCTTTAACAAAATTAGCCTTTGTAACCATTTTTATGCCAGTTGACTGTGAATGAGGAGGACTAATGAAGCAGAAAATTAAAACACTTCGGATGTTTTAATTTTAATACTAATTATTATTCTACACTTTACAGTTATTTTTCTCATTGATAAATTTATTGCTTTAAAAAGTATTTCTATCTTTTATAATGTTTTTTTTTCTAGCCACAGAGCTTTATTAAATTTTTGAAATTCTTACTATTTGTATGTATACCTTGTTAAGGAACAAGAATTTTGGTAGCTAAAAATCAAGTTGATTATTGGTAGAAGGCTTAATTGTATATGTTCTCAAGCATTTCACTGCCCATGTGTATGTAGATTTAAAAAAAAAAATGTTAACCATAGGGGCTCCTGGGTGGCTCAGTTGGTTGAGCATCCAACTCTTGATTTCGGCTCAGGTCATGATCCCAGGGTCTTGGGATCATACCCCACGTCAGGCTCTGCTCTGAGCCTGCTTAGGATTCTTTCTCTCTCTCTCTCTCTCTCTCTCTCTCTCTCTTTCCTCTGACTCTCTCTCTTTCTAAAATAAAAATAAATTTAAAAAAGTTAAACATAGGCCACTTGAATATATTTTCACCTTTAGGAGAGTATGCATTTTCTTTCTTTTTTTTTTTTAATGTTTATTCATTTTTGAGAGACAGGGTATGAGTGGGGGAGGGGCAGAGAGGGAGACACACAATCTGAAGCAGGCTCTAGGCTCTAAGCTGTCAGCACAGAGCCCGACATGGGGCTCGCACCCACAAACTGTGAGATCATGACCTGAACTAAAGTCAGATGCTTAACTGACTGAGCCACCCAGGCGCCCCTATTTTTTTTTTTTTCCATTTTTGATGACTACTTCAGAGTGGTTATACCATAATATTGGTGCTATTTTTTAAGTAAAAAGCCCCATAGTTTTTGTGTGGAATTTTCAGGGCTGGAAAAGACCACAAGGATCTCGAGAAAATCTGCGTCCAGTTTGTGAGATCCTTCTAGAATGAAAGCTGTAGAGAACAGGGAATGTGACTTTAGGGCCTGGCATGTGGGAGATGCCCAGTAAGTGAATGCACTCGTAATCTCCCACATTCTGTCAGTGAGGATCCTGAAGCCTGGGAAGGTCAAATGGTGGGCCTAAGATGAGTTTGCCTGAACTATTAGCAAGTGATAAGAACTAAGGCCCTGTTCAGTGTGGTGCAGGGTGTGGTACACACCATGTGCTACTGTTCGCCCATATTCACACGATTCTTGGTCTCATGCTAAATGGAGGCAGCTTGCTGGTTCCCAAGTGCTGGTATAACTATCAACCATCTGTCCCTGCCCTGGGTCCTTATTCCCCAAGCTAGTTTGAGCACAGGATGTTGCTTCCTTTCTGCTTCCTGCCTTAAATGTTTGTTGACCTAAGTTCTATGCTGGAATTCTGCAGTTAACAAAGTTGAAATGGCCCCTGTCTGTATAGAGCTTACAGCCTTGCCTCTCCTTTGCTGTTGCTCTCTTCCTCCCTCTCCACTCCCCCCAAGCTCACGTGGGAACTTTATGTTATGGAAGCTTTTTCTTTGGAAGTAATTGGCTCCTCAAGAATTGAGGTTGCAAGAATAAGAATACAACAAAGAAACTTCATTTGTGTTTACCCAGATTTACTTACTGATAACTTGTTTTTAATTTTTAAAAAAATATTTATTTTTGAGAGAGAGAGACAGAGACAGAGTATGAGTGGGCAAGGGCCAGAGAGAGAGGGAGACACAGAATCTGAAGCAGGTTCCAAGCTGTCAGCACAGAGCCTGACGCAGGGCATGAACTCACAAACCGCGAGATCATGACCTGAGCTGAAGTTGGACTCTTAACCGACTGAGCCACCCAGGTGCCCTACTTACTGGTGCCCTACTATTTACTGTTAACTTTAACACCATTTGCTTTATCAATGCAAACTTGTACACTCACTCTCTACACACATACACGCACACACACAAATTATTTTTTATGAATAATTTGAAAATAAGTTCCATACCTCATGGTCTGCCCCTAAATACCTCAGTATATACGTCCTAAGAATGGGGATATTACCTTTTATAATCATGGCACGATTATCAACTTAAGTTAATTTAAAATTGGTAAGGCCCTTTAAATGTTTTTTTAGGTCCTTTATTTTTGAAAGTTTTTTGTTTTTAAATCTGATCTCTATAGGGAAACAGACCTGGGGAAGGACACTAACAAACATAGAGAAAATGCTATGGCATCATAAAAACTACTAAATGGGGCACCTGAGTGGCTCAGTTCGTTGAGTGACACAGACTTCGGCTCAGGTCATGATGTCGCGGTTTGTGAGTTCAAGCTCCACATACAGCTTGCTGCTGTCAGTGCAGAGCCCACTTTGGATCTTCTGTCCGTCACTCTCTCTCTGCCCCTCCCCTGCTTGTGCACTCACAAAAATAAATAAAAGATTTAACAAAAAATCTTAAAACAACAACAACAACAACTAAGTTCTCAGGGTTGGGCTGCCCGAGGTGTGTGTGACGGGTACTTGCTTTAATGCTTTACCATTGCCATCTTGAAATTCTTTATTTTTTTTAAAATTAAGTTTATTGGGGCGCCTGGGTGGCTCAGTCAGTTAAGCGTCCGACTTTAACTCAGGTCACGATCTCGCGGTCCGTGAGTTCAAGACCGGGCTCTGGGCTGATGGCTCGGAGCCTGGAACCTGTTTCAGATTCTGTGTCTCCCTCTCTCTCTGCCCCTCCCCCGTTCATGCTCTCTCTCTGTCTCAAAAATAAATAAACGTTAAAAAAAAATTAAGTTTATTTATTTATTTTGAGAGAGAGAGAGAGAGAGAGAGAGAGAGACAGACAGACAGACAGACAGAGAGCACGAGCAGGGGAGGGGCAGAGAGAGGGAGAGAGAAGATCCCAAGCAGGATCTACACTGCTGGCACAGAGCCTGACATGGGACTTGAACTCACGAACTGTGAAGATCATGACCTGAGCTGAAACCAAGAGTCGGTGGCTTAACCAACTGAGCCACCCAGGTGCCCTGTTAAAATTCTTTATTTTTGAACAAAGGCCCATGTTTTCAGTTTGTACTGGACCCAGAGATTATGTAGCTGGTCCTGCTTAGAGGACTTTTATACTGGGCTAGGAACTTCTGAATCTGATACCGTAGGTACTGTTGTAGATACGGAAACTGAGGCTTAGGGGAATTTAAAATAATTTGGCTCAGGTTGCTGAGCTAGCTGGTGGGAACAAGATTTGAACTTGTGTCGTTTTGATTCCATATCTGATAGCTGTCACATAGTTTTCAACTACTCCGTACCCCTAACTCTCGCCCCACTGTGCTTAATTTCTTTTGGTTTGGAACTCCCTTTCTCCTTTTCTCCTAAGGATCTCTACCTTCTTTTGGTACCATAGGCTATTTCTCTCTCTCATCCTAAATCTCTGGGCTAATGTGTTTACTAGAAGGCCATTTGGGAAACTTTAATAAGTTGATAATAATTTTTGTGTCAAGGGAACAGCCCATGAGTAGTTTCCATCTTCATCTTCTCTCAGATTTATAGAGAAAAGACTTCCTGTGGTCGTTCCCTCATTCAGCCTTAACATATACTCCTATTGCAGTAACTGGTTTTCTTCATGCTCCCCAGTTTTGGATTCCTCCCATCATCCTTTGGGGTCTGAGGTCCTGCTTTATTCCCAGAGTCTTCCTGGGAGTTGGACAGCTTTCTGGAATCTGAGCTTCTGTGTTCAGGTGGGTCTCCCTGCTCTCAGACCTCCTTGGTGCCCACAACTGGCCTGACGCACTCTAGGCCCCGGGAGTGCATCTGTAGACAGGAAATTTACTGTTCCTTTTTTTGGAGTTTGTGTTGTAGTCCTCCCTGTGGCTATGTCCCACCTACATAGGATGGCTATTAGGCAGAAAAAAGATCAATAAGCCAGGATTGTTGTTGGGGGAAATAATAGAAGAGGAAAGAAAGGCTGAAGAAATGACATTCCTTGACCCAGGGAAGAGAGACTGGAAAGGAATACGTGGGAAATGCACTGTTGAAGGTGTGGAGGATGACCATATTCTGTCTCATCAAGAAAGCAACAAAGGGGTCGATTTTTCAATTCTGTAGAGTAATTTAGGTTAGGAATTTAGACTGTTGTGATAATGTTTGCATTGTGACATATTGAAAATTGTTACCAGAGAAGTCAGTACAATCCTTTTCCTTGGTTTTCTTCCAGAAAGAGGGCCGGGGTCTCTCTGCCTCGGTCTTTTAAGGTCATCCTTGCCCTGAAGGTCATCTTTTGTTGTTAAAATATCCTTCCCAGACACTATGGGATTAGAGTTTCAGAGGAGTGCATCTTCTTCCTGTCCTTTAGGGTGCTTATGGCCATTCAGTTCTCCCTGAAACCTGCTTCCTGTTCTCAAGAGCGTCTCTGGTCAGCTGCACAGAGGCAAAAACAGCTCTGAAGCAGGCTGGGGCTGGGGTCAGCTGGCTGTGAAGAATGAACCTTGCAGTTTGGTCCCTACTTAACCAGGCCTTGGCTTTGGGTGGCGTGTGACACTTTCCAGAGATGTGGCTGCTGTCTGTTTGGCCTGAGCTGTTGGGACTACTGACTGCATTCAGGGGTATGAGTTGCTCTCCACTCTGTACTCAGAAGAGCTTTGCTTAGAGGGAGGTCATTTAATAATCTAGAATCTCCTTCTCCCCTTTCCCTCACTCCTTTCTCCTACGGTTATCTTTGTGTTTGCACTCCTCATGGGACCAAGCTGTATATATAGGTAGTGTTCTGGGGTTCAGTATTAACGGATAAGGGGGTTTGCATTATGATGACCACGTGTGCCTCCCATTTGAATGCACATATTATAATCCCTCTTTGACTGTAAGCCAAGCCATGCCTGGGCAGATAATATCATTTACTTTTTTTTAAACTCAGAGATGTCAGATTAAGGCATGTAAAACGTCCTCTACTAAAATATCAGATAGGCACAAGCATGGTTATTATATAAGCAAATGGTCCTGCTTTGGCTGGAGTGCTGGAGAGTACAAGTACCTCGGGTTAATTCTGGACTCTTACACTCCATCTGTCCAGTCTCTCCTCCCAAGGGGGGAGGTAAAGGGGCTTCTCTGTTCAGTGATACACATGTCTCCTGAGTGCTGTGGGGGAGTTTGAATGTGTCACTACTTAAGTTTTGAGAATTTAATTAAAGCTTCAGCCCCAAGAGAAGATACTTGTTTTAATATATGTCACTGTCAACAACTATTAGAGATTCCCATGTGCCTACCTATCTCTGGTTAATTCCCCTCTCTTGATGTTATAATTAACACTGATCAGAACTGATGGTAGATATCTAAACAATTGATGCTGACTTTATAAAGTCTAGGTACCTTTATTTATATCTAGATATGAATTCATGAAACTCAAGTGTCAGTTTTCACATTTTCCATGTCTCTACCAAAAGCATTTCAAGCGCCTTAAGTGTTCACTGGCTGCAAGCTCCTGGGTTTCTTACAGGGCCTGTGTACAAAAACTTGCTCGTGAGGTCTCAGTTATTTGTGGATAGCTCAAACTGAAATCAAGCTCTGAGCCTATCAAGGATTTTATTTTGAATTATATTGGCATCTTCATGAAACTGATAGTGATGTGTCTGTACATTTTTATGCTAACCTATAAAATTTAAAGTGACATGACCAATAGTCATCTTTCAAAAAAATGAGAATGTTAATTTTAACGCCAAGAGTCTTGAGAGAGAGATCAATAAATCATCAAGGAAACATCATTTCAAAGAGGCAGTGGGGCCAAAGGGTGGCTCATCTCTGTCCTGTGGAACATAGCAATATTAAATATGGGTAATACTTAGTTTGTTTTGGGATTCATACGTTTAAAAATGTGTAGCAATTACTGCCCACTGATGCACATCAGGTATTTAATGAAGGAGAAATCCAAACTGGTTTATTTGACAAGCATGTGTGATCTATAGGACATGTTCCATATCATCAGAATACGTAGTTCTCTGTCTCCAGTGATGAATAAACAGCCATGGTAAGCCTGCTGCCTAAATAGAATCCTTGTTTCTGCCATTCTCAGCATAGTTTAACAGTCATTGGATAGAAACCTGTGTTCCTCCAGATCTTGCTTGGCTCTCAGATGACATTTTTGTAGTGCACTGGGTTTACAGTTCTGGTTATACTCTATTGTCTAGCAGTTATTTCTTGCTGGCAGTAATGTTAAGGGTGTATACACGATATGGGGGAAGAACCCTGTGTTTGGATTGGAAAGTCCAGTTTCAGGTATTCCCTCCCACCCTGCTGTTACTTTTGTGATCTTGGGCAAGTCATGAAGAGTCTCTGAGGCTCAGCTTCCACATCTGTAAGGCAAGATGATCCTGGTGCCTCTCCCACTTCATATAGTTGTTGCCAGGTTCACTGAGGCATCTGTTCCTTAAAGGGCTTTGTAAGGGATAGAATGGAAAGCACCACACAGGAGTGGCAAGGTTATCATGATTCCTGCCACTGAGCGTTTAAGGACATTACATACCCCTTTGTGGAGCACCTTAACTTTTTCTTTGAAGATGAACTCATAGTAACATTCTGTTTTGTTCCATGGCACTTGATGCAAAAGCTCTAGCAGTTTTCTGGGATAGTCCTGACAGGAGTTTCTGAGCTTCATATAATAGTGATCTCCTTAAATGCATTGGTGATGAATAGGTCATGGGTGTGTGCTGTGCTGGTTTGAGTGGATATAGGATCCCTACTCTTTTTAATCCATGTAACTTTCCTTAGTTGAGTCCATTGTAAATATAAACCAAGAGCAGATTTCCAGTGCTATCCCATAGATTAATAGACCCTCAGGGGCAAAGATCTCTACCCTTCAGTTAGCTGCTCTTCTTTGATGTCTGTGATTTGCATAGACCGACTAATTTGATGGCGCTGCCCCTACTTGAGAGCCAGGTATTTCCTAAGAGAGCTAGTAAGTACAGATGGTCTGGAGTGGTCAGGGGATTTTGTTGAAGGACTGGTGCCCAGTGTCCCCAGAATGACCTGAGCCAGCTTGGGGTGAAGAAGGGAGGCTCAGGCAGAATAATGCCGCAGTGGAGCATCCCCCTGACTTACCGAAGCAAATGTGCTCGCTCATCCTGGTAGCATGGATCTCCCTGGAGCATCCATTTGGGGGTATCCTGAAATCTAGCTCTTTGAATTGGTATGTATGTGTAGGATTCTTGTTGGGGTTTCATCTGTTTGTGTAGTTATATGGGTGATTTTGCTACATTATATTGAGGATTTGGGGCTCCCTGTGTAGTTGAGCGCACAGTGAGATTTCATAAAAGGAATTAAGCTCTAATAGTTCTATGTGCTGCTGTACAAGGCTTTCAGATGAAAAAATAGATCGCAGGATCTCTGTACTGTCTTATGTGGTGAAGAGCATTGGTCCTGAATACAGGCTGTGGAGATTCAGATCTCAGGTCTATGACTCATTTGCTGGACCAGCTCAAGGAAGTGACTTGACTTCTCTCTGCCTCAGTTTCCACATCTGAAACTAGAGAAAGGATTATACTTAATTCACTTATACAGGCATTGTAAGGATGAAATAAGGCATATGCAATGCTAGGAGCAGTGTCTGAAATATAGTCAGTGCTCCATAAATGTCAGTAATTCTCAAAGACATTTCTTCATTGTTTCAATACACCAGTGGGAAGGGATTATTTCTTCCCTAGTTGAGTATTACTAAACTGGCTGTACTCTAAAAAATGTCATTTTGTTTCCTGAACAAAAGAAGTAAATGCTAGTTCTAAAATATTAAAATGTAGTTAAACTTCAGAAGAAAATAAAAATACCTAGAGATATCATTGTTAATCTTTTTCATATATTTTTCTAGTCCTCCATTCTGTGTTTATATACACATTTTACATAATGAAAATCGTATATTTAGTTTGTATCTTTTTTCTTTTTTAAAAATTTTATTTATCTTAGAGAGAGTGTGTGAGTGTGAGCAGGGGAGGGGCAGAGAGAGAGAGAGAGAAAGAGAGAGAGAGAGAGAGAGAGAGAGAGAGAGAGAATTCTAAGCATGCTCTGCACTGACAGCGTGGAGCCTGACATAGGGCTGGAACTCCCGAACCATGAGACCATGACCTGAGCCATAATCAAGAATTGGATGCTTAGCCAACTGAGCCACCCAGGTGCCCCTCCTTTTTTCATATAGTATGTCAGACATTCTTCAGGTAATGCAATGTCTGGAACACTGTTAATGGCTAGATAGAATTCTAAAATATGAATGTATATTTTAGTAATCGTTCTCTTGTTGATAGGCATTTAGATTGACAGTTATTTTTATAACTAATACTAATGAAATATCCTTGTACATAGATTTTTATATTTCTCATAGCTTTATGATAACTTTCTAGCAGTAATGATTATTGACTAAAATAAATATAAACATTTCTATGACTCTTGTTGCATATTGCCTCCTGACTTTGCAATAAGTTTGTTAAAATTTATACTCTTAAAAAAATTTTTTTTAACATTTACTCATTTTTTGAGAGACAGAGAGCACAAGCAGGGGAGGGGCAGAGAGAGGGGGAGACACAGAATCCGAAGCAGGCTCGAGTCTCTGAGCTGTCAGCACAGAGCCCGACATGGGGCTCGAACCCATGAAACGCGAGATCATGACCTGAGCCAAAGTCAGACGCCCAACCGATTGAGCCACCCAGGCTCCCCAAAATTTATGCTCTTAACTTACAGTTTATCAGCAGTGTGTGAAAGTTCCTGTGAAATCAACCCTTCACTAAGTTACCTTGGTGCTTTGAGAGTAAAGGACAGGTTCTGTGCAAGGATGTGGCTCGGTACCACCCAGAGGCTCTTTCACTGTGAAGTTACCACTGAGTTCCACTTGCTTTTGTACTACTTTGAATGCACATAAAACTTAAAAAACATAAAAAATTGCATGGCTAATTTGAAATGATGGTTTTCCAGATGATTTTACTTACTAAGCATCTCTGTGTTCCTAAGCCAGAGGCCCTAACAGCTTCTGACAATGAGGAACATTCTCTAATTGGGAGAGTGAAGAATTCTGAACTTAGGCCTGAAATCTTTAGATGGTTTTCATCTGGCCTGAAACATGGAGCCGGTGGACAGGGCCTGACCTAGAGTTAGTTTGGGTTCGAATTCTGGTTCTAGCACAGCTGTATGATCTTGGGCATCTTGTCCAACTTGAATCTGTCTCCTTACCTAAATTTAAAATAAGAATACTAATAGATCTCCTTGCAGAATTTTCATGAAGATTAGAGAAGGTAATGTTTATGGTGTTTGGTAAATGGTAGCTTTTATAATAATGGCCTCACGAAGTGATGTGGCTCCCATGTTTGGTGTCAGTAGGCTTTCTGATTGGACTTGGGAGTCTTGAGGCAGCGATATATGCCATGCTTTTGCCCTGAGTTGGTCTCAATTTGGAATTATGTGGCTGGTGAGATTGAGGTGTGTGTGGAGACAGTATAGTGTACAACCTCTTTAGCATGTGACTTAATTAAATAAAGTTATATCCACCCAGTGATTGGAGTGGCCATTCACTTAACTTCTGGATATTGCATACTTATTTGTCCAAGTACGGGGAGTTGGCTCTTGGCCTATACTAGCTCATTTACCCTTCAGAAATACCCTATGAGGTGGGTGCTACAGGCTCCACATGAGGATATTTTAGTCTCAGAGAGGCCCCCTCAGTTGGGTTGTCAGATTTAACAAATAAAAATACAGGAAATTTTGCATGGGACATACTTATACTAAAAAAATTTTTGTTGTTTATTCAAAATTTGAATTTAACTAGGTGTTCTGTTTTACCTGGCCACCCCACCCGTAACTCCGCAAGGTCATGAAAGCTGGGACTCAGATTTTCCTCCATCTGACTCTGAAGCCCATGCTGTAGCCTGTTACTCTGTGATGTTTCTGTAAGAAATCTGAAGTAGAACTCAGGTGTGAAAGGTGAGGAAAATGTCGTCAGATGGGGCTTAAAGTCGTTCACTCATTGTAAATTGAGAAGCTGAACTCGGAGACACTTTTCTTTTTCACTTGATTGGTGGAAGAGACTTTCCTATTAGGTCTAATGACTAGAAATTGGAGACATCTAATGAGGTACCTATTTTGTATGCCAACTGCTGTGCTGGAACTAATCTGGAAAAGGCCCAGTCTTTTCAAATGAGAATTTCAGGTAAGAAGTTAAGAATTCTAAAGCTGTATGGTTCTTGCGGTGATCCAGTCAAAGGAAGCATCACCACCCCTTAAAGCCTGTTGACGTCGACTTTATACATGACCTTCTGCTGGGAGAACTCTGGGGAGTAACTAGGGGGCGATGTGTTAGTCATCCAGTGTCTCTGCCAACCCTAGAATAGGTGTTTCAAAGGAGTCTTTCAAACGGGCTGCATAGAGAATTATTTGCTGCTGCTGAAGAATTGGATATTTAATAAGGTGTAGATATTTCTGAACTCTAAAAAATCCTTGAGTTTTCCTTGGTGGTCAAATGCATACTCATGGGCCATGCCTGTTTTCTAAAAGCTCCCCCACCTGCTCTGTGGAGCTGCTGAGTGCTCACCATCCCATTCAGGATAAACCTGAGGCACTGCCCATCGCTGTGGTGGTGGGCTTCATGTTTGAGCCTTTCTAGGGAGGAGCCTGGGGAGCTTTGAGGGCTAGAGGGCCAGAAGCATGAAGAACCTATTGGGAGAAAACTCCCTATGGATGAGGAGGGGGAGGAGCAGTTTGCCCCCTTCCTCTCTCCTGACCCTACCTTGTGTTAGCATCACAAGATTGTGGTGGGGAATCTTTGGAAGGGAAAGGGAAGGGAGGTTTTTCCCAGCCTCCCTTGGGAGCACTTTGGCCTCCATCTCTTTCCCGGACGCAGTGAGAGATTGACCGAAAGATGCCTTTTGCTTTTCAGGTGGCTTTGGTTCTGATAAGTCACAGGAATTAGAAATCCATCACTTTGCACAAATTTTGTGTTATGGGAACACTATTGTCTTTTTGTATAAGATTATCTGGCAGTATTAAACGTTTGAATTTAACAGGAGTGGGAATTTCTGAGATACCTCAAATTTGGGGCTACCACTCTACTTTCAAAGTACTGGTTCATTAAGACTAAACAGTGAACCCCACTGCATTTCTGTGTTGATGTAAAGGATTTCAAGACTAATAACCATAGTATGATAATAATAATCATCATAATATAAAATAATTGATTCTAAGCACTTTATGTGTATTAAATTCCTGCAATAACATTTGAAATGGGAACTATTATTATGCCTATTGTGCAAATAAAGAAATCGAGGAGCAGACCATTTAAATAACTTGCCCATGGTCACACAGATGGTTGGTGGCAGAGTCAGGATTTGAACCCAGGCAGATGGGCTCCTAGACTCTTAACTGCTATTTTGGATAGGTGTATATGTCTCTCTCTCTCTCTTTCTGTGTATATCAGATGCAGTCTTGCAAGAAGGATCTCCTAATTATATGTACTTGCACATACATCTTTGACATTCAGATTTCTCAGAGTGTTTAAGAGTAAACAGTGGGGTTTGCAAATTGGGTGAGGGGCAATTCAGTTGGGAAACAGGTGAATAGGAATGGAGTAGAGCTTGATGCCTCTGAGGAGAGGGATGGGTTAGTGATCTGGGCTATGTGGTCCTAATGGGAGTGGAGTAGAGGGGTTGATGCTGGCATGTACAGAATGGGTGGTAATGGGAGTCTCAGGGGCACAGCTGAAGCTGGAGAGAAGAAAATGGCAAGAGGCCCTGATAGTAGAGAATTCTGGAGTAAGGGAGTTAATGCTCGGGATGGAGAGACCTAGTTAGAGCTTTTAAATGCAAGACTACAGTAAATTGCTTTGTGAAAGACCTGCCTGCCTGTTTTGTTTGTCTGTCTACCTATCTCTGTGAAGAAGTTGATTAAAACATACAAATAATTCTTATGTATATTTTAGGGAAAATTGTACTTTAATAATATGCTTGTTCATTCACTAAAAACTGGCTTTCTCAGACCCATTCTTGCTACTTCCCTTACCCACAGGCATGTGATTTTTACCTGAGAAGTAGCCTTTACTGCCAAGTATTTTGAAACTGTCACCTCGTTCAATCTAAGTTGGAAACATTCCAGTCTTTTCTATAATCATTGCTACGTTTGTGTGTGGAATAAGGACAAAAATCAAGGAAAAGCTTCAATGCTGCCAATAATATGTGCTCACCCTGACTGGCACAAAAGTAGTGTACAGTGTAGAGGACCACAGATAGCTTATTTTTTAATGGCTTGGTTTTGCCTCCAATGGAGTGATGTTTGCTTCCGAGAGTGTGCGTGTCTGTGTGTGTGCTTCTGTGTGTTTCTCTGTGTGTGTGCATGTTCATTTTCTGCATTCAGCCTGCGTCACTACCATGGTAATCAGTGTTTCTCAATGGCCTCTGTAGGTGAGGAGGGTTTCTTTGATGGTTAAAGACCTACACTTCCCAGACATTAAATGTGCATAATGCCTGGAGGGTTTTAAGCCCTGCACTAAGCATGCATGTCTCATACCCAAAGTAGCCACAGCGCCTGCATTCCCACAATAGCGGCAGCCCTGAGCAGATGCTTCCAGTGTTCTTAGCTGGCTGTGCTTTTCAGTTTGGGACAAAGTTCTATAATCATATCTCATGGATTTATTTTCTCCACACTGTAAAGCCTGGATTGTGAAGATCTCCTCATGCCATAAAGGGCAGAATGAGCCAAGTTCCTGGGGCTGCTGAGGATTTCTTTGCCTTTTTTTTTTTCTTTTCCTTTTTGGAGATGTGTATCAGAAAAAGGCTTTGCCTTTAGAGAGAAATTTTACTGCTCTTGCCAATAATGTATAACAATATTAAATTTAATGGCAGACCTTGAAGTGTATAAAAACTTGAGTCCAGAAAAAGGTAAGAGTCATACTACTAATTTTAAGGTAAGTGTAATAGTCCTAGTAAAAGATGGTAAATATTTCTTATTTTATATTATGTTTAATTAAGTTTAAATATTTATTTGAACTCTTGACAACATATTTGAGGTATTCTATTTCGATATGAGATGAAAAGGTAAAGTATTTTTGATCAGGCAAAGTGTTTTTTTCTTGCCAATGTGTACTTTTTGTAACAGTAGAATTTGCATGCTGATGAACTGGGGGTACATTGTAATAAAGTGGTCAGTGACAAAATCATTTGTATTCTTAGGTTACAAGTCAAGGATATAGATGTGCTTGAAAATTTTATTTGCCTGACACTTAGGAATAGTGAGTTTTAATTTTAACATTCCAAGTCTTATTCAGTTTGAAAATGACTAAAGCTGTATTTTAACTTTTTACAATAATCTGGACAGAATCATTCCCAATTTGTATCAATTAAAGATGGTCATGGATAGTGAAAATAATTAGCTTTATAAAATGACATGGTATAAGTACTCAGCATAGATAAAATGGAGGCAGAATCCATGTATCATGTTCTTAGAGTCTGTCAGCTCCTGTAGCATGAGAGAAACATTTGAAAGTGTGAGTTAGGAGATCAGAAATTTAAAATAGATGGACACTGTTCTTGAATTATAAGAAATATTCCTGCCTGTTCAGACAGAATAAATGACATGTCAAGAAATGTCTTCTAAACTTGTCTTCAAACTGAAATTCGTCTGTCATTTCAGATTATTCATGTGTGTCTACTCAAATGTGACTTTATCATGCCAGTGCGCTGAGAGCCTGTCTTGAGATTGTTGCTAGTTCATGGTATCAACTTCAGTGTGTCATGTTCACAGTAACCAGCGTTGATGCTTCCTTTTTATTCAAAATATAGATCATGGATGAGATTTCTGAGCATGACCGAGTTTTCTAAGCCTTGGAAGGATCTTTTATATAGAAATAGGGTAGGGTTTGGGGATTTGGTTAACTCAACATGCAGTTTGTCAGAAGGATTTTCCATTTAGAGTTTTGTCTTAATATGTTTGGCAACTCTTTCGTATGCTGAATATAGGAGTAAGTTGAAATGCACAGCATACTGTCAAGTTTCTCTTGCTTTGCACATCAGGGAAGTAATGATGAAAATGACTTCCATTACTTTGACCATATAAGTGATCTTTAAGACTGAATTAAAGTTAAAATGAAACAGTATGGACATTTGCAATGAGTTTTTCTAGTCATATATATAAGGTAGATGAATTTAAGGTGTCTTGTTTCAGGGTAGATATTTTCACATACAGATGGTCTTACCAGAGATTTTTTTCATGAGCATATATTTCATATGTTACTTAACACATTTTCAATTATTCAGGTTAATGATTCATTTTGCTGAGTGAAAAAATTTTTCTCTACTGACTGCCTATCTTGGTATTAATCTTACTGAATAGCAAGACTATTTTTAAAGAAATCTTTCTTCTGAATTCCAGAACAGTTTTAAATGATATATCGTAGATTAAAGAGATCAATTCATTTTCATAGTGTGTTAAAATTAGTAGATTCTAATTTTCACCAAACCTGAGTTGTATTTATTATTAAACGATGTTAGTGGAAGTTGTTTCAAATGATGGGGATATAAGGTTGAAAAATGTTCTTTGAGAGCTAGAAAGACCAGAGAGAAGAAACCTGAGTTTTGATGCCATATCTGTAGTGTTAAAACTGTGTTAAGTGTCAAACTCATGCTTGCTCCTATATTGTGTGTATTTATGCATATACTTAGGGAAATACTATTAGCCTCAAAATTTAGTATAACATAATAAGTCTCTGAGTTGGAAGTTATCTCAGTGATTCTTACTACATTCAATATACTGTAAGATACTTGAATTGCAACATAAAAACAGAAGTCAGAAGAAGCTTTAGGCATATAAGGCAAGCGTTTTTATAATCTTGTATGTCTATGAACCCCAACTTCCTTTTTAGCAACTAGAGATAATACTACTTCTTACTTCATAAGGTTATTATAAGAATTACTGGTATAATGCCTCTGAAAGCATTTGGAAGATGGAAGGGCCACAGAAATATAAAATGACATAAATATAGAAATAAGGGTAATGCACATTTTATCTACTTTAATTGAAGACAAATTTTATTTGTTCTGGAGTGCAAATAAAAAACACTTTGACCTAGAACCTTGGTAGCATCTGCCACTAATTTTCCCTTTGGCTTAGTATAACCTACATGACAGCAGGGTGCACACTGTGTATTGAATACCTTATGCTGATGTCAATGTAGGAATGAGTCCTAGATTTCTAGAGCAGGAAGAAACCATAGCAATCTTACTCTTTTAAGGAGGAAAAAACAAAAACAAAACAACCAGGCTGTACATTTTCCTCTGTGACATGAAGTAGATCTGTGGCTGGAATTGAGCCCTCTTATTCCCAGATGATGATGGCTGGACCTACTCTTTTTAATCATACAGATTTTTGCTTTTAGAAGATGCTAAGCATTTTAGATACTTATGATTTCTCTCTTTATGTCATTTGAATTCTTTGTACAAGGGAGGGGAAAACTACTTTGTACAAGGGAGGGGAGTTTCTATTGGAATCCATAACTGCTACTAGTTAATTGGTACAATCAAAGATATATTGAATGCTTTATGTACAAAATGCTGGTAGGGGATATGAAAGTGAATAAAAGTATTAACCTTTTTTTCAGTAATTCATAGTATATTGCAAAGACATGCTTATATCAATGTAATTATGGTAGCACTGTAATAGAGGAATATATTCCAGTGGTAGCTTGAGCATAGAGAAGTAAGCAAAGGATTTCTGGAGGTTGAAACATTTGACTAAGCTTTGAAGAATAAGAAGGATTATATCTGGTAGATAAGCAAGGATTGAAGATGAAGAAGTAGGCCAGGGCCAGGTGTTATACTAAAGACCTCATAATCCAAGCTAAGAAATTTGAACATTATCCTCCTTCTCTCACCCCCCACTCCAAAGGAGGTTTTAAGCGGGGGAGAGATAAATCTGATTTGAATTTCAGAAAGATCTCTCTGACAACAGTTTAGAGACTGAGGGGAGGGATGAAGCTAGAGCAAGGGAGACCAGAAGGCTCTTGCAGTAAATAGGTGAGAACACAATGGTCCCAAGTTTCTTAGCTTAGATCTTTCATGAGAAAACACGGGACTCTGAAGTCTACATTGCTGTCCTTTGCCCCTGATCAAAGCTGCTCTAGAATTCACCCTGCTTCTTCCTTCCACATTTTATCCGATCACTGTCTTGCAATTGGAATATATTAGCTACAAGTAGGTAATATTACCTGATGTGAAATTTAACATTTCCGCTCCAAGTTTCTGACCTCTTGTCTATTAGTATTGTGCCTGATTATGTACCTGTATTTCTTTTACAGAGAACAGAAAATATTTTTCCCAGGAAGCTCAGAGAACCCCAACTCAACCTTTTGTTTTAGGTTACAAGACATTGATTTGAATGTTGTCATGAAGCTTGCATAATCAGCTCAAATATAACATTAGAGTAGGGAGGTCAGTGATCATTTCTTGGTATTTAACTTTGTTAAAAATTATGATTTCCCTATTTCACAAAAAGGGTAAAGCTTATGATACTGTGTACTTTATTCTATTCCATAGATCAATTAGTCTAGTTCTGAACTATCTAGTAAGGCAAGTTCTTTATCATTGTTCTCATTCAAATTTTTTTCTCTTTTCATGTGTTTTTTTGTTCTAGATGATTTTAGAAATAGCCTGGAATGTCCCCAAAGTAATTCTGTTAGGATTTTTTTTAATTGGAATTGCATTGCATTTATGGAATAACTGAGGAGAATCACCAACTTTAAGACACGGAGTTTTGCCTTTGAGGAACAAAGTAGGACTCACCAAATTTTAAGTCTTTTTTCACGTCGATGAGGATTAAGAGTTTTCTTCATGTAGCTTGTTTACATGTCTTGTTAGGTTTATTCTTGTGGTTTCAGTTGGTATTAGGAATAGATTTTTTTCAGTTATCTTTCTTTCTTTCTTTCTTTCTTTCTTTCTTTCTTTCTTTCTTTTTCTGGGAAAATAACTTTATTTGGGGGTGTGGGGTGTGGGCAGATGTATAGTCCCAGAATTTCTAGAATTGCTTCTTGGTGCCAGTGGCCTTCATGACTTTGAGCATGTTGAAGTGCACACTCTTGCTCAAGGACTAGCACTCGCCCACTGTGACAGTGTCACCATTCTGAACATCCCTGAATCGGGGACAGGTACACAGACATGTTCTTGTGTTTCTCAAAGCAGCTGTACTGTCAGATGTAGTGGAGGTAGTCTCAGGGGATGACGGTGGCCCTCTGCATCTTCATCTTGGTCACCACGTCAGACAGAATCTGCCCTCAGATGGCATTACCAGTAAAGGGGCATTTCTTGTCAATGTAGGTACCTTCAGTGGCCTCCTTGGGAGTCTTGAAGCCCGGACCCTGTTTTTATAGTACCACGGGAACTTCTACTTGCCAGTTTCTCCAAGCAGGATTTTCCTCTTATTTTGAAAGGTGGTTGACTGTTTTTGGTAGGCACGCTCCATCTGAATGTCCACCATGTTCCGAGAAGAGAGTTCCGAGAAGAGAGTTACATTTTCTTATGTTTAAGAACAGTTGAAAACCTTTCAAATTTTTTTTTAATGTTTATTCATTTTTGAGAGACAGAGAGAGACAGAGCATGAGTGGGGAAGGGGCAGAGAGAGGGAGACACAGAATCTGAAGCAGGCTCCAGGTTCTGAGCTGTCAGCACAGAGCCCAGTACGGGGCTCGAACTCCTGAACTGTGAGATCATGACCTGAGCTGAAGTCAGACGCTCAACTGACAACCACCCAGGTGCCCCAAGAGCAGTTGAAAATCTTAAACACAGTAGTATGAAAGAACTAGTACAAGAAGTATGATTTTATCTCTTAGCCCTCTTCACTTCTTTCCTAAATAAATTACTTTTAACTCTTACTATCCTTTTTGTAGGGTTTTAGTGTTCCTTTCATATCTCTATATGATGTACTTACTCTACTACCTATTAATTTTTCTTTTTTTTTTTTTAATTTTTTTTTCAACGTTTTTTATTTATTTTTGGGACAGAGAGAGACAGAGCATGAACGGGGGAGGGGCAGAGAGAGAGGGAGACACAGAATCGGAAACAGGCTCCAGGCTCCGAGACATCAGCCCAGAGCCTGACGCGGGGCTTGAACTCAGGGACTGCGAGATCGTGACCTGGCTGAAGTCGGACGCTTAACCGACTGCGCCACCCAGGCGCCCCCTCTACTACCTATTGATTTTTCAATTTTTGATATTCTCTATTGATTTTCTTCTATGTTAGATGAGGTATTAGCCCTCTAGTAGCATCCCCACATCTCTTTCAGTTACTTTATTGGTTGGCTATCTTTGTAACTTTAACAATTCACTTAACTTTTTTTCCTACTCTGCCAAATAGAAATACTCTACCTATGACCATACTACTCCCTTTACCCATCCTTTCTCTCACTTGTCTCTCTAACTTCTCATCATTACTCCTTCCATGTTTCAATCATAGGTTGATTTTAAAAGTTTAATATCAATAAGCAAAGTTTACATACTATGACTGCATAAAATTATGTTATTATGACTATATAAATGTTCACCAGAGCAAGTAATCACCTAATTTAATTTTTAATTGCTTAATTTTAATTAAGGGTACGGGTTCAGAACATGGTATCTGAAGAAAAGGTTGGATTCTGGAGATTTCCATACCAGATGATGGCATCAAATTCATTAGAAAAAACTGAGTACCTAAAAGTAATTTTGACAACTAGCAATCTTCATCAGAACTCAATGAGATGACCATAGTTGTTACCTCAACTTTTGGGATGATGAATCTCAGGTACAGAGAGAAAAATAACTTGCCCTAGATCATACTGAAATTTTGTAATTAGTAGAGCTGACATTTGATCCTGTGAGCAGACTTTGGAGCCTGGACTTGCAGTCAGTCATGTTCTCTTTCTTAGCCATACTGTTACTTACTTGGAGTTGGTAATATAAATAGGCAAGAAACAATTGATTGTCTTCTCTGTTTAAAAGAAAAACAAAAAGCATTACCATTTCTATAAAGACATCTTAATTTAACTTCTGCTCTTTCTGCATATGCTGTTCCCTTGAGTAAATAGACTTGCAAGTGAGTACTTATTGATTAAGAGACAAAAGACTTGTGAGGCAGATAAACAGGGTTTGGTGTAGGAAAGCAGTGGGGTAAGAATGCTTAGGGTGGAGCCAGATCATGCAAAGGTTTTTAATTTATTTTTAAGTTTTTTTTTACCTCATGTTTACTTATTTGTTTATTGAGAGAGTCCTTGCGAGGGAGGAGCACAGAGAGAGAGGGAGAGAGAGAATCCCAAGTAGGCTCCATCCTGTCTGCACAGAGCCCAACACGAGGTTTGATCTCATCAACTGTGTGATCATGACCTGAGCTGAAATCGAGTCAGACTAGCCACCCAGGTTCCCCTAAGCAAGGCTTTTAATATCCCCCTGAGGAGTTTGGGTTGGATCTAATGAAGAAGGAAAGAAGATGATAAGCTTTGGATTTGACAGGTGATATAAAAGTGGTATTTTAGGGAAAAAGACTGGTATTTTAAGGGAAAAAAAAGTGGTATTTTGGGGGAAAAAATCCTGTGAAGCATTGCTAAAGGGTCCTGCAATCTACTTGAGAAATTGGTTCAGGCATATTAAGACCATGAACCCTAGTCATTGAGGTTTTGACAAACAATCCATTACTATCTCTAATTACTTGTCAACAACACAGAAGCTATCATGAGTGAGCTAGAGTTACTTCAGCCATCTCTTTGAAGAAAGGTAAATGATTGTTTCTATTGATCTGTTTAAAGAGTAAGTCATGGTTGTAGATGTGTGTAATATAAGGTTTTCATCTAATTCAGCGACTTGTTGCTTCTTGCTTTTTAAAATCAATGTCAGTACTGTCTGGTTTTCTAGGTAACATGTGAAAAGAAAACTTGACATATACAGCCAGGGGTCTGAGGCCCCCCCTTCCCCCAAATGCAGATAGGAAATCAGAAGAGAAGGGACAAAATAAGACCCCTTTAAAGGACAGTTGTGTTACTCTCTTTTATAGTTTCTCTTTGCACGTTTTTTCTCTCATGTCTAAATTCATTCGTCATTATTTGCCTGTTTCTTTATTCTTTATTTTGAATGTCCAAAATTATACCTGCTGACAGTTTTTAAGAAACCAAGCAATATTGATTTATATTGAGTTCTAAGTAAAATTTCCCCTTGCCTTTCTCACTCCTCAGGTGTAACCACAGTTGATTCTTTTTCACATCTGGACTTATATTCTTCCAGGAGTGTGCATACTTGTGTGGACACACATACAGAGGAGCCACACCATAGTTCAGGTCTCATAGGGAATTACATTTTTATGTGATCAACAAGGACAATGAAAAACATAAATTGCGTGGGCCATTTCATAACCTACCTTCCTATTGCTACTTGTTGATCCCCCATATGAACACAAGATAGGACTTCAGCCTGGACTTAGTCACTGAATGCCTCTTATACTGTGAGCAGTCTATTGGTGTTGAGGTTTTTTTTGTTTAAAAGATATTTTTAAATGTTTATTTATTTTTTTTTTTGAGAGAGAGAGAGAGACAGAGCATGAGCAAGGGAGGGGCAAAGAGGAAGGGAGACACAGAATCTGAAGCAGGCTCCAGGCTCTGAGCTGTCAGCACAGAGCCTGATGAGGAGCTCAAAACTACAAACCACGAGATCATGACCTGAGCTGAAGTCCGACACTTAACCGACTGAGTCACACAGGTGCTCCCTGGGCACTCAGTCTTACACTGGTTGTGATCAGTCTTCCACAAAGTCCTCCTTTTAGTTTCTAACCTTCCTTGCCTTAGTTTTCTTATTTCCTTTCTCTTTTCACAGAAGTAAAATTTAGAATATATTTATTTATAAAGCCACATGTGAGTCCATGAAGATGAGGATCCATGGTTGGTATTACTTTGGCTCTGATGTATATTAGCTGTTAAGATGCTGGAGCAGTTGTCTGCCATTTATGTTGGGCTAGGGGATCTTTCTAGGATGGCTTCCACGATTTTTCTTGTTCAAATTCAAAGAGTATCATTAAGAACAAACCCAAAGTTGGGGAGCCTACTTCAGATTCTGTGTCTCCCTCTCTCTCTGCCCCTCCCCCGCTTGCGCTCTCTTTCTCAAATATAAGTAAACATAAACAAAAATAAGAACAAATCCAAAGCAACACAAATCACAAATATTGGCAGGTCTGGCAAAAGCCCTGAAGATCATAGAGAACGACAAACTGATGAATTCTAAAGTTGTCAATGATCAGTGGAAATAATGCTGTGGGACCTGGCTAACATTCTGTTTCTATTCAGTGGGTGGATATCACCCTTACTTGAAGACAGAGTTCAGTTTTGGTCACTGCATTTAAAGAGGGTGGTGGAGAAAGTGGCATATGATAATGAGTAGCAACAGAATGGAAAATGGGTCCTTTCCATAGGAACAGGTCAAGCTTAAGGGGTTGGATATAACATTTCTTGGTTGAACCACCCAGTTTTATAATTCTGTGGCTCCTAGTTATTGCTTTACTTTTTCTATTTTTTAATTTCTTCTTTTGACTAATATGTGTTTTTATTCCGTTCCATTGCTTTATTGTGCTACTTTATTTTGTTTTGTTTTAGAGAAAGAGTGTGCATACATGAGTGGGGGAGGGGCAGAAGGGGAGAGAATCTCAAGCAGGTTCCACGCTCAGCATGGAGCCTGACGCAGGGCTCAGTCCCTCGACCTTGAGATCATGACCTGAGCTGAAATTGAGAGTATGACACTTAACCAACTGAGCCACCCAGGCGCCCCTGTTCTTTTTTTTTTTTTTTTTTAACGTTTATTTATTTTTGAGACAGAGAGAGACAGAGCATGAATGGGGGAGGGGCAGAGAGAGAGGGAGACACAGAATCGGAAGCAGGCTCCAGGTTCTGAGCCATCAGCCCAGAGCCCGACGCGGGGCTCGAACTCACGGACCGCGAGATCGTGACCTGAGCTGAAGTCGGACGCTCAACCGACTGAGCCACCCAGGCGCCCCAGGCGCCCCTGTTCTACTTCTTTATCCTATACTCATTTATTATTGTTTTTTGGATGCAATTTTAAGTTGACACTTCTTTGTTCAATTTCTTTAATTTCTCATTTACTCAGCACTTAATTTATTTTCTTGTATTTTATTCATATTGCTATAATCTTCCCCCATTCTCACACACAACCTGTTCTGTTTTTTACTTTATCATTTCTTTGTTTCCTTGTATCCCCAGTGACAAAAGAGGGACGCTGGTATCAGGGTGAGCTTCAGAAGTTCTAATCCAGGGTTTATTCACTGCTTTGGTACAGTGGGGGGCACAATATGGAATCTGGAGTAAAATAGCAGGAGACAACTAAAAGTTCTAATGACAGGGGCTCCTGGGTAGCTCAGTCGGTTAAGTGTCCGACTTCGGCTCAGGCTCAGGTCATGGTCTCGCCGTTCAGAGTTCAAGCCCCGCGATGGGCTCTGTGCTGACAGCTCGGAGCCTGGAGCCTGCTTCGGATTCTGTGTCTCCCTCTCTCTCTGCCCCTAACTCACTTGCATTCTGTCTCTGTCTCTCTCAAAAATAAATAAACATTAAAAAAAAAGTTCTAATGACAGCTTAATATTTTAGGTAATCACCTGGGTCAACTTTTCTGGCACTCATTTTCCTCATTTAAAAAATACTGATTCTTTGCCTTTCAAAGAACTGCAAAGATTAACGAGATGATGAGTGTGACAAGTCTTGCCCAGTGGTTGGTACATAAGCCTTAATTAAATGTTGTATCTTTCCCTTAATCACACATACCTGCTCATGTTAGTATCTATGACACACACACACACACACACACACACACACACACACACCCCTTTCTCTCTGGATTGATAACCTATATCAGTTTTCTTTTTGTCTTTTCCTCTGATTCCTGTATACTTACTCTTTTTGCCTAGTTACTACATACTCAAAACCAAAGTCAAATGTATGACAAAGATGCAAAATAAAAACATCAGGAAACAATAAATTAAATAAATCCTTAGTTGATTTTAATTAGCAAGACAGATTATTTAGAGTACGTAAATGTGGAAACACATTACCCACTCAATTCTGATAATCACAGCTTACCCACAATACTTCATATCTCCTAAGAAGAACTAATATTTAATCATTTGTTTTAACTTCTTTCATGCTGTTTTTCAAATCAAAAAGTCGCTCGGCTTCTAATCACTTAGACAATTGCATAAATTAAGCAAACTGTCCCTTTACCAAAGATAACTTCCAAGTGTTATGTGTTTAGGATTTCCCACAGGCTGGAGGGTTTTTTTTAATGTTTATTTATTTTTGAGAGAGACAGAGACAGAATGCGAGTCGGTTGGGGAAGAGAGAGGGAGACACAGAATCTGAAACAGGCTCCAGGCTCTGAGCTGTCAGCACAGAGCCCAACGCGGGGCTCGAACCCATGAGCTGCGAGATCATGACCTGAGCCATGACGCTCAACTGACTGAGCCACCTAGACACCCCTGGAGAGGATGTTTTAAAAAATACAAGAAGAGGGCTTGTTTATCTGTGTTTCAAAAATTAAAAAAATGAGATACGGTTTGTTTTTACCTTACCTGACAGGCAAAGGATTAAAAAACAAACAAAAAACCCCAGATATGTAGTATCAGCAGAGGAATGTGAAAATGGGCACTTTTCTATACTGCCAGTAGGAATTTGAATTAGTGTTTCTGGATGGCAGTTTGACAGTAAACAGACCCTTTGGCTTGGTGGTTTTACTTTCAGAAGCTACTCCTTTAAAAGTACTTGCACATTTGGACAATGATCGGGTGATAGGAATGTTTATTGAAGTTATTATTTTTTTTTTGTAATAGCAAGAAAAGGTGAACAACCTAAATGTACACTAGTAGATAGGTTTTATTTTTAATTTATTTTTATTTTTTTATTTTTTAGGAGAGAGAGTACATGAGCAGGGGAGAGGGGCAGGGGGGAAGGGAGGGAGAGAGAGAGACAATCCCAAACAGACTCATACTGTCAGTGCAGAGCCCTGTGCAGGGCTTGATCCCACAACACTGGCACCATGACCTGAGCTGAAACTGAGAGTTGGACACCCAAACAACAGAGCTACCCAGGTGCCCCAGTAGATAGTTTTTTCCTTAATGCCTAAGTGTATGTGCATAAAAAAGGTAAAGTAAGCTCAAAAGTTTATGCCTTGGACTAGTAGTACCAGTTATCTTTGACTATAGTATTCTGTATGATTTTCTTCATACTTCTTTGTGCATTTATAATTAACTTATATTACATTAATAAAAGATAAAAATCAAATCTGGTTAAAAATCTGGCTACATAGAAAAAAACCAAACCACTCTTTTGCTGGCTCCCAGCTGTGCTCTGGTTAGGCCAGTGCTATTCTGAGACCCTAGAGGTGGTCTCACTGCTTCCAGCCTCTTCCTCTGGTTCAGTGTCTAATTGCTGTCTTTTGTTCTTTTCCTTCAGTGTTGTCCTTTCCCACTGTTTATCTTTTCTGCCTCTCCTTCCACAGCCTTGCTAGTTTACTATCAAACCATTTAGAACAATTTGTTCTTTCTTGAAGGCATCCTTTGTTTTTCTTGATATTTCCCTTGTCAGAAATATGATCTCTTCTGCCTCATTAGCACGGTAAACTCATCTTCTATGCCTCAGCTGTATTAGTTAAGGCAGTACTAGCTATTGTAACATTATTAAATCTGTATATTTCTGGGGCTTAACACACATTTCTTGCTGCTTTCACAGGTGTTCCTGGATGAGTGGCTCTCTTCCAGGTGGTGATTCAGGGGCTCAGGCTCCTTCTATTTTGTGGTTTTGCTGTTGTCAACATATGACTCACAAGGTTACCTGAGGTGTGTCTCCTCTCCAGGCAACTGAAAGAGGAAAACAAAATAGACAGTCCTGTGCAGATTTTTATGAGAAAGTTTTTAATGGGCAGTGCCTAAATTCTATTGGCTAGAGCCTAAGCACATGGCCAGACCTAACCACAAAGGATCCTGGGAAGTGTAGTCTGGTGTGTGCCCTGGAGGAAGAGGAAATGAATTTTGGTGAACACATAGTAATTGCTGCCTATTAGGCAGAAGCTTAAATCCTAGTTCCAGCCCTGGCTGTGTGTTGGTATGAAGATTAAATTTTGAGGCATCAGACATGAAATAGCTTCATGAACTCTGAAATATTATACAGATACAAGAAAGACAACTTCATGAATACAGATCTCACTGTTTTGCCTTTTTAAAAAAGTGTACCTGACATGTAGATTAGACCAGTAATTGGCAAACTATACCCTGTGGGCCAGACCTGGCCAAATGCCTACTTTTGTAAATAAAGCTTTATTGGAACACAGCCATGCTCAATAGTTTATGTATATTATAAGGCTGCTTTTGCACTACATGCAAAGTTGGTTGAATGCCACAGAGACTGTATGGCCTGCAGAACCTAAAATGTTTACCATCTGGCTCTTTACAAAGTTTGCCAACCTTTGGACTAGACTGTGAGTGTCTGAGGTCTTATTCATTTGTGTTTAGTAGTGTCTGAGATGTAGCAGATGCTCAGGGAATCTTTACTGAGGGGTTGAAATCTCTTTTTAGAGCTCTGTAGTTCAAAAATTATGCAGCTGGAAGGCAGTTTCAGGAGGAGAGATGCCTCTCCACTAAAGTGGATGAACACTGTAGGTTCCTTTGCACTCTTTGAATAGCTAAATGGCCACGATAATCAGGCACCCTGAGTTCAGTCCCAGCTGAATCCCCTCTACTGTGCTGCCTTTGCCAGGTTCTTTTCTAAACATAAGTAAATGCCCCTTCTCATCATTATAATTGGAACAGTCACCAAACAGTCATCATTATAGCACATCACTATTCAACTCATTATGGTTGGCAAATATTAAACAAATGATTATTGCAGGGAGTAAAGGGCAGAGTAATGGACAGTTGACTAAGAAATGCTTTCATATTGTAAGTGCACTGTCTTCATTAATGTTTGTTTCTGCTTATTACATAGACTGGCTTTTGCTAGCTTGAAGATAAAACAGCCTGAACAATGGCAGTGCAAATTTGATGGTAACTCTTTTTCTCTAATGATCGGCAAAATAAGAGTTTCTCTCAGCCAATCAATACAAATTCAACATTTAACATGTAGAGGTATAAAGCTAGATGATTGAGGGGAAGTTTATTGAGCTAACATTTATTGATGCTTGGTAGCTGTTATGCATCATGCACTGTACCTGGTTCCAAAGATGGTCAGATAAATAAGCCCATTGTCCCTGCTTGAGGCATGTGTAGCTTAGTGACAGAAGATACAAAAAGGATGGGCACATATCTCCTTACCTTTGAGAGACAGGGAGAATTTTGCTGGGAGTTACTTTTATAGATAGTTAATATCTGGAGTAGCAGTCTCTTTAACTGTAATAATCAGGAGGTTGAATACTTTGGCTGGTTTATGGAAAGTAAGGAAGAGGGGCAGAACAAGAGAGAGAATAAGGGAACAAAAGGTTTGAGCAGTTGGTTAATGATAGAACTGGGTCAAGATTTACTTTTCCATGTGTATTCTTAGTTACCCAAATCTGACCAAAGGCACTTGCCTAAATTGATTAAATCACATGTTATGAAAGAGGTGTTTTTGCAGCTATGTTTAGTACACACAAACTTGTAGCTTTCTCTTTCGTCTTTTTGTTTGGAGCAGTTGGATTTTAAAAGGATGCCAAAACACAAGGTATATACTTAGAAAATCTTTGTAGAATTTAGCTTTTCAGGTATATTGCTCTAAGAAATTTGCAGAACAGGGACAATGTCCTACACGGAGTCCATGCTCAATAATTGTTTATTGATAAAATATTTTGAGTTTTGCAGTTGGAATGAAAGATTTACTATCCCTTTTAGTTACAAAAAAAGGGAGAAAGAAATATATAACATAGATGATCAATGAGCGGCGCCTGGGTGGCTCGGTTGGTTAAGTGTCCGATTTCAGCCCAGGTCATGATCTCACGGTTTGTGAGTTTAAGCTCCACATTGGGCTGACAGCAGAGTCTGCTTCGGATCCTCTGTCCCCTCTCTCTGCCACCCGCCCTTTTTTCAAAAATAAACAAACATATAAAAAATTTAAAAAAGCAATGAATAGTTCAGAGTTCTCACTGGGGTGGAGATATTTGGTTGCAATGCATTCTTTTTTCTTTCTGGCCTCCTACTTTGCCTAGTCTCAGGATTATCATAAAAGGTTTTAGATTATGGCAGTAGTTCCTCTAATTCTGGTGAATGTCTATATCTTAAGCTTATCTAAACAGTACTTTTAAGGTCTCTATTGAACTACACAGGTGATAGGCCCCCCCAGCTGGGATATGGAGGATGACAGCTCCAATTTGGGTCAGCTGGTAGGCTTTCTCTATAAATTCTGCTGATTCACTGAGGGGACCATCCTCCCCTGTTCTTCAACATGCCAATTGTTCATGTGGCATTATGTTTGAAAACTGCAGGCAGATAGGGATTTGGGCTATATGGAATGTTCTGCAGAGCACATCAGACCTGTGTTATTTGGTAAATTTCATATGAAATTGAATTACCTCTGAAGTCACCCTAGGGGAGCCACTCATTCTAAGGTAACATAGGAAAAAGAGAATTGTCAATTTGTTTTCCAAGAAGTGATTTTTTTTTAAAAAAGGAGCATGTTGATTTTCTTTAAATAATGTAAAATCCAAATGCACAATGAGACAAAACTCATGAGACTAATATGGGAAAATAAGTAGAAGAATTATTTTAGCCACCCAGCCTCACCACTAGACTCCTGCAGTAGTTGAAATAATTTAGCTAAAGTTCAGGTGCAGCTGCAGTTAAGAGTACCTCTGATATTAGGAGAGAATATATGTTTCTTGGGGACAGAAACAGTATATTTTCCTTCATAAATCTCTACATTCTTTAGTATAGTGTTGTGTACACGGCAGGTTTCTAGGGGCTCAACTATTGAAAAAGCCTTATAGGATGAGGCCTGCTATCACTGGCTGGGAATAGCCTTGGAGTTTTCTGCTGCAATGTCAATTTCAGATGCCTTTAGTTTCTGCAACATTCTTAAGAATTTCAGAATTTGTGCCAAGAGCCAGCTTGGAGAGACAATAGGTCGCTAAAAGTGGCTGTTGACTTCTGAAAAGAACAATAGTTTACCCAAAAATGGTGTGTTCAGATGGCCACAGGTCTGCACTTTTAAGAAAAGTCTGACTTTTGGGACGCCTGGGTGGATCAGTCGGTTAAGCATCTGACTCTTGGTTTGGGCTCAGGTCATGATCTCGCAGTTCATGAGTTCAAGCCCCACATCAGGCTCTACGCTGACAGTGCAGTGCCTGCTTGGGATTCTCTCTCCCTCTCTCTCTCCCTCTCTCTCTCCCTCTCCTGCATGTGCATGTGTTCCCTCTCCCTCTCAAAATAAATAAATGAACTTAACAAAAAAAATTCTGACTTTTGATTGTGTTCAGCCTATAGGCCCTGAGGACCATGACACAGAGTGGGCAGCACCTTCATCAGGTGTGGGTGCTTTCTTGAAGGATCCATACATTCTAGAAGATTTCTGGCTCCCCCATCCATGGGTATAGGTAATGAAGCGAAGAAATGCTTTCCATGTTAAGTAAGTCACATAGTAGGCCCTTGGCATACCAGTGTCAAATGAAGCAGAAGGGTCTTTCCTCTAATGGTTGACTGATGTTTGAAAGGGATTAGGTGTGAATAACACCTCACCCCTGGCTGGTGCTGAGGAGCAGTAAAAGAATATTCTGCAGTTTAAAAAATTTTTTTAAATTTATTTTTGAAGGAGAGAGACAGAGCATGAGTGGGGGAGGAGCAGAGAGAGAGGGAGACACAGAATTCGAAGCAGGCTCCAGGCTCTGTGCTGTCAGCACAGAGCCTGACACGGGGCTTGAACCCATGGACCGTGAGATCATGACCTGAGCCGAAGTTGGACGCTCAACTGACTGAGCCACCCAGACGCCCCAGAATATTCTGCAGTTTAGAGCTCCAGAGGGCTCCTTGGTTCTTCAGATGTATCCCTTGTTACCCTGACAGACTAGGAACTTCAATGGCTTGTGCCCAGTGTCCTTCACGGGCTTCAGTTCCATTGCTTCCTGATGCTTCAAAGAAGCTGGGGCGGCTTGGTTTCCAGTGATGGGTGGGTGGTGATGGGCTCCACACATTTCCAGATGGTGCTGATGGGATAGCTACAGAGACAGTTTGGATGTTGCCGTTCAGTGTGGTACTGCTTCTTTGAGCTTTAACTCATGACAAGTAGATAAGTTGATTCTGTGGTCTGCTGGGTAATTATGTGTTCTAAGTAAGATTAACTTCTTAATTACTTCTGAAGGAGAAGCTGTAATATTGAACTGTGATTGCTTTTGGCAGGCAGCCAGAGAGAAAGCATAATTAAATGTGTGACTAGTTCTTTCCATCTATGAAAGGCATACTTCTAGGTAGGATTATTCAACCATTGGAGCAAGCCAGACTGAAGTAGATGCATCAAAGATAAATAGAGATTAACTTAATAGAAACAAACTTCTTTATTTAGAAAAAATTTTTTTTAAATGTTTTATTTATTTGAGAGAGAGAGAGAGAGAGGCAGAGGCAGAGAGAGAGAGGGGAACAGAGAATCCCAAGCAGACCCCATACTAACAGCAGAGAGCCCAATGCGGGGCTCGAACTCAGGAACCATAGGAACATGACCTGAGATGAAGTCAGATGCTTAACTGGTGAGCCACCCAGATGCCCCAGAAACAAGCGTCTTTGTTTTATTTATTTATTTATTTATTTATTTATTTATTTATTTATAATTTTTTAAAAAATGTTTATTTTTGAAAGAGAGAGAGAATGAGCTGGGGAGGGGGCACAGACGGAGATACAGAATCCAAAGCAGGCTCCAGGCTGTCAGCACAGAGCCCCATGCGGGGTGTGAACCCATGAACCATGAGATCATGACCTGAGCCAAAATCAGACGTTTAACTGACTGAGCCACCCAGGCGCCCCCAAACTTCTTTAAAATCAAGTTTTAGGGGCATCTGGGTGGCTCAGTCAATTAAGCATCTGACTTCAGCTCCTGTCATGATCTCACGGTTTGTGAGTTTAAGCCCCATGTTGGGCTCTGTGCTGTCAGTTCAGAGCCTGGACCTTGTTTTGGATTCTGTGTCTCCCTCTGTCTCTGCCCCTCCCCTACTCACCTCTGTCTCTCAAAAGAATGAATAAAAGTTAAAGAAAAAATAAAAAAAATCAAGTTTTATTTTTTATTTGTATTTAAATTTTTTAAATGTTTATTTTTGAGAGAGAGAGAGAGAGAGAGAGAGAGAGCGCACAAGCGGGGGAGGGGCAGAGAGAGAAAGGGAAAGAGAGAATCCCAAGCAGGTTCCGCACTGTCAGCACAGAGCCAGATGTAGGGCTCTATCTCGTGAACTGTGAGATCATGACCTGAGCCAAAATCAAGAGCTGGATGCTTAACTGACTGAGCCACCCAGGTGCCCCTCAAGTTTTATTTTTTATTTTTTTATTTTTTAAATTAAAAAAAAAATTTTTTTTTAACGTTTATTTATTTTTGAGACAGAGAGAGACAGAGCATGAACGGGGGAGGGGCAGAGAGAGAGGGAGACACAGAATTGGAAGCAGGCTCCAGGCTCTGAGCCATCAGCCCAGAGCCGTCGCGGGGCTCGAACTCACGGACCGTGAGATTGTGACCTGAGCTGAAGTCGGACGCCCAACCGACTGAGCCACCCAGGCGCCCCAAGTTTTATTTTTTATAGCATTTTCTTTACTAAATTATTTTGTCCTTTACTGATAAACCTTAAGGAGTAAATAATGGGAAATGATAGGGAATATCTTACCTTTTTCTCAAAAGTATGGTTTCACATATTATAATTTAATAAATATTTTCGAAATAACATAAGGGAGGAAAGTTTCAGTTTCCTAGCACCCTTTTAGGTTCTCTGGCTGGGGCTCTGTGAGTTGGATGGACAAAAGGCAGAATGATAAGAAAAAGCATTCAAATTTATTTAATATAAGTTTTATATGACACAAGAGCGTTCATAAGGAATTGAAGACCTGAAGAAATAGTTAAGTCTGAATGTTTTTATACTAGGTTTGGTGAAGAGTAAAAAAAAAAAAAAAAAAAAAAAAAAAAAAAAAAAAAAGGTTTTAGGACAAAAGGGTATGAGCTAAGAGTAGTAAACTGTGGGAAACTGAACACTGGCTCTGTGTTTGGATTTCTCTTGGCCTCCCTGTCTTCACAGGTAAGGATGCTCCTTATAAGGAGGTTAAGGAAGGGTACCTCTCACAAGAGAGTATTACGTATGACCTATTTCAGAGGAAAAGGAGGAATACAGAGAATTCTTCCTGTATCTGCTATTTCAAATATTCAATATGCCAAGGTGTCATATTTTGAGGTAGTATATTCTGACTCCATTAATATTATTATTGTAAAGTTAAACTGAGTTCTAACTCTTGTTTCTTCTAATTCTTTACATGTGCTAATCAGTACTCAGCTGAAGGCTGAAAGGGGACCCTCTCGAAATCTCCAGAGGGCTCTCTCTAGGCAGTTCTCTCCTCTCCTGTAATCTGTCCTGTGAACTCTACCTAGCTTGGTCTCCTGGGACTCCCAACTTTGTCTTCTCAACCCAGAGAGACAGTCAAGCTGTTCCTGGGTTACCCCTTTCTAAGTCTAGAAAATCTCCCCAGGCAGTAAGCTGGAGTAACCATTCAACTCACTCCATTTGATTCCCAACTCTTAGGGATTACTGTTCTTCATGGTCTGTGATGGGGTTCAAGACATGCTACCTCAGAATATGGCACCGTGGCATGTCGAATATTTTAAGCCAAAGGAATTTGAGAAATGGCATGTACAGGAAGGACTTTCTGATCTTCCCCTGTAGCAGGTCATAAAACCCAAGAAGGACTCTCCCTCCACAGCTTTATTGAGATAGAATTGACATGTAACATTGCGTAAGTTTGAAGTGTATAGTGTGTTTTATTTGGTACATTTACATGTTGTGAAATGATGGCCACCCTCAAATCAGCTCCATCATGTCAAATACTTACCATTTATTTTTTTGTGGTGAGAACTTTTCAGGTGTACTCTCCTCACAGCTTTCAGGTATATTAATATAGTATTGTTAGCTATAATCACCATGCTGTATATTAGATCCTTAGAACTTCTTCATCTTAGAACTGATTTATAATTTGTAATTTATAATTTATACCCTTTTACTAACATCTCCCTGTTTTCCCCCATTCCTCAGCCTCTGGCAACCACTATTCTGTCTCTGAGTTCAGCTTTTTTAAGATTCCACATATAAGTGATGTCACTTGTCTTTGTCTGATTTATATCACTTAGCATAATGCCTTCAAGTTTCATTCATGTTGTCATAAATGGCAGGATTCGCTTCTTTTTCATGGCTGAATAGTAAATATTCCATTATATGTATATATGTATGTATATATGTGTATGTATATGTATACCACATCTTTATTGTTGATGGACACTTAGCTTGTTTCCATGTATTGGCTGTTTCAAATAATGCTTCAACGAACATAAGAGTGCAGATACCTCTTTGAGATCCTGTTTTCATTTCCTTTGTATATGTTCCCAGAAGTGGGATTGCCGGATCATATGGTAATTCTATTTTGAATTTTTTGTGGAACTTCCATACCGTTTTCTATAGTTGCTGTAGAATTTACATTCACGAACAGTGCACAAAAGTTGCCCTTTTCCTGCATCCTTGCCAGCACTTGTTATTGCTTGACTCTTTGGTGATAGCCATTCTATTAGGTGTGAAGTGATGCCTCATTATGGTTTGGATTTGAGTTTCTCTGATGATTAGTGATAGCAAGCATCTTTTCATGTACCTGGTAGCCAAATATTTGTATGTCATCTATGGAAAAGTGTCTATTCTGGTCTTGTGCCCATTTTTTTACCAGGTTGTTTGTTGTTGCTATTGAGTTACGTGAGTTTTTTTTTTAAATATATTTTGAATATTAACCCCTTATCAGATGTATGTTTTGCAAGCATTTTTTTCCCATTCCTTCGGTTGTGTTTTCATTTGTTGATTGTTTCTTTTGCTGTGCAGAAACTGTGTCATTTGATGTCATACCACTTATTAATTTTTGCTTTTCTTGCTGTGTTTTTGGTGTTATATCCAAAGTATCCTTCTGAGGGCCAGAGTCACAGAACCTTATCCCTGTACTTTTTTTTTTTTATGAGTTTATGATTTCAGTTCTTATGTTTAAATCATAATCTTTTTTGAATTAATTTTTGTGAGTGGTGTAAGACAGGGGTCCAATATTACTCTGCATGTGGTTATCTAGTTTTTTCAGTATCATTTATTAAAGAGAGTATCCTTTCCTCATTGAATAATCTTGGCTCCCTTGTCAAATATTAGTTGACTATATATGCAGTGGATTTATTTCTGGGTTCTCAGTTCTGTTCCATTGGTCTGTGTGTCTGGTTGTCTGATTGTGTTGGCTAATGCCTCCTCTAATATCATGTTATGTAGAGATAATGGGTATCCTTGGCTCATTCCAGACTTTAGCAGTATGATTCGAGTGTTTCCTTATTAAATAAGATGTTAGCTTTGTGACTGAGGGATACACACACACAACACACATGGAAATATCCTTTAATTTCTATTTTATTGTGTGGTTTTTTTAAATCAGGAAAGGTATTATTTTGGGGAAGGGACTTTATTTATTTATTTTGAGATAGATAGATAGATAGAGGGAGGCAGAGAGAGAGGGAAAGAAAGAATCACAAACAGGCTCCGTGCTCCCAGAGCAGAATGCAATGTGGGGCTCAAACTCACAGACCAGGAGATCATGACCTGAGCCAAGATGGTGTTGGATGCTTAACTGACTTAGTCACCCAGGTGCCCCAGAAATGGTTTGTTTTCTCCCTCCCTCCCTCTGTTCTTTCTTTTCATCCTTCCTTCCTTCCTTCCTTCCTTCCTTCCAGAAACATTTATTTTATTTTTTTAATTTATTTTTTAATTTTACATCCAACTTAGCATATACTGCAACAATGATTTCAGGAGTAGATTCCTTAGTGCCCCTTACCCATTTAGCCCATCCCCACTCCCACAACCCTTCCAGTAACCCTTGTTTGTTTTCTGTATTTAAGAGTCTCTTATGTTTTGTCCCCCTCCCTGTTTTTATATTATTTTTGCTTCCCTTCCCTTATGTCCATCTGTTTTATATCTTAAAGTCTTCCTATGAGTGAAGTCATATGATATTTGTCTTTCTCTAATTTCGCTTAGCATAATACCCTCTAGTTCCATCCACATAGTTGCAGATGGAAAGATTTCATTCTTTTTGATTGCCAAATAATACTCCATTGTATATATATACCATATCTTCTTTATCCATTCATCCATCGATGGATGTTTGGGCCTTTTCCATACTTTGGCTATTGTTGATAATGCTGCTATAAACATTGGGGTGCATGTGTCCCTTTGAAACAGCATACCTGTATCCCTTGGATAAATACCTAGTAGTGTAATTGCTGGGTCATAGGGTAGTTCTATTTTTAGTTTTTTGATGAACCTCCATACTGTTTTCCAGAGTGGCTACACCAATTTGCAAAGAATGGTATTCTGTGAATGCCCTGAATGCCATTTTATAAGTGAGGTTTGTCTGTAGTTATTCTTTGTGCAATCTATTATGAAGTCAAGTTAGGTATCAGTATTATAGCTGCTACATAAAACAAATTTGGCAACAGCTTATGATTCTTTTTCTATGTTCTGGAATAATTAAGTAGCATAGAGGTTACAAATTATTTGAAGATTTGGTAGAACTTCTGTCATAAAGCCACATAGGTCTGGTGCTTCTTTTGGGGGGTAGTTTTTATCTGAGGTAATAATTTTCTCTATTCTATGAAAATTGATATTTGAGTTACTATCTGCATTGGAATCAAATTAGGGAAAGTGCATCTTTTTTGGAGAGTATCCCTTTAATCTAGGTTTTCAAATTTATTTGTTTAGAGTTAATGAAAGATTGTCTTTTGGTATTAAGCATATCTTCTGTTTCAATATTCTTTACTCTTTATAATTTTCTTATTTTACTTATGCTATGTCATTTTTTTCCTGAGTATATTTGCTAGTAAGGGTTTTGGTCTCTTATTTTTTTTTCCTCTCTTGAAGAATCTGCATTTTATTTATTTACTCTTTTAAAAAGTGTATTTATTTTGAGAGAGACAGACAGCATGAGTGGGGGGAGGGACAGAGAGAGGGAGAGAGAGAATCCCAAGCAGGGTCCACACTGTCAACATAGAGCCCGATGCAGGGCTTGAACTCCCGAAACTGAGAGATCATGACCTGTGCCGAAACCAAGAGCCAGATGCTTAAGCAACTGAGCCACCCAGGCACCCCAACGAATCTGCATTTTAAAGTTTATTTAGTAATCTTACTCTTTTGTATAAAAAAAAGTCTTTGTTTCCTTTCTGTTTTCTTCGGTTCACTAGCCTTTTAGAAGGTAGCTTTTCTTTCCAGAAGAGATTTTTGTTTGTTTCAACCACTTCTAGGATTCCAGTATCCCCTTCTATTTTCTACGTGGTTGATGTCTAATTCTGAGGTTGGCTATGTTGGGTTATTTATCTTATTACTTATATGTAAATTGAAATTCACGATTTTATCTAACTCCTAGTTATTCTCTGGGTGTGGGTTATGGATGGTTTTTCTTGCTTTCCTTTGGTGGGTGTATGGACAGATCTAGATTCAGGTAGTTTCTATTATCTGTAAGGATGCTGGAAGATTGACTTGGTAAAAGATCGATTCCGTAAAATAAAGTGGTGCAACTGAGAAATATTGACTAATGGGGAATTCTTAGATAGATAGATCTAAGAAGACCTTTATATGAGGTGACTTTTGAGTAGAGGCCTAAATAAAGTGAGGAAGTGAACCATATAACAGCTAAAGGCAGAATGTTCCAGGAAGAGGATACAGTAACTGCAAAGGCCTTATGGCAGGGTAAGCAAGGATGCCAGGGCGGTGGAAGTAAAGTCAATGATAGAAAAAATAGTAGCACATGGAGTCAGAGAAGTAGTCAGACCATGCAGTTTCAATTTTTTTTCTAATGGTAATTGGAAGTTATGGCAGGGTTTTAAGGGGGAAGTGATAATGTCCTCTTTAGAGAGACCTCTTAGACTGTACCAGAGAAGATGGGCTTATGGCTTAGGAAAAACAGAGAAACTAGTTATGATGTTATTGCATGAGATGGTGGACTGGACTGGAGTGGTAACTGGGAGGTTATGAGAAGTGGTCAGATTTTTAAGTGTTGGCTTGATGGGATGTCCTGATTGGTTGGATATGGGATGTACAAGAGAAGTATTCAGGATAAATGAGGTGATGCTGATGTCATTTCCTGAGATGGAAAGGCATGATTGAAAAGCATTTTTTTGTTGTGGTGCTTGTGGTATATATATGTGTGTGTGTGTGTGTGTGAGAGAGAGAGAGAGAGAGAGAGAGAGAGAGAGAGAGAGAGACAAGAATTCTTCCTCGGCATGTTAAGGTTGACACTTCTAGATGGAGATGTTGATAGTTTGAATGCTTGGTTCTGGATCTCAAGGGAGAGGGCATAGCTTTGTAGATACACATTTTAGAATCATGAGTATATATAAGATCATGATACTTGCTAAGATCACTAAAGAATAAATGAAAGGTCACAGACTGAGTCGTGGTTTTCCCCAGACTTGAGAGCCCAGGGAAAGGATCATCCAGCAAGGGAAACCAAGGAGGATTGGAGAAACACCAAAGGAATAGCATATCCCAGGAGTCATGGGAAGTAAGCTTTTCAAGGAGAAGGATGTGATCACCTGGGTCAAATGCCACTGCAGAGTTGAGAACAATGAATGTTGAGAAATGATCATGGGATTGGCAACTTGGAGGTCATGAACATGTCTGATCATCATGGTTTGACTGGGGACTTGAGGATGCAAGACTGGTTGGGATGGATTAAAGAGAAAGGGGGAGGGAAAGAAATAGAGAGATACAACTGTTTTGAGGATTTTTTTCCCTAAAGATATGTAGACACATGGGGTGGTCACTAGAAAGGGATGTTGGGTCAAGGGGTGGAATTTTTTAAAGGGACTTTTTATAGAGTATTTGAAGACTATTACAAATGATCTAGTAGAAAGAAAACAAATTGATGATGCAGGAGAGAGAGGAAGCAGTACAGGTGGACATAGATAACATGGCAGTGGAATGAGGAATTTCTCTACCTGTTTCCACTGTTAGTGAAATTAGAAGCAAAGTTATTAGTTGAGAGTGGGAAGGGTACTGGAGATCTCAAGAGAGGAGCTTTGTTGAAGTCATTTTAGAGTGTGATGTAATAAACTGAGAAGGGAAAGGAAGGCCCATTGGGAAGTGAGGACACAAATTTAAAAATGAGCCTTATTCCTGTATTTTGTTCTAGCCAATTGCATGTAGGCACAGAGAAGGTGGAGAATAGGAAATGACTTTGGTGAGGGAGAGTGGGATGAAGGAGCTGGATGTTTATGCAAGGCTGCGGAACCAATGCTGTGTAAGGAGGGCTATGGGATAAGACATTTAAAAAAAAAAAGTCAATGATTTGGAATTCTTGATGGGGTTGAATAATAGGATCTTTACCAGAGAAGAGGGAGAGGGAGAGAGAGAGAGAGAGAAAAAAAAAGAAAAAAGAAAACGAAATCAGTGGTGGCAGTCTAGTGGAAAGCTTGAAGTGAAGATTCTAGGAATTATACAGTTAGTGGTAATTGTATAATTAGAGTCTAGGTGGGACCATTGAAGTAGGAGGCTGAGGTAGGGGAGTGACAAGATTACTGGAAGTGAAGAGATCCAGGAACTAAAGAGTATGGGTGCATCATCCAATACTAAGTCAATGTTACCTGGAATGATTGCAGGAGTAGAAGTTGGTACAGAAATCAAGAGATGAAAGAGAATACCTGGGGGGTGGTTCACAACTGTAGGAGGGTAGGTAGCAGGTGGTATAGGCACAGACATGTGCTTTGTTTTTAGGTGTGCGTTTGGGGCGGGGGTCATGGTCTGAAAGCAGCAGTGAGGAGGAGAAGTAAATGAGATAAAAGGACTTAAAGATCTTCCTGCTTATAATAAGCGCTTTATAAATGGTAGTTGATACCTAGTAATAAATGGTGAATAAATGATCTTGAACATGTAAAGCTATCTTCAAAGCGAGCTCAGAAAATGTGAAAGTGTTCAACAGGGTCCCAAACAAAAAACAACTCTCTCCCTCACCAACCTGAAGGGGAATTGTGGTGTCCTATAACGTAATGTGGATTTGTCCTACTGACTCAAAAGAATGCTGGCTGATAATAATCTTAGTCTAGTGATCTCTGCTATGCTGGTTTCTTTGTGTGCATTAGATAAATGATGCTGTGCAAATGCAGATTAATAGCAATCTATGAAATAATCAGATGTAAGAGGTTTAATGGGGTGCTTTTTAGTTTAAATGTTATGGCTGTTTGAGGGATCTAGCAGCATGAGTGATTAAAGTTAACTGCCTCCCTATTGCCAAAACTTTCCTGGAATGCTTGGAAAAATAAGAGTTAGGGTTAGATGTAAAGTCAAATCAATGCTAACCTCTAACTTGGACTTTGCCCTGGCTTCCTGCTCATTTAGAATGATTTGATCATTATGTTCACTGAGAAAGTCAAATTAATAAGTTTGTTCTGCATGGTTAACTGCATGGGTCCAAAGGCTCTGAGGCATAACATATATTTTTAGAGATTCCTGAAGGGAGGAAAGCCTAGAAAGTTAGGACTTAAAAATGGTGACCAACAGATATTCGTGTTTCCTTCTAGTTTATCCTAGGGAATATTGATCATTTCCAAGGATTTGGATTTAGAAATAGTACATCTGAGAAGATAATTGGAACATTTAATCTGCCTGTCAGCAACAGTGGAAGAAGAAAGCAGAGATTTCTTTTATTAATGTTTCATGTGAGATCAGCTGGTAAGGTAATTTCATATTGAAACCGAGAGCGATTGAGAAGTAAAGTGAGTAATAATTGAGGATGTTTACTCAGTGTTATAGTTTACTTGCTGAAGGACATTAAGTTCCAGAAGTTTTTCCATATTAAGATATTCTTATTAGCTTAAAAATTAGTAATATGTGGTTGTCACTGGAAATTTTAAGAATGCGGAAGTATATGGTGTAAAATGTAAATGCCCTCTTTTGGGATATGTTCCTCCACTCTCCTGCTTGCTGTTCTACCTTTGTACATATTCATGACAGTTTGGTGTATGTCTTTTCCTAACTTTTACCCTATGCGCATGCAAACATACTTTACCTTAACACTAAAAATGTATTTTATTATACATTCTGTTCAATTAATTGAATTGGATTCTTTAAAATTTTTGTAAAGTTTATTTATTTTGAGAGAGATGAAGACAGTGCAAGTGGGGGAGGGGCAGGGAGAGGGAGAGAGAGAATCCCAAGCAGGCTGTCACTGCAGAGCCTGATGCAGGGCTCAAACTCATGAACCATGGGATCATGACCTGAGCCAAAACCAAGGGTCAAATGCTTAAACAACCAGCCACCCAGGCACCCCTGGTTTTGCTTTATTTTCTTCTCTTTTGCATTACACACACACACACACACACACACACACACACACAATTTATATTTATTCATATTGTTATTTACCCATCTGTCCCATTCCTTTTAACAGCTGTATTTTCAATATTATGTTGTACCATATTTTAAGTAACTAGGTCTCTGTTGACCGTTGTTTGTTTTTTGTTCTTACAATCACACCATAACAGATACTCATTTACATATGCCTTTGTACCCTTGTGCAGTGTGTAAATGCCAAGAACTGAACTTGCAATTTTGAAAAATAGGAAAATTTGGATGTGGCTAAAGCTCTCCAGTGGATGAGAATGCCTGTTTACCCACACTCTAGCTAACACTGCATGATGTCAGCCTTTTAAATCCAGGCAACAATAGGATATCATGGTTTTAAGCTACATTTCTTGAATCGCTAACAGTGTTAGCATCTTCATTAGCTAACATTGTAAGATGTTAGCATCTTCTCATGTTCATAGTAATTTTCTCTTCTCCATATTGTCTAAAGTCTGTAACCATTTTTATGTCAGTTTACCTTTTTCCTTTTTTTAATGTTTATTTATTTTGAGAGAGTGGGACAGTGCCAGAGAGGTGGGGAGAGAGAGAATCCCAAGCAGGCTCCTCACTGTCTGTAAGGAGCCTCATGCGGGGCTCGAACTCATGAACCATGAGATCATGACCTGAGCCAGTCGGACGCTTAACCTACTGAGCCACCCAGGCTCCCCTCCATTAATCTTTTTCTTATTGATTTGTAAGAGCTCACTGAATATGAGGCAAATGCAGTTCTGTCACATGAACTGGAAATATATGTACCCATTTCTTTCAGTTTCTTTATTTTATTTTATTTATGTTAAAATTTTTAAAAATATTTATTTATTTTTGAGAGTGAGAGTGCAAACGGGAGGGGCAGAGAGAGAGGGAGGCACAGAATCCAAAGCAGGCTCTGAGCTGTCAGCACAGAGCCCGACGTGGGGCTTGAACTCACAGATTGCGAGATCATGACCTGAGTTGAAGTCAGACACTCAACCGACTGAGCCACCCAGGCACCCTGATATTTATTTATTTTTAAGAGAGAGAGGGAGGGAGAGGATCCGAAGTGGGCTCTGTGCTGACAGCAGAGAGCCTGACATGGGGCTCAAACTCACAAACTATGAGATTATGACCTGACCCAAATTCTGATGCTCAACCAACTGAGCCACCCAGATGCCCCCAGTTCCTGACTTTCTTTATAGTGTGTTTTGTCATTTCTCTTGCAGTTAAAAGAAATATTCCAGTTTGGTGACTTAAGGCTAATTCCAGGCTGCTAAATTACATTTGATTTGAGGGGCCTCCAGCCAGCTGTGCCAGTGGTCATCTCCTCTGGCAGACTCTCCAAGGAGCCCACGGAGTGCTTGTTTGTGGCACTGCTAGATTATTATGGCACTTATAGGCAATGTGTTTTAGTGGCAAGAGTATGGATTTAGATTTAGAAGTCCTTGGGTTTTATTTGTTGTTGTTTCTTTCTTTCCCTGTATACTAATTGTGTGATCTTTGGGGAGTTTCACTTTTGAAGCAAGGGTTATACCTGTCATGTCTCACAGGACTATTGTGATAGTCACATCATATAATGAAAATAAAATGACATTAGCTATAAAGTGCCCTATACCTATTTTTATTATGTGACAGGTCTTTGAGGAAGACCACAGGAAGTTGTAAAAGTGTGACACTGTCCTTCCCCATGCCTCCCTTGCCCTAACTCACACATTTTGAGTTTTATTAATTCTACTTTTTTTTTCTTTTTGAGAGAAAGAGAGACTGAACACACGAGAGCAGGGGAGGGGCAGAGGGAGAAAGAGAATCCTAAGCAGGCTCTGTGCAGTCAGCACAGAGCCCAATGCTGGGCTCAATTTCATGAGCTGTGAGATCATGACCTGAGCCAAAATGAAAAGTCAGACGCTTAGCTGACTGAGCCACCCAGGTGCCCCAATTATACTTCTTAGTAGACTTTGGAATTCTTTTCTGTCCCTCTGTTCCTACTACAATCATTCTAATCCAAATCAGAGCTGGGGTAAAGATGAGTCAGCTTGCTAGCTGACCAGGGAAATGACTAGAAAGAGGAGATGGAGAAAATTGGTTGGAAGTCACTAGGGGGTAGAGAAGTGAGACCCTCAGCCTCCCCACCAGCCAATAGGGCTGTCCCGAACTGTAGTATGGGGTGTGCACTGCACTACTTGTGGGCTGTACAACCAGCACACCATATGGGATGGTCCTACCTGAAGGATATGCCCTTGTCACATGGCCTGCAGGAGGAGGACAGGGTCTACTGAGTGTCATGGTTTGTTGTGTTGGTCAGGGTATTTGCAGGCTAGACTGTTCTGAAGGGCAGAGAAAGAGAGGCTTCTTTGCCTCACATTCGTCAAGCAGTTTCAGACGTGTTTCTAAATCAATGTGGAACAAATATGTGAAGAACAGTGGTTGAAGAAGACCTCAATTTATGAGCCCACATAGCTCAGTTCTGCCCTGAGTCTGTTCTGGTGCACGTGGGTTTCTCCAGTTGTCCCCTCAGCCACACTCTTGTCCTCCCAAACTGTCCTCCATGCCACAGGGTGATGGAGGGTGATCTGTAGAAAAGGCCAGCCTCCTCATGTCCTCTCCCTGCTTGAAAGACTTCAGTAGATTTCTCTTGCTCTTAGGATGAAAACCAAAATCCTTAGCAAGACCTAAGAGGCCCTGTGAGGTGGGTCCTCTTTCCCCTCCCAGCACATTGTCCCAGCACTCCCGCTCGTGTTCAGCCCTTGTGATGGACTGCTCGTGACTGTCTTTTCCCTGGCTAACTGCTGCTCAGCCTGAGCTCGGATTAAAAGCAGCCTCCAAAGAGAGGCTTTCCCTGACACCCCAGGCTGTCATGTCCTCTGTCATTTGCTTTCTCTTTCTGTCTTGCTCTTTTTGTAGCACTAATGACAAATACTACGAAATACTTTGTTGTCTAATTTGTTGTGTATTGTCACTCACTCATGGTTAATGAGGACAGGCATTCTGTCATGTTCATCATTGTATCCTTAGCATCTAGAAATACATCTTGTACACACTAGACACCCAGTATTTACTTGCTGCAAGATACATAAATAATTGTGGTAATTTGGGAAACTTAAATGTGACTAGGCTTTTCTCCTGCTGGAAGCTGAGCATTTGCCAGGAAAGTGGGCCTTTGTAAAGGAGGAGAGTCCTTTTGCTGAGAAGGACACCATGACAGAGGCATGTAAACTTACCTAGGCTCCAAATGGTCCCGCCTACCCTAAAGATGCCTTAAAAAATTTTTTTAATGTTTATTTATTTTTGAGACTCCAGATGGTCCTGCCTTCCCTAAAGATGCCTTAAAGTTTTTTTTAATGTTTGTTTATTTTTGAGACTCCAAATGGTCCCGCCTTCCCTAAAGACGTCTTAACAAATTTTTTTTTTAATGTTTACTTATTTTTGAGAGAGAGAGAGAGAGAGAGAGAGCGCGTGTGTGAGTGGGAGAGGGGCAGAGAGGGCGACCCAGAATGGGAAGCAGGCAACAGGCTCTGAGCTGTCAGCACAGAGCCCGACGCAGGGCTTGAACTCACGAACTGCAATATGATGACCTGAGCCGAAGTTGGACGCTGGACGCTTAACTGACTGAGCCACCCAGACGCCCCTAAAGATTCCTTTTTAATGATTTCTTATCTCTCGCAAAGCCACGCAGGCACCAACATCTTATTGTGATAGTTCTTCTTCCAGTTTTTGTCTCTCTGTTTTTAATCTGACTTGATGAATGGGGGAGGGGCGAAGCTGGGTATCAGGGCATCTCCACCACTACCGTCCTTGCCCACTGGGCTTGGGGAAGAATTTAAAGTCCTGAGCTGTGACCCTATGGATATGCTACTCCTACAAGAGGTTTTAAGATGACTCTATCACTAATTAGGCTTTTTCTCTCTTTTGATCCAAGGGTCAAATTTTCAAGTAGTCTTAGCTTTCAGTTTGAAAGAATGAGCCAGGCCTCTTATCACCTTGCAATAAACTCAGCAGGTTGAAGACACAAATTGCTCTTTCCCAGAACGCTGCCAAAATTCCTTGTATAGTGAAGACAGTCAGTACTAGGGAAATGGAAGAGAGGAAGTTAAATGCCCGGATTTGGCTCTGCCATAGGCTCAGAATTCTCAGACAGAACTGGATTAGATGTTCCGTAGTTGCTCAAAACTCCTTGATGAGTGGATAGGAAAACTAATGTTTATTCTGTCCTGTCTTCAATCATTTCTTTTTCTCCTGTCTCAAGGGTTTAATTTTTATAAATTTTCTAACTTATTTATTTGCTTATTTTTAATTTTTAAAAAACGTTTATTTATTTATTTTGAGAGAGAGAAAGCAAGTAGGGGAGGGGCAGAGAGAGGGAAGAGAGAGAATCCCAAGCAGGCCCCACACTGCCATCAGCACAGAGCCCTACTCTGGACTCAAATCTGACAAACTGAGATCATGACGTGAGCCGAAATCAAGAGTCGGATGCTCAACCAACTGAGCCGCTCAGGTGCCCTCTAATTTATTATTTATTTATTTTATTATATTATTGATTTTGAATTTTCTTTTTTTTTTAACGTTTTATTTATTTTTGAGACAGAGAGAGACAGAGAATGAGCGGGGGAGGGGCAGAGAGAGAGGGAGACACAGAATCTGAAACAGGCTCCAGGCTCCGAGCTGTCAGCACAGAGCCCGAGGCGGGGCTCGAACTCACGGACCGTGAGATCATGACCTGAGTCGAAGTCGGCCACTTAACTGACTGAGCCACCCAGGCGCCCCCATGAATTTTCAAATGTTTATTCATTTTTGAGAGAGCCTAAGCAGGGGAGGGACAGAGAGAAAGAGGAACAGAGGATCCAAAGACTGGGTATTTGTTTCTTAATGCTCTTTGTACATCTTTTTTCTTTCTGATCTCCTAAATTGGCTGCTTTGTTGATCTGCACAGGAAATGCAATTTCCTGTTAATTGTATCCTTTGAGCTATCTAAAAGATTCTGCAAGTTTGGGAGCAAGAGGTTTAGGAAATGTGCCTTGGCTTGATAGTGCTATCCCCAGGAACATTCTTATTAAAGTACTTTTGAATGAAGCAGTCAAGTGTCTTTCATCCTGGGACTGTTAAAGTGTATGTAGGGAGTTACTTAATTGTTGGGAGCACAAATGCTTATTGTTATGCTGGGTGGGGGAGCACATTAATTTTTCTTATTGACTCTCAGGTTAAGAATACATGCATTTTTTATTAGCTAAGCATTTACATCCTCAGCCTACTAAACAGGAAAAGCAATTGGGGCTGGCCCTGCGTGATACTGCGTTTATACAAAATCATTTCACTCTCTGGGAAGAGAGTTGTAAATCAAGAATGAAGGTGAGGGTTAATTTTGCACAGCTGCAGAGAGTCTTGACTCTATATCCTATGTGTTCTGGTGATGCATCCTATTTGTTAGATATGAGTCACTAAGGCTAGCCCATACCCAGAGTTTGAGGACTTGGACTTCATGTCTCCATGACAGGAGTGTCAAATAATTTATGGTTATATTTAAACATCACCACAGGTATGTCCCCTGTACTTACTGCTTTGTTTCATTGAGCTGTTTTATCCAAAGCCAGCCCAGCAAAATAAGTCGAAGACTATCAGAGGCATGGTGTGTCCACGGGCTTACATTTGCATAGATAGTGGTGTGTCAGGGGCATGAGGTTGAGGTAGGAGGCAGGTTGTGCAGGGAATGAGGCCGGCTGGCTAGGAGAGCTGCTCCAGGAAGGACTTGGGTTAGGTTCTCTCCTTAGGCCTGTGTTTTCCAAATTGTGATGGCCTTACCCCCTAGTTCATTTGAAGCAGTGTCAAGATTAAAAAGGGGCTATTCCCAAGGGATACAGGAGTACTGATGCATAGGGGCACTTGTACCCCAATGTTTATAGCAGCACTCTCAACAATAGCCAAATTATGGAAAGAGCCTAAATGTCCATCAACTGATGAATGGATAAAGAAATTGTGGTTTATACACACAATGGAGTACTACATGGTAATGAGAAAGAACGAAATATGGCCCTTTGTAGCAACGTGGATGGAACTGGAGAGTGTGATGCTAAATGAAATAAGCCATACAGAGAAAGACAGATACCATATGGTTTCACTCTTATGTGGATCCTGAGAAACTTAACAGAAACCCATGGGGGAGGGGAAGGAAAAAAAAAATAAGAGGTTAGAGTGGGAGAGAGCCAAAGCATAAGAGACTCTTAAAAACTGAGAACAAACTGAGGGTTGATGGGGGTGGGAGGGAGGGGAGGGTGGGTGATGGGTTTTGAGGAGGGCACCTTTTGGGATGAGCACTGGGTGTTGTATGGAAACCAATTTGACAATAAATTTCATATATTGAATAAAAAAATAAAAAGGGGCTATTCCTAGAAGGCCAGTTTTACTCAAGGATATTTGGGAATTCTTATTGAGGAAGTTTAAGATACAGTTTTCATATTTTCAAAGGATAAAACAAAATCTTCAAAGAATTTGAGCACGGGACTCAGGAGGGTCGATTTGCACATTGAAGGGATTAGGGTTGTCAGTGATGAGAAGGAGAGAAGGGGAGAAGGAGAAATAGGTCCATGGCACCATCAGCCTCCAGGATGCCATTTAAAAGGTTATGGAGAGAGCCCTGGTTGGAGATGAAGGACTGAGTGGTGAGGGGAGCGAGGGGAGATATGCAGGAGGGAGAGGCCAGGCTGTGTAGTGTGGGAGAATGGAGAAGGCCGTAGGGACGCGGTGTCTAGCTTCAGCCACTGGGTGGTTGGTGATGACACCCATTCATGGGACTGAAACCAGGTAGGGAACAACGTATAGGCGGGTGTGTGAACCACTTTTTATTTGCTGTATTCAGACACTTTCACGTCTTGGGACCTTATAGACCTTGGGGGGACTGCCCCTCCCAGGGTTAGCTAATTTCTACTACTAGTTAACTCACCTGTGAGCATGCTTTTCCTATACAAACTAACCGATCCAGAGTTCTCACTCCCAGTCATCTCCTTTTTCAGCCTCTCACACCTGGGTCAATAATCACCTTTCCTAATCACCCCAAGGCCAAGTACCAGACAACTAGGAGCAGGCCCTAGGCCCCAGAGCCTGCTAAAATGTATCAAACTAGCCAACCTAAGTCGGCTTATTCTGCTTTGCCCATTCCTTCCTGTGGAAACCACACCAAAGGCTCTTGCCCTCATTTTACCCTCCCCACCCCCAACCCAATCCCTCTGCCTCCTGGCTGACCCCCCTGTGCTTCCCTGCATGGCTTTCCGGTAGCACAGGTGCCTCCTAATTTTAGGAAACTAGAGAGTATATCAGACTTCTTCCTTCATGACTGTCATTTTCATGTCTGTGTGTTTTACATACATAATAGGATTTAACAACAAATCCTGGGTACACTTAAAACAGTGGGGCTGATGGAGAGTTTTATTTCATACTTGTGGTGTTAGGGTACGGGGACATCTGGATGGAGATGTCTGGGAGCAATCAGACATAAGGATTGGGGCTTCAGGGGAAGATGGCTCGATATTTCCTTCCCATTATGTCTCATAGGGTTGCTGTGGAAAATAGGTGAGCTTATTGTGGGAGAAGGGGCTATGAAAGTGATGAAGTACTACTAAGCAAAGAGTATTCTTATTTCATCACTTTCCTGTACAGTCTAGGGCTGTGTACTGTTGAAATGGCTGAACTTCACTGAGAATAAGTGAAAAATGCATTTGCCCATATCCCTTTGTTTTCCAGTCTCTATTCAGAGATAAACTTTTACAGGAGTTCCACTGGCTGTGTGTCACTGCCACCACACTGACTTGGGTTTGATTTTTAAAAGGGGAGCCTGTCCAGCCAACAGAAAAGGGGACTGTTAGGAAGTGAATATTTTCCTTTGTTCTGATCCAGAGATAGTAATTGGAGGTGTAAAATGAACGTACACAGAACATGGCAGCATGAAATCAAGATTTGAATTTCCTTTCTTGGAAACTAAACTGTGTGATATAAAGGAGAAGGATGATGGTATAAGGGAGAGAGCTAACTTCCTTGTTCAAGGAAGCCTTGTAATTACAAGATGGCTGCTGCAGCTCCAGCCATCAAATCTACATGCAGATAGCAGGAAGGGTCAAGAGCAAAAGGGAACTTGTTAACTGAATCAGCCCCCTTTTATTTTTTTATTTTATTAAAAGCAATTTTTTAATGTTTATTTATTTTTGAGAGAGACAGAGCATGCGCATGAGTGGGAGAGGGACAGAGAGAGGGTAGGGAACACCAGAGAATCCAAAGCAGGCTCCACACTGTCAGTGCAGAGCCCAACATGGGACTTGAATTCATGAACTGTGAGATCATGACTGGAGCAGAAGTTGGATGCTCAATCAACTGAGCCACCCAGGCTCCCCTGCCCACTTTTAAAATACCTTTCATAGAAATACCTTTCATGGCTATGAACTTGTACTTAAACCACATTGACCAGAATTTAATCACATGACCACCCATATATGTAAAGGAGGCTGGGAAATATTTTTAAGTTAGGCACATGGCCATGTGCTTATATAAGCAATGAGCAGTGTCTGCCCTAGGTAAAAAAAAACAAAAACAAAACCAAACTATCTCATGCTCTTTTGCTTCTTGTGTAGATTGATTGCTGATTACCTTAAACTCACCTTTCTTATCAATAATGGGGACTGCAAGTGTGCATTTCTGGTCACATGGACAATTATTTGTAGGAAAACACGTAACAAAATAAAGCCAAAATATGAATTTCCCTGGATGAAATGATTTCTAGGGTCCCGGTGTTTGAGAGCCATTTTACCAGGAGAATTTGTTTTCCTTAGCCCATAGAAATTCAAATACTACAGTTCTTGTATATGAGAACAGTTCTCCATGTGAATTTTCTGCCATTATCCAATCAAGTGCCTGACACCATCCAAATTGGACAAAGAATAGGTATGCATGCTGTTCCCTATTTTGTAATTGGGTTAGCTAATTATCATGGATTTTTTTAAGTGCTTGTTTGCCTTAACCCTTATCTCCCTGGACCAGAAAATAGGAATGTTTGGTCCTAGTTCTACATTGAGTGCTAATTCCCTGGTTATTTAAAAAGCCCAAACATAAATTTGATGTCCAGAAGAGATGAGGGAAAAGGCAAAATTCTTTACTAGTTAGTATGGAAGAGAGACAGTTATTTAGAATAAGTTGTTAATCACTAGGGATAAGGAAGGCTTTAGAGCAGTGATTATTTTTTTAAGTATTCTTTTTTTTTTTTAAGTTTTATTTATTTATTTTCAGAGTATGAGCGATGCGGGGTGGAGGGGCAGAGAGAGAGGGAGAGAGAGAGAATCCCAAGCAGGCTCCACGCTGTCAGCACAGAGACCCACATGGGGCCTGAACTCAGAAAACCAGGAGATCATGACCTCAGCCAAAACCACAAGTCTGATGCTTAACCGAGCAACCCAGGTGCTTTAGATCAGTGATTCTTAAAGTATATCCCCATAAAACAAAACAAAATTTGGGGGGCTAAACTAAGGTTAGTTTGTTGAAATTCATGTAATGGAAGTTCCCCCAACCTCTACGACACAAATCGGAGAAAAATCTAAGACAGTGGAGGGATAGTCACATGCATTAGAAAAAGTCCTTTTGGTGTCTGTAGCCAACAGTATTAATGGGGAATACTGAAATAGTTGACCATACTTGGTTGATTTCTTTGTTGACACCCTGCCCGAGTGTCTGCCGTATAATTATGACTGGTGTGTACGGTGGACTTAAATTATGTGGACTCCTCAGAGAGCCTGAGTTGCATCCCAGAAAGAACATGTGCCCTGCTGTTTCTCCGCACCCTCCTCCCCATGCACTGGTAGTCTCTCCCAGCTTGAGGGTGTGGCTTCCCATGACCCTTAGTTGGGAAAATGCACTTCACCTCTGGGTGCCACAGGACTGTTCTGATAGTAAAATGATATACAATAGAAGTCTTCAGGATGTCATGTATTTATACATTTGTCTTTGTTATTTTTTTTTTTTTAATTTTTTTTTAACGTTTATTTATTTTTGAGACAGAGAGAGACAGAGCATGAACGGGGGAGGGTCACAGAGAGGGAGACACAGAATCTGAAATAGGCTCCAGGCTCTGAGCTGTCAGCACAGAGCCCGACGCGGGGCTCGGACTCACGAACCGTGAGATCATGACCTGAGCCGAAGTCGGACGCTTAACCGACTGAGCCACCCAGGCGCCCCACATTTGTCTTTTTTAAATTGGTGATTGGTATTTTTTAAACTGGTGATTGGTAGAGAGTTTAGAACCTATTATAGTAGAGTGGAATCCCTTAGGCTGGCTGGCTCTTCCTTCCTTCCTTCCTTCCTTCCTTCCTTCCTTCCTTCCTTCCTTCCTTCTCCATGCCTAAAGTGGGGCTTGAACTGATGACCCTGAGACCAAGAGCTGCATGCTGTACTGACTGAGCCAGCCAGGCGCCCCCTCTTAGGCTTCTTTCAATGGAAGTGATGGTGCCCTTACTGGTAAAGATAAAGTTTTACCTCAGAGTCGTAGATGTGTTGTAATAAACATGTTTTAGAAAATACAGTCATGTTCTGGAATGTATTGATAAATAGTTGTATTACTTGTAAGCAAGATATACAAACAGTTATGAAGTGAGTTAGACAATGTAGGGTGAAACCAATCAGAATATAGACGACGTAGCTGCAGGGTGTAGAATGGAAAGAACACTCAAAGTGCTCAGGACCACTTTAGTTTGTGGAAAAGCCCGGCCCACCAAGCAGACACTAAGGATTTATTCCGTATGTCTCTCTGAAGTGCACTGAGCTGGCTGTAGACCTCCACCCACCATAACATGACTCCTTCTGTGAAGAGGTCACTAGATATACCAGCTGGAAGTGAGCAGGAGATGAAGCAGATGGAAGAAAGACCAATCGCTGGACCAAGTAGCTGTCCACCTCATTTCCCTGGCTTGCTTGCAGATACTGTTTAGCTTGTTGGGAACAAAAGAAAAGAAAGGAAAAAAAAAAAAAAGAAAAAAAAAATGATAGTGAAGTAGCGTGGAAGAGACTGCAGTTTACCTTGAGTGAATCTTGTCCTTCTTTCAGTGTACCAAAGGATGCAGTGATGTTAAATCCCAAGTAACATCTGGGCCTCGGGCAGTAGTTCTGTGTGGGTGCTGGAATCCTGCTCTACCACTTGCTGGTTGGGTGAACTTGGGGAGGTTATTTAGCTTACTTAGGCTTCAAATTCCTCTGCTGAATATAGAGTGAATAGTAGTACCTGCTCATAGGGTTGTTTTGACTATTGAGTGAATCCATCCATGCCAGGCTCTGTGAGTAGTGCATTGTGAGTGCATAATAAGTGTTCAATAAATTTTAGCAGTTCTTTTAAAAAAAATAATTGTTAAAGCTTTTGCTATTTTTGTCACTGGAAAAAATTACACTTGACCTAGTTTTTAGTGTGCAACCCTTCAGCAGCTGGTGGGTCTTTGAATTAGTGGTTTTATTAAGATTTTTGGCTGATCTAAACAGTATTAATTTCTGGCTTAGTGTCTAATAATTTCTCTGCCAGAGAAGCAGTAGATGTTTTTGAGGGTTTAATATGAATTTTTAATTTGCAGGATTCAGGTGCCCTAAGCTTGAGTTTTGATGAGGATCTCCCCCTGCCTTCACATTTTGACCATAAAATGGATCAAGCATATTTAAGGAGTATTTATTTGGTTTATTATACAAATAGAAATACGAGACAGTATAACATTTATGACCATTCAAGTCTAAGACATGATCTATAAAGGATCTATAGGAAACATTGACTTGAGTTATTAATTATTAAGGTTTTTAATTAAAAAAAGGATAAATGCTAGGGCCAATGAAATATCTTAAAAGGCGTTTGTTTTATTTTTTGGATTGAAAGTCAGTTTTGAAAATGTGTTCCAAGAACTGCATCTATATGGGGTTCAGGTAGTTGTAGAAAGCAGAATTCATTCTTTTTTTTTTAATTGAAAAAATTTTTTAAGTGTTTATTTATTTTTGAGAGACACAGAGACAGAATATGAATGGGTTGGGGCAGAGAGAGAGGGAGGCACAGAATCTGAAGCAGGCTCCAGGCTCCGAGCTGTCAGCACAGAGCCTGACGCGGGGCTCGAACTCACGAGCTGTGAAATCAGGACCTGAGCCAAAGTTGGACGCTCAACAGACAGAGCCACCCAGGCACCCCCAGAATTCATTCTTATTACAGAGCCATGTTGGTCCCCATTTCAGTACCTAACTTCCACTCTACCTCTCTTTAGCCAGGTTAATATTCAGTGATATTTAGAAGAAGTGTAGAAAACTGCAAATCCTAAGGGATTTAGAAAGATTTTTGTGAAATTAGCAAAAGTATCTGCTACCAAGTGTTACCTTATGAATTCATTTGTTGACATTTACTTTCCGAGGCTTAGGAAAGGATCTCCAGCATTCAGGGAGAAACGTTAGAGAGTGTGCTAAAAGAGCAGTAGAGTGATACTGTCCCTGGGTGATTCTGAAATACAGCACTGTTAAATAATGGAAGCTCCCTGGTGACTTAATCTCTAGTCTTAATGATTTAATTACATAATCATGGAGCATTTGGACTAACAGTCTTATAATTTATTGTAATAGGGCAGCAAAGAATGAGTTTTCATGTAATGTTTAGAGATCTTACATAAAACATGACCTTTTGAAAAGATATAGCCCATCTTTTTAAATTATGCCAGCAAGGAGCACCATGCATTAGCAACAAATACTTCCCTGGGACCGTGGGCTGTTGGATTACCATAAAAGTCTCCTCATTGCAATTTTGCTCCATTCCAACCCATTCTCTATTCTTAGCCAGGGTGGTGTCTGTAAAGATGAATCCTGATCATTGGTCACTCTGCATAAAGCCCTTCAGTGGTTTATAGAGTCCTCAAAGGAAGTCCAGACTGTTAGTGCATCCTTTCTCTTCAGTTCTTAATTTTATTCTATCTCCCTCCTCCCCCATTTATTATCCAGACATCTTGGATATTGAGTCAGCTCAAGAAACTCAAAGATGGTCAGGCTTCACAAGAGACTGAAGCTAGATGCATAGGTAGACCTCGAGGCCCCAGCTCTGATCTCTGGGGCTCTCCCTGCCCCCTGCCTCATCCTGTCTGCAGATTGCGTTTCTCTGCACATGCTTGCTGATGGCCATGCCACACCCCCTGGTCCTCTTTCCTGAAAGTGATCAGCTGAGATAGGGACTAGCTTCTCAGGTACTCTTGCATCCTGGGAAAGTAAATCTGATGGACCAGAGTAAGATAGGCTTTCTGCTATTCCCCTGAACCTAGGGGATGGTCACATGAGTAGTACTGGCTGTGAAAGCACTTAGCTATTTTGCTGGATAGGAGTGTTCAGAGTACTTCCATATAAAACCACAGAGAACAGGGTTAGATATCAACACTTGATATCTCCCCACCCCTGCCAGTTACCCTCAGATGTCTTTAAATAGACTTGGGCTTTTGTCTTTGGTATCAGGCAATCAGATAATTGCCATCTTCATGGTTTATTTAAGAGAAGCTTAAAGCAACTGGGAATTTACCTTTCCAACCAGGTTGTATATCTTGTGAATTTTTTCATTTATTCATTTGTTTGTTTACTAAACAATTATTACCTAGGGTTTTAAGGTGCTATATAATATATAGATGCATGGAATATGATCATATGCAGTTTAAAGTCTAGTTCATTTTTTGGAGGAAACTAATGTTGCATATTTAAGCTGTATTCACTTGCCTGCCCAGGATTATAATCCTTTATTCATTAATATTATCCTCCAGATCTTGTTCCAATATTATGGTAGACAGTTAAACTCTTTCATCCTTCACTTGTACAGATGCCTTTGACTTATTTAGAAGTTTTATTCATTCTAGTTATGTGTAGGAGAATAGACATGTTCGAAAAATAGAGATTTTCCAACAGCAATGTTGCATGACATTGAGTTTGACATTAATTAAATAACAGAAGATAGATTTTTTTATAATCTGGGGAGCTGGAGGCTTTAAGATTATGAACACGGCAACTTGCCCAAATCCTTTCTAGAGCTGGAGGTAGCTCATAGTTCAAGTTGTGACAAATAAATATGCACATGCAAAGAGAAAAATCAGAAAAATCATAGCCTAAGTTCAAAATGAAGTCACAGCTGGCTGCTCCAGGAAAAGAAGGATGATCTTTGATGGCAAAGTCAGCTATTGTGCATGTCCACAAATATAGGTAGCAGAGTCTGAAACAAATGGAGTTTTGCCTCTTTGTTTAATGAGGCTTACATTTAGCTCTCTGTGAGAACTGCTCCTGGTGGAAGACTGTGCATGGCCGAGGGTATAGCATTGTATTTTTAAAGTTCAGTAATGGGAACTGTTGAAGGGATCATATCACTAGATTTCTTAGGGTAATAGTGGATGAAAAGTAGTAGACCTCTCTAAAGAGACCAGTAGGTGAACCTATTTGTTAAATATTTGAAACCACTTTCTCCTATAATGAGGGAGGGAGCATACCTGCCCTTGACTTCCTAAAATGGAATACCTCCAAAAAATCATTTGGAGAACTGTGCCATGATAACCAATGGGAAAAAAATAAGGAGAAGGAAGCAACCCACTCACACATGCCATTAGTGGATGTGCTAAAGTTCAGAATGACTTTTACTTTCAAGCTTCAATTTGAGACTCAGTTTAGCATCCTTAACCTTGTTTCCCTTCTGGCCCGGTTAGTGCTCTCAGGGATGTCTGGGAGCCTTTCATAAGAAGATGGTATGTTAACAATTTCTTAAAGCTTCATCCAAGAGCCCAATTTGAATACGTTTTGAGATGGACTGTTATTTTTGCACTTGGTGATTTGAAAGATTACTTTAAATCCGCTGAATAAACATACCCAAGTAGGTGAGAGGTTCTTTGGTTATGAAAATGTGCTACTGATGTATGCTAATTATGGCAGAGGTAATCTCCTAATTTTCACTTAACTAAGGTCTGTCCTGTCCTTCTTTATGGAGAGGTGGAAGAATTAATTAATAGGATTTCTACCAGGGAAATAAATATGATAAGATGTGGGACCATGTACAAAACACATCTCCATAGCAGAAGAGTTGAAGTGCTAACTGAATGTAGGTAATCTTTCCTGTTTGAAGGAAAAAGTAAGATAAACTTGGAATCCCCTCTTCAATGACAATGACATTTTGTTCATCATAAAGACTTCTCTCATCTTATGATAGAACAAGACCTGACATGTTTTTTTCCAGTGATACTGCTCTGTCAAATTCTACCCAACTTTTTCCTACTCCCTTTTTACTATATACTGTGTTAGGGGATGGCCAAATTTAAGGGTCTAGCCTCTTCTGGAACTGACTAGCCCACCAGGTAATCGACCTCTGTCTTAGGGATCATTAGTCCTACCCAGTTTTATTTTTCAATGCAGTTTTTACATTCAAGGGAATTGTGCAATGTTTAAAGTACATACTTATCTCTAGGAGTCCTAGACCTTAATCCAGTTTGGAGGAAAAAGCTCCTGGGATTTGTTATGACAGTTAAAAGTAAAGTTAAATTGTACTATTTATAACATTTAAACTAAAGTTAGACAAATTGCGTAGGGCAGTCTGTCTGTGATGAATTTTAAAAAATTTTCAGGCCATTGTGGACTGATAATTTTGTAGACTATAATAAAAATCAATTACTACTAATAAATATCAAGACACAAAGAAAGCTCCAAATTTTTCTTAGATTTAAGAGCTATAAAATTAACCTGTCAAATGTAAAAGTATCTAAATTCTTTCAGTTTTTTTTCGCTCATTTCACTTTGGACCCATCACAGCCAGTTTGCAGACTAGCATAAGTCCTAGGATTATACTTTGAAACACCAAATCTAATTACTTAGTTGAAGATGAAAAAGTTAAATCCTATCTAGAAGCTTCTATTTCAAAAATTTCCTGGGGCACCTGGGTGGCTCAGTCGGTTAAGTGTCCAACTTCGGCTCAGGTTATGATTTCACAGCTCATGAGTTCGAGCCCTGCGTCAGGCCCAGGCCCTATGCTGACAGCTCAGAGCCTGGAGCCTTCTTCAGATTCTGTGTGTCCCTCTCTCTGTGCCCCTCCTCTGCTTGTTCTCTCTCTCTCTCTGTTTCTCAAAAATAAATAAATGTTAAAGAAAAATTTCCCAGAATTGTATTTTGATCTAAAGTTGCTATGTTAATATTGTTGCCCAACAGCAACCACCTTTTTGCTAACAAATTCTTTGGCAGGTAAACCCTTTTTTTAAGGGAAGCCTGAGCATCTGCCCAGTCTGGGTGAATATTGGTCAGATTCCTTATTCCAGTTTCCTCCAAATGATTGGTGTAGGTAGGAACCAATTTTGGTCACTGAGATGTGAGGGAAATTAATGTACTTCTGAGAATATTTTATTTCTTCTTAAACAAAAGATACCAAGAAACAACACAAGGATATGATGCCTGGAGCTACCATAGCCATCTGGCAACCTATCAGTTTAGGAAGAAACTTGGGGTTTTAATAAATTCTTGTACTGTGAAATAAACTAACCATGTTACTATCTTTCAAACTTTTTATTCTGTGGGGTTGAAAAAGCTATTGTTTAGGCAGTGTGTAGTTGATCCTTTGCTTACTAGCATCATGAAACATATAAACAGTAATTTAAGAGTAGTTCAAGCACCCGGCTAGATCAGTAGGTAGAGCATGAGACTCTTAAGAGTAGTTCAATGCATATATTTTAATAATGAGTTCAGTTTTTAAGGAAAAGCAATAATTGATGAGGTGCTTAAAAATCAATTTTCCATGCCGTGGTCTACCCCAAGGCATGGCTTTTCATGAGGTGGCAGCTTCTAGATTTGTGGGCAAAAAGCCTACAAGGAATAGACGTCTCTGTAGGATTTATTTTGTAAGCCAACCATTTTAAGCAGCAGTGTATGTAATATAAACACCCCCCCCCAAAAAAAAACCCACAAAAAAACCAAGGTGCACTATAGCTGTAAAGCCTGTTTTGTTTTGAGATATAGGGCGTTTCTAACCCTTGGGGTGGGTGCACAATGTACGTAATACTCTCAGAGCTGGCTGTAGGATTTAGATTATCAATAACTGCTCCTAGCTCTGACCCAAGGTTGTACCTTCTTTTTTTCTTCCCCTTGGGCACTCTGCTCCCAGCCTTTAAAGTTGACTGAAAAGCCCAGATGGAGGGACACAGAAGCTACAGGGCTTGAGAAATACCGAGTGGTGTAAAAAGAACTACCACCAGACATTGGGAAGTTGGAGTGTTTGAGAAGTGGACAAGAAGGAAACAAGGAGATGGAGGCTGACTGTGGCCATGTGTGCGTGGCTGGTAGTAGAACTGGGAGATTTTAATTTTTACAGTTATGAAGTGGCACTTTAAGAGTGCGACATTATTATATACCAGGTATTCTAAGCATTTTTCTTATATTAATTCATTTAATCTTGACTCAAGGAGATACCATTATCATGTTACAGATGAAGGAAGTGAGTCCAGGGAAGTTAAGAACTTGCCTGAGGTCCACCACTCCATAATCTATGCTTTTACCATTGAACTCTACTCCCTCCATATGGAATACTTCAACTGTACAGACAAGCACAGAGAATGGTGTAAGAATGATCCAGGTATCCAGTGCTCCACTCTGCCATTTAAAAAGATACAATGGTACAGACATAGTTGGTCCCTGAGCACCTTTCCCTGCTCCCATCTGCCCCCTCTCTTTGGGTCTGTGATCTTTCTTTCTTTGCCATGAAGTTTGGTTCAGTTTTCAGTAGAGAGGCTCCTTCTACTTTTTCGTACCTCCCAGGCCCTTCTTAAACAACAGTTCTGAAAGCGATTGAAAGTGGTTTTCTTCAGTCTCCTTTCTGGATTCCAGAGCCACACCTCAGCTTTGCATCCTAGACAGTGAGCCTACCTCTGGACCCCTATTCTAGGGTGGATCCTTTTAGTTTTCATTTGATCCGCATTTCCCTGCAAGTGTCCAGCGATGTCCCACTGCCCATTGCTGGTCCTGGTGACCTGCTGCCCGCAGACTCAGTCTCTCTCATCACTATGAGCCTGAGATAAGAGAAAACAAGAAGGGTGATTTGGGGAAGAGGCTCCTCTTGTTCAGCGTTACCCTGAAGAGTGCTTATTCCTTATTCATTTAGGAAGGATATGTGAAATTACTTTAACAGTTAAATTAATTTGATATTGAAATGTAAGTTTTCCTACAATCCTAAGGTGATAAGCAATGGACAATTTATAGGCCTTCTTTAGGATTAGTTATTGACTCATGTTGTTCAAACAACTCAAAGGAATTTGGAGAAGATAGGGGTTTTAGCCCATAACCTCCTAAACATATGTTTACCTTAACTTAAAAAAAATGATGGAGGGGGCACCTGGGTGGCTCAGTCAGTTGGGTGTCTGGCTTCAGCTCAGGGCATGATCTTGCAGTCCATGAGTTTGAGCCCTGCGTCAGGCTCTGTGCTGACAGCTCGGAGCCTGGAGCCTGCTTCGGATTCTGTGTCTCCCTTTCTCCTTGCCCCTCCCCTGCTCATACTCTGTCTCTGTCTCTCTCTGTCTTAAAAATAAATTAAAACAAAACAAAACAAAACAAAAACATGATGGAGTCAGGAATGCATCAGCATGGAGTCTATTATAATTTATCCTTTGATTTATTCATCAACTATCTATTGAGTTTTCATTGGCAAGTATGGGGGGATATAGCAGTAATAAAAACATAAAAATTCTTAACCTTATGGGACTTGCATTCTCGTGGGAGAAACAAGCAATAAATTAAACAAGATTATGACATTTAAAATACATCGCCTCTTAGGGCATTCGCAGTTTTGGATTGTGATGTATTTAAGGAGATGGGCATCTGAATAGTAGGCAGAGGGAGCTGTAGAACACTCTCAACCCTCAAGGGTGACCCTTTGCATACTCTACCACATTTCCTGCCCCTTCTCCCCGTTGGCCCCATCAAGTAGAACTCACCATTGTAAAAAAGCAGATAAGAGGTTTTCACACTTGAGGGGGAAATGCTGAGTCTGGAACTGTTTTAAGGTAGCCTGCTGACATCATTGGCAATGTTAGTAGTAGAAGTAAAGTGATTTTTCTTTTCCAGGAAAGAATTTTGGTGTATGTGTGTTAAGTGGGCTAGGGAAAGGAAGACAGCCTAAGAATTGGTAAGTTGGAAATGAGCATGTTATTAATATCAAAAATCCAAATGGAGATTAATTTCTTAATGTGATTACTATGAGCATTCATAATATTAATGTTATAGATCATGCACAGACTGTCCTCTTTAGTTTACTAATAAAAGATTCTTATGAATAAAACTTTAAGAAAGTTGGCCTATGTGTCTTCCTTCCTTCCTTTTATTTATTTATTTGTATGTTTGTTTATATATACACACTTTTTTTAGTCATTCTTTTCATTTTAAATAAAACTATGCCAGGAACATTATTTTTCTTTTTTAAGATCTTCCTTTAAGCAGAACCCTTAAAAATCTTTTGTGAACAAGCATTTTAAAGTGCCTACATGGGCATGGCTTTGTAGAGATAGTTAAATTGACTTAGACCTAGTTGTCTCAGAATACAGAGGACAAAGCAGAAAATTATATTTTAAAGCTGCATTTTTGACTGGGAAATAATTAATCTCCAATGATAAACTGCTTTACAGCTGATTTGTTCATGGATATAATGATGGCTCCAGAAAGTAATATGCTTGATTCAGTTGCCCTCAATAATTCCATATTCTGGTTTAAATCATGGTAATTGATTTAGAGAAGATATGATTTTTTTGGTTGTTGTTGCAATAAGGATACAGGGAGTAGTGTGTGCTAAAGTGGATTGGAATAGAATATTTTTAAACTACAAATCAGCTGGTTTTGTGGGGTTTCCACCTGTAGTGTTTTTGTAGCTGGAATATTTCTTTCTTTCTTTTTTTTTAAGTTTATTTATTTATTTTGAGAGAGAGCATGCAAGCAGGGGAGGGGTAGAGGGAGAGAGGGAAAGAGAGAGAATCCCAAGCAGGCTCCGCACTGTCAGCACAGTGGGGCTCTATCTCACGAATTGTGAGATCATGACCTGAGCCGAAATCAAGAGTTGGACACTTAACTGACTGAACCACCCAGGTGCCCCGATAGTTGGAATATTTCTGACACTGAGAACAGCTCTTTTCCCACACAATAATTTATCATTTGCTGATATGGCCTTCCCCAGCCACATCCACCATATGACAGAGTCAGTGGTCACTGTGAAGCTACTGAAAACTGCTTTAGGTGAGTCAAGCTGGCCAGTGTGACTAAAACCTTGGATCCACACCTTGCAAGAACAGAAGGAAGGGTACATTGATCAGAAATGTGATTTCAGTTAAATGAACCTCGCTGATTATTTTTACGTTCCTGAGTTGAGTACTGTAAAACAAAACAGAGTCCTTCTGGTCACTTGTTCACCTAGGATGGACTTGGTTAAATGGCCAGTATTGGTAATTGTTTCCTAAATGCTGACAGATGCTTTTGCATTATTCATCAAAAGTTTCTTCTATCATTAGAATCACACTGCCTTCACAGTGCTGCAAATGTTTTCTGAGATTTGAAGAAGATGTAGGCTTCGTTGGGGCTTTTTTATCTTTCAGATGGGGATGGTAGGGATAAATTCTGATGTTTGAATTGCCCTTGTTCTGCTAGAGGAAAAGAATTTCTGATTACAGTACTTATCAGCAATTGGAGTGATGAATCAGTTGCACAAATTCAAAATAGCACGCGCCATAATTGTCCTGTGAATAGATCTTGAGGGAAGCAGCCTTATGGGATGAGGGCCTATATGTTGTTCGTTCCTGTACTGAATAATATAGGGTGAGTAGGCATCTTGGGAAGGCTTGTGCATTTCCTGGGTCTTTACTGGTACTGCTTCCTCAAGTGCTTTGTTTGAAACTGAAGTCCTAATGTTTCAAGTGCATGCATCATGTTCAAATACAGCATACCTTGCATTTAGCAACAATCTTAGCATTATATGGGGGCCGATACAACCACTTACATGTAAGAGCACCATCCCATTTAAAAAAATTTTTTTAAAAGATAATTTATTGTCAAGTTAGCTAACATACAGTGTGTACAGTGGAACACCATCCCTTTTTTAAAGCTTGTAATTGTTTGTTGGGAATCTACTCTGTGTTCTTGTGAGTTTATCAAATTACCAAAATTGATTCCTATGTTATGCTTAGTTCTGGCTCTAAGTCAGGCATGTAGGACATAAATGTGGACCGGTATAATTTTTTATAGTAAACTTAGATCTGAATTTAGGGTTAGATAAATAAATTACTTTTAGAAACAACACAGATATTTTTCCCTTAAAAATTAAAAATTAGAAGTTGTTTTGTGGTGAGTGATAAAGAATATTGTGAATTCTAAAATTTTCCTTCATCATGTTAAAACATTTTACTATTTGTCTTTTAATTTTCAGATCTTTTTTCAGTTCTTATTCCATATGGGCAAATAGCATATTAGATAGTTTTAAAAAATTAAGCTTTAATTTTAATTATTTATTTTAAGGTTTTTTTTTTTTTTTAAAGAGAGAGAAAAAGTGAGAATGGGGGAGGGACAGAGAGAGAGAATCTCAAGCAAGCTCTGCACTGTCAACATGGAGCCCAATATGGGCCTTGAGCCCACGAACTATGAGATCATGCCATGAGCCGAAACCAAGAGTTGGATGTTTAACCAACTGAGTCACCCAGGTGCCCCAATTAATTAGTTATTTAATTTCATTGTATTATTTTAAAAAATCACTTGTTAACTGCAAAAAAAATGAAAAACACAGAAGAGAATAAAGAAGATTATGAATCATGTGTAGCTTTGTAACCCAGAAACAACTTTGGTTGGCGTTTTTGGTATAAAGCCTTCTAGTTTCTTCTCCTTTTTCCATGATCTACAGTATCCAAATGCAATGTTAGAAACTCACTTTTGTGTGGTTCACCTAGTGCTGGAGTCAGAAAAAAGTACATGTAGATGGTAGACACCAAATGAGGGAGTAAGTCCCAGAAAAACTGAAAGGGCCTATAATATGCTGCCTCATCTATAATACAGAGAAATCTTGTGGACAACCCGAAGACCTGCTTTAGGAAGTTTACCTGTCCTGAACTTGGAGTTCTAAGAGAATAAAACATTATGATTGGATAAGTTTTCTAGCCAGCTGAGTTACTCCACTATACTTTGAAAAATCTAATAAAACACTTCCAAATCATGTTTTTCAATATTTAAAAGAGACAACACATTGATTACTGTTTAAGCTAATAGTTATTATTTTTCACAATTGTATTCACCCTTAGTCAAATCTTAGGTTTAAATGCTAAAAATCACTGTTTGTGAGATAAACACAAATTGACCCCCAGCTTTTATTCATAAAATACTATTTAATTTTTTATTTTCATGGCAACATAGAAGAGTTGGGGATCTTGTTTAGATCAGTTCATTGAGAACCACAGATTCATTAATCTAATGAACAAAAACATATGGCCAAAAATGTGTGCCAGGCACTATTGTGCACATGAAATCATGGGTAAATAAAACATTTCTGTCCTTGTGCAACTTACATTTTAGTGGGGCAAACCCAGGAAATAGACAAATAAATGGTTATTAATAACTGGCAACCAGGAAGCCTGTTCTGTTTGGGTGTCAGGAACTACCCCTGGGGGTTACTTAATCTTAGGCCTGAATTTCAAGAAGGCCTTAGCCATGCAAAAGTCTGGAGGGAAGCATTCCAGAGAGAAGGAGCAGTGAGTGCAAAGTGTACTGGGGAACTGTATGGATCCCAGTGATCAATAAAGAACAGGAAAAGGAGAGACTGGCTAGAGTGATAGTATCATCACTTTACTGGGGTAATTATGCTTCCTGGGGGAGGCTGTTGGATTGTTTCAAAAAGTCTAATTGGTCTTTAAAAATTACCACATTAGCTATGACATGTCCACCGATGGATGAATGGATAAAGAAAATGTGGTATATACGTACAATGGAGTATTACTCGGCAATGAAAAAGAATGAAATCTTGCCATTTGCAACTACGTGGATGGAACTGGAGGGTATTATGCTAAGTGAAATTAGTCAGAGAAAGACAAAAATCCTATGACTTCACTCATATGAGGACTTGAAGAGACAAAACAGATGAACATAAGGGAAGGGAAACAAAAATAATATAAAAACAGGGAGGGGGACAAAACAGAAGAGACTCATAAATATGGAGAACAAACTGAAGGTTACTGGAGGGGTTGTAGGAGGGGGGATGGGCTAAATGGGTAAGGAGCATCAAGGAATCTACTCCTGAAATCATTGTTGCACTACATGCTAACTAATTTGGATGTAAATTTTAAAAAATAAAATGTAAAAGTACCACATTAGCTATGAGATGGAGAATTGCTTATGCGGAAAAACAGGGAGGCCATCTGGAATGCTCAGACATCCAGGAGAGAGATGATGTGGGGTTTGGATCATGGGGTTTCCATCCTGATAGACATGGTGAAGTTGGGTTATGCCTAGATGAAGAATCAAGGCTTTGTGAAGGAATAGAGAAAGGAAACAATGACTTCCTGATTTGGGGGTCAAACAATTGGGGGGGTAGTGGAGCCATTTACTGAGATGGAGAGGCTGGAGAGAAATAGGTTTTAGACTTATGTTTAAGATTCTTATTAGACATCCCAGCTCTGTCATCTGGCAGCCTAACATACCGGCCTTTATAAAACTGAAGGTAGAGGATGGTATTGGAGAGTTACGTTTGAAGTCATTTGTGTGAGAACAGAATTAATGCTCCGGGATAGGCCACATTGCTTGGAGTAGCATAGAAACTTAAGTTCCTTCAAAATTTGGGAGCAGTTTTATTGTCCTGCCATAGAATTTTCAGTGATTCAGAATCTGCTGACAATACCTTGAGTCACTGCTTTTTCTGAGCTCTGATATCATATAGAAAGAAGGAAAAAACTGGTATTTGTTGAGAGTCTAATGTGTGCTGAGAATTGAGCAAGACATTCTTTGTACTTTGTTTTTGTGTCTAACGTGAGGAGACTGGCTCAGAGTCAACAGAGTAGGCCAGGTGACAGTGTGACTGAGCAGTGAAGCCAGAATTCACATGCAGGGCTTTTGCCTTGCGTTTTGCTTCATCATGTTTGCAATAGGCAGTTATAAAGGAGTGGCAGTATTTTCCGTTGATTTTTCTTGCAAATTATGTGCAATTTTAAGGTAAATATAACATTGCCCATATGTTTACTAAAAAGATGTTTCAAAGCAGTACTTGCTCATGGCAAAGAGAAAAAAAAATTCCTCAACAATACAGAAGAATTTAAGGTGAGAATTAAGTATCTTTGTTTCTTCAAGTACTATGCTCATTCTACAAATTTCATAGATTTTTGAGACTATAATACCTTCAAGTAGCATCATTATGCCATAATGGTTGTAACTTAAAAAAATTTTTTTTAATGTTTATTCATTTTTGAAAGACAGAGACAGAGTGTGAGTGGGAGAGGGGCAGAGAGAGAGGGAGACACAGAGTCTGAAGCACGCTCCAGGCTCTGAGCTGTCAGCACAGAGTCTGACGTGGGGCTCGAACTTACAGACCATGAGATCATGACCCAAGCTGAAGTTGGACGCTTCACCAACTGAGCCACCCAGGTGCCCCGTTAACTTTTTTTTTTTTTCCCACTTAACAATGTATCTTGGCCAGCTTTTCATTTTGGCAAATTAAGATCTATGAGATTCTTTTTAATGACACCCATAATTTCTTTAATATTACATTTTATGGTTAACCTCATGGACATTTAGATTATTTCTAGTTTGTTTTTAAACAATTACTAAGAAGGTGGCAGTGATCAGCCATTTATCTTTATCTCTATGCTTCGTTATGCCAGTTTTTTTTTTTAATTTTTTTAACGTTTATTTATTTTTGAGACAGGGAGAGACAGCATGAACGGGGGATGGTCAGAGAGAGAGGGAGACACAGAATCTGAAACAGGCTCCAGGCTCTGAGCTGTCAGCACAGAGCCTGACGCGGGGCTCGAACTCATGGACCGCGAAATCATGACCTGAGCTGAAGTCGGATGCTTAACCGACTGAGCCACCCAGGCGCCCCTTGTTATGCCAGTTTCTATACAGGATAAATCCCTGGTCTTAACGATTGCAAGGTCAAAATGCATCTTTCTTGTAAATTTACATAAATATTGCTAAATTGATTCAAATAATGTTACTCAGCTTATGATCTTATTATCTGCCCCACAACTTCATCCACAATAGCTTTTAATAACATTATAATTGGTGCTTATTAGGTAAAATATTGTTTTGCCTTGACTTTAAACTTTTAACCATGAATAAGGTTAAGCATTTTCTTCTGTATTTTTATTGGTCATTTCTTCTGTGAATTGTGTTTATAAATATATATTTTTTGCCTATTTTTAATTGGCTTGTTGTCTTTTTCTTACTGACTGGCAGGAACCCTTTCTATCATAGATATTAGTCCTTCATTTATTATGTATGTTTGCAAATATTTTCTTCTAGTCTGTTGTTTATTTTGAATTTTGTTTATGATTTACACAGTGTTAAATTTATCATCCTTTCCATTAGGACTTCTGTCTTTTGTTTACATTATAGAATGTGTGGAATCTATACTCTGAAAAAGCTTCTAGGAGGACAGACTTTGTTATACAGCATTGCCTAGCTGTTAAAAACTGTATGTCCTGTAGTGGCTGAAATATATATTCTATATTTCACTGACCTACCATGTCAGATATGATTCTCCCAACAACCTATGCTTCTGACATTAAGATGGCTATCAGGGGGTCATCATTTTTCCTACCCACCTCTTACTTTTTTTTCCTGGGCTACAGCTCTTTCTTATCTTTTTTCTTTCTTGATGTTACTCTTTTTCACCATCAAAACTTTTGCTTCCAGTTGCTTCTTCTTGTCAATGCCACTTGTGCTGTGTGACCCATCCCTAACATTACCTCTGCCCTCTATGACATTTTTTCATGGTCAAATCTTGGATGCTTCCCAAGATTTACTTGAATCATTCCACCAAACATAGGGTAATTGTGTCACTTCTCAACTCTGTATTCTCGCTTGGTAGTCACCCTTGCACTGCTAAAGAAGTACATGAATGCTCATGTTCACATACATGTGCGTGTGTTAGTGTGTGCAATTATTTCTGAATGGAGAGACTCAAGAATACTTGTATCCAGATAGTTATGGTTTTAACGCTGGCCTTTTTTTCTGGGATTGACTATTTAGAAAACTTTATAGCACATCTGCTCTGATTATATATGCCAACTTTGCTTGAAAGAAGCTCTCAGGTTTTTTTTTTTTAATTTTCTCCCATTTTTAGATTTTTCTATTTAAAAAAGTGATTTAAGATCTACAGTGCAGTGATTAGGGATAGCAATTCCAATCACAATTGCTGCTAATAGGCTGTGTGAATACTCAGTTACTCAATGAGGTTTATGTGGTATTATATTTTTAAAAAAATGGGAAGCTTATGATATTAGGACCAGGGTTTGGATGAGGACAAATGACTTTTGAAACATAAACCTGAGAGGATTTTCCTAGGCATTTTCCTTACCACACAGATATCTATTTTTATGTTTTTTTAGCATGGATTTTTTTTTCCCCACAAAAACACCTGCCCCAGAAATAAGTTGCCTGTTTTAAATGCCATATGACTTGATTTCCAACAGGCTGTGTGGCCAGAAGGTGCCAGGCCTGCTTTAGCTCAGAAGGTGGTCTCTGAAACCTCCTGAGAAGCCATTGGCCTGAGAGCAACAAAGGCTTGGAGGGAGGGATACTTTGTTTTCTAGAGAAATGTGATCTCTTGTTCCATTTTCTGTTATTTCACTGTTTGATGGAGAGCCTTAAAATAGGACCTCAATGGACCAAATTAGGACAGTTTGCATGAAATCAGTTAAGCTTTTTTGTCTTTTGTTGTTGTTGTTGTTGTTGCTGCTGTTGTTTTTGACCAAAAAAAAGGAATCAACTCCATTAGTCAATAGTTAGTGAAGGAAATAGGGGCTCAAGTGTAAGAATTGGGGATTCTGGGGGTATGCGAATTTGTTGGAATACAGAACAGGCATTCTCTTTTAAAATGTAATTCAAGTAAATGCAGGAGGTAGGTGGAAGGTGTGCTTTAAGAAATGAGTAAGACGGTAACCACCTGAACAAATACTTGCTCTGTGTATGTACTATGTGCAACACACTGTGTCAGTACCCTGTAGAGACGTTTTTTCAACTTCTGGATAAAATGCTGATTGGTCTTTAAGGCTTAACACTCTGTCCTATTCAGCAGCTACCTACAAGTTATAACAGATCTGAAATTATGAAGTATTGAGCAGCTGTCAAGGAGACAGAGTTTATAGAGAAACAATTGTGAATGACTATTTGAATATCAGAATTTCATATCTTCTAATCCTTGCTTAAGTTGGGATGTTTCCTATTTTATCAGTGGGGGGCAAAACCTTGTGCTAATGTCCTAATAGGTAACTGAGCTTCTGAGTAAGTCTTTGCTTCTTTCACGTAAGTGACTGAATTAAGGCCCAGGGCTGTGCCTGGGAAAATGGGTCCCATTGACCACCATGCTAAGTGATGGTGCCCAGCTGTGGTCTCCAAAAATGGGTCTCAGCATTATGAAGAGGAGCTTTTAAAATGCAGATTCTTAAGAAACAATAATTTCTGGAGATGTAGTCTGGGAGTCTGTATTTTAAAGAAAGCCAAGATTGGGGACCAGTTGCTACCTTAGGAGAAGTTGGATTTGTCCAAAGAGTACATTCAACTTCTGTCTTCTAATAGCCATGTACGCTTCCATTTTGACCTAACCGCCAATCAAATAATAAGCTAGCACTTTGAAATTAATGTGTGATATGGTAAACTGCTTGTTCTTTTTAACATACCCATTAGAAATACTTTTATGCTCTGCCATGACAGCGCTTGTAGAACTGAGAGACAATATCTTGCTGACTTCCAGGAAGGTTAAGTCTTACTCATATAGCTGAATAAACTGCCCTTGCCCAGTGTTACCCAAGAAACCAGCCAGGAAGATTAGGTGTGAGAAATAAGTGAAACTGGCTTTCTAGTTACTAAGAACAAGAATTAGAGTCTAGGGGCACCAGGTGGCTTAGTTGGTTAAGTGTCGGATTCTTGATTTCAGTTTAGCTCATGATCTCATGGTTGTGATATCGAGCCCTGCCTCAGGTTCGGTGCTGGGCGTGGAGCCTGCTTAAGATTCTAACTCTCCTCCCCTTCCCTGTTCATGCTTCTCTCTCTCTCTCTCAACAAACAAACAAACAAACAAACCAGAATTAGAGTTTATTTATTTATAAAAGGTTTTTTAAAGTAATCTCTACACCCAGTGTGGAGCTTGAACTCATAACCCCAAGATCAAGAGTCACATGCTCTACCTACTGAGCCAGCCAGGTGCCCATAGAGTCTAATTTTTTAATGTGGCAAACAGAGTATTTATAATTCATTTAAAATAATTACAACTACCATTTATACATTCTAAGTGTGGAGGGAAAATGTGCACAGGCCCAGAGCAAGAACAATTGGGAAAAAAAAAAAATGCACCAAGTGTTCTTATTATGATCTTCAGGGGCCAGGCTTAAATTCTGTCTCCTCTGGAATTCACTTTGATCCACCCCGGCCTTCCTTGGTCCTTATTGTCCTTATTTTTTTTTATACCCCCTCCTTATTTTATTGTTAATTTTACATATTACTTGCCAGTCTTATCATTACCATGAAGTAGTATCACCACGATACATGAAGTTTCTAGTAGCTAGACCATATGTTATAGACTCCTAGTATTTGCTAGAAGAGGTCTTAGGAGTCAGCAAATCTGATTCCTTATTTCTATACATCAGATCACTGGAATCAAGACTGCTTAAAAAACATACCAGTGATGAGCCAGTTAGGGGCCTGAACAGGACGTGAAGGCAGACATTCTGTGCACTGAAATGGAGAGAGAACTACCCTGGGAAATCAAGGTACCTGGTGTCAGAACTTGTCTGCCATTTACTAGCTTTATTATCTCAGACAAGTTCTTCACTTCTCTGAGTCTGTTTGATTCACTCTACAGCGAGGGACATTTAATCATCTTTACTTCACAGGGATATTTAGAGGAATAATTGAGATAATATGTCAATAGTCTTCACTCTGGATTCCCAGGAAAATCCCTGCTCAGCCCCATTCTTAGAGATGGTGACTTAATTGGTGTGTGGTAGGGCTTTGTGCTCAACACTTCTAAGGAGGTCCCTCAGTGATTTTGATTTACAGCCAAGGTGGAGAACCACGAGCGAGCCTTGTTAGTTGGCAATGTTCTCTGTAAGTAAAGGCCAGTATTTATTGTGGCTTGGGAGTTCTTCTAAATATCCAGTACAATGTCATATTACTTAATAAATGATGGAATAAAAATCTAGTATGTATGTATTTTATAGCCATATTGTGGAATGGTGGCAACACTGACATTTCTTCTATTGAAGCAGAAAACTCTTTACATATTAGACAGAACTAAATTTAGAATTTTTGAAATTAACTTATATCCCCCTCCTCCATAGGGTGACATTAAATAAAACCAACAAAATCATATTGTTATGAGTTCTCTCTTGTATCTCATTTGTTTCCCAGGGTTAACAGTTATGGAGCAGAAATAATTGTTGAATACAAAATAGGTCTCATTAAAACAGACAGTGTTATCTGGAAGGCTTTAACAAAATAGAAGAAAAGGTTCTGACATATAAAAACTACTGGTAAATTCCTTTCACCCTTTTTGATCTCAATCCCCCATACGTATTTATCAACTTTGCAAACATATTGACTATGTGCATATAAAGTTTGCAAACAAACTCCAAAATGTTACTGCCAACCAATTAGTTTCTAAAAACCTTTCAAATAATCTTCTCCACAGGAGTGATTTAGGTATTGGAAAGAAAAATCAATGAACTCTACATTGTTTGCTCCTCACTGGGAAGAATCAGGACTTAAGAGTGGAGCACACTCCATGGTTGTTTGTAAGCACATTTATTCATAAGCTGATATGATTTGACTTTAAGCCTCCATTGCTGGCAAGCAGGAGCTTTTCAAGTGAAGCCATTCCCTGTGAAGAGCAGTTATATTTTATATAAAGATCGTTTTAAAAATTCATGTCTCTGGTAAGCTACCCAGATGTTAATCAGTTTTTTTTTTTTTTTCCTTAAAGTTATTCTGAAAGGCTTTTGGATGAACTAGAATTTTATCTTCTTGAAAGATAAGATAATACTTGTGAAAGCTAGATCAGCTTTTTTACAGACTCATACAACTTAGAGGAAAATGCATTTTTAGGTTGAGGGTAGTGGGATATTCAGAGATATTCTTTGACCTTCTGAAATGCACACAGCCAGTTTGTGACAGAGCCAGAAGTAGAACTCTTCTTGCCCCTCTGCTTCTGCCCCCGACCTGTGGACTGACCCTGAGACCCAGCTGCATGGCCCATCAACAAGCTGTCTCAGTACTTACTGGGCAATGGGTCCCAAATTATGTTTTGGTCCGTGTGGAGAATGAAACACCCTATTCTTCTGCTCTGATGATTTTAGGAAATCTCCCTTTCCTTCCTTCGAGAGAAACATTATCTGCATTGTTTGACACTTTCCACATAGAAATGAAATTGTTTCCAGAAGCTAATCCCTTTCAGTCACTCAGATTTACTCTAATCGGTAGAAGCTGGCAAGAAATCAATTCACATTTTTCATGTACCTTTTGCTGAAAGATTCTCTTGCAGGGGAACTGGACCTTTTTTTAAACCTGCTAATGCACAGTTTGATGAGCATTGTCCCAGAATAAATGTGTTTACAAAAGAGCGCAAGTGATATTCTCATATGGCCTTAACACAGACATGGTTGTGACCCCGTATGTGAGAAAGTGTCTCAAGGTGACATTTAGAGCAGAGAATGAGCAGGGCCCTGGTTTTGCTTATTAGTGCGGGAGGATATATTCTTCTTGGCCTTTTAAAGAGCAGCGCTAGGAAATACATGCAGGTCCCTGTGTGCGTGTATACATATATGCATACAAATACAAACATACAAATATACATACACAAATATGTATACATCTGTGTTCCTGTTTACTTTCTGTGTTTGTTTCTCTCCTTCTCATTCTTATTGAGTTAATTTTAATTTTGAACATGTAGAATACCAAGAGAGGTCACTCCCATATCCCTTCCACTTGATATTCTCCCATCCTTGCACGTAACCAGCTTCATTGTTTTCTGGTTATCCTTCTTGTGTTTCTTTTTGTAAAGATAAATATTTGTATATTTAAAAAAAAAGTCCAAGCTTTTTTTTACACAAAAGTAGTATACTATATATATATGCTTATTTATACTTTGCCTTTTTCACTTACTAATACCTTCTAGAAATTATTTCATACCAGTTTATGGAGATCTTTTTTATTCTCTTCTACAGTTATATAGTAGTCCACTGTATGTATGTATATATTATTTTATTCAACCAGTTTCCTGTTTAGGATCATTTTTACCCTGAATGGCTGAGGAAGAGTTTAATGTAATATGAAGGAGGGGGGAAGAGAAGACAAAAAACAAATGAACACAATCATTGTAGAAATCGCAAAAATATGCTGAGTGAAAGAAGCCAGACACACAGGACTGCAGAATGTAAGATTTTCATTTATGTGAAATATCCAGAGAAGACTCATCTATAGAGACAGTATTGGTTAGTGGTTGTCTAGGGCTGTGGGTGAAACAGAGAATGACAGCAAGTAGATATGAGGTTTCTTCTTGGGGTGATGGACATGTTCTAAAATAAGATCAGTGGGGCTCCTGGGTGGCTCAGTTGACCAACTATTGATTTCAGGTCAGGTCATGAGATTGAACCCCACTTAGGGTTCTGTGCTGAGCAGGGGCCTGCTAAGATTCTCTCCCTCTCCTTTTGCCCTCCCCTGCTTGTGCACATGTGCGTGCACAGGCTCTCTCTCAAAAAAAAAAAAAAAAAAAAAAAAAAAAAAAAAAAAAAAAAAAAAAGATCGCAACTTGGTAGATGTACTAAAGGCATTAAATTGTACATTTAAAACAGGTGGATTTTAATGTATATAAATTGTAATGCAATAAAGCTATTAAAAAATTCACATCAGGTGATATGTTAGACATTCCTACCAGAATGTGATGACCTCTAATTCAAGCATGGCATAAAGAGTTAAACCCTCTTAGATGTCATATGCACTTAGTGGAAATGTTGGGAATCTCTCCTCCAATGATATATACTCTCTATTATACTTCAAATCAGAAGTATATTTTTTATAGCATTTTCTGCTTGAGGGTTTTAGTGAGCCAATAAACCCTACAGAAATTTACTTATTTTAAAGGGCAGAAATGATTGATTTAATTCTTTTTTAAAGAACTGAATTCTAAAGGACCTTGCAGATCACTTTGTTACGCCTTTCGTTTTACAGATAAAACTCTGTTAAGAGTTTTAAAACTCTAATTATGTAATAAAGTTAGAAATATAGTCTTCTCATCTGTTTTGCTCTTTAAATATTTATGCTATTTTGTTAGCAGCCATTAAAATGATAATTATTAAGACTGTGTAGAAACATGGAAAGCTGTTTATTATACAAATGAAGAAAAGCAGCGTGCCAAATGACCTAAATATCATGATTGCAACCAGTATGTCAAATTTGTGTACATATTGAAGTCTGGAGCATAATAGACAAAAACAATATGTGTGTTATGGGTGTTTCTCTTTTAATATTCCTGAATGTTGCTGCGCTGTATCAAAATAAACTTCTTTTCTAAAAATATTAAGGCTATCATAGACAAAATGTAGAATCAAAGGGATTGTGCTTATGTTGGTTGTTGCCTGCATTTGTGACCTGCATTTGCAGATTTTCCCAGACACCTTCCAGCCCTGAGAATGTGTGTGATAAGGTTATATCATTCTAAGCCCCTGGAACTCTTCCCCTGTTTACCTGTCACTGGAAGTCTTCCTTTGTTCCCTTGTTTCTTGTCCTATTTTATGGAATCTACCCATCTGGCGTGTTTGGAGGATGACTTCTATGTGGGTAGCAACTACTGTTATCTGTCGCTACAGAAGGCAGAACATAAAGAAGTTGGCTTGAGCTGACACTTTGTGATTTAGATGACACTGGGAGAATATTTTATCTCCAACATTGAATGAGTTACAAAGAATGACTGAGGTTGGTCCTTTTTTGGTTAGCTTTACTACTCAATGGATTGTCTACAATGAGGTTTTGAGGAAGGGAGAGATACGTTAGATGACTCTCAAGACTCCACTGAACTTGAGTTTTCAATTTAACTCTAAATGGCTTTTCTATGTGCTAAGAAGCAAAAAGCAGCTACATAAACAATTTAAGCAGCACATTGTTTCAGAGCCTAGCTCTGCCAAATATGTTTCTATCATATATGCTTGTTTACGGCAGTGGATGAAGCTGAAGTCTTAGCTCATGGCTGAATTGGTGGGGTAAATATGAAGTTAGTGGATATTAATATATAATATAAAGGCACTTCCACATTGAAGGATTGGATACTACTTTCTAAAATATTTGGGTTTCTCTGAATGATGCTTGCTGAATGGTAAGTGGTATTTATTAGCTCAAATAACTGATTACACTTCTATATCATTATGCTTTCCCTGTTAAAGTGTTGAGATTTTATAGCCATAGCAGTTCCATTCTAGGTTAAAAAAATGTGGAGGGATACTGTGAAAAGGAAAGAGAAAGAAGGGGCAGTGTGAACAAAGTAGAGGACACTGTGTCAGATGTATAAGTAGCACTTGCTATTAGATCTTTGACAGTACAGTTAATTCAGTTTCCATAATTTCCAAAATTGTTTAAACAATTTATTTTATTCTTTCTTCCCAAAGAGACATCTTCCTGAATTATGTTTCTATCCCACCCATCTTTTGCTCAGAAATGTCTAGTGAATCTCTCACTGCCAATAGATTAAGATCTTATTCTACCAACATCCCGACCCCCTAGAGCCTAGTTGTATCCAGCCCATAATCATATGTCTTGTCATTTTCCTTTTGAGTCACTCTTCCAAAGTTGGAGATCCATCATTGCCTACCCTCTGAGCATACCTCTACTCTTTCCGTCCCCAGGCATTCACTGATACTGTGTTATTAGCACACTTTTCCCCTTTCCAGCCCACTGTGTTCTCCTTTCTCTATGGACTCCCATAGTATTTCTGTCAATAATAAAACCATAATTGTAACTACCATTTATAGTGTTTATGATATGCCAGGCACCGTTTTTAGTACTTTACATGAATTGGCTTATTCAGTCCTCAAAGTTTGAAGATTGTTATCCTCATTTTATAGATAAGGAAATGGAAGTGCACAGGGATTAGGTAACTTGCCCAAGGTCAAAAAGCTAGTTAAGTGGCAGATCTGGAATTTTATCCCAGGTTGTGTAGATTCAGACTCTGTGTTCTTGACCATAGCTCTAAACTACCATTAATAAATTTTCCTTTTAGATGTTTTATTTTCTTAAAGTTTAACCAATTTAGGTCAAAGACAAAGTCTCCTTGTTCTCTGCTTTACTTCATTACATAACCCTGTGTTTGGAATTGCCGTTCCAAAATTGCTGTGACCTATTATTATGATGTATTTTAAATTATTATTTATTTATTTTTAATTGATGAGCATTTCTTTATTTTATTTTCTAATTTACATCAAGTTAGTTACCATATGGTGCAATAATGATTTAAGGAGTGGAATCCAGTGATTCATCCCCTACGTATAACACCCAGTGCTGATCCCAACAAGTGTCTTCCTTAATACCCTTGCCCATTTAGCCCATCCACCCCACCACCAACCCCTCCAGCAACCCTCAATTTGTTCTCTATATCTAAGAGTCTCTTATGTTTTGTTCCCCTCCCTGTTTTTATATTATTTTTCTTCCCTTATGTTCATCTGATTTGTATCTTAAATTCCACATATGAGTGAGATCATGTGATATTTTTCTTTCTCTGACTAATTTAGCTTAACACAATACCCTCCAGTTCTATCCACATGGTTGCAAATGGCAAGATTTCATTCTTTTTGATTGCCGAGTAATACTCCATTGTGTGTTTGTGTGTGTGTGTGTGTGTGTGTGTGTGTGTGTGTGTGTGTGTGTACGTACATACATACACACATCTTCTTTATCCATTCATCCATTGATGGACATTTGGGCTCTTTCTATACTTTGGCTATTGTCGATAGTGCTGCTATAAACATTGGGGTGCATGTGCCCCTTCGAAACAGCACACCTGTATCCCTTGGATAAATACCTAGTAGTGCAATTGCTGGGTCGTAGGGTAGTTCTATTTTTAATTTTTGAGGAACCTCCATACTGTTTTCCAGAGTGGCTGCACCAGTTTGCATACTCACCAGTAGTGCAAAAGTTTTCTCTTTCTCCGCATCCTCACCAACATCTGTTGTTGCCTGAGTTGTTAATGTTAGCCATCCTGACCGGTGTGAGGTGGTATCTCATTGTGGTTTTAATTTTGTATTTCCCTGATGATGAGTGATGTGGAGCATTTTTTCACGTGTCGGTTGGCCATCTGGATGTCTCCTTTGGAGAAGTGCCTATTCATGTCTTTTGCCCATTTCTTCACTGGATTATTTGTTTTTAGGGTTTTGAGTTTAATAAGTTCTTTATAGATTTTGGATACTAACCGTTTATCTGATATGTCATTTGCAAATATCTTCTCCCATCCTTTTGGTCGCCTTTTAGTTTTGCTGATTGTTTCCTTCGCCATGCAGAAGCTTTTTATTTTGATGAGGTCCCAGTAATTGATTTTTGCTTTTGTTTCCCTTGTCTCTGGAGACATGTTGAGGAAGAAGTTGTTGCAGCTGAGGACAAAGAGGTTTTTGCTTGCTTTCTCCTCGAGGATTTTGATGGCTTCCTATCCGACATTTGGATCTTTCATCCATTTTGAGTTTGTTTGTTTGTTTGTTTATTTATTTATTTATTTATTTTTGAGACAGAGAGAGACAGAGCATGAATGGGGGAGGGTCAGAGAGAGGGAGACACAGAATCTGAAACAGGCTCCAGGCTCTGAGCTGTCAGCACAGAGCCCGACGTGGGGCTTGAACTCACGGACCGTGAGATCACGACCTGAGCCGAAGTCGGCCACTTAACCGACTGAGCCACCCAGGTGCCCCAATTTTGAGTTTATTTTTGTGTATGGTGTAAGAAAGTGGTCCAGGTTTAATCTTCTGCATCTTGTTGTCCAGTTTTTCCAACACCATTTGCTGAAGAGACTGTCTTTATTCCATTGGATATTCTTTCCTGCTTTGTCAAAGATTAGTTGGCCATACACTTTTGGGTCCATTTCTGGGTTCTCTATTCTGTTCCATTGATCTGAGTGTCTGTTTTTGGCCCAGTACCATGTTGTCTTGGTGATTACAGCTTTGTAACATATCCTGAAATAATGAATTGTGATGCCTCCACCTTTGGTTTTCTTTTCCAGGATTGCTTGTGCTATTCAGGGCCTTTTCTAGTTCCATACAAATGGTAGCATTGTTTTCTAGCTCTGAAAAATGCTGGTATTATTTTGATGGGGATTGCATTGAATATGTAGATTGCTTTGTGTAGTACTGACATTTTAACAATATTTGTTCTTCCAATCCATGAACATGGAATGTTCTTCCTTTTTTTGTGTGTGTGTTTTCTTCAATTTCTTTCATAAGCTTTCTATAGTTTTCAGTGTCTAGATTTTTCACCTTTTTGGTTACGTTTATTCCTAGGTATTTTGTGGTTTTTGGTGCAATTGTAAACAGGATTGATTCATTGATTTCTCTTTCTGCTGCTTCATTATTAGTGTACAGAAATGCAACTGATTTCTGTGCATTGATTTTATATTCTGTGACTTTCCTGAATTCATGAATCAGTTCTAGCAGTTTTTTGGTGGAATCCTTTGTGTTTTCCACATAGAGTATCATGTCATCTGTGAAGAGTGAAAGTTTGACTTCCTTCTTGCCGATTTGGATACCTTTCTTTATTTGGATATTTGTGTTGTCTGATTGCTGAGACTAGGACTTACAATACTATGTTAAGAGTGGACATTCCTGTCGTGTTCCTGACTTTAGCGGGGGAAAGCTCTCAGTTTTTCCCCATTGAGGGTATTAGTGGTAGGTTTTTCTTATATGGCTTTTATGGTCCTGAGGTATGATCCTTCTTTTTTAAAAATTTTTTGTAATGTTTTATTTATTTTTGAGAGAGAGAGAGAGAGAGAAAGAGTGAGCGAGCAAGCAGGTGAGGAGCAGAGAGAGGGGGAGACACATAGTCTGAAGCAGTCTCCAGGCTCTGAGATGTCAGTACAGAGCCAGACACGTGACTCAAACTCACAAACTGTGAGATCATGACCTGAGCCGAAGTTGGTCATCTAACTGACTGAGCCACCCAGGCACCCTGAGGTATGATCCTGCTATTCCTACTTTCTTGAGGGTTTTTATCAAGAAAGGATGCTGTATTTTGTCAAATGCTTTCTCTGCATTTATTGAGAGGATCATGTGGTTCTTGTCCTTTATTTTATTAATGTGATGTATCTCATTGATTGATTTGCAGATATTGAACCAGCCCTGCAGCCCAGGTATAAATCTCTCTTGATCATGGTGAATAATTCTCTTAGTGTATTGTTGGATCTGGTTGGCTAGTATCTTGTTGAGAGTTTTTGTATCCATGTTCATCAGGGAAATTGGTCTGTAGTTCTCCTTTTTAGTGGGGTCTATGTCTGGTTTTGGAATCAAAATTATTCCTTTAAAAAAATATTTTAAAGTAATCTCTATACCCAACATGGGGCTCGAATTTAACAACCCCAAGATGAAGACTCACATGTGCTACTGACAGCCAGGCACCCTGATGTGACCTATTATAATCAGTGGTCAGTCAAGTACTTGGGTTTTTCTAGGAGTTTTGGCTTTGTTGGTTTGACTTGATGATATTATCTTGATACACTGATACTCTCTATTCTTCCTCTTATTACTGGTGTGAGATGGTCAGTGTGGCTGCCAAGAATTCAAATCTTGGCTTCTGTTACCTAAATGAATGGTGCTCAGTAGTGGGTGACTTTTCTAATGCATGCAAAACCAAATCTCAAATTTTGTTTTGCGCTTCAAGTTAAACACTTTAAGTTTGTGTTTGTTTTCTGAAGCTGTATTTTTATTATTTGATGTCAAGTAAAATGAGAAAGAGCAACCTATACTTCACTTTCCTTGCAATATCAAATCTTAAAGTGATGCTTGATACTATGCAGTTCCTCCTTAATTTCTTTGCAAAAGAAAAGGCTCTTCATGTGAAGAAGAGTGGAAGTTGGTTACGTTGAAGTTACTTTTAGCGAGTACCCTGCACGTACAGTGTTAAGCTTTAAGATCACATTATCTTTCTTGGTAAAGGCAAGATACTTAGTCAAAAAAGCTGAAGTCTGATGTTGCTGGAATCTGTTTTCTGTGTTTGATTTATCTGTTTCTGACAGCATACTGCTTGATAAGATAGGTACTCAGAACTAGATGTTTCTAGTGCTCTAGTGGTTATATATGTGCCTGTGTATTAGCAGGTGAAATAAAAGCTATCTCTGGCTAATATAATGAGAAAGTATTTGGAAGAGTATTGGATAACTTACAGAATCAAAGGGAAAATGTCCGCCTCAAGGATAACTGTAACAACTATGGCATCTTAGGATGGCCAAGCAAGAGCATCTCTTAAGTCTTGACCATTGAAATGGCTCCATTCTGTTTTCTTTCAATGGTCACATCAGGATTTGTGTTCTTTGGAAGGGAGTCAAATTTCTTCTTAGCTTAAGTTAGGTGCCCATTTCTTAGTTGGGGGCCACCAAAAGCACATGAAATGGGAAAGGAGTATTTCCAGTTACCAAAGAAGGGGAAACAGGCAACACCAACAGATGCCCACTTCTAACAAGGTTCATCTCAAAGCAGAGAGAATTTAAATGATAGTTTTTAAAAAAGATTTTATTTTATTTATTTTTTAAAGTTTATTTATTTACTTTGATGGGCAGGAGGGACAGTAGGAAGGGGAAGGAGAGAATCCCAAGCAGGCTCTGCACTGTGAGTACAGACATGAATTCACGAACCGTGACATCATGAGTTGGACGCTTAACTGACTTAACCACCCTGGTGCCCCTAAATGATAGTTTTAACTTGGACAGTGAGTGATTTGGATATTACCTGAATTCAATCACTAAGCTGTTCTTCTAGGTGGAAAATCTTAGCGGTTTATTTCATTAATCAACAGTTGTTTTATGTTCATTTGTGAAAACATGATTTGTTTTCTAATCACATTTAAAAAATGATATGTATCTATTTTCAAATATACACAAAAATCTAATAATATGAACCCATAAGTAACCATTATCCAACTTCAAAAATTGTTAACATTTTGTTGATCTTGTTTCTGTTGATTGTATGTGAAAGCATTATTACAAGATGTTTTTACAACTGGCTATATAAAAACTCACAAGACTTAATATGAAGTCCGAGAATTGCTTTATGAACTTAAATCCAGGTATCAAATGATCAGTCTCATAGCAAAAAATATGTTGCTGGTTAGAACAAAAGATGGCTCTGTGCAGCATTAATGCATTGTTTATCTGGAAGTAGAATTTTATTTCAACCAGGAAGGCTTTTCACTGGCTTAAGACTGGCGAATCAATTCCTCAATAGCTCTTTCTAGATTTCCTTTACCAACTTTGTCTTTTGGTCCTTGAAATCTTTAGGAGTAAATCAGAGGTTTTATTTGACAGTGAAGTTTCTGAACACCCATCTGCATGTGCATTGTGTAAGAGCTGAAAGTGCTGTAATCTCTTTTGTAGTTGAAAGATGCATGAGTGTGATGCAGTCCGGGACACAGATGATCAAACTGAAACGTGGAACCAAAGGGCTCGTCCGGCTCTTTTACCTGGATGAACATCGGACCCGCCTCCGATGGAGACCCTCAAGGAAGAGTGAGAAGGCAAAAAGTAAGACCAACCTTTGAATTCTTTTCATGGCTTGAAATAGTAATACATGGGTTATATTGGCTGGGCTCTTTGGCAGCCTCAGATCTGTGAAACTTTGATATTTTTACAAGATTTGGGGTCAGTTGCTAAAGGATACAGAGAAACTGAATAAGTAGTGACCATTTTTGCCTTTTTATTTCTTTGGAAGTTTCACTCCATAAAAGTTTTCTTGCCCATGAATGCTGTAAATGTTAATATTTCCCCTGTGTTGGAGACATGATATATTTTTTAGTGATGTTTTATAGCCCGAGGCCTTTTATTTTTATTTTTATTTTTATTTTTATTTTTATTTTTATAAAAGGTGAAGGATATCATAAATCCAGTGGGCTTTAAAGTATATTGCATTATTCTGAGCACGGTAACTGATTAGTGAATTAACAAAATTGTTTTAATGATTTTAAGCAAAAGAGCTTTGGTCTGACTCCTACTTAAACCCTCTCTCCCACACCTTGTACATTCAGCACCAAGTCCTTGTTGGGTCCTGTGTAATGGCTGTCTCATCTCATTCCTTCCTGTTTTCATAGGAATCTCTTTGGTCTGTGGTCTCTTTACCTTTTGGGCCTCTTGAGAAACTTTCTAGCGAATCTCCATTTTGCTAGTTTCTGCTTTTGTCTGTTAAGATACTTTCATCTTCAAGTAGCACAAGACTTTGACTAAATTAGACTTACATGATAAATATATCGTCTCACATAACAAGAACTTTAGAGATCAGCAGGCCCAGGCGTGGGACATGAGTCTCTAGCTCTGTTTTCCCAAGTGCTCTTGGCTCTGTTCCTAGTGTGTTGGCCCTGTAGTCAAGGCAGCAGCAACATGGTGCTTCCTTTTCAGGAGAGAGGATTTCATTCCAGAATTTTGCCTCAAAGCAGACTACCCCATGTCTCCTTGGTTAGAACTGAATTACATTCCTACGCCTAAAGTAATCATAAGAAATAGGAATGGGGCCACCTCAATGGCTTAGACTCACCAGAACTGGAGCCCTGGAGTGGGTGTGGGCTCATTTCCCTGTGAATCATTTGGGGAATGAGTTGATACCAGAAGAAAATTGTGACTCTGCCATTAAGGCACAATGGAAGGGAAGATGGGGTATAGGAGCAAATCAATAAGATTACAACACTTCTGATTCATGCTTAAAAACAAGCAAACTAAGAAAGTACCGTTTTAGTCTAAAGTAATTGTCCCTGCTAGTGCTTCTCTGATACAAACCTACAGTGTTGCTCTCTTACCTGTATGATGCCAATCTCTGGTTTCTTGTATATCAGGCTCTCTCTGATCTAGCCTTTCTAGCTTTATCCCCGGTTTCCTTTCTCTCTTGAGCTTTATAGTCTGGTATAAATGGCCTATTTAACATTCCTGGAATGGATCTCATGTTTCTATATCTTACACTTTTTCTCCTGGGATGCCACCTTGTTTCTCTCTACCTCTCCAAGCCCTGCTCTACCTTCATCATCCTAGCATTCTTTCTATAAATGCTCATCACATTTAGCTCTGCTATTCGGTTTTTTCCCTTCCAGTTTTTAACTGTCATCTTATATGTGTTGTAAAACTCCAAGGTTGGTTCGAGGTCTTCATATGTTTTCCCTGTGCAAATATGTAAACTATAAATTTGATGTATTCATAATCTCCTTTTTCTACCAGTCTTTTTGCCCTGATGCATACATCAGTCTTCCTATCATAAATTTCAACATATCCTGACTAAAAGCTTGAGAGGGCATTATCCAGGCTGCGCAGGAAGGTAGAGTGGTATGTGGAGAGGGCTAATGGCAGGAAATGACAGGGCTTGTAGTTCACTTTTGAACTTAATACCATGATTCACAGACAGTGAGTTTGTTCATGCTTATGTTTTTTAACGCTTATTTATTTTTGAGAGGGAGAGAGGGACAGAGCACAAGCGGGGGAGGGGCAGAGAGAGGGGGAGGCACAGAATCTGAAGCAGGCTCCAGGCTCTGAGCTGTCAGCACAAAGCCTGATGTGGGGCTCAAACTCACAAATCGTGAGATAATGACCTGAGCTGAAGTTGGACGCTCAACCGACTGAGCCACCCAGGCGCCCCATGTTCATGCTTATTTTTAAAATTTAAGATGATTTTGCTATTTTTTTCTTAATACATGTACATATCTCCACGTGCCACATAACTGCATTTCACTTTCCTCACAGTACTTATTGACTCCATTTACAAAGTCACCGAAGGTCGGCAGTCTGAAATATTCCACAGACAAGCTGAGGGGCACTTCGATCCCAGCTGCTGCTTTACCATCTACCATGGCAACCACATGGAGTCTCTGGATCTCATCACCTCCAACCCTGAGGAGGCCCGCACCTGGATCACAGGCCTCAAGTACCTGATGGCCGGCATCAGTGATGAAGATTCACTTGCCAAGCGGCAGAGGACCCACGACCAATATCCTCCCTAGAATGTTAATTTTGAGCTGTGTGTGTGTGTGTGTGTGTGTGTGTGTGTGTGTGTGTATTAGACTTTATTTTATTTTTTCCTATAATTTTGGGGCTTAAAGCTACTTTTCTTTCTTTCTCATTCTTTACCCCTAGCACCCTTCTGCTCTCTCCTCACTCTCATCCCAAGTAAATGAATGCGTAGAACATACAGAAACTTAAGCTTGCATGAACTCAGGAGCAGGCTTCTTCTGAGGAGATTGAATTTAGCTCCACAATCTGAGAGGTCTCCAACTGCAGCCTAATGTTTCCTAAGAGAGATTAGATAGCTGGGAAAGTGTTTATTTGATTACAAATCCTGCTTTGTAATCAAGTCAGTTTAGTTGAACAAGTACTTTTGAGTTCCAATTACACACACGGTATTAAGCTCCTTCCTGCTTTCTCTCTCTCTCTTTAATTTACAGTGTGGAAACTGATTGATACTGAAGGGGAAGTCATTTTTTACACAATACCATTTACCTTCTCTAAATTCTTCAAGAAACTGGGAGACTCATCTGAGTCGCCTTAATTAAACTCATTTCTTGAGGTCCTGTAGTGCTGACAAGATAAATAGTTAACATGCTTGGTCTGAAGGCACCTCTTCTGCTGCTATGGAGCTGGTCATGTGACATGGCCTTTTTGGCCTCAATTTCCTTATGTGTAAAGTGAGGGCGATAGAGTTGTTGACTGTTTTGGTTTCCTTCTGCACATTTTGAAGGGTCTTAAAACACGTGTGCCCCCATCTATGAAGGGAGTAGTCCTACTTCCTTGCTGTTATTGGAATGTGTGTCCTAAATTTGTCCCCCAGAGTAGTGATAAATTTGTGCTGCTCTAGTTATAATTCCACACCCAGGGTATTGTTTGAGCAGAGTGGAAATATTCAGCCCATGAAAGGATTTTTGACAGTGGGAAGGTCTGAGCTGATGAGCCATGATATTTTCATCAATATTCACAGCATGCAGATAAAGGCACCTGGGATTCATAAATGAACAAAATGCAAACATAGAAAGGAACTTTCTGTGCTTTATTCATTTGGTTCTTAACTCCTTAACATTTGGTAAAAAACAAACAAAATGCTGAATAAAATTGCTTTCTGGTCTAAACCACAGAATCATATTAACAGTGCCTCGAACTAAAACAATATTCATTTCTCATGAACAGGAGATGTGAGATAGGGCAGTTCAAGAACTGGTTAATCAGTGGCTCAGTGATGTCACCCAAGACCTGGGTTCTACCGTTCTCAGCATGTTGGCGTGGTCCTTGGGCGGGTTGCCCCTTGGTCAGACAGAGGTACAGCAGCTTTGGGCAGCAGCTCCAAACACAGCCCTGCCCAGAGGAAGCATAGTTTCTTCTCACAAAGCTTCTTTTTAAGAGCAATGTAAATCTTTCCAGGATGCCCACCCCAACCCAAGACTAAATATCATCATTGGCCAGAATTGTTACTGCAGGTCCATTCCTGAACCAGTCTTCGATAAAATAAATCAATTAGCGTAATTGGGCTTTGAGCTCAAGACTCTTTTGAATGCTTAAAAACTAAAGACTCTATATAGAGTTTTTGTTTATGTGGGTTTCATCTTAATGTTTATTTTTTAGAGAGAGGAAGACACAGAATCCAAAGCGGGCTCCAGGCTCCAAGCTGTCAGCACAGAGCCCGACGCAGGGCTGGAACTCACGAACAGTGAGAACATGACCTGAGCCGAAGTTGGATGCTTAATCCACTGAGCCACCCAAGTGCCGCCGAAAACTATTTTTCAAAGCAAAACAAATTTGTGAGAAACAGTAGTGTTGCTTTTCACTTTGCAAGTCTCTTTAATGTGTATCTGGATAGAACACATGCATTCTCCTATCTGTTTCTGCCTTCAATCTGCATGTTGTATTGTTTTGGTGGAAATGCATGAAGAAAATTTAGCCTCACACACATAAATAGTGGGAAAAGGGGGCTCCTCTGGGTTATGAGGACCCTTTGAATTGTACTTTGGAGACAGCTGTACTAACATCCATCAAAATACCCCTTCTGCCTTCATTAAAGCTCATGGTTCTTGCACACCTGAACAAAATAGAGGTTCTTCAACAAGGAAGAAAGAAGGAAAATTGCTGTAGGGGAGGACAATCAATTCTAGAAGTTATTATTCTCACTCAGTCAACTAGAACAAGTTCACAATATTCCAGAGCTTTTAGCCACTTATATAAATGACTTTCATAAGCCTTGAAGTAGAGCAGTAGGAGAAATGGGCATATTGTTTCTTTTTAAGTGGTAGCAAAATTTCCCCCTTTGTTAGATCTTTCTAGTTACCTTAGAAATGCATGCTCATTGAGGTAAGCCAGAGAATACAGAGTTGCATAAAGAAAAGACGTTTTCCGTCAGTAATCTTCACCCCTATCAGTTTTGCACCTTCTTCTCCAAGGTTACTGATGTTAACAATTTGATGCGCACTCTTATCTCCCCCACTCCATTTTTGGATCAGGTTGTTTGTTTTTCTGTTGTTGAGTTTTAAGAGTTCTGTATGTTCTGGATATTAATCACTTATTAGTTACATGATTTGAAAATATTTTCTTCGATTCTGTTGGTGTTTGTACTTTATTGATAATGTCCTTGGTGCACAGAATTTTTAAATTTTTCATGAAGTCCAATTTGTTTTTTCTGATGTTTATTTTTGGGAGAGAAAGACAGAGCACAAGTGGGGGAGGGGAAGAGAGAGAGGGAGACACAGAATCTGAAGCAGGCTCCAGGCTCTGAGCTGTCAGCTCAGAGTCCAAAGAGGGGCTTGAACCTACGCCATAAGATCATGTCCTGAGCTGAAGTCAGACACTTAACCGACTGTGCCACCCCAGGTGCCCCTGTCTGTTTTTTCTTTTGTCACCTGTGCTTTGGTGTCATACTCAAGAAATGATTGTCAAATCCCATGCTATGAAGATTTTGTTCTCTTTTCTGTTAAGAGTTTTATTGTTTTAGGTCTTGCATTTATGTCCTTAATCCATTTTGAGTTAATTTTTGTGGATAGTGTTAGGTAGTGGTCCAACTTCATTCTTTTGCATGTTGATATCCAAGTTTTCCAGGCCCATTTGTTGAAAAGACTGTCCTTTTTCTATAAAATGGTCTTGGCAACCTTGTCAGAAATCATTTGACCATAGATGTGAGGGTTTATTTCTGAGCTGTTTTATTCTATTGGTTTATGTGTTTGTCTTCATACTAATACAACACTGTTTTGATTGTTGTAACTTTGAGATAAGTTTTGAAATCAGGAAGTGTGAGTCTTTCAAGTTTGTTCTTTTTCATGATGGTTTGGCTTCTCAGGGTCCCTTGGTATTCCATATGAATTTTAGGATTGGTTTTTCTATTTCTGCAGAAAAATGTCATTGGGATTTGGATAGAAATTTCATTGAATCTGTAGATTCCTTTAGTAGTATTGACATTTTAACTAAATTATCTTCCAATCCATGAACATCGGATGTGTTTTCATTTAGTTATGTCTTCTTAAAAATTTTCAGCAATGTTTTGTAGATTTCATTGTGTACATTTTTACCTCCTTTATTCCTATTTTATTATTTTGATGTGATTATAAATGGAATTGTTTTTGTAGTTCCTTCTCAGATTGTTATTGTTCATATATAGAAATGCAACCAATTTTTGTGTGTTGACTTTGTATCCTGCTATTTTGCTGAATTCATTTATCCTAACAGCTTTTGTTGTGGAGTCTATAAGGTTTTCTATATATAAGATCATATCATCTACAAACATAATTTTACTTCTTTCTAATTTGGATGCCCTTCCTTCCTCCCTCCCTCCTTCCTTCCCATTGCCTAATTGCTCTGGCTAAAACTTAGTACTGTGTTGAATAAAAATGGTGAAAGCTGGCACCCTTGCCTTGTTCCTGATTTTAGAGCAAGAGCTTTCAGTCTTTCATTATTGAATATGATATTTACTGTGTTTTTTTTCATATGTGGCTTTTAATATGTTGAGGTAGTTTTCTTTTGTTCCTATTGTGTTGAATGTTTTTATCATTAAAGGGTATTGAGTTTTGTCAAATCTTTTTTCTGCATTGATTGAGATGATCATGTGGTTTTTCCTTCAGTATGTTGATATGGTATATTACATTAATCCATTCTCATATGTTGAACCATCCTTATATTGCAGGAATAAATCCCTCTTGGTCATGGTGTATAATTCTTTTAGTATACTGCTGAATTTTATTTGCTAGTATCTTGTTGAGGATTTTTGCATGATTGTTTATTGGTCTGTATTTTTGTTTTTCTTGTAGTATCTTTGCCTGGGTTTATGAGGATAATGCTGGCCTCATAGAATGAGTTAGGAAATGTTCCCTCCTCTTTAATTTTTTGGGAAAATTTGAGGATTGGTGTTAGTTCTTTTAATGTTTGGTAGAATTTACCAGTGAAGCTATCAAGGTCAAGTATCAAGTTTTCTTTGTTGAAAAATTTTTGGTTACTGATTCAAGCTCCTTACTAGTGATAGATCTGTTCATGTTTTGTTTTCTTTGTGGTTTAGTCTTTGTAGGTTTTGTGTTTCTAGGATTTGTCCATTTCATTTAGGTTATCCACTTTGTAAGCATGCAATTGTTCATAGTATTCTCTCTCTTTTTAAATGTTTGTTTGTTTATTTTTTAATATGAAATTTATTGTCAAATTGGTTACCATACAACACCCAGTGCTCATCCCAACAGGTGCCCTCCTCAATGCCCATCACCCCCTCTTACCTCCTTCCCACCCCCCATCAACCCTCAGTTTATTCTCAGTTTTTAAGAGTCTCTTATGATTTGGCTCCCTCCCTCTCCAACTTTTTTTTTTTTCCTTTCTCCTACCCCATGGTCTTCTGTTAAGTTTCTCAGGATCCACATAAGAACGGATAAAGAAATTGTGGTTTATATACACAATGCGATACTACTTGGCAATGAGAAAGAATGAAATATGGCCTTTTGTAGCAACGTGGATGGCACTGGAGAGTGTTACGCTAAGTGAAATAAGTCATACAGAGAAAGATACCATAGTACTCTCTTTAAATCCTTTTATTTCTGTAGAATTGGTAATAATGTTCTCACTTTTGTTTCTGATTTTAGTATTAATTTGAATTCTTTCTCTTTTTTTTCAAAGAAACCTACATTTTATTTCAATGATTTTTTTTCTCTGTTGTTTTCTTTCTCCATTTCATTGCTCTTTCCTCCAATCTTTCTTATTTTCTGCCTTTTCTGCCAGCTTTGGATTTTTAAATTTTATTTACTTATTTATTGCTAGTTTTGGATTTAGTTTGTCCTTTTTTTTCTAGTTCCTTAAGTGGTAAAGTTAAATGTTAATTTGAGACCTTTCTTAAATTTTATTTTTCATCTTTAAAAACATTTATTTTTAATTGAAGTATAGTTGACATGCCGTTACAGTAGCTTCAAGTGTATTTCTTATTTTTGAATGTAAGCATTTATAGCTGTAAATGTCTCCCTTAGCACTGCCTAAGTTTATATGTTGTTTCCATTTTCATTCATCTTTAAGTATTTTCTAATTTCCTTTATGATTTCTTCTTTGATCCATTGGTTATTTAAAAGTATATTGTTTAACTTCCATAATTTTGTAAATTTTCTTAGTTTCTTTTTGTTATTGATCTCATCCCATTGTGGCCAAAGAAGATACTTTGAATGATATGTGTGTTTAAAATTGGAGACTTAATTTAGGCATACAATATTATCTATTCTGAAAAATGTTCTCTGTGTGCTTGAGAAGAATGTGTATGCTGCTGTTATTGTTGCTGTACATGTCTGTTAGACCTAGTTGGTTTATTGTGTTGTTTATATTCTCTATTTCCTTACCTTCCATGTGGTTTTTCTATACTTTATTGTGAGTGGGATATTGAATTCTCCAATGATTACTGTAGAGCTGTCTATTTCCCCTTCAATTCTGTCAGTTTTTGCTTCATATATTTTGATTTGTCATTAGATGTGTAATTGTTATAATTGTTATATTTGAAACTTTTATCAACATATAATGTCTGTTTTTATCTTTTAGAAACATTTTTTGATTTAAAGCTTATTTTGTCTAATATTAGTAAATCCACCTCTGGTCCGTTTCCATTACTATTTGCATGTAGTATCTTTTTCCATCATTTCACTCTCAACCTGTGCATGTTTTTGGATCTTAAGTGAATCTCTTGTAGACAGCATATAGTTGGATCATGTGTTTTAATCCATTCTACCAATCTCTGTGTTTTGATTGGAGAATTTAATCCATTTACATTTAAACTCCTTACTGATAAGGAGGGATTTTCTTCTCTCATTTTGCTGTTCACTTTCTATATGCGTTATAACTTTTTTGTCTTTTGTTTCCTGCATCTGCATTACTGTCTTTTTTGTTTAGTTGATACTTTTATAGTGAAATTTTAAATTCCTTTCTCATGTCCTTTTATACATTATAGCTGTTTTCTTTATGGTTACAATGGGGGTTACATTTAACATCATAAAGTTCTATTCTAATTTGAATTTATACTAGCTTAGCTCAATAGCTTTTTGAAACTGATTTCGTTTGCCCGTGTTTACTGGCAATAGAAAGTTTTCGTGTTTGAATTAACCGGGTTGACAGCTGAGGGATTTCATATTCTGAAAGTATGCTATTTGGAAAGCAAATGTACCCCAGAATTGCACAGGGAATAATTTTATAAGATATATAGAAACAGTTGATGCTTGTGTCAGTGAGGAGAGAAAAGGACAGAGGAAATTAATAATAAAGAAGCTGATGTCAAAAATAGAATAGTTATGTTGAATCAGAGGACAATCCTCATACATATTTGTCAGGATTTGATAGGGTTGTAGGTAATATTTTAATAACAGAATAATATCTTTGGTTGGACATACATTTAATTACATTAGTTGAGGACAACATTACAAATAGGCCTGAAAATTTCAACTGTGAATGAATAATGAGAATAATGAATCTTAAGTGGCTGTATGAAAAAAATCCCTCCAGTGTAAAATGTAATTCAGGTTATTTCTGGAATATGGCCATGTTTCATGGAGGTAGATGCATTACTCATGTCTATTAATAGCAATATAGTGTTTTGTTTAAGGACTAGTATTGCACTGCCTGGGATTTGGCCCCAATTCTGCCATGTACTGGGTAACTTTGGATAAGTAACTTAAACTCTTTTGCCTTAGAGTCTTTGTCTGTCACATGGTAATGGTGTTAATCATAGTGTGTGCCTTATGTAGTTGTGTGAAGATCAAATGAATTGATGTACACAAAGTGTTTAGAACACTGTCCAGCACATATTAAGCACTCATAAATAATAGCTACTATTTTATTGCTGAAGAGAGGTAAGGACTGGCAAATCTTTTGCTTTCCTCTTGAGATTAAGTCTGAAATCTCAGTGGCCCCAGCATGAAAGCCTCAGCATTTTTCTCCGCCAGTCCATTCTCCTCCATGATTTCCCCACCTTATCTCTTGACCCCACAGGAGAAATTATTACCTCTGGAAGACTTTGGGCAGTCTCGAAAGGATGTTGTCAACTGAAAGTTTACACCTTCCCAGTAAATCAGGGGCCCTGCAAACTGTAGCCTGTAGGCAAATGTGGCCTAATGCCTTTTTTATATGTGGTCCTGAGCTAAGAAATGGTTTTCAGTGATTGGAAAAATAAAATCAAAAGAAGAAGAATATTTTGTGAAATTCTGCTGAAAATTATCTGAAATTTAAATTTCAGTGTCCGTAAATAAAATTGTATTGGAACATAACAATGCCAATTAATTTATGTGGTGCTTATAGCCTCTTTTGTGTCACAATAGCAGAATTGAGTAGTTGCAGTTGAGAGCTGCAAAGCCTAAAATATTTACTATCAGGCCTTTTCCAGAAAAAGTTTGCCCAACCCTATGGTAAATACTACCATTTAATACTTAGAATTTCCTTTAACTTTCTGATAGAAAATTCTAGGCCATAACTTTCATTCGGTTTTTACTATCCCAGTTTTTCTTTGCAGAATGATTGTTTCTCTTCTTAAACTCATCCTGTATGGTGATGTGAATCATTAATTTAGAGCTTTCTTGAGTACTCATATCTTAATTATGAAGAATAGCTTTAAGATATCAGAATACTTTTACCTGTAATTGTATACCATGTGTACTGTTACTGGGAGAGAATGGTTTTTCCTTTCATAGAATCTTAGAGTTGGAAGGGACTTCAAGGTCATCTAGTTGTGTTCACTGACATTATAGATGAGGAAATGCAAGGCCCAAGAGGTGTGCCATAAGTGAACACTGTCACAGTGCCAGGTCAGCAGAATCAGGACTAGTGTCTGTTTCTCAGTTGGATTCTACCTCTATGTCTTACCAATCCCATATTCCCTAAACCAATTGTCAAGGCCAGTTTATATGTTGACACTGAAGGCCTTATAGACACAGGCCTATCCTAGGGTTTGTACTGGCAGGATACTCATATTTAGGGTTTGCTTGTCCTTGACTCTTCTCTGGAGAAATCTTTGAGAGGCTTTGGTAAGGAAGTATAAAATAAAAGGATGAAAATATGACTGCTCTTGGACTCATTTCATGACTTCTTTGAACACAGAGCAGTGTCCACAGTCATAAGAAATAGAGATGGATGGAGACTGTGTGTCCAGAAAACAGAAAAAAAAAAATGAGATTCAGGTATTTATTAATAATTGGCCCAAATGTTTCACTCTTTTGATTCTTCAGTTATTTTTACCCTAGTCCTGGGTCACCTGTTAACTTCCAGATGTCATGTATAATGAGGTCCTTCTATGAGAAGTTGAATTATAAAGAACTGGGCTGGTTATTTTCCAATGTTATAAAGGGAACAAAATGTGAAACAAGGTATTTACAGTGTTTAGGTATTTAAATCTAGAAGAAATAAGTCTTTATGGTTGTTTTTACTTCCTGAGGTCCTATCTCCTACAATCATAATTTGAATTGCCTAAGAAATGTAAATATGCTATGTTATACTTTTAGTATTTTGACTTAATATGAAAATCAGTTTGATATCATCTTCTTGAGGCAAATATTATCCATTTCCCCCCTCTCACCTGCTCTCATTCTCCTATTTGTTGGTTTTAAACCTATGCCTTCCCTTACTTTGATTTTCTGGTTTCTTTCCACCACCTTTATTCCCCTTCAAATTTTGAAGCCCAGTTTGGTTTTCTAAGTGTGCACATGATTCCTGCTTTCTGCAGTTTACCCCCAATAACTATGAATCATCCATTTTTTAAAAATATTTATTTATTTATTTTGAGAGAGGGAGAGAGAGAGAGAACGTGAGCTGGGGAGGGGGAATAGAATCTGGAGCAGGCTGCATGCTGTCAGGGCATGGGGCTCAGTCTCTCGAACCCTGAGATCATGACCTGAGGTGAAATCAGAGTTGGATGCTTAACTGACTGAGCCCCCCAGGTGCCCCTTGAATTATTCATTTAAAAAAAAATTCAGATCACCCATTGGTTACCATTTATTCTGCTTCCTCATGATGTGAAACAACCCGAGTCACTCCCCCTGAGGGTTTTTTTAAAACCTCAGGTCACATGATGTAAATCTTCTGTATCTAAACTCAGCTTCATACCCTCAGTCACTGAATATCCTACCTGCAATTTGAGCGTAACCTCTAACATATGAGGTTTGCTTTTGATTTAGAAATTTGAGGCTCTTAGGTAAGAACCTTCCAAGCTAGTGATATGGAGATGAATATAGTATAGAGACAGATCTGCTGTATAGGAGACAAGAATACTAGACTAAGTTTCCAAAAATGTGGATCTCTTACTAATTTATCCTTAACAAATTTCTGCTGGGGGGCCTGGGGGGCCTGGGGGGACGGAGTGTGTTGGATTCTGCACTGACATCGCGGAGCCTGCTTGGGATTCTCTCTCTCCCTCTCTCTCTGCCCCTCCTCTGCTTGCTCTCTCTTTCTCTAAGTAAACCAACATTTTTTAACAATTTCTCTTCCTCTAGCTTTATATCCTCATCTGAACAATGAGCAGATTGAACTAGACAGTTTCTAAATGTAGGAGTGGACAGAGAAAGGGGAACTGAAAAAATTGTCTAGTGTGGGGTATTGTGAAGGTAAAAATACGCTAACTGGAAGGTCATAGAGGAGGAAGATAAGGCCTAAATTTGGTATATTTGAGGTTTCATCACATCGTATTCCTTTACAGATTGGGTAAAAATGTGTGAGTTAAACAAACTCCCAAAAGAACTTGGTTTGACTCTCATTTCAAAGTGAAGGGAATCACCTCCAAGCACCCATTCCCCTGTTGCCTGTTGTCACTGGTAGCAGATCACTAGTCCATGGATTGCAGGCAGGGCCTTCTCCAGAGAATTTCTTCTCAAGCTCTGTGTTAATGATAAATGTCCTTGTGAGTATTCTGTGAGAGCAGTTTTTATTTTTATGAAAAAAGTGTTTCTCTTGACCTTCCTTCATGTGGGTAAAGCAGACCTTTGAGGAAGCTGATAAGAATGGTGATGGCTTATTGAATATTGAAGAGATACACCAGTTGATGCATAAACTAAATGTCAATCTGCCCCGAAGAAAAGTCCGACAAATGTTCCAGGTATGTTTTCACAAATGGGTTGGCTTTTTGTAAAATACACGTTGCATATTATTGATGTACTTAGATATTTCAAAGGCTATTTTGTTATGTTGGAAGTTGGTATCACCTGCTCTGTAGCGTTTTATTTTTCTTTGATGAAAAGAGAGGCGTTTTGTTTCATGAAGGAAAAAAAGACTTCCTAAACTTAGCATGTGTCCACAGTTTCACTTCCTAAAATGCTTTTTTATTGTTGCTCTTTTCAGAGAGTAATTATAAGACTACCTGGCACTTAGATATTGGAGCAAACTCCATGAAGTCCCTTCGAGAGGGTGATAACATCTCATGTGCCTACCTCACAGAGCTCTTGTGGGGATCAGAGTAAAGACTTAGTAACATGAAAAAAACAGCACTTATTAAGTTCTCAAGAGACTCTGTTTTGTTTCAGAGGAGTTTAAGATTTAGAATCCATGATTCTCAGAAGTGCTACATCACTCCTAGCATTTCGGGAGCTCTCCAGAAGTTCATTCAACTGCCTGTTGGTATTAGATGAGATGCCCTTTCCCTGTTGGTCAGTCCTTGAGGAAAATCCTTGGGCCCAGACTTACTCTGTGGCACCCAGCTGGGATTGCACTTAGTCCTCTGTCTGAGGTGCAGAAGTGAGCTCTGTTAAGTGGGTGCAAAGACAATGTTAGATTATAACTAACAGCTAATATATTAATTTAGGAAGTGCCCTTATGTGGAGATAAGTCATAACCACAATCCATGGTTTGCGATAATTTTCTATTCCAAGTGATATTTTGTATCTGGGTGATATTTTGTACATATAAAAATAAGCAGAAGGTGTGAAATTGTGTGATGGTTAATGTTTTGTGTTTCCTTTGTTTTCTAACCATTTGTCCTTAGAGGTGGGAAGGGCACAAATGACATGAGGGATGAGGGGCAGTGAGGAATGGTGGAGGCTGGCTCCGTTCCGTGACCTCTTACAGTGGGCCTGTGCTTGGGAAGCTCTTGGCTGGACACGGTTTGCAGCGAAGGGAAGTTGGTCCCGTTGCACTGGAGAACAACATAAGAGAGAGGAAAGAAGACGAAGGAATATGCTATAGAAGGAACCCTGGAGATGGAGTGAGGGACTTGGGAGGGGAAATGTGTTGTCACAAAGAAAGTGAACTGTCCTTCAACTTAATGGGAAGTTTTGCCATGTTCCTGGTACTCCCTGTGACATCTCACTTTTGCTCGTTGTGAGCCCCACACTCCCATCTGTTCCTTTTCATAGAAAATGCTCATTGTACTGAAGAGTAGCTGCTGATTAAATCAGAAGGCCCAAGCTTAAAGAGAAAGGCAAAGCTTATACTTGCAAAAATAATGATGTGAGAGTACTTTTTGGAAATAAGATAAAGAAATAAGCTATTGATCTATTTTTACTTATATGTTTTCCCCCTTCAGACACCTTTTAATTTCTTTTAAAAATTATTTTAAATGTTTATTTATTTGTGAGAGAGAGACAGAGAGACAGAGACAGAGCATGAGTAGGGGAGGGGCAGAGAGAAGGAGACAACAGAATCTGAAGCAAGCTGAGCTGTCAGCACAGAGACTGACGTGGGGCTCAAACTCATGATCCATGAGATCATGACCTGAGCCGAAGTAGGACACTTAACTGACTGAGCCACCCAGGTGCCCCAACACCTTTTTATTTCTAATGCACTGAACATTGTAGAGGGTAAATCAGGAAATGTTTGTGTCAAATGTTTTATGCATTTTAAGTAAATCCTTTAGACAAACTTTAAGAAAACATCAGGGGGGTCTTTTTGTGACCTTTAGGTTTAAAGACTTATCAAGCCAGAAGTGATAGAACATTTCTAGATAGAACATTTCCACTGCAGGTCTTCCATCTAGCAGGGTTGTGTAAATGCCCTTCATGGGAGTGAGAGGACCAAAGATCTTAGCATTGTCTCAGGAACATTCTTCTTCTGGCTGAATTGCTGGTACAGACATTGAAGCCTTTCTAGAGGTTTCTTTGCTTTTGTTATTGTAGAGCTAGATTCAACTAAAATTTTTTAAAATAATCTATTCAGTTACGGATAGCTCCTTGTGAAGTCTTTAGATGCTGTTGTTTAATGTGAGAGTTTTACTGTTCTTAATTGTTACAGCATTTACAAGGAAGTTGAAAAATGTTTCTTCTCTGTATCCAGGGTTAGATACTTTGAAACAAAATTAGGACAGAAATTTGAACAGTAGACCCAGTTTCTTAAAATGCGGTGATTCTACAAACAAGCATCTCATACAGCAAAAATGTGGATATTTTATACACCATTCTCCTTCTACCTTTAAAAGGATAGAAGGCAACAGCAATCTGCCCTATAACGAAACTGTGTATGATTTAAATATTGGCTAAAGTGTGTGTTCATAATTGTCCCAAAGCTAACAAAGTTTTTTAAAAAATCTATCTTTTATGAACATGTTGACTTTCAAAGCTATGTTTAAACCCCCTACATCTGAGTATATGTCATAAAACCCATGCATTTCAACTTGCCATTCATTCCCTGTCAGTTTTGGTTCGGTTACAACTGTGTTCATTTAAAATGAAGATCATGTAAATAGATTTGTTGCTCATAACATATCCCCAACAATTTTAGTGTTTTCTGGCAAATTCAGCCAATCAGAAGGAAGATACATGGTGAAAGATTCTTGCTCAATAATTACTAGAAACAAATTATTTCAACTAGAAATCAGTCTAAATGGATTTTTCAGACTTCTGTGGAGAGGAAACAAGGAGGTTTCAATGATTCTGATAGCTGTAAGAACAGTAAACTACATCTGTCAAATTAGGAGGGATTCTGTTATATTTAAAAACTGTATTGATTGGATTACATTCAGAAGCTGGTTAGAGACTGGTGTTTTCATAATGTGTTGGATATTTTTTCCTCTTTTGTTCATGATTCATTTTCTCCAAGATTTCTTTTTCATTAGTTTCTTCAAAAGATCAGCTTTTGGTTTAATTGCTCTCCCTTTGCTGATGTATCTATTTGGTTCTTTATTTCATTGCTTTTTGCTTCTGATTATAATTTTTTTCCTTATATTTTCTTTAGCTTAATTTTTTCTAGCTTTTTGAGTTGAATTATTATCTATTTTTAATCTACCTTGCTTTCTAATAAATTGAAAACTTCGTTTACTCTAATTACTTTTTTTTAAAGCTTTCTTTTTTGGTTTATAAATTTGCTGTGATCAGAGAAATTGGTTTTTATAAGGTTGATTGGTTATAACATGAAACTTTTTTCGTGGCCTAATAAATAGTCATTTTTCAAATGGTTCCATGTGTGCTTTAAAAGAATGTGTTTACCATTTGTGATACGTGTTCTAGCCTTTTTATAGTAAATATTACTTCTCAGCATCTCTGTACTGAATTTCCTATTTCAAACTCTCACACTGCCTTGTTTATTCTATGCCTCTTTCAGGAAGCTGATACAGATGAGAATCAGGGAACTTTGACATTTGAAGAATTCTGTGTTTTTTACAAAATGATGTCATTGAGACGGGACCTTTATTTGTTGCTCTTGAGCTACAGTGACAAGAAAGATCACCTAACTGTGGAAGAACTGGCTCAGTTTTTGAAGGTGGAACAAAAGGTATCATTAGACTGTTGAATTACATGTTTACTCAAAAATATTTATGAATATACAGGCTTCTTCTGCTGTTGGATATAGGTATACCTTATTTTTAGGATAGATGGGTAAATATCACAATTCCACACACAGAAAATCTTATTTATGAGTTATTTATAACATGTTTCTAGCAGCTTTTAAGAGGGTGTGATAAATTGAACACTTGTGTAATTTTTTACCTTAAATATGTTGAGTGTAGAAATGCACATTTTTCCACAAAGTAACGGATGTTAACTCATGTGTTTCATTGTACATATAATGGTTATGTTTTCTTTATAGTAATAATATATAGGTATTTGTTAACTATGACATAATTCTTTTTTTTTTTTAACTTTTTAAAAGTGTTTATTTATTGAGACTGGGAGAGAGAGAGGGAGGGAGGGAGAGAGAGAACCCTGGAGCAGTCTCCATGCTATCAAGCACAGAGCCCGACATGGGGCCTGAACTCAGGAACCATGAGATCATGACCTGAGCCGAAATCAAGAGTCAGACGCTTAACCGACTGAGCCACCCAGGAGGTCCAACTATGACATCATTTTTAGCTAGCAATCTAGTAATTCGTTGATAACTCTGATAGAAAATTGACATTCGATTATATGAGAAGACTAAGTAAATTAAGTCCTGATTAGCAAAGATAATCCCTAAATATATTTAAAACAAGAGTTTTGATTTTAATACTATGTAGGGTCAACTGTGGTCAACAAAGCTGGTCTTCTCATACTACTTTTTTTTATATTGCCTTAAACTCTGTTTCTCACTAAAGTAGAAGAATAAGTGAGTGATTGAGGGGGTGTTAGCTTTATTGAGTATTATTTGACCAATAAAAATTGTGTATGTTTAAGGTGTACAATGTACGGTTTTGATATAACCGTAAAATGATATAACAGTAAAATGATTACTACAATCAATCTAATTAACATTCATCACCTCACACCGTTCTGATTTGTGTGTGTGTGTGGTGAGAACACTTAAGATCAACTCTCTTACAAATGCCAAGTATATAATGCAGCATTATTAACTGTGGTCACCATGCTATACATTAGATTTCCAGAACTTCTTCCTGTTTAACTGAACTTTTATACTCTTTGACCAACACCCTCCCATTCCCCCCAGTCCCTGTCAACTGTCACTCTACTCTGCTTTTATGATTTTGACTTTTTTAGATTCCACTTACCAGTGAGATCATGCATTTGTCTTTCTGTGTCATTTCACATAGGATAATTTCCTCTAGGTTTTAAATATGTCACAAATGGTGGATATGATTTAATCACTCATGCTTACATAATGGGACATCTACCAAGACCCCTAAACCATGAGGTTTGGAGGGCTTCTGGTTTGGCGAAGCTACATGGGTGGACTGGGAAGCGGAAGGGGTATGCCCTGAGAGGGCACAGATGCTCTGAACACCTTCCCCCAGGCTATTCCTGAGTTGTACACTTTGTAGTAAACCGGTCCTAGTAAATAAAGCACTTTTCTGAGTTCTGTGAGTCATTCTAATGAATTATGGGAACTGACAGAGACTTTTCCTTGACTAAACTCTAGATAGGCTTTTCTGAGTCCTTTTTTGACTAGGCCCTGTTGTTGGGCCTTGTCCTCAAGAGTCCAGCTGTAGCAAGAATCCTGCTAAGACTCTTTAACCAAACCCCACATCCTTGATATCTGATCAGCTCGATTTCTGATAAAATTCCCTATCTTTCACCATCTCCCACATGATATCTGATCACTTTCTTTCCTTCAGCAAAGAACCCTGTTAGGTAGGGTTAGCCAGAATCCCACTTACCTCTAATGTTCCCTCCACTCCACCCTGATCCTTGCTATAAATCCCCTTGTCCATCCTGTATTTGGAACTGAGCCAGTACTGAGTTCTCTTTTCCCCTATTGCAATAGCTACTGATTAAAATATGTTTTTCTTGCTTTAACTACTGTCTAGGTCTGTTTTTTTCTTTGATAGAGCCCCTAAATTTGTAGTAGGCCAAGCGGAAATGGGGGAAGCCTGAACACCTCATTTGCAGCTGGCATCTGAGATGGGTCAGTCTATGGGACTGAACACTTAACCTGTGGGGTCTAATGCTAACTCCAGGTAGTTAGTGTCAGAACCAAATTGTGTTGTTGGACACCCAGTTAGTGCTGGAGAATCTAAAACCTGGTTGGTGTCAGAAAAAAAATATACTAGATGTGGTAATGATTTACTTTACCCCATTCCACAGTCACACACATTTTAGGAATAAGAGATTCAGATGTAATGAATTTTGATGTTGCTTTCTTAAGGATTAAGTGTTAGCAAAATGCTTGTATCAGAATCAGTTATTTTAATTAGTTTGCTAATTTGGCAAAGGGAGCAATTCTCCATTAACAAAGTTAGCTATAATACAGGTAGAACACAAGATGGAATAAAAGATTTATTGTTTTGCCCAGAAAATATGCTCTTCTACCTACATCTCTACTCCTCTGTTCTCTGCTCTGGTAACTACTTTTTCCACTCTCACCTGGAGAGCTCCTCTAATACAGAAGAAAGAACATTAGACCAGGGGCCTACGAGACCTGTATTCCACATCTTACAAGCTTTTTTGGCTGGAGGATCTTGGGCAGATCATTCATTATCATTTCTGAGCCTTTGTTTCCTTATCTATAAAAGGGAGCTTACATCTACCTTTCCTATCTCACAGTGTCAACTTGGACATTGATCGTAATGATGAATGTGAAGGCCCTTTGACATAGATGTTCAGAAGCACAGCAATGTGACAAATTAAAATTACAATATTTAAAGCTACTGACTTCAAGTTCATTTGGACAAGTGGAAGTAACCTAGTCCATTTGAATAGCAATAGCGGATGTCACTTGCTAAGGGGCATGTGTTTCTGTCCTCCTTTTGGTTACATTGACATTCAACCAGTAGACTTAATTGGGGAAAACAGAAGCCAGTGTTCTATGACATCTGCTTCTGGTGGATAATTACCTGTATCCAGTTTAATTTTCTAAATTAACTCGAAGCTACATATGGGTGTACTCTGAAAGAAAGTTTTAAAAAATTATCATATATCGAGATGCATAAACCATAAAGGAAAATATTAATGTCTTGAAGCTTTAAGTTTATATGTGGTCCAATTTATCAAATGCCATAAAGTTAATGTCTAGCACAAACTAGGTATTTGTAACACACAAAGGGAGAAATAGTGAAATTCCTTAATATGGAAAGTACTGTCACAGGCAGTTGAGGGGAAAAAAATGAATACCCAATAGAAACACAGGCAAAACATTTGAAACATGAAAAATTTCATAAAAACTCAATAAACCTATGAAATTTCACCCTTCATTAGTAATTCAAGTATATATAACAAAATGAAAAGACCATTTTCCACTCACCAGACATATAAAAGTTAAAAAAAAATACTATCAAACGTGGTATCCATTTCTTAGATTTCTAGTGAAGTTGTGGAAGGTATAATCTTTCCATCAGATAGTTTAATTATTAAATTTTATATAATTTATAAGACTTTGACCAATTTGTTTTACTTCTAATAGTTCATTCTAAGGAAATAATTGTGTACAGAAAAAAAAAAGGATGTAAAGTTGTACATTTTATTTATTTATTAAAAAGTTTTTTTTGTTAATGTTTATTTTTGAGAGAGAGAGAGCGAGAGACAGACAGAAACAGAGAGTGAGTCGGGGAGAAGGGGTGGGCAGAGAGAAGAAGAAACAGAATCTGAAGCAGGCTTCTGGCTTTGGGCTGTTAGCACAGAGCCTGATATGGGGCTCAAACTCACGAACCACAAGATCATGACCTGAGCTGAGGTCCGACGCCTGACTGACTGAGCCACCCAGGTGCTCCACTTGTGCATTTTATTTTATTTATTTTTAAATTTTTTTTAAGGTTTATTTATTTTTGAGTGAAAGAGAGTGTGAGTGGGAGAGGGACAGAGAGAGAGAAGGAGATACAGAATTGGAAGCCGGCTCTGAGCTGTCAGCACAGTGCCTGTCATGGGGCTCGAGCTCACCAGTCATGAGATCATAAACTAAGCCGAAGTCGAACACTTAACCGACTGAGCCACCCAGGTGCCCTTTGTGCATTTTAAAATAGAGAAAAATTGCTCCCTCTCTCTCTCTGCCCCTCCCCTGCTCGTACTCTGTCTCTCTCTCTCAAAAATAAATAAAACACATTAAAAAAATTAATAGAGAAAAATTGGACACAATCTAAAATGTGCAGCATCAGAGTCATTGGTTAAGAGTTTTGTGGGATTTTGAATTTTAAAATGGGATTTTCACAATGGAGCAAATTGGAGGCAATTTGACCATTCATATGGCAGTAATTCATTCATTTCTGATGGCATAAAATTGGTGTAGACATCAGAGTATTCAACTTACAGATTTACTCAGTTGTGAAATAAAATATCACTGCTGGCCATATGTGATGTCAGAGATGATCTGAAATCAAATATTGGCCCATGGGTCAGACTTTTATTTCACTGAAGTCCTCTGAAAATTGAATTTATACCTTTGACAGGTCCAAATGCTGTTTGATTACGTCTTTCATTTTTAAAACATGTATGTGCTAAGAGAAATTCTCTCTGTCTTTTATATCCATGAAGAAGTGCCAATTAGAAGAGACCAGCTGGCTGACATTTCTCTTTCATTCTTCCTTGCAACCACAGATAAAGATCACTGACATCCGCTATCTTGTGATTCCAGAGTACTAGGTTTGGTTGAGGTTTTTTGGTTTCATTTTCCCCCCTGTGTTTGCCAAAAGGCAGTCTATGTCTCCTCCAGATTTACTCTCCATTTACCATCAGTCTATGTCTCCTCCAGATTTACTCTCCATTTACCGTCACTGGGGCGGAATGTGTTTCGTATTCAGTGCTTTTTCAGAGTTTTGGTTCCGGAGCTATAATTGGTTTTCATTCCCCCATCCCCCTTGACAGCCTTTCTTAACAAGCCTCTACTCTCTTTCTATCCTTTTGTTTCTTGTGGCTTAAGGCGAGAAGAAGAGAAGGCAGGACTATTGAAGCATCCTTATAGTCTGAAAAACCAGCTAGCTGTTTCCTGAGCACAAAGGCTATCTCCTTGGATAAGCCAAAAGCAGTCTTCTGTTTATGCTTCACTTTCATCTGAAATATACATATGTGTGGTTAATTCCAGGGGAATTTTAAGAGCTTTACTGATCTCATGCTGGAGGGCCTCTTCTTATTGTAACTGCGTTTATCTGACATAGATCTATACATTATCTCATTGTGGCACTTCTAACAGTTGCCCCTTTTGTGTCTTTAAACTCTCCGCTAAAATATTCCCTTGATTCTTCTAATCCAATTACCAGTGTTGTTTGTACCATCTCCCTTCATTATTCTTTACTGAATCCAGAATGATTTCGTGAGAGTCATGGTCATTCTAACCTTACCTCTCTATGATAAATACTTAGAAACTCTTCTTTGCTTATAACTACCCCTTTTGGGGCTAGTGTACCTTTATCTTTTTTTTTTTTTTAACGCATTTTCTTCATCATAAAAGCATTCCTTTAAGAGTCATTCCTGAGTTTCTGTTCATTTACTTAATTATTCACAGTTGAAGCAATTGAGAGACTTTTCAGAGTAATTACATCTTGTAGTATTTTTGCAGCCTTTAATATAGTTCCAAATGGCATTTTTCTGTGAAATAGTCATACCTTCAAATGCTTTGAAAGTTGTGTTTTAATTTCAAGATGAGTTAGAGGTAGCCATTTTGGGGAGGAAAATTCTTACTTATTTGGTTGAAAACTGAAGGGCCATTCACTGAGAAATGTTTCTCCACTCCCTTCTGAAATTAACCAAAAATAAAGGGAAGAGGCTTTTTCTTCTGTATAAAACTATGAGGACAAAGAGAACAGGGGAGGAGACAGGAACAACAAAATCTTGAAATTTGTCTGATTTAAAGGAGACCTCAGAGCACCGAAACTCAAGCCCACAGAGCAGGAAGCCATGAAGTAATTTCATTCGCCCAGGGGAACCCCAGAAAAGCTCAACAATTGAAGTCGTGATGCTCTTGAAAATACGAGATGAGAAGGGGTCAAAAACTCAAGCACTGGTTGGAAGTAGGGCTCTAGATCCTGTCTCCTACTTCTTGCAGCAGAGCAACTGTCCCTCCTCCATCCTGGCCTAAAAGCAAAAGTCAGAACCGGAGAAAGATGGCCCAGAAGGGTCTACACTGAGGCATACCAGGCACACCTGAGTACTGAAAAGATGGGGATTGTGGTAGATAGTCTGTGAATTCCTATATGCATGCCCCTTGGCAAGGTGACTTTGCCTCTCCTCCCATCTGTTTTCCTGTCCCTTTAATCTTGTCTGGCTTCGGGATTTGGTTTGACTAATAGATTGTAGCAGATGTGATGTACAAAGAACCTACGCCTCCGGGAGCCTTGATGATTCCACTTTTGCCCTGTTGGAATTGTGCGACTACCATGTGAGGAAACCAGGCCAAGGTTTTGTGGATGAGACACTACTCAGAGAAAGAGGCCCAGGGCCAACAGCCAGCACCAACCACAGACATGTGAGAGAGGCCCCCTTACACACTGAGCTGTAGTCAGGGGCCCAGGTGCCTATAGGCACTTGAATAACCCGTAGGTGAGAACAGCAAAATAACTGTCCAGCCAAAGCTGGTCCCACTTGGCATCCTGCACAAGTGTGATTTTTAAAACAGTGATTGTTGTTTTTAAGTTTCTAAGTTTGGGTGGCTTGTTTCAGAGCGATAGGTAACGAGTACAGGGGTGAAATGAATGTCTGTGCGCTGTGGGAGAACCATAACCCTCTTCTAACACTCTGCTCCCAGGTTTCTATATAAGGGAAATTACAGGTAGGAAATAGGAGACTATGACAAACTATAGAGGGTTGGATAGTGGCCCCAGAAGATAAGTCCAAGTCTTAACTCCCGGTACCTCTGACTGTAACCTTATTTGGAAATAGGGTCTTGGTAGACATAATTAAATTAAGGATGTTGAGATGAGATAATGCTAAATTTAGAGTGGACCCTAAATCCAATGATGAGTGCTCTTACAAGTGACAGAAAAGAGGATCCAGACACACAGAAGAAGGCCATGGAGGCAGAGGCTGTACTTACGAAGCCCCCAAGCCAAGAAATGCCACGGTTTGCCAGCAGCCACCAGATGCAAGGAGGGAGGCATGGAACAGATTCTCCCTCAGGGTCTCCAGAGGGAACCAACTCTACCCACACCTGGAATTTGGACTTCTGGTCTCAAGAGCTATGAGAGAATGAATTTCTATTGTTTTAAGCCAAGTTGGCGGTAATTTGTTACAGCAGCCCTAGGAAACTAATATACCAGTCCCAGGAAAACCCCCAAAATCTGAAGATATAGGCATCAGACATCTAATAAAATAGTTCAGACAGGGAATTCTACAGCGAGCCCCCTAGTCACTCAGCTCTGCTCGTGAATACAGAGCTTCCAACCAATTTATTACTGACTTTATTTTAAATATGTTTTTCAATAGCTAATTTTAAAATGGGTTTTAAATAGCCAAGGCTTACCACATGTTTGAGGAAATCCTCGACCATAAAATACAGAGACCAAGGTAAACAAATAGCATTGAGAAACTTGGAGGAAATAGAGGCAATGCAGGGAGAAGGAAATTTTAAAAACTGCCCTTAACATCAGAGTGATGAAACAGAAAATTGCAGCCACAAAGCAAGAGCAGTATGCTGTGGGAAAAGATGGTTCTGAGGAAAAAAAGAGCAGAGAAGTAAACTCAATAAGTGGCTTAGAAGATAAAGAAAACATTGCCCGTAAAATAGAACAAACACAAAGAAATGAAAAGTAGAAAGAAAAGATAAGGAAATAGTGAATTGATTCAGAAAGCCCACTCTGAATAATCAGAGGTACAGAAAAAAGAACAAATAGAAGGGAGATTATAAAATAAATCATACAAAAAATGACTAGCATGGAAAGGTAGAACTCTCTAGACTAGCAGGGCCACTCAGTGCCAAGCACACTGGATGTAAAAAGAGACCAATGATAATGAAATTTCACAAAGCCAAGGGTAGAGTAAAATCCTAAAAGTTTGCAGAAAGAGAGAGGGAAAAAAGCGCTGATCCAATTAATGAGCAAAGGCAGGTCCTGTAAAAGGAGTAGATTCACTATGGCATCAGACTTCTCAACAGCACCTCTGGAAACCAAAAACATGGGAGCAATGATTTCTGACTTAGAATTTTCTACCTGGTGAATCTGTCAACTGAACGTGCGTGCAGAGTAAAACACACATGAAAGAACACAGAAATACAAGCAAGAAATAAATAATTTACTTTCTGAGTACTCTCTGATGAGAATGACAGAATGAAGTCAGAACAAAACCTGAATAAAGTGCTGAATCCCACCAACCTGGAAGAAGGACGACCTTTATAGGGGATAAAAAATTGGAATTCATGGATTGTTGTCTTGGTAATCGAGACACCATTACCATCATGAGGAAGAATTTATGAGAGGACACTAAAAATTAACCAAATGGGTAGAAATAGCAGCAATTAACAAACTGAAAACAAAAAATGTTCAAGAAACACAGTCATTATTCAATAGACTCAATGTCCAACACTTGCATAATCAGAATAATTCAACACTGAATAGCAATTAAATTAAAAAATTAAGATATAACTATCCTAGGTGGAGGGGTAGAGGGAAAAAGTTAGTTTTGCTGGCTCAAACAAGCTAAATTTTTTATCCAACACAATAAAAACATCCATAGATAATGCTTAAGGTGTATAAAAATAGAAAATAGCATCATTAACATAACAATTCGGAATATAAAGACTCCTTCCAACAGAAATATCTAGAAATGTTGACATTATTTTTTTTGGAGAGTGATTATCCATATAGGAGGGGAAATTCTGCTTTCAATCATAAGCTTCTTGGTTTTGATTTACTTAATTATGAATATATATTACTTTGATAAAAATGAAAAGAGTTTAGCAATATTAAAATTCTGTGCAAATTATACTATGATTTTGGATTTGGTGTGCTTTGGGAATCATAGCTATAAGAAATATAATTATTTACTTCTGACTTTGTTTTGAAATTCATACTCACTGTCAGAGCTTTGCCAGATAACTTATAAGAAGTCTGAGGATAAAATGTTAGTATCAGAATACTACTGTTATATAGGGATCTATGACTTTGGTTTCTACAACTAGGCCACCTGAAGTGGATTGACCTTTAATATGAGGGCCAGTTAGTCTTTTTTGGATGAGATTAAAGTATTATAGCAAACTAGGACAAGAGAATGGAGTCCAACCTGGAATAATCAAGGAAGTCAAATTATAGTAACTGACTTGACAGTTTAAAGCATCTCAAAAAATAAGAAGATTCAGGAGTTTCAGCTATATTGAAAAAAACAATCCGTTTTGAAAGTTAGCGTTTCGATTTTTCAGTAGAGATGAAGAAAAACACCCAGACAATAGGTATAATGTAAAAGTAAAGGCTTTGGATTTGAAGTCAGAAGAATGAAATTTGAACCTTGATTTTGCCTCCTGTTAGTTTTGTGACTTTGAGATAGTGAACCTTTTCTAGCATAGATTTGCATATTTTAAAATGGGAATAAAAACACCACGTTTATGAGACTGTTGTAAGAACTATTTAAGATTTTATGTGTAAAAGCTCTTTATAAACTGCACAGCATTGGCTACATTATTTAAATGTAAAGAATCATTGTTAAATCCAGGATTTTTAAAGCAGTCTTAGCACCACTTGCCTGGTATAGTAAGAAGAGTCCTTCATGTTGGAAACAGCAAGTGGCTCAGATACTGATAGCAAACAGAACTTTCAAATAAACTTCATGAGAAATAGGAGTAGAGTAGGGAGAAGTTCTTTTCCATTTCACCTTATTAGCTATGTGGTATAGGGAGCAAAACAAAGGGGAAAGAAACAGTAAAGAGCATTAACCTACGTCGAACCTTCTTTCATACAGTAGAATTTCACAATGGCTTTTTAAGTAAGGTCCGAAAAATTCAGTTTTGTGAAATGCCGGATTTTGCTATTGGGAGTTATTTAAATTAGACCAGGAGTTGGGGGAAGGAGGGAAACTGATTGACATGTATGTTTCATTTCTCATTATTATGGGGTTTTACTGTATTTCACTGAGTTAATCCTTAATACTTGAATTTTGATAGGAAGTGGATTATTTCCCATTTATTGTTATATAATTCCCAGAGAATTGTGAGCTTCCTAGAATGCCTACTGATATTTTCATCAATTTATTGAATACTTCTCGAATAGGATGCTTTTTGTTAACATGTTCTGCCTGTATCTTGAAGCAATAACATGTTCTCTGCTCAACTGCAATTAGTTTTATCCCAGGATGATATTTTTGATGTTTGTTACATCAAACATGGGCTCCTGGTAGACCTAAGTCTAGGACAAGGCCCCTACATCTCTGAACAAACAGCCTCATAAACCAAATAATTGCAGTGTAAACTCAGGCTTCCCATGGCACGTGAATTTTATTTTATTTTTTTTATCAATTTTTTAAAATGTTTACTTATTTATTTTTGAGAGAAAGAGAGAGAACAAGTAAGTAGGGGAGGGACAGAGAGAGAGGGAGACACAGAATCTGAAGCAGGCTCCAGGCTCCGGGCTGTCAGCACAGAGTCTGGCGTGGGGCTCCAACCCACAAACTGTGAGATCATGACTTGAGCTGAAGTCAGACGCTTAACCAACTGAAATAACCAGGCACCCCAATTTTATAAAATTTTGTGAGAAATTACTTATTTTTTAGATTGCATGTGATAGTATATAGCAGGCAAATTAATGAGCTGCTTAAAGCCTGACTAGGTCAGTAGAGTTTTTACAGGTATCATGATTTCATTTATTTTGTGGTATTTTCTGGTGTTGTCTGGTAATATAAGCCTCTGAATGTAGGAAGGATTGTAAAATTTGCTCAATGGATGCATCAGCCATTGTGCAGCTAGTTTGGGGGCGGGGAGGGGAAGCATTCTATGTTATTTCAAGCCAGCAAAAAACCAAAAAAACAAAAAACAAAAAACAACAACAACAACTGCAAAACAAAGCTTTTGTTCCCCTGCAGAAGGTTTAAGTGCTGTTTAAACTGTTTAGACAGGGGCGCCTGGGTGGCTCAGTCGGTTAGGCGTCCAACTTCACCCCAGGTCATGATCTCGCGTTTCATGAGTTCAAGCCCCGCGTCGGGCTCTGTGCTGACAGCTCAGAGCCTGGAGCCTGCTTTGGATTCTGTGTCTCCCCTTCTCTCTTCCCCTCCCCTGCTTGTGCTCTCTGTCTCTCAAAAAAATGAATAAATATTTAAAAAAAATTTTTAAACTGTTTAGACAAATGAGATTTCACTAAAACATAAGCATCAAACCTAAGAGATAATAGAATATTTGAGAAATATTGAGAAGTGGCTCACAAGATTAGCTTTCTCTATCACTGTTCATTAGTATTTTTAAATGTCACTGTTAGACTGTGGGACTCAATGGAATTTTGATCAAAATATCACACCCTTCATGTTGCTATTTAATAATTATTCCTGAAGAGTGTACCTTGCCCAGTGACACTAAGTATGTGTGTTCATGCAGCAAACTTGAGAAAGCCTCAATAATAATAGCATGCACTGCTTCTTTGATGTCACACGTTAATAGTAATGCATTTCATTTTCACAACTACCTTATAAGGTAGCCACAGAGAAGGTAAGTGACTAGTTCAAGATCCCGCTGTTAATAATATGAGATGGCTAATTGGGACAAAAGCCATCTAACTCCAGAGTACTTTGTTATGCTAGCTGCTTCATGTAGGTTTTTGGTTTTATTTTCTCTTGCCAACCTTTGTGATCTTGAATCACCATGGCAGATTGCTCTTGTGATTCAGTGGAAAGATCTGTAGATATGTACACCCATGAGTGGATTTACCTAGAACATCCTGTTTTGTCAGGGGATCATTTTCTTTCTGTATGTATTTATGATTAGCAAACTGTGGTGTTTGTGTAGAAAACATTAATTTGCAAATAGCTACTAGCTTATAGTAAGTAGATTTTAACAGTGGATTTGCACTGATTATTGATTTAATTTTATTAATTTTGCTTCATGGAATACATTTGTCTATTACTTGAAGGGATGTTTTCACTGATTAAATCTGAAGGGTAACATGGTAAGATTCAGATCATTTTCTAAAGATAAAGTTGCTATGACACTAGTAATCTCAAATAATGCTCATTAAATCACTTTGCACTATATCATGAATACTTAAGCAATGTGCCTTTTTAGCATAGAAGAAAACATCTCATGGAATTGCAGGTACTCTACTAATGTTTTGTTTTGTTTAGATGAACAATGTGACAACAGACTATTGTCTTGACATCATAAGGAAATTTGAAGTTTCAGAAGAAAATAAGACGAAAAATGTTCTTGGCATAGAAGGTAAAATAACTAATTTCTTAATTTCTCATTTTTCAGTTCAGTTTGCTAAGTTAAATTCTAGCAAAATTTTTAGTAAAAGAAGTCAGGAGATATTCATGGATTACAGGTGATTCAAATAAAACTCACAAAACAACATATTTTCCTATAAAACAGATGCCATGCTATTGCTATTTCTCTTACTTTGGCAATGATCATATGCATATTCTACTCTAAGCAAGTCAACCTGATGCCACCATGTGGGTGATAGATGCCAAGAAATATTTGGACTTCTCTCAAATGGCAAATTTTGGAAAGAGATTCAACCTGGTGATTTCAAAAAAGGAAATTTGGTCTTCAAATAACTAATCTATGACATTAGTGACTTTGAAAGTACAGGTTTCTTTAAAAATCTTGGCAATGAACTTTTTTTTACCTAGTTGGTAGCAGTGGAGATATTGTTGGAGCCACAAATTTTGTTAATACAGCTACTTCATTATATAGTTGAGGAAAGTGAAGCTCTCAAAGAAATTAAGTAATTTGCCCAGAGTTATATACTTAGAATGTAGCTTCAAGGATCTTGCACATAAATGTGAATATAGCTACATGTATGTGTAAGTTATATATACTTAAAATACGTGGGGAAATAAATTTCAGGCTGCTACCCAAGAGAAGAACAAATTTCAGGCAGAACCAATAATCTAATGAAGGACCGCCAAGGCCCCCCATTGCCCTCAAGACCATCCAAAGCCATGGTTTATCTTACTGTTTTTGATTCCTGGCCCCCCCCCCCCCCCCCCCACACACACACACACACTGGTTTCAGGCTTAGTGTGGACAAGGAGGTTTGGTACCACATGTTTACTTCCTGCGGTGGAGGGTAATTAAAAGAAAGGAATAATTTAAAACTTATATATATTAAGAAACATTTTAAAACACCTAGAGAAGAGAAACTAATTTGGGCCTTTTCTTTACCAAGAAATGAATGTTTTGCTTGGTGGGCCCCCTAAAATGGAATTAAACATGATTTCTACATTATTGTCATAAAGATAGGCATGAAGAAATTCTCCAGAGTCTCAGAGGATATTTACAGATACAGATACAGTTTCTTGAAGACTTGAAGCAATTTAACCTGATAAATTGGAATGTCATTCTACTTAAGTACTTGTGGTCATTCAAGTATTTATTCATGTATTAATGAATGCCTCTTCTACCTAGGTATTATGTTTTGAAAAACTGTAGAAAAACTGATCGGGTTTTCTACAAAATTGTTTGTTTGAGTATAGCTGATACACAGTGCTACACTAGTTCTGGGGGTATATCTTAGTGATTTTACAAATGTATAGCTTATGCTATGTGTAGCTACTGTCTGTCTTATTACGTCGCTATTACAATATCATTGACTCTAATCCTTAAGCTGCGCTTTTATTCCTATGACTTGTTAATTCCATAACTGGAAGCCTGGACCTCCCTCTCCCCTTCACCCATTTTGTCCAACCCCTCATCCCCCTCCCCTCTGGCAACCATCACTTTGTTGTCTGTATTTCTGCATAATCTTTAAACATTATTTTAAAGTTACAAATGTGCTAGCTATTCGCAGCATCTTCCGAAACCAATTTCAAAGTCAAATAACCACACTCTCAATTTAGGCTGTGCCTAACTTTTGACCTATTACTTCACCCATGGCACTAACAGTACTGTTTTTTAAATGAATAACTTATCAAACTGATGGTGGCACAGTGTATCACTTTGTGTAAAAATTGCTTTAACACTGCATCAGTAACCCATTAGATCATGCTGCATAATCCTAGCTTGAGTTCAGTAGCTATTGAATGGCTTTGGAGTAAGCCCTCTCTCATACTCAATCAAAATTCTTGAAAAGCCTACTTATTTTTCTGTAGGTTATGTTCACATTGCTATTCCCCAGTCATGTTTCAGTTTTTAACACTATTTGACCTGAATCAAATCTCTCATTGCCTTAGTATTCCTCATAGTACCTGTCCTGAGTGTAAGTAAGTAAGATAATCATAAAAACATACTTTAATTAAAAAAAATTTTTTTTAAATGTTTATTGATTTTTGAGAGAGAAAGAGAGAGACAGAGTGTGAAGTGGGGAGAAGCAGAGAGAGAGAGGGAGACCCAGAATCCAAAGCAGGCTCTAGGCTCTGAGCTGTCAGCACAGAGCCTGAACTGATTTTTTAATGTTTATTTTTTGAGAGAGAAATAGAGCATGAGTGGGGAAGGGGCAAAGACAGAGGGAGACACAGAATCTGAAGCAGGCTCCAGGCTCTGAGCACAGAGCCTGACGTGGGGCCCGAACTCATGAACCATGAGATCATGACCTGAGCCAAAGTTGGACGCTTAACCAACTGAGCCACCCAGGTGCCCTGCTATGAACATACTTTGATCTCTGTTGTCCCTGATGGAGTCAGTTAAGTACACTTTGAAAGCTAAAGTACTTTACTCTCTCTTTCTTCCAAAGGGTTCACGAACTTCATGCGTAGTCCTGCTTGTGACATATTTAATCCATTGCACCATGAAGTGTACCAGGACATGGATCAGCCTCTGTGCAACTACTACATCGCTTCCTCTCACAACACATACCTGACGGGGGACCAGCTCCTTTCCCAGTCCAAAGTGGACATGTACGCACGGGTGCTACAAGAGGGCTGTCGCTGTGTGGAAGGTTTGTGCTTCGTCTGAGCTCTGCTGTGTGTTGATGGAGACTTAAAATATGTACTCACACTAATCAGAACCATTTTTCTGCTTATTGTAGAGTCATTCTTTACTCATGATGCTCTCTGGATCCTCCTTATTATCCAATCAGGAGGAGAGAGAGAGGGATGTACTAGAAGTTAGGAAGCACACCTTCAGTTGCTAAAAAATTGTGATGAAAATGAAAGTTTTCCTAGAAAGATTTTTTTTAATTTAAACAATGACAAAGATAGTTCAGGATAACTTTTTTTTTTTTTTTGAGACACTTCATCAGTCAGCAACATTTATTAAATTTCTTGTGGGGTCTTGATTGTGAGGACACAGATATAGGACATGGTTTCTGCCTTCAAGGAGCTGACAATCTTATAGACTGGGTGGCCATTAAAAACAGTAGTACAACATGAGAATTCCTCCAGGAAAATCATACACATATTGAGAAGTGTTGGTACAAAGAGTAAGATGTGAAATAAAATGCAATGAGAAATAGGTAGGCTGGGAAAATAAACTTGGGTCAGTCATAAAGAGGTAAAGGATTTGAGTGCTGTAGTGAGAAATTTCAGCTCTAGCTTTTGGTAACGGGTTCATTGAAAGGTTTTCATACATATGGTGATATGATCAGACTTGCAGTTTAGAAAGATCATTTGGGTCACTATGTGGGAGGACAAGTTTTTTAGAATATGTGTTTGTGGCAGGGAAGAAGAGTGAAGCTAGATAGAGCAAAGAGAATGGTAGGAAGGCTATTACAGTGATTCCAAGGAAGGGTTCACTGGACCGAGTGAGTTGGAGAGACAATTGCGTAGATATTAAAGAAGTAAACTCAGCAGGACCCAATGCAAGAAGTAAAGGATGTAAGGAATGAGGGTGAGAGCTGTAGTAAATGAATGGTGCCCTCACATTATGTGGGAAATCTGGGGGGAAGAGCATTAACGAGTTCAGTTTTCCATCAGTTGAGTTTATAGTGACTTTGTAACATTTACGTGGACATTTTTATCAGTCGGTTGGATAATAATATCTGAACTCAATGGAAAGATCCAGGCAAGATAAAGATAATTTAATTCTGTGTTTTACTTTTGTATTTCTGTATGAATGTATGAATGTATGTATGTATGTATGTATTTATTTATTTATTTATAGAACGAGACCACGAATTGGGGAGAGGGTCAGAGGGAGAGAGAGGGAGAATGAATCTTAAGCAGGCTCCATGCTCAGTGTGGAGCCTGATATGGGCCTCGATCCCACAATGCTGGTATCATGACCCGAGCTGAAATCTAGAGTTGGACACTCAACTGACTGAGCCACCCAGGCACTCCACAATTCTGAGTTTTGTATGTGATATTTGAGATCATGAAAGTGTACAAGATCACTACAGAGATGAGTGGACAAGTGAATGAGGCCTGAGTAGTGAAGTGATCCAGCATTTAGATGTAGGAAGAGCAAGGTTAACCAATGGGGATTAACTTAGAATGGTCACTGGGTCCTAAGGGATGAAATGGTCATAAATTTCCCATGTAACAGAAAAGTAAAATAAGGTAAAAATTAATTATCCAATCTGGTTGCATTTAACAGCTAGGAGGTTATTGGTGTCTTAAAAAAATTTTTTTTAATGTTTTATTTATTTTTGAGAGTGAGGGTAGGAGCAGGATTAGGGGAGGGACAGAGAGAGAAGGGAACAGAATATCCGAAGCGGGCTCTGGGCTGATAGCAGCAAGCCTGATATGGGGCTAGAACTCACAAACTGTGAGATCATGTCCTGAGCTGATGTTGGATGCTCAACCAGCTGAGCCACCCAGATGCCTCTGGTGTCTTTTGATAGATAGTTTTGGTGACATGTTAGTGAGAAGTTGGGGGTAGCTAATCTGCTATGGGTTAGTCACTTGGCATTTTTCTGCAGTAGAAGAAAACTGGATGATACAAGTTTGGGAGATTTTGACACTTGGAAGAAGAGAAAATGAGGACACAGGTTTTGTTTTTAGATGGGATAAGGGGACCAGATTTTGAAAGGGTTCATGTCTGATAGCCTGTCTTTTCTCTGGGATGAGAGCATCATCTACTAAGTGTAAAGTGAGTGGAAGTTAGCTTGGAGGCTTAAGAAGATCAACAAACAACGGGAGAGGAGTTGACAAGATAAACTGGGAAAGTTCCTAGCTAGTTTCAAAAACAGTCTTAAAACAGTCTGTTTGTTATACAAGATCTGCATGTTTAGATTCCTCCCACCTCACTCCCATCAGATTAGATATAGGAGCAGTGAAGATAGATTATAAAATTGATCCATGCCTCTAGATTTCTAGGTCATATAAAATATCTTCAAGGTGTTGGTGAGCACTCTTAAGTAGTCAGTAGGTCGGTGAGTCTAAGAAAGGAAAATAAATGAATAAGGGGCCATTAATGAGGTAAGGAAACTAGAAAACTCCAAGAAATAGAAATATGGGGAAAGTTGTCATCACACACACACAAAAGAAGAGCAGAGAGTTGTTATCACAGAGCGCGGGCTTTTGGACGTAGTTACAGGTGACGACTGTATCCAGGGTGTGTCATGGGTGGGCATGAATGAAGTAGAGTGAGGATGGGACTGTTAGCATTGGAGAGGTCAAAAGTAAAAAGATGGAGTAAGTTGCCCACCTGTACTTTTACCTCACAAAGGATGTTGACAGGTAGATTAAATGTTAAAAATTTTAAAGATTAACAGTTGGAGATTAAAAACTAAGCCAGATATTTAAATGCAAAAAAAAAAAAAATACTATAGGAAAGACGCTTGGAAGATTACAGAAAGGTAGAGTTGGATAAAGTGAGGTTCAAAAGTAAGGAGATTTTTTTTTTCTTAATGGATGTAGGAGAAAAAATGTTTAAAAATAGCAATAAAGGCCTAGAGAAAAATTAAAAATAGATCTACCCTGTGACCCAGCAATAGCACTGTTAGGAATTTACCCAAGGGATACAGGACTGCTGATGCATAGGGGCACTTGTACCCAATGTTTATGGCAGCACTTTCAACAATATCCAAATTATGGAAAGAGCCTAAATGTCCATCAACTGATGAATGGATAAAGAAATTGTGGTTTACATATACAATGGAATACTACGTGGTAATGAGAAAGAATGAAATATGGCCTTTTGTAGCAACGTGGATGGAACTGGAGTGTTATGCTAAGTGAAATAAGTCATACAGAGAAGGACAGATACCATATGTTTTCACTCTTACGTGGATCCTGAGAAACTTAACAGAAGACCATGGGGGAGGGGAAGAAAAAAAAAAAGTTAGAGAGGGAGGGAGCCAAAACATAAGAGACTTAAAAACTGAGAACAAACTGAGGGTTGATGCCGGATGGGTACTGAGGAGGGCACCTGTTGGGATGAGCACTGGGTGTTGTATGGAAACCAATTTGACAATAAATTTCATATTTAAAAAAAATAAACAAATTAGACATAAAAATTAAAAAAAAAAGCCCTAGAGAATGACTCTTGGTCTGTGATTTACACTAAAAAACATCTGTGGAGAAAAGTAGTGTCCTCCAAGGTAAGCTGATTGTTAAGATGAGGAGGTTGAAAGAGAATTCCAAAAAGAGTAGGATGATAGAAGGGAGTTTGTGATGGAATGGAGATTCCATGGAACAAAGGGGAATCACTTTTTGGTGGGGATGTGCTGGGAGTTAGCAGTAGATAACAGCACATCCTGGGCTGGTGAAACAGTGTAGGGGAAATGAATAAAGCAATAGGGTGATAAGGCTAGTAACTAGATGGGCCTTTGTCATATAGTTTCTGACATGTTATCAGGGTCAATTAACATTTTAAAACTGGACAGGCATTAAGAACTGTCTACATACAGAGCAGTTAGAACCAGTACAAATTTAGTGTTCTGGAAATTTATGGTTTAAGAGATGTCATTTTTGCAGTCAATGCAGAGAGCACCTATTGACAATGAGTGACTGACAATTGAGTAGCTTAAGCAACTAATGAAGATGCTTCTAAAATATTAACATAAAGAAAAACCTTTTAGAAGATCTCGAGATGACATTCTGCTCTCAGCCATTATTCAACCCTTTGTTCATTCAGTACTCAGGAAGTTTTACATGTCTGACATGCACAGAGATTCCCTGGGCAAAAAGCCTCTTTGGATTCACAGTGATGGTTGCCTATCATCTTAAATGGTGACATTTCCTTGGAGGCCAAGTATGGAAAATGACTTGTAGTGACTCCATGAAATGATAGTTAACTCCAGACAGTTTTGCAATTTTGTTAAGTGCTGTGTCCCGTATGGTATTTATTTTGCTTTTCAGGTCCTCCAGGTACCTGGTCTTCTCTTTTTTGCTTTTTTAGTCAAAAATCAGCGTCCTACCCAAGCCCAACCATGTTCCCATGATCAACTCCTTATACTGAATTAGCACATCTAATCCTCCAGCTTAGTTTTGCCTATTAAGAAGGAAAGTTATCTGATTAAGACAATTTATAGCAAGGTACAAATGATTTTTAGTCTTAGCCTTTTTTAGTGTCTTTTGATTTTAAAATGAGAATGTTTAGAAATTGTGTGCAGTAGATGTTATTGAATATGGGCCTTCCCTTGTACGTCCCTTCTTTCTTCCTAACTGCCATTCACCAAAGTAATAGAAAGAAGCTACTTGGCTCTCCTTTTCTAGTAGGAGCTTGTCTGCTCCAGATATTCACACAAGCTGAAGATATATACAGTTACGGTGTAATTTTAAAGGACACGCAATCTGTCAAATATCTCCCTTACCAGTTCATGTCAGTAAATCCCTCCCCTTGTATTTGGTTTACTTGAAGTTATTTCTGTTGAAATAATCTGTAAGTGGACAGTGAAAGTCAAACTACTATTTCTGGAAGGTTTTTGTTGAGGACAAGAATTATCTTTGCTTGGGAGACTTGATCAGCTTTGTCCTTGACCTATTTCCTGTTCCAAATTAGGGTTATCACTTTGGCTTTGAATGTACTGTAGGAAGGAACTACCATGATTTCAGCCCCTTTTGTGAGTTAGGTCCTGAGTGAGTGCTTTCTATACATTCTCATTTGATTCTTACAGCCTTAAGGGGGATAGAATAATCTCCTTAAGAGGATACCCCATCTTGGAGTAGGTTAAGTGGCTCAAGTTTCCATAGCTGGGAAGCTTGCAACCTGAGGTTTTAACTGAAGTTGATTTAACTCCCCTGCTCCACTTTTCCCTGGGAAGTCTATGTGCTTTTTGGAGGAGGAAGTTTGAATGGCATGATCAGCCCTAACACGGATCAAATGACAGTCATCAGTCACATAAGGAAAGCTAGAAAAACTGAAGTGAAGCACTGAGGGGACGTTGGCTTGAGAAGAAGGAATTTGCTTGGTTCAAGATTAGGACTACCGTCTAACTAGATGTTCCCAAAGACTTAGAATTTGATGACATGATCTTTTGTGCTTTCCTAACAACTTCTGTCAGCGCTGTGCTTTCGAGATCTTAGTTCGCATCTGAAGTTTGGATCTGGAGACATCAGTGTATATATACCCAGTGATATGTCATCTACCTTGGGTCCAGATGAAGCTGTTTTTACTCCTAAATAGATGGAGCTAAGATTTAAAGAACCTGATGTATAGAGTGTAGCAGGTCATGGATTGAAAATCTCGGTTACCACAGACATTTTTCTGAAGCAGCTTTTGCCAAGGATAGCACTTCAAGGTAGAGAATAATGATTCTGGACAGGTTCTTCATGGTATTGTGACCTGAAGAATCTCTCCACTTTCAAGCTTCTGGTTTTATAATGTTGTGTTTTCCATCTCCATTAGTACAGCTGTAGGAATGTCTTTGGTAAAGATACATAGAGAGTATTGGGGAAGACTAATAAGTCTTTTTTGGTGAAGTGGGCTTGTCAGCAAATCAATTTGAGAACACTTTTTACATGGCCTTACCTTCCCTTGATTTTCAGCCCAAGTTGCCTAATAAATATGGATGTTCTGTCCAGGGGATTTTCACTCTCATTATGGAACTGATGTTGCATCACTGCTATAATTGGTTTACAACCTTTCCTGTTATCTCTGGAAGTGCTATCAGGATGGAGTACTTTTAAGTTCCATTATGAAAAGCTGTCATCTTAGCTGCTCGTCTAGGCTGCAGAACTAACCACCTCTTTGTCCAAGTGCTTTCGGGGGGCTCTAATGTGTGATGTGATTGAAAAATGGGCCACTGGCATTTTTGTGGGCATGGGAATTAGTTAGAGGGTTTCTACCTTGCTAGCATTCCCATTACAGCATTAGTTCTTACAGGAAACTTCCCTGTCATTTGAACTTGGCTATGATTGCCACATGTTAGGATGCTGGTACCATTTGGGAGTGTGGTTATCCTTATTCACCGGATAGATGATGAAATAGATCTGAAGTGTGAACATTTTTAGAAGAGCTGTCCTTGACTATGGATATTCTGCCTATGTTTATAAATAATAGGAAAAGAGCACCTTATTTCATGATCCATGTGGTTTAAGAGCTATTTTTATGTGTACATGACAATCAAATAAGGCATAGCATTGCCTTGTCTACATTCATTCTTTTTGAAAGGGTATTAGTTCATTTATGAGGAACCGTTATGCCGCCTTTCCTCCACAAGGGGGCTAAATAACAGTATAAATTAATCAAAGTACGTACGTTTGAAACATCTCTGCCTTCTTTCCACACCCATATCCAAAGACAAATTAAAGAATATCAAGTACATGTCAAAAGATGGATGGAGCTTCTCTTCTTAGAAAATGTCTTTGATACATATGACCTCATTTGCAGGCCCAAAGGAATAATACAGTTCTTCATGCTAGTATCTCCAAACCTTTGATCTTCTCAATGGCATCTTTATTCTTAAAATTTGTTTTTTATATTCCTATGGTGTTAACCTTGAAAATTTTTTTCTCCTTTTACCTTTTTCATTTTTTGCCCTAAGGATAATTTATAGCCAATGTTTAATTGTAATATAGGTGACTGTAGTAGGGAACAGAACTAATGGGATCTCTCTCTTATATATGAGAGAGAGGAAGAATGATTTTAATAAATTCGCTTACGTGATCATGGGGATTTCCTAGTCTGAAATCTGTATAGCATGCCAGCAGTTTGGAGACTTACATTACAGTCTTTAGAAGAATTCCTTTTTCAGGAAATGGGAGTCTTTACTCTTCAGACCTTCAACTAATTGATGGGGCCCACCCACCTCATGGAGCATAATCTACTTTACCCAAAATCTATTGATTTAAATGTTAATCGCATGTGACAAATATCTTTACAGCAACATCTAGACTGGTACTTGATCAAATAAGTGGGCACCATAGTCTAGCAAAGTTGACACATAAAATTTACCATCAAATCACATTATGGTTATGGTGAACAATTTGAAAGTATTAGAATAAATAAACATAGCATCTCCTGACATAGTATACAAAGCACACATATGAGGAAGGTACTAAAATAAAGAACAGGTGTAGTCATGAAATGTCTGGCCCTAATTAAAAGTCAGAATTTTAACTGGCATTCCATTAGCCAAAGAATGTTTGGCTCGTGTTGTAATTTAAAAACTAGATTAATTACTGATATTTAAAAATTGGGAAAACTCACAGGAGTAATGTCTAGATTTTTGATTTCTCTCGGCTCTGGCAACCAGAGCTACCAGACTACCACAAGGAAGGGCAATGTCATGAGAGCTGGCAGGATTCTTTGGGGGGTCCTAGCTTAGCCTTGACTGGGATTTAGATACGGAAAGTGAAAGAGGGCATTTTGGTTGGCCTTAAATGAAAGACACAAAATCATGGAGGTAGGATCCTATGTGAGGAAACGTGTGTAACGGAAGAACAAGTCTGTGAGTTCAGGGGTAGGAGAAAATAAGATCGATTTGTCAGACAGAAGCTAGGATATTAATTAAGGCAATGGTGGTTCCTTTAAGAATTAAACCTAAAATCTCTGTTCCTTGAAACAGAGGAAGTTTATTTCTTGCTTATGTAAAGTCCAAAATAGGTGTTCCTTACAGGTGAGTCTTTCAAGCAATGATTTAGGGGTCTGGGCTCTTTCCATCTTGTGGCCATGCCATCTTCAGCACAGGTCTTCTGCAGCGATAGCAGAAGCTGAGAAAGTCTGGATGGCTTTGTAGGGAAAGTTTTCACAGACCAGACCTGGAAGTGGTGCACATAATTTCTGCCCACAATTCGATGGCCACACCCTGCTGCAAGGGAAGGCTGGGCAGTGTAGTCCAGCTGTGTGCCAGGGCGAAAGTGGATACAGACTGAGTGAAGGGCTAGCCAGTCTGTAGTACAAGAGATAAGGACCTTGGGGTTAAGCAGGCAGGAGGAGCTATAGGATATTAATAAATTCAGCCTGTGTCTACTGAGTACCTACTGTGTATGTGTTGGATGCTGTGTTATGCACTGAGTAGGCTTCTGAGCAAAGGAACAACGTGGTGAAAGCATTGTTTTGAGAAACTAGTCTGGTGGTAGAGTGTAAAACAAAGAAGACAAACTCTAAGGGTGGATGGTGAGGAAGTGGTTGTCTTTCTCTAGCTGGGAGCCATTGAAGCTGTCTATACATATAACAATATCAGCATTATCAACAACAATCATAATTACTATGTATCATGCAGTATTATAAGCAGCTTTACATATACTTAGTCATCACTCAAACTTATGATGCAAATGCTACCATGATTTTCTTTCATAGGTGAGGAAAGCAAGGCTTTAAATGATTAAATCATTTGCCCATGTTGATATGAATCTTGGCAGGGCCTGAGGGTTTGAACTTAGGAAGTCAGTGTTATTTTAGAGCTATTGTGGAATTAATAAAATGAAAATGTAATAGAAACCTAATGAGTTTAAGTGAGGAGTAATGAAAAACCCTGTTATCGATTTGGGAAGGCCACTGCAGCTTCTTAAAAGACCTTGGTAAACTGAAGAGGAAGAAGTGAAATTAGAGGAGCAACCTGTTAAGAAATATCACTACCCTTGGGCCTCTTGATTGGATTTAGATCGATTTCTAATGAGCATTCTTGGTAAATGCTGGGCTGCTTGTGAATGTGACATCTTTGTTAACTGTAAGTACTCAGAAACAAATCACTTACTATCTTTAATTCCTTATTCTGACAAATATGCCAGAACACCCATCTCTCCGTTTGACATCTTTGTCATCATCATAATAGGCATAATCTCAAAGAGTAAAATAATGTTTGTCTGATATTGCCAGCAATATTAGCAAAACCAGAAACTTTGTGTTGTTGATGTGAAGTTCTGTTTTTGACAGTTGACTGTTGGGATGGCCCAGATGGAGAGCCAGTAGTACACCACGGTTATACTCTCACTTCAAAAATTCTCTTCAGAGATGTTGTGGAGACCATCAACAGGCATGCCTTTGTGAAGAATGAGTAAGTATAGCGACAGTTGGGAGCTAAGCCAGCATAGAGAGCATTGGCTGATGTCCCATGACTACCACACCACACACTCTTGCCTTGAGTCTTCATCTCCCTTTCTACTCCCCTCATTCTCTCCCTCCTTGCCAACAAAACATTGTGAGCAAATAATAAGGGCTCCATGTTTGTACTTTCTCATGCTCCATTTATTATGTACTCCATTCTCTCTCAAGACATTGCTTCCTTGAAGCATGTTCTTGCAAAGACTGACCTCAAAATTTCTATAGAGTGTTCGTAAAGTTTGGAAACACAGGTTACTGTACATGATAAAGAGTTTGTTGATATTATATTAACATACAGTAAAATAGTAACAGCTAGGTTTTCAGACTTGCTGGATGGTCCTATATATACCGAAGTGTCTAGCATCCTTGTGTTACTTGACTCCTCCTTGGCATTGGATAATGGTGACTCTTTTCTCCTCAATACTTGCTTTTTTGGGGCTTCTATTATAACATTCTCCTCTATGCTGTCATTGCTACTCTCTTGGTTTTGTTTGTTTGGCCTATGATCTTCTATTCCATTTCCTCATTCCTTTACTCACTATTTCTTAAGTTGTTGCCATTGTTCTCCTTTTGGGTTGTTTAATTATATGTCCAGAACGTTTACCTGAGTTTCAGAGGTGTGTAGCAAAATTCTTAGTAAAAATTCATCTGAGTGTCCCATACATACCTCGGAATCAACAAATGTCATTATTTATTCAGATATTTAATGGTGCCTACTCTAAGTCAGGCATACTGTAACAGGTGCAGAGAGGCACGACCCTGAACAAAAGAGATGACTCTTACCATCATGGAGCTCACATCTCAAGCCAAAGTCAGCATTTCATTCTGCCGAACCTTCTCTTGCTCTGTTTCCTTCCAATTTTTTTTAATATTCATTTATTTTTGAGAGACAGAGAGAGAGAGAGAGAGAGAGAGAGAGAGAGCAGGAGAGGGGCAGAGAGAGAGGGAAACACAGAGTACGAAGTAGGCTCCAGGCTCTGAACTGTCAGCACAGAGCCCAATGCATGGCTTGAACCCATAAACCGTGAGATCATGACCTGAGCCGAAGTTGGACGCTTAACCAATTGCGCCACCCAGGCGCCCCTCTTTATTTCCTTTTAGTTAGGAGTAGCACTCACCTAGTCAGTGTCTTTAGCCAAAAACTGAGTCATTCTAAATTCAGCCAATTCTTGTCAGTTATACTTTCTAAATTATCTTTTGACTCCATTGCCTTCTCTTTATTTCTCTTTGGGACATTGTCCTCACTGGTGCAATGTTTTCCTTTCTGAAACTATAAGCATGATGTTGTATTCTTAAAGTCCTTCAAAAGCTCCCTGTAGTACACAGTCATGTCTTATGTGCCCTTCAAGGTTTGGCCTCTTCTTTCTCTTCCAGGGTCTTCTTCCACCAATGCTCCACAGAGATGGAGGGTTCTTTCTTTGTCTTTCAGATCCTCTGGTGACCCCAGTTCTTTCACATCTCCCTACCTTCCATATGCTGTTCCCTCTGCCCAGCACACTCTTCCTCATTACTCCACGTGTCTAATTCTTATTCATTCTACAAGACTGCTTAAACATTATCCCTCTGGCAAACTTACTGTTACACTGATTTAAATGTTCCTTTCTCTGCTCTTAGCATTTTGAGCATATTTCTGTTATAGCTATATAGCACCCTCTTAAAATTGTTGGCTTCCTTCCTTCTTTTGAGTCTTTAAGACCAAGACCTCATTGAAAATATGAGGCTATGTCTTATTCACTCTTTTTTATTTTTTTAAAGATTTTTTAATGGTTATTTTTATTAAAATTTTTTTTTACATTTATTTACTTTTTGAGAGACATAGAGAGACAGAGCACAAATTGGGGAGGGGCAGAGAGAGGAGACACAGAATCTGAAGCAGGCTCCAGGCTCTGAGCTGTCAGCACAGAGCCTGACACGGGGTTCGAACCCACAAACCAGAAGATCATGACCTGAGCCAAAGTCGGACACTCAACTGACTGAGCCAACCAGGCACCCCTGTCTTATTCATTCTTTATTGCCTAGCAGATGCCTGCACTATACCATAAAGCTAAGAAATGATTTTTGAATAAAAAGAAAATTACATTTGCATAAAATCAATTTTATAGAATTTAGTGGCCTTGAAAATTTTTAATATTTGGTCTTCTTATTTATTAACCATGAGGTTAAAAATGCCGTTTTAATGAGAGACACTTGCTGCATGGCAGGTTTAGTTTATGGTATCTGCTATATGGAAGAACCCCAAGTACTGAATTCTGATGGGTCTCTTCTACCCTGATTGCTACTAGATTTGGCAAAGTTGATGAAGTGATTTTGCCATTATTTTCCAAAATGTGAAGTTGGGTGTTGAAAAGATGTGCCACTTTGGAGGACCCTTTGATAACTTGACAGTGCTTCAAGTTTGGGAATACTTAGAAAAGCACTTCACATTAAAAGTTACTATGCTTGTTGAGTACATTTTGAAAGTTCAGTCTTTTTCCTTTCTTTCTTAGGCCTTCCTTATACCATGCATTTTGGACCATATAATTCCTTGTCATGGGGAACTGTCTTGTTTATTGTAAGATAGTTAGCAGCATCCTTGACTTCTAGACACTAAATGTCAGTAGTACTCCTTCCCTCCCTCATATTGTGACCACCAAAAATGTCTTAAGATGTTGACAAATTATCTTTCTGGGAAGGGTGCCATACAGTCTCCCCCCTCCCCTGTTGAGAAGCACTGCTTTATGTTTAGCATCATTAAACACTAATAGGCTTTTTATAAACAGATTAATAATTTATTTACTTATTTTTTAAGTTTATTTATTTAGAGAGAGAGAGCGAATCTTAAGTAGGCTTGCATTGTCAGTACAGAGCCCGATGCAGGGCTCAAACCCATGAACCATGAGATCGTGACCCGAGCCAAAATCAAGAGTCAGATACTTAACCAACTGAGCCACTCGGAGCCCCAAACAGATTGATAATTTAAAAATTCGTTGTTAGAACTCCTTGATGTGATTGCATAGACAATCTCTTGCTAGTTTGTTGTTCTTTTTCTCTCTAACACTCTGGGATAAAACCTATGTGGTTGCAAGAGCAAACAGATTATAGCGAGATAACCCACTCCAGTCACAAAGGTTCGTCTCCGATATTACCTTTGGCATCAGGTTTTACTAATGGGGAAAGAATGCAGTTTCAGGAGGTCATAACCCTTTCTGTGGAGCATGTGCTATTGTCAGACAAGCCCAGAAATAAATTGTTTTTCTCTACATAGATGTATTAGCCAATTTAAATATTGGCTTTTGTACTCTGAAAAATAGATATTGCCTATTACTTCAGAAGATATGTGATAGAAAAGTAGAAAAAAAAACCACAACAAGCTAATTTTGAAATAATTTCTTACTCTGAAGAAGAAAAAAAATCAGAAGAAGAGTAAGATCAGTAATTAGTCCTTGTTCCCTTTCTGCCTTGGCCACCAGCTCCCCAGGCTGTCTTTGGTAATCAGTCTGCTTGGGTTTCACATACTCTGCACAGAAATCTGAGGGCTTGTGGGGAGTGAATGCTTGACTTTTTTTCCTTTCTAAAAGTAAAGACTAGTATATAGTTTTATACAAATGATTTTAAAATGCTTGGCATAGGATGCTATAAATCACAAAATTCCATTATGATATTTTATCCTCAATAGTAATTTTCAAACTGGGGGCTGATAATATATTTTTAGAGTAAATGTCTGCACATAATGATACACTGTGGTCTCTTAGACACTTATAGACTTTTTTTTGAAAATTGAATTTATTTAAGTTTTCATACTGAAGTTTATTTTTTTAGTATAGTTGACACACAATGTTACATTAATTTCAGGTGTACAACATGGTGATTGGACAAGTTTACACATTATGCTATCTATGCTCACCACAAGTGTAGCTACCAACCGTCACCATACAACATTATTACAATATCATTGACTGTGTTCCTTTTACTGTGCCTTTTATTCCCATGACTTTCTCAATTCATAACTGGAAGCATGCATCTCCCACTACCCTTCGTCCATGTTGCCCCACCCCTCGCCCTCCTCCCCTCTAGCTACCATCACTTTGTTCTCTGTATTTATAGGCCTGATTCTGCTTTTTGTTTGTTTATTCATTTGTGCTTTTTTTTCTTAGGTTCCGTATATGAGTGAAATCATATGGAATTTGCCTTTCTCAGTCTTATTTCACTTAGCATAATACCCTTTAGGTCCATCCATGTTATTGCAAATGGCACAACCTCATCCTTTGTTATGTCTGTGTAATATTCTAGTGTGTGCGTGCGTGCGTGTGTGTGTGTGCATACCACATCTTCCTGATCCATCTGTCTATCAGTGGACACTTAGGTTACTTCCATATATTGGCTATTGTAAATAATGCTACAATAACATACGGGTGTGTGTGTTTTCAAATTAGTGTTTTGGGGTTTTGGGGGTTGAAGGCCAGTAGTGGAATTATTAGATCGTATGATATTTCTATTTTTATTTTTTTGAATCTTCATACTGTTGTCCACAGTGGCTGTACCAGCTTACATTCCCACCAACTGCATATACCTCTATATTGACACTTGTTATTTCTTGTGTTTTTGATTTTAGCCATTCTGACAGATGTTAAGATGATATCTTATGTAGTTTTGATGTGCATTTTCCTGATGACGAGTGATGTTGAGCATCTTTTTATGTGTTTGTTGGCCATCCTACATCTTTTTTTTTGGAAAAATGTCTATTCAGGTCCTTTGCCCATTTTTAATTGGATTTTTTGGGGGATTGGTGTTGAGTTGTATGACTTCTTTTTATATTTTGGTTATTAACTCCTTTTTGGATATATCATTTGCAAACATCTTCTCCCATTTAGCGTAGGATACCTTTTTGTTTTGTTTGTTGATGGTTTCTTTCATGCAGAAAAGCTTTTTATTTTGAAGTAGTTCTAATTGTTTATTTTTATTATTTTTCCCTTATTATTTATTTTTTTATTTCCCTTGCCTTTGGAGACCTATCTGGAAAAATGTTGATATGGGTGATGTCAGAAAAATTGCTGCCTGTGTTCTCTTCTAGGACTTTTGTAGTCTGAGGTCTAACATTTAGATCTTTAATCCATTTTGAGTTTATTTTTGGGTGTACTATAACAAAGTGGTCCAGTTTCATTCTTTTGCATGTTGCTGTTCAGTTTTTCTCAGCACCATTTATTGAAGATTATATGTTCTTTCCTCCTTTAGATTTTTGAATAGATAAGACAAAATTACATTATATGAGTTTTTTTATTTAGGCTTATCTCTCTTAAAATTTTCTCTCTTTTTCTTTTAAAAAAGACATAATGTATGTACCTGTTTTAAAAGCAAAATATTAAATGAGGGCATCCCACATGATGGGTATTCTGCTCAGCCCTGGCAAAATATATTTGGTTAGAGGAGTTTCTTAAAAACTGCTCCTTTCATCTTTCTCATTTCAGTCAGTACTGCTTTCACAAATACTGTCATTAGGACTATAAGAGCATAGTGAATATAGAGTGATTTTCAAACACCCCTGTGAGTTGCCTATACTTGATGCCTTTAGAATATGTCGCTATCCTCTTAGGTTCCCGGTCATACTGTCCATTGAGAATCACTGCAGTGTCCAGCAACAGAGGAAGATTGCTCAGTACCTGAAAGGAATATTTGGAGACAAGCTGGACCTGTCATCTGTAGACACAGGAGAGACCAAACAGCTTCCAAGCCCTCAGAGTTTGAAAGGCAAAATCCTAGTGAAGGTAATTACCTCCAGAAATGCAATGAAAGGCATTAATGACCAACTCAGCCCTCCCTCCCTTAAGGACTAAAAACTGGTTTATCAGGAGAATAATAGAGTTAATCCATGAAGGGTCGCCTAGATTTGCGTTTGCATCTTGTTCCAATTTATTAATAGTTATACCTTCAGAAAAAGCTTGTTACTGACTAACCACATATTTTGGGAGTTGTTTCTGTGAAGTGAGAATATCAATACTGTAAGCCAAATGTTTAATATTTGAGTCTGTTATAGTTTACACTGGCCAGAAGTATGTGCATAGGAGCGAGAGAAGCCTCCTTGTGTCCACATCTGAAAGCATTTCTTTCAGATTCTTCTCTCCCATTTCAAGCTCCAATAACTGTCAAAAAAAAAAGAAGGGGGGAAAAAGAAAAAAAACAAACAGTCTTTACGGTTGATCAGCCCTTGGTTATGTAAGTGAGAAGAGCTCACTTGAAAGCAGAGCATAGGCACAGACATAATGCCCCACAGGACTCATGTGTATGTGAAGGAGCAGTAGGTGAAGAGAATGACATTTTATGAACAGATTTTCTGAGGGAGGAAATTTACTACCTGCAATGAGTATTATTAATATGAAGAATAGCCAGAAAAACAGTTACTTGAAATCTCACAGGGCTGACTTTGTGATTTTACTTAATTCCTGTTAATTCTACGTGTTTGGAATAAATCCACCTTGGATAGTTGTATTATTTTGATACCAAAAACCTAAGGAAGAGCAAGAGGGTATTAATATTCAAATCGGGTCATATTTTACTTAACAGAAATGTGTACCAAAAAACCAGATATCACAAAGGAGGCATAGGAAAGTCAAACAATGTAATTTCCTAGGAATAGTTTAATAGGGTTTCTAACGGAGGGCAGCAAATAGGAAAGATGTGAAATATTCATCTTTGGAATAGGTCAAAACCCATTTTTCTATCAGTTAAATGAAAATTACAGACTGAATTCATCAAAGAGGTATTGTCAGGCATTTGTATGTGTGACAGCATTTCAAATAAAAGCTCCAAATAATGTAAGAGATAACATTAAGGTCAATTTTCCTGAAATCTTGCTAAAGCAAACTCTTGTGGTAAAAACTGATTGCTGGGTTAGAAAGCTAAATGTCACCTTAGTAGCCTTGTAAATGTTTCCATGTTTCCTGTAGTCTTTAGCAAGCAGTCAGAAGGTTAAACGCAGAGTAAGTCCATTTGATTGAAATGCTTCCCTTTTGGACAGTGGAATTTAAGACATTTGATATGCACTGAGTCCCTTCTGCATAATTGGACTTTGGGTCATTTGTCATAGAATGTCCTAGAGCTTATGGGCACCAGGATGCACCAGCTGATCTGGGGCACTCAGTGGGAGGAGTGGCAGCAGTGTGGACTGCGAGCATATGAAGGCATCTAAGGTTCATTCGCTAGTAGCAATGTTCTTCAGACTTTAAGAAGATCTCCTAGATCTATGGACCAACGCATTTCCATTTGAAGCAAAAATAAAGGAATGGGTTTTCCTACGTACCTTTGGCATCAGAGCAACCTTTGAACCGAAAGGCACCATTTAGTGGCCAATTAACACTTTAGAGATTGACAAGTTGTGTATTATTATAATTATAATACACATGCTTTCCAAGTATATATATACACACATATCTCCTGAAAAGTAAAGAAAAGTTTGCTTTTGAACAAAAATAATAACAAACAGTAATTTTCCGTAGATTCTTACTGCCAAAAGAAACTGTAACTATTTGGTCTAAGCTTCTTACTTTTTACAGATGTGAATCACAGAGTCGTTACCACTCTTCTTGGGTCATATAGCTTAGAGCTGAATGGTAGCTATCATTCCAGTCTCTAGCAATACTTGTATGTATCATGGACCAGTTAATCTAATTCTTGATAACTCCTGCATGAAATAGTATGTAGATCGGAAAGAGATCCCTAGAAGACAACTGTACATTCTTTGTTTGTATCTACTGGACCACAGCTAAGTTCCTTAAGTCACCTTAAGTTCTGCCTTAATTTATTCTATAATTTTCCTTAGATGTAACTGTTGATAAGAAGCATCAAGAAACAATGTTCTGTTGCATTGCGTTTCTTCCTATTTGCCTGGATAAATTACTTTTGAGAACCAGAAATATGGAAGAGTTGGTAAAAAATATAGCCCTCGTATCTTTTAATTCAGTTTTAAGGATGGAAAATTAGGTTACCTATGGATGCTCTGAGCATCCATAATAATGTGTTCTCCCCCCTGCCACCACATTTAAATGAAGGGGAACTATGATATTAACATAACTACTCTATAGTGCCCTCTAAAATAAAGAAAAATAAATTCATTTTATAGAAGTCTTCTGTATCAGAAAAGACTTAAATCAATATATAGACATAAATGCTTTAATTGTGAGCTGTTTTGTTATTAATGATACAGAGAAAGTTAAAAAATGTTCGCCATATTTACTTAGAATTATATATACGTATGTATCTATGTATCTATATCTATCTCTACAAATGTTTGTGTGAAATGGAAAGAGTGTAGTCTTCACTTTGCAGATAGCACATACAAATAAGGAGTAAAATACATATCATTACAAAGGGAAATTAAATCTCACCCTTTCAATCCTATAAATGATCCTCTATACGTTGAAGAAAATGTTTAAGTATCCAAACCCCAAGACTTTAGAGTCTTAATATAGATTTTGTGTTCATTATATAAATGATTTAATCAGCTTTGAAACTATCACTGTGCTAAGGGCCCAAGGTCAAGAGCTCTGGGTATCAGGGAAGGTATAGGAAAATAGGGATGGAGGGGCGCCTGGGTGGCTCAGTCGGTTAAGCGTCCGACTTCAGCTCAGGTCATGATCTCGCTGTCCGTGAGTTCGAGCCCCGCGTCGGGCTCTGGGCTGATGGCTCAGAGCCTGGAGCCTGCTTCCGATTCTGTGTCTCCCTCTCTCTCTGCCCCTCCCCCGTTCATGCTCTGTCTCTCTCTGTCTCAAAAATAAATAAACATTAAAAAAAATTTAAAAAAAAAAGGAAAATAGGGATGGAGAGTTCTCTGAAAACCTGACTATGGTGGTGGTCCTGTGCATAGAGGAAGTGGGTGAGGAGAAAATCCAGCATGTTGAAGAGGGCCAATAGTGGTGTGGAGAGTGGGAGAATGAGAAGTCACTGGGGCTTGAGTTTAGAGAAGATCAGCCTGGTTAGCAGTCTGGGATGTTTAGAGATTTATCATTATTTTTGGCTGCCAAGCATATGAACATCCTTCCATGTTTAAGGAGTTCTCCCCATCCCTATGTTGTTTTTGTTGTTTTTTAAGTTTATTTATTTATTTTGAGAGAGACAGAGACAGTGCATGTGCAGGGGAGGGACAGAGAGAGAGGGAAAGAGAGAATCCCAAGCAACCTCCACGCTGCCAGTGCAGAGCCCAAAGTGGGGCTCGAACCCACGAAACTGTGAGATCATGACCTGAGCTGAAACCAAAAGTTGGACGCTTAACCGACTGAGCCAGCCAGCCGCCCCTACCCACCCCATCCCTATATTTTAAGGAATCCCCTCCTAGTGGCTGAACATGCTAGACATTTTGGCTTTTGCAGCCTCTCGGAGCTAGGATGTAGGCACATGCTCTAGATGCTCCCAATCAAGTGAACCTGCCCCAAACATCAGACATGCACACTGTTTTCATTTTTAAATTGGGCGTGTTGCTCCATTTCAGGGCAAGAAGTTGCCTTATCACCTTGGGGATGATGCAGAGGAAGGGGAAGTTTCTGACGAAGACAGCGCAGATGAAATTGAGGATGAGTGCAAATTCAAGCTCCATTATGTAAGTTACAGCCTTAGTTATAATTTTTACCCTCATTGTGTTGCGGTAGGAATTACTGCTGTGTTGGAATCCTCACAAATATGGTAGCTGTGGTGCAAAAGGGATATTTGTTGAAAGTTACTTCGTTTTGGGGGAAACAGACACTTAGATGCTTATTGAGTCAAGGATTTTTGTGTCTTACAATTGGAAGGAATGTTCGTGATTAACCTTTCTGACCCTCTATCTAGGGACAAATCCTCTCCTATTACAACGTTGTCAAAACTCAGATTGCTGTTGGAAATGTCACAGTCTTTGCTGAAATAAACTGGCTTTAGCATTGTCTCCTCTGCCTCCTGCTGGCAGCCTCACTATGCTGCTTGTCAAGGGTGGCTTGCAGAACCCAACGGCATGTGGTCTGCTCCTCTAGGATGCCCATCCTTGTCCTGAGAAGATACTTTGGATCAGAGGGTTTCCAAGCTCTGCCAGACATAGGACTCTTGGATAAATCTTTAATTTGCCACATCTTGGATAAAATGGCATAGGGTAGTTTGCTGTCTGCGTGGTACTTCAGACCCCTGAGATCAAGGAGCTGCCTTCATAGAAAAGCATCATTTAGCCAGATAATCTAAAGGAAATGCAAACCTAGAGGAAATGTAGAACTTAAAGAGATTACCCCCCCCCCACCTCCTCATGGGGGGCTAGGATTTCTCACCTCTACAACTCATATGATTGTCAGGATCACATGGCAGCCTGAGAGTAACCCCCCCACCCCAGCCTGACATTAGTTTGTTACAGGGTTTGCAGTTTCATTTCTATGGATAAGTAGTATTCCTCTAAATATCAGAACTATTATTCTTCTCTCAAAAAAAAAAACTAGATAAATTTTGTACAAAATATTCAAATTTACACCATTGCCCTGAATGCAGTAATTACATTGCAAAAAACAGTCCATTCTCTTTGAAATAATAGTAATGAGTATGACTTCCTATAGTTATCAAAGGGAGCCAGCATCATTACCAATGGGACATAAGTACAGTGACAGCTGTTGTCTCAGTAGACACTTTTTTCTTGACTTTAATGCAATTTAAAAAGGATGAAGTGGGAAAGATTCAGCTTGAACTGAAAAGGAAAAATTACCATCTGTATTAATCTGTTGCTTTTTATAGTTTATATTAGTGCAGTCAAGTACCACCAATAGGGCTATAGTCATAGAAAATTAATCTAAATAGATTTACATTAGTGAAAGTGGTTAATATATTAAATAGTTTATTTTTTACTCTTCCAGTTATTTACTATTTTTGTAATTACTTACATGCAATTATGGATAATGTAGCTCTATTTTTTAAGCTTTTATTTTATAAACCAAATTTTTGTCTCTGCTCTTCATTATTTTTGCATCTTTTTTCCAAAATCTCTTGATTACCAGCTTCAGAGTAGTCTATCATTTGAAAGCAGGGAACAGAGAGGCTTGACTAAAGTATGTAGTTAGGAAATACTGTTTTTAGGGAAAATGAGTGATGGAAATTCAGCTATTACCACAACATAGTCATTTATTGCTGAGTAAAACCCAACTTGTTTTAGATTCTAAATCCACCCAGTTATATAATTTTTCTTCTACTATCAGTGAACTCCTAACTTTTCATGTGAAGTATCTATAATTATAAATAGAGTTAGCTGTAGTTTTATGGAAACGAATCAGTAACTTCACCTGTGAAAATATCCAACTGACTGCTCCCATCTTCAAAGCCTCCTAGATGGTTTCTAGGAAGCCATATAGGTAGATAGTTTAGAACATGATTCTGTAAAGATATGTATGATCTTTTATTTGGATTCTTTGATTTGGGCTTTAGTAAAAGCAGAGAGCACCTAAATTGTGACATTTTACAGGTATCTCTTTGCTGGACTCTAGGAGAGAAAATACATAAAGGAACCAATATTCCAGTGGAAATATATAAAGTTTTACTTCACTTTTTTGAATCTTTTTTTCCTGTTTTTGAGCTCTTCTGAGAAAAGGCAGTGCCATGTTTAGAAAACCAAAGTGTAATTCTGTAATCAGTCAGTTTATAGTCTTATTGTCTGCACAGGGTTCAGATGTCTTATCTGAGTGTTGAATGTAAATTGCCCGATCACATTTCTGCAAAAGAGGATGTACCGTGAATAGCTTATGTGAAACCAATAATTACCTTAGAGGAAGTTCTTAACCTCAGTTTTAAGTTAACAGAATGTGGTCAGATTTACAAATTATATCTGGATTATTGCAATAAATAAAAATTTTAACAGCATTCATGAATAGCAGGTCACTGACTCTCACCAGACTTATACAAGACTCATGGGCATGTTCAACATTTTTTATTGAGCATCTCTTTTTGGAAATGCAGCCATCATGTTGTAGGTGTTGGGCACATATCAGTGAACAAAAAACACACAAAAATCTTTGCCTTCATGAAGTTTACACACTAATGGGGAAAGAGGAGGATAAATAAGAGGTAAAACAAATAAGTAACCTGTATAAGGTACTAGGCAGTGATAAGTACTAACGGGAAAAAAGTAAGGTAGGGAAAACGTGTAGAAAGTGTGTATGTGTGTGTGTGTGCATGTGCATATGTGGGCATATGTGTGTGGGTGTGTGTGTGCACATGCACATATGTGGGCATGCACGTGTGTGGGCGTGTGTGTGTGTGTGTGTGTGGACATGTGCATGTGTACTATGTAAAGAGTCTATTGAAGTTTTAGATAGGTTGGCCAGGAATGATCTCACAGAGGAGGTAACATATGAGCAAACACCTGAAAGTAGTGAAGAGTTAGCTGTGCTGATATCTGGAGAAGAATGTTCCAGGCAGAGGGAACAGCAAATGCAAAGGCCAGAAACAGGACTTGAGGTTCCCGCACGTTACCTGGTGTAAAAAGCAGAGTGGGAGGCAGGACCCTCACACAGGTCTTCTTATTCCTCCTGGTCTATGGTTACTTCTAACTAAGGGATTCAAACTACACCAAAATTTTTTTGCTCGTTCATTCAATCTTTCAGTTGTTGAATTTATTGAATCCTTTCGGTTTCTGCCTGATATATTTTGTGGCTTCAGCCACAGACAAAATCTGGCCCAATATATGTAAGCCCCATGGAAAAGCCAGTGTGTTCAGTGACTCAAGAATCACGCAGCTGAAAACACACAGGGGACAGTTTCAACCACAGTACAGTTATCTAACAGATTTGATTCAGTGAGGCCAACTCACCATTATTCATTTTTACGGGATCCTCTAATGTCAATGTGACTTAAAGACTTTCCACCCCTATATTTCAACTTCAATGGTGTTTTTCTTCTAATACTGAGTTATTCACTATCTTTTTTCTTGTGTTCTGTGAATCTATATTCAGCCAGCCTCTTAGGCACAAATATTAGCTGTCTTGTACATGAAGCTCATCCCATAAATACGAAGCCTTCCAACAAGTTTTAAACGAGCCCTTGTACAGTAACACGTAACTACTTCTGCACACCCTGTAAAGGACTCAGAACAGTTCCTGGAACATGATTTGTGCGCAATAAATAGTAGATATTGTTTGTAACAGGAAAAGCAGTAGCAGCACCATTATTGCTAATGTGAGTCCTGAGCTGGACCTTGAACAGAGGGTCCTCTAAGAGAGCTAAAGGAGCAGGCAGGAGACAATAGAGGATAGTAGTAAATGCACACACTTGGATGGCTGAGAAGCAGCTGTTCTTTAGCCCAAGACCTTCAGATACCAGGCTTGGAAAGCTCTAAGGCCCTCACAAAGGGTGGCTGACGTATTATCCTTCCTGTCTCCAGATTTTAGCCTGGATGCAGAGAAAGAAGCATTTTGGGATGGTGAGATAGTCCAGTGTTTTGTTTTAAAGTAAAGGTCCTCAGCTTTGGCTGCACATTGGAATGACAGGGGAGCTTTCAAAAATCCTAGTGCCCAGGTCCAACCCAGAGATTCCCATGTAATTGGTCTGGGGTGGGGTCTTGGATTTGGGAACACTCCCTGGGGGTTCTGGTGGGCAGCGGAAGTAGAGCACTACTGTTTGAGAGGGTCCCTCTGTAAGGGGCAGCCCCTCCAATCCAGTTCCTCCCCTTTCCTGCTGTTTCCCAGCCTGGGGTAGTAGCTGTGGTTCTGGCGGTCTACTTTTCCAGTCCTTCAATTTTACACTGGAGAAAAAACAAGGAAGTGTTGTTTTTGGTAGATATTCCTAGGTCTGATTTACCTCTCAGAAACAGGAATTAGGAACCTGGATTTCTTCTCTGGTGGAAACTACTCCCAACCATCTTAAAAAGTTGCTTCCTGTCCCCCCACCCACACCCCACCCACACCCCGCCCCCCCCCCCCCCCCCCCCCCCCCCCCCCGGGCAACTGCAGCATCCTTCTTGTACCACTGGCTCAAGGAACAAAAGAGTGAGATGCATGTGGCTTTCAGCTGTGGTCCCTGCTGCCACTGCACAGTGGCTGACAGGTCGAGGGGTTAAGTGTCTGTCTCAGCTTTCTTTCAGTAGTGCTCCTGGGTTCTAGGACCAAATGATAACACATTAATGAAACCTCAGCCACACGTTTATTTGTTCTCCACGGCTACTAATTTTCTTGTGCGGTACATCACAGAGAAGAGAAAGATCAACAGGCAGTAATATCATTCCTTCAGCAACTCCCAGTGTTTGGAGGATGTGAGGTGAATAATTAGAGCCTTTGTATTAAGCCTTCATTATTTCCAGCACCGGTTGGCCAGGCTTTGTATTTTTAGCTTTGCTTTGCTGACAGTGAAAGTATCTGGGCATAGCAGCCACAGTTCATCTCCTCACTATCTCTGGCTTCTGCAGCCCTGAGCCGGAAAAGGAGACTGATATTTATTTGGGGTATTCTATATGACCTGGGCATGCTAGGAGATCTCTGGGGATGCTGTGTATGCCTTCCCTTTTGGTCCTCCCAACAAATGTGCTCCCTGCCAGGCTCTGGGTCACTTGATCTGATGTGTTGACCTGGAATTCTTTTCCTTCAGAACTTAATAAGTAAAACTTACTATTTCCCACAGAGGGATTGTGGGGATATAGTTCCCAGATGTCCTATAAGAATAATGGCTGTCAAGGGTCATCTGGGTGGCTTAGTCGGTTAAGTGGCAGACTCTTGATTTTGGTTCAGGTCATGATCTCATGGCTCGTGGGATTGAGCCCCGAGCTGGGCTCTGTGCTGATATCATGGAGCCTGCTTGGGATCTTCTCTCTCCCTCTCTGTCTACCCATCCCCTGCTTGTACATATGTTCTCTCTCTCTCAAAAAAAAAAAAAAAAAAAAAAACTTTATAAAAAAAGGATAATGGTTGTCAAAATATAAGCCTGCTCATGGTTAATTAGAGTCAAGAATTTATCTTTTTCTGTAACAGTATGAGAGGGATGGCTGCAGCATTATATGGTAAAATAGACACAGAATTTTGAATTGGAAGTCTCAGGTTCAAGTCCCAATCCAGCCATTTCCTAGGCATGTGTTTTTGGACAAGTTTTGAATCTTTCTGCTTCTATATCATGAATATAAAATTTGGCTAAACCTAGTGCTACCTTAAAGGGTGCTGGGCAGCTCAGATAAAGTATTAGTATATGACTGTACTTTGTGAATTTTAGCATGATATATAGTCTTAGTTGCTTTTTCTATATTTCCTTGTGCTTTTTTCCATGTTCATATGGATACTATTCTTATTGATACTGTTGGTTTTCTCTGCACCTTTACCCATGTTGGAATGCTGTCACTCTACTCTGTCACATTCATCAATTCTTATTCATTGTAGGAGGTTGATTTGTGGCCACCAAAAACCCTGTTCAAGTCTTAACCCCCTGGTACCTAAGACCTTATTTGGAAAAGAGTCTTTGTAGATGTTATTAACTTAGGGCTGTAGAGATGAGGTCATCCTGATTAACCAAGTGGGCCTTAAAAATCCAATGATGAGTGTCCTCATGAGAAGAGAAGACACAGCAGAAGCAGGGGACACACAGAAGGAGGCTATGTGAAGAAAAGAGGCCCTGGCTTGAGTTAGGCTGACAAGCCAAGGAATGCCAGGAGCCACCGCAAGTTGCAAGAAGCAAGGGAGGATTAGCTCTGCTGATACCTTGATTTCACACTTCTGTTTTTTTTTGTTAAATTTTCAATTTTATTTAATTTTAGAGCATGAGCAGGGGAGAGGGGCAGAGGGAGGAGGGGAGAGAGAGAGAGAGGGAGAAAGAAAGAAAGAAAGAAAGAAAGAAAGAAAGAAAGAAAGAAAGAAACAAGAAAGAAAGAGAGAGAGAGAGAGAGAATGAATCCCCAGCAGGCTCCATGCTCAGTGCAGAGCCTGACACTGGGAGTTGATCTCACGACCATGAGATCATGACCTGAGCTGAAATCAAGAGTCAGCTGGCTCAACTGACTTAGCCACCCAGGCACCCCAAAGTTTCTGTTGTTTTAAGTTACCAGATTTGTAGTAACTTGTTACAGCAGCCACAGGAAACTACTATACTCATCATCTAAGGGTTGGCTACAATTTCCTCTGCTCTTGGAAGTCTTTCCCACCCTCCCGGGACTGGATGAGGTGTCCCTCCTCTGTATGCCCTTTGACACTCCTGACTTCTACCATTTGCACCTGCTTGTGTAGTTATCCATTCATGTGTCTGTCTTGTCCATGACACCGAGGGTTCTGAGACATTGGGGTTGTGCCTTAGTAATGTTTCTCACCTGGCATGTAACAGCTCAATGGGTTTGTTTTACACAACATGAATTTTGTTCTCAAACCCTCATCTTTGTTGAATCCCTCCCCAGCCTAGGCGCCTAGTACTGGGAGTAGGAACCAATGTGTCTGGCTTTTCCTCTGCAAGCCTCTGTCCTCTTTCTGCCCATGCTGCCAGGTTAGTATTATTTCTAAAATATTACTCAGATACGTACCTACCCAGAGACTCCGAGCAGCTCCATACCTCTTGCATCCAAGTACCTCTACCATCTGGCCCTGACGTACATTTCTAGCTTTATCCTCCAGTACCCTCTTCTGTGAACTCGTGCTCGAGGAGAACTAGTCTGCTCCTGTGTACAGAGCACACATTACTAAGGTGAAACCTCGCCGGAACTGTGGAGGACGGGAACCCCCCTGTCTTCCTCATTGTTGCTGAGCCCCAGACATGTCCAGCTCTTCTTGGACGATTTGTTGGTCGCTCGGGCAGGGATGCCATGCTCCTTCTCGGAACTGCTGTTGTACTGGATGTCTGTGCTTTCATAGGCATCTGTAGCATCTCTGCAGGCACAGGCAGCATGCAGATCAGCTCTTTTCCATCTTTGCATCTCCTTCAGGACCTGAGGGCCTCCAGTGAAGTAGAGTGCCTTGTTAACTAGATATATTAAAGACATTTGTGCATGTGATTTTAATACAGGGAAAGTCAGCAACCTACTGTGGTGGAGGCTTATTTTTCCAAATTTCCCTCAGGACATTTATATTGCTTCTCTCTTATAAGATTTTGTGAAAATGGAAGGCATTACCAGAAAACTGCCTGGTTCTACAGGGTTTAAATATAATGACCTCTTAGTAACAAATGTGCAAGTAGAAAACAGGCCTTAAACTTTTGGTGAGGAATAGAGGCATTGTTCTCCTGGAGGAGGACCGCTCTCCTTCCCTGTGGCTGGGGCTGGCCTCCAGCAGGTGTCTGAAGAATTAAGCACAATTACTGGTCTAGGGAGAGGGGAAAGGAGCTGAGGAGCCCAGGGCTACTGGTGTCAGGCAGAGCAAGGTGCCCAAAAAGCCATGCTAAGCAAGACTTCAAGGAAATCTATGTCCCTTGTTCACCTGAAAATTGCCTAACTTGTCATCTGGATGTGAGCATAGCTTTATTATCCAAAATATTTGTGATCTTAACGTAATTATAATGATGAATCATAGCACGGGTCAGTAAGTGAGTTCTCTTTAGTTACATATTGGGATCAGAGATACCAAAGAAATTTTTATCTCAGAATAATTCTCAATTCCAAAGATTTCCATAGCATTATTTTCCCCTCAGTGAAGCAAAGTGATTTTTAAAAAATAACATATTTTGGGTGCCTGGGTGGCTCAGTTGGTTAAGCGTCCAACTTTGGCTCAGGTCACGATCTCACAGTTCATGAGTGCGAGCCCCACGTCAGGCTCTGTGCTGACAGCTCAGAGCCTGGAGCCTGCTTTGGATTCTGTCTCCCTCTCTCTCTCTGCCCCTCTTGTGCTCACACACACACACTCTCTCTCTCAAAAATAAATAAACATTAAAAATTTTAAGAAAAAAATAGCATATTTTTTTGCTCAAATTTACCTATGTAGATATAGAAAACTTAGTTTTCAAAAACTCTCCTTTGCTTCCTCTCTATGTAGGGGTGTCTGAGTGGCTCAGTTGGTTAAGCGTCCGACTTCGGCTCAGATCATGATCTCACAGTTTGTGAGTTTGAGCTGTCTGTGACACAAGACAGAGCCTGCTTCAGATCCTCTGTCCCCTTCTCTCTCTGCCCCTCCCTCGCTCATGCCTGCTCTCTCTCTCTCAAAAATAAACATTAAAAAAAAAAAAAAAAGAAAGAAAGTGCAATGCAGCGGTGCCTGGGTGGCTCAGTTGTTTAGTGTCTGATTCTTGATTTTGGCTCAGGTCATCATGATCCCAGGGTGGTGAGATTGAGCCCCACATTGGGCTCCACGTTGAGTGTGGAGCCTGCTTGAGATTCTCTCTGTCTCTGTCTCTCTCTCTCCCCTCTCCTCCCCTAACTTTCTGGGAGAAAAAGGGGAAGGGAGGGAGGGGGGAAAAAGAAGGGAGGAAGGAAAGAAAAAGAAAGAAAAGGAAAGAGAGAGAGCAGGCATGAGGATGCAGTGTAGCATGGTGGGAAGCATTTAGGAAACCTAAGTTTGAATTCTGCCTCAGCTACTTGCTAGCTTTGTAACCTTGAGCAATTTAATTTCTCTAAACATCAGATTCTGTATCTCTGAAAATAAAATAAGACCTTATAAGGTTCTTGAGGGTTGAATACAATCATAGTAATCATTATTTTGGTGGATCAGTGTGTGTGGTGGGGAGGGAAGGACCAAAATCGTATAACGTGCTTAACTTCTTACTGGTAATTGAAAGATAATCAAATTATAAAAGCAGTGGTGGCTTGAATGAAGGGTGTGTTCTAACTGATTCTGTGTTTCTTCAGGGAAATAATTTACATTGCTTAATTCTTTGCAGAATAATGGGACCACTGAGCATCAGGTGGAATCTTTCATAAGGAAAAAACTGGAGTCATTGTTAAAAGAATCTCAGATTCGAGACAAAGAAGATCCTGATAGTTTCACAGTGAGGGCACTACTGAAGGCCACACACGAAGGCTTAAATGCACATCTGAAACAGGTATACAATTCTCCCTTGGACTTGTCCTTCAACAGGAAAAAGAATGGACCTCATACTCTGTTTCTAATCATTTGTCATTTGTGAACTGCTTCTCCAGTTTCTTGCATTTCTATCCTCATCTTACTTGAGAAATGAAAATCTCCTATTGCAAAATGATGGGAGAAATTGTTAAAAGTGGATGGGCAGGGGTGGAAATAACTCAAATACTGCTTCCCTGGGATCCTCAGGACAAAGTGCAGTGGCCCTGGACCCATCTTGCCCTGCCTGCTCAGGTGTGGGAGGAGCTCGAGCCCACCACGTGCATCACCCTCCCACCTCTCCAGCCAGTCATCCGCTGTGCTGCATTGATTGCACCTCCTTGAGTGTGTCTTCCATCTGTCTACTTCCCTTGTCCATGGCTGGGTCCTGTTCTAGGCCAATGTCAACTGTCACCTAGACCTTTCTTGCCCTCCTTCAGTCTAATCTCCACTCTGAAATTAGCATGATGTTTTAAAAAGGTAAATCTGATCATGTCACTCTACTATTCACAATTCTTCAGTGGTTTCCCATTAGGATTTGGATGAATTACAGACTCTTTAACCAGGCTTTCAAGGTGTCATTTCATCCTTGTCTACCTCTCAAGTCTTCTCATTTTCCCTGTCACACTGCTTCCCACCATTGTCCCACTAAACACAACTGTCTGTATGCCATGGTCTTCCTCACATTCTGTTCCCTCTGCCCAGAACACTCCATTCCTACATCTGCTCTTACTAACTTCTTCTTAGTCTTTTAAATTCCAGCTTCAGTGTGATGCCCTAAATGAGTCCTGCCTTGACCTGGGATTAGGTTAGTTATCCCCCTTATATTGTCCAGGGTAGCTTCCCATTATATCTTCTCTTTTATGAAGGTTGTTTTTTTTTTTTTTACACCTTTGCAATTATTTGTTTAATATCTGTCTTCTCAACTAGATTATAGATTCCATGAAAACAAGAACTATGTCAGTCCTAATAACCATGATTTTTCTGGCTTATTATAGTGCCTGGGCCTTAGTGCGACTTTCATATTAAGTTGTTGAATGAATGAATGATTTGGGCTCTGGCTGCGATTTTAACTCTACCTTCTAGTAGAAATATCAGAAATGGGCAGGAAAGAAGGAGGGTGGGTTTATTGCTATTATCCTTGCAGGGCATTCAGGGCACTTATTCTGGCCTAGAGATCCATGAACTCACTGGCTCAGCCAGTAACAGACTTCCCCGCTTGGACCTCCTGTCTCTCAGGACTCAGGAATCCTCAGGTAGTGGGAGGACCATATGGGGTGACCACCCTTGAATCTAAGTGACAACCTAGTGTCGTGGTTACTGTCTAGAGTTTGTGCTGAGCTCTAGTTGGGCAGCTTAGCTCATGTGCCCACTCCTAACCTATTGTTCCTTCCTGGAACAATAACTTGCCAAGGCCTTGTCTTGTTAATGCCATAAGACAACTTACTCCTGAAAGTGGTGCCAAAGTCAGCCCCTCTGCAGCTGCACGTTAGAGGGGCAGAATGGAATAGTGGGGAGGCAACCAAAATGTAAATTACAGCATTACTGCCATTACCGTTGATCATACAATTTTGAATTTTCTTAGAAACTTCTATAAATAGCAATAAGGTTCTCCCCCTCACCCTCTCCTTTCTGCCACTTAGTTTTAGCCACACAAATGTCTATAAAATTGGGTAGCTTATTTGGTTAGCTCAGTTTGATTCTGCTTCTTGTTCTTACTGAATTCTCATTAGCTAATCTGGGCTAATCGCTCCCCCTGATGCTTTTGGAAAACTTTTTGTTCCATCCTAGATCATTCCAATTGGACAGGCCACAGCAGGTCTTAGAGATTTTGGATAAAACATATTAAACCCATCTTTCTTTTGCTATTCATGAAAGAAATTCCAATGGTAACTTTCCTATCAGGTAAGATAGTAAGAGATCTCAAAGTTCCAAGATGTGGTGGAGCAAAACTCATTCCCCTCTTGCTTATTCTTTACTTTCCATTAAATCTGGGTGACTACAAGGATGCAGTAGACTGAGAAAGTGGAGCCTGTGCCTTCAATAAAGTGGGCTGCAAAGTGTTGAGGTTTTTAACACTGCCGTTCATTTTTAAAACATGGTTTTAGTTCAGTAGACAAGCAAAGACAAGTTACTGTTGAGGGAAGTACATCTGTGTTGAATACACGTGCATGTTGAGATCCAAGGCTGAGGATATGCTGTGTGGTTCAGGGCAGCATGTCACCCCGGCGTCCTTCTTGCTGGGCTATCATTCAGCAGTGCACCACTGTGTTCTCCTGTGCTGTCTTAGCCCGGAAGAGCTTATTTTATTTTTACTTCAGTAAAATAAGAATGAAGTGCTCCTCCTTCAGCCTGGAAGAATTTAGTAGACCAAGAAAGATGCCTGCCTTCTTTGGAGTCCTTGAAATCTACTCCCTTCTCTACATACCAGTGGCAACTATCTGGATGGCCATAGTTTTCCCCTAAATGGACTTTTCCCACTCTTTTGCCATCCCACCCACCCCAATTTCTCATGTATGCCACTACCATAGTGATATTTCAGAAATGTGTATCTGAGAATGCCATCCTCATGTTTTAAACCATTCACTGATAAGTTTGGAAGTTTGAAAGTTTGGAAGATAATGTTCACACTCCAGGATGTAGCCCATAAGATCCTTTCTCCATGCTCTGGCCCCAGCTCTGACTTGTCCATCTGTGCACATATGTACAAGTACACACACACCCTACTTCCTTTGTCTCCTGGAAAGTACCACGTTCTTAGCACTTGGCCTTTGTGTTTGCTCTTCCCTTGGCCACCACACACTTCTTCCTCCTCATCTCACTTAGAAAATGTCTACCTCTTGGGGCACCTGGTTGGCTCTTGATTCCACTATGAGGTCATGATCTCATGGTTCATGAGTTCTAGCCACCTGTTTAGGTTCTATGCTGATAGTGCAGAGACTGTTTGGGATTCTCTCTCTCTCTCTCTCTCTCTCTCTCTCTCTCTGCCCCAACCACACTCTCACTCTTCTCTCTCAATATAAATAAACTTAAAAAAAAAGACTTTTAATAAAAAAGAAAATGTCTGCCCTCTTCCAGCTTCAGCTTTTGCCTCCTGTCCCCATGGAAGTCCTCCTTGATCCTCAAGTCTGGGTAGATGACCTTTCCCTGCCATCTTGCCATGCCCTGCACTTTCCCCCATTATAAGTCTTATTACTTATCACACAGTGTTGTTCGCTTGTCTCCACCGTTAGATTGCAAGCCCAGTGAGGACAGAGTCTGCATCTGTTTTCCTTGCTGTCATCTTCATATACATGCCAAGTTCCTAGCACAATGTCTGATCCATGGATTCATTAAGAAATGTGGCACTGATGCTCAGGGGGAGGTCAAGTTGGAGATAGATATTTGTGTGTATAACCCTTCTATGTAAAGAGGTGGTGTGCAATGGGAGAAGTTGGTGGGGACAAGCCAGAGAGAAGATTTAGAGCTACACAGAACCCCTGTTTTATCAGCTACTAGCTTTGTAACTTTGGTCATATTATCCAACTTCACTGTACTTCTTATTTGTAAAATGGGATTTTAACCGTACTTATCTCTGAGGGTGGTTGTATATACTAAATAAGAGTATATGGAATGCACTTAGCATAATCCTTGGAGATAGGTGCCTACCAAATAGGGTGGCCATATACTTCAACTCGTATGGGACAGCCCTGCTTCATACCTGTTGTCCCAGCGTAATTGTTAAAAGTGCCTCATTTCACTCTTAAAAGGGTTCTGTTTTGGACAATAAATGGCATGGTCCCATGACCAGTAGATGGGCTATTAGAAGCAGAGAGGAGCTCTGAAATTAGTCGGTCCATTCTTTTCCCATTTCACAGGTAAGAAAACTGAGGTCAAGAGAAAGGTCTTGCCAGAGGACATTTATCTACTTAGTGTCAGAACTGGGTCTCCTAACTTGGAAAGAGGTGTTACTTTTAATGACCTTCTCTGGCTACCTTCTTAACTCCAGGGTTTTTGAACATTTAATGATCAGCTTCAATAGATCTTGAAAGGCAGTCAGTATACATTAACCAGTCAAATGAAATTACCCTGTAATCCCCCTATCCCACTGCTCTAGCATTTTCTGAACTGTCTCTTTCCCCAACCAAGTCTTAATCTTTTCTCCTCCCCACCCCAAATTACATCTTTGACTAGTCTCTATGGATATATGTCAGTGCCTCCCTGGACTTTTGATTTTAAGTAGTTTTGCTCACCCACATTTACTCCATTTATGTGGTTATCTCTGTTTCTTCTCTGTTTAGCCAGAGCCCTAGGAGGATGGGGCCTGCCTATCTGTCCTTATATCATGTCATTAGCTGTGAACCAGCTAATACATATTTTTAGGGATGAAGATTGAAAAAGAGTCTAAACCCTTTTCCCAGGGTGTCCTTTCTTTCCTCTAATGAGGCTTGAGCAAGGAGATCTCTAGCCTGGAAAATTAACCCACATGAGGCTACAATACCTCTTCCAAATGCTCACCACAGAGGGAATTAATTTCAGTGAACAGATAAGCTCTGCTGTGGTTTACTTAAACAAACAAAACCAATCTTATTATCTAATAGATGTGCTTGGATTTTATTTATTTTTAGTGTTTTAAAATCCCAAATAGCAGTATTCAATCAGTGTGATTATTATTTTTTCTCATTCAACAGAATTTAGCTCTTAACGACTTGGCCATTTTTCAAAATTAAATCTACCTTTTAACTGAAGATGATTTATCCCCACTCAGGGTATTTCAAAAGAATATACCTTGTGCTGTAGAGAGCCTTGCGAACAGGCTCTGGAGGGACCTGCACAGCTGGGCGTTACTGAGAGGCCTTCGACACCAGTTTGAGGAAGTTGTTGGCAGTTACTGTCTCCTGGTTGGTGCCCAGACCTCTCCATGCCAGTGTCTCCCTCTCTTGAGGCAGATCCCACAACCTTTGCAGTAGTGAAGGTGTGGAACAGCAACAAATGAACAAGACCTGTTTGCTCTCCCTAAGGCAGAGAGGGTTCCCCCGCCGTTCCACCAGAACTAAGGAAAAAAAAGAGGGAGGAAGAGAAATAGTTATATTATGTTTTATTTACTCAGCATCCAGACGTGAAGGAAAATGGAAAGAAATCACATGGACGATCCCTCATGACCAACTTTGGAAAACATAAGGTATGAATTAAGAGCGACAAATGTGCATAATTCAGTTAATTTCAAGAAACTAGAGAGTAACAGGACAGTATCATCGCGACTTTGGAATAACTGAAGATTTCTTAAATAGGACTCCAGAAAAGAAAAAGATTAATAAGCCACTTTAAAACTTAAGAGCTTCTGTTCACTAAAAGTATCAAAAAGCGAAGAGCATACTGGTAAGAGTATTTTCAATATATATATCCAACAAAGGACTTGTATCTTGAATATATAAAGAATTCTTATAAATCAATAAAAAGATCCCAGAGTTTTGTTTTATTTTGTTTTGTTTTGTTTTTTAAGTGGGCAAAAGACTTGAGTGGGCTTTCACAAAAGAAGATTTCCAAATGGCTAATATGGAAAAGGTGGTCACCCTTATCAATCCTCTAGGAAATGCAAATTAAAATGGTGATGAGATTTCCTACATATCCATCACAATAGCAGACATAAAATGATTGACAGCACTAACGGTTAGTGGAGATGCTGAGCAACTTGAACTTTATACACTGCCAATGGGAGTGTGCATTTGTGCAACTACCTCACACTGTTTCACAGTATCTACTAACGCTGTATTGTGCACCATGTCTTATCAGTTCCATTGTTGTGTTTCAGCCTCATGACATATACCTAATATTTATAGTGACATTATTTGTAATAGAATAAACAGGAAACAGTTCAAATGTTTGTCAACAACAGAATGTATAAAAATTGTGATATATTCACATAAGGGAATATTTTTCAGCAATGAAAACGACACAATTACAACTTTTTGCAATAAAATCTTTATAAACATGACATTGAACAAAAGAAGCCAGACCCAATGTAGTACATACAGTTTGATACCATTTATATGAAATTTAAAAACAGGCAAAAAAGGGGCGCCTGGGTGGCTCAGTCGGTTAAGCATCCGACTTCGGCTCAGGTCATGATCTCGCAGTCTGTGAGTTCGAGCCCCGCGCCGGCTCTGTGCTGACAGCTCAGAGCCTGGAGCCTGTTTCAGATTCTGTGTCTCCCTCTCTCTGACCCTCCCCCGTTCATGCTCTGTCTCTCTCTGTCTCAAAAATAAATAAATGTTAAAAAAAAAAAAACAGGCAAAAAAGATCAATGAGGTCAAAGTCAGGATAGTAGTTACCTTTAGGGAGAAGGTAATGACTGAACGGGAGAGTCAGAAGGCTTTTGGACAGCTAATCCTCATTTGGATGATAGCACTTTGTGGAAAGTCATCATGCTGTGTACTTAAGATTGTATTTTTCTAAATGTGTACTATACTTCAATAAAAAGGTAAAATGTGTTATACAAGAAATCAATTATTGAATGGTAAACTTTATGCATGAGGTTTCTGTAAGGCTATTTCCTGTACTTTAAGTAGTGTTGTATCTGGAGTTTCCTGCTCCATCAATAGGATAATTTATTAAAAGGTGGGACAAGGTAGTCATTATAATAAAAAATTAAAAACAACCAAAATGTTCATCCATAAAGACTTATTCAGTCCATGATTCATTCACAGAACGAATAATTATACAGCCATTGAAAGATGATCACTCTAAAGAGCTCAGCATGCAAAACATTGAATAAAGGAGTAAGGTCAAAAACTGATTATGTAGTACGTTAACTTTAATAAGATGTCACATCTATATAGAAAGAAAACATATCCTCATTTTTCCAAGTACTAGGCCATTGGTGATTCATTACTTATTTCTACATTTTACATTTTATATTTAAAAATGAACTTTGGGGAGCCTGGGTGTCTCAGTCCGTTAAGCATCCGACTTCGGCTCAGGTCATGATCTCGCAGTTCGTGGGTTTGAGCCCTGTGTCAGGCTCTGTGCTGACAGCTCAGAGCCTGGAACATGTTTCGGATTCTATGACTCCCTCTCTCTCTCTGTCCCTCCCCTGTTCACACTCTGTCTCCATCTCTCAAAAAATAAATAAATCTTAAAAAATTTTTTTAAAAATGAACTTTAAAAAGACAGACCTATTATTATTATAATACCTCAAGTTACTGACGATCTGTAGAATTGGAGAAAATTTCATTTCTGATTACAACTACTCATTTAAATTAAAATTATTTTCCAAAGTAAATCTTTCATGGAATATTTTAGCTGCTATAGAATTAAAATTTATTATATCTCAAATCATATGAATGAATGTTCATAAGACTACATACAGCTTATCTTAATAAACAGGATTTTATTATTTATATTGAAAGCTAACATTATGTAGCTGACACAGTGACTTTCCACCTATCTCATTCAATCATCACAATAATCCTTTAAAATTGTTGTTACTGTTCTGTCCTTTTAAAAAACACAATAGGAAGCTGGAGAGGTTAGCCAGCTTGGTGATAGGCCAAGCTGGAACATGAAATCATCATGTGCTAGGGTTCCCACACTGTGCTCCCTGAGGTTCTCAAAACATCAGTAACACCTGAGAAAAATCCAGATTAAATTAGCGCCTTGTTATCAGTGCAATAGACCTGAGTGTGTTTGTGCCAGCTTGGGGTTTTATTTGTTGAGAAAGAGAAAATCTGGAGAGTGATATGGCCCCATGGTAACGCGGGGGTGGGCTCCCTTTTCCTTCCTAAGCTGCAGTCCTCAGATATCCAGGGAACTCATCTAAAGGTCTTACTTTTGTTTGTGGAAGGCGTAGTTTTGGTGGCAAGGTTTTCTGCAATTAGAGGGTCCCTCCCCATCTTTTGTTTTTCTGTTACGTATTGATAAATATTGGGGTTATCGCTAATGTGTTGGGATGAAACTGCATCATTCCAAAAAGGCTTTTTTTCTGACAGCCTTTAGTCCTACAGCCTTTCAGCCTAAATCCTGTGGGTAATAATTTTCATCCTTTTGCTAGAAATTAAAATGGACCACAATCTCAAAAGTGCAGTTTGATTTAGGCAGTTATTTGAATGCATGCTGATCAAAAGCAGGAAAAAGTTATTCGTGAAAAAAAATTACTACTGTCTTTTTTTAATCAAATTTGCCTTTTTTGAGTCAGCAGGAGTAGTAAGTTTCCTAAATAAGAGAATATTTTATCCCCTTACAGTCATTTAAACAGATGTGACAACTCTGACCCTTCCATTCATGGAGACCTTCAATGCATGACTAATAAAGTCTTTCTAAAATCTACAGCTTATGTGGCTTAGAAGTCAGTCTTAAAGCATGAAACCCTCAGTTTTGCCTTAATATTCTAATATGATTATGACCATAGGCATGTTTGTTATTGATAGTAAGGCAAGGTGCAATATTTGGTTAATTTGTTTTCTTCCAGGTAATTGTCCTTTTTGTATATATTATAATGCCCAGTCCATTCTCCATACGTTGTAGATGTACCTGATGCAGTGAGTTTGTTGTTAAGTTTACTGTGATTTTTCTGGCAGAAAACCACAAAATCACGGTCTAAGTCTTATAGTACTGATGATGAGGAAGACACACAGCAGAATTCTGGCAAGGAAACTGGCCAGCTGTATAGGTAAGAATGTCCACGTTTTTTGCTCAGACTCCTAGAGCCTCTCCACCCCCCATCAGCTTGGCTTCGTTGTATGTATCTAGAGAATCAAGTCACATGGTCAAGTGCTCAGTGCAGCAGGACATGTGAAGATCAACTGGGTATGAGATAATAAGACATGTAAGGGACTTACACTGTGCCTGACACTCTTCCCAAGCAGTAGCTATAGAGAAGAGAGAGGGGCCACATGAGCTAGTACAGGGGGCTCTCCTAGGTGACTAAAGGAGAAGATGGGTCATGAGCACATGTTAAGAGCCAGGCATCTGAGATCAGCCAGACTTGAAACTCTTGCTCCTTCAACATTAACATGGGGCAAGTTAGGCTTCTCATATGTATCTATTTCTTAGGCTCATTGTAAAGATTAAAGGAAGTAAACTACTTAGCCCAATAATCCCTATTCCAATGAACTAAGCACTCAAAAATATTAGCTACTTTTTTTTATTATTGCCAATAGAATTTCAGATGAGTAAGATGATTTTCTGGCAGTTTGTGTATACAGTAGAGTCACAGAGGAATGTAAATTTTATCATAGATAAATGCACACACACACCCCTGTGTCTTTATTGAAAGACTGAAATTAAATGAAATTAAGAGCATGTAGGAATGGATGACATTTAGTGCTCAGTTAAATTTTATATTTAGCTTCACTTTGATGGAATGTTCATACATAAAAGAGTAACTAGTGAGGGCAGAGAGAATGTGTGTGGTTCCTACCCTTACGGTACAGAAAATTGAACACATATCTACAGTAAAGGATATAAGAGTGATGGGATCACCTTCCAGGAGACCTCTGCTGTGAATGTTCTCAAATAGAAGTCCAGGTTCTCCTGCCAAAGTGGAGGAGATGTCCAGTGAACTCTGGAGTTCCTCACTAGCTGGGTAACAATGGCAATCAAGCCCTTCACGACAGAACTCACAAATACATAATTTGTGATTCTCAGATGAGCATTGAATAAAACCACATGAGTTAGGGTGTGGTGATGGAAAGAGAGCTGAACCAGGAATCAAACTTGGGTCCTAATCCTGGCTCCATTAGGAGCTGGTAGGGAAGGTTGAGTAACCAAAAGCCCGAACGTCTTCCAGCTCTACAATGACATTTAGTCTTGGGTGTGTATTTCACAGGTTGGGTCGCCGAAGGAAAACCATGAAGCTCTGCCGAGAGCTCTCTGACTTGGTGGTGTATACAAACTCCGTGGCAGCCCAAGACATTGTGGATGATGGTAAGGACTGAGTTTTTCTTCTAGGATAAATTCTTGACCTTTCTTTGTCAACTGTTTGTTAATCATCAGCACACGTTTCTGGAACTGTGTAGAATCCAACGTAAGTGTCAGGAAACTGACTGCCAGTATAATGCTTAGTTCACCAGGAGGAGTATATTGATTACTGTGGTTGCCTGATTGGCTGGAGCTAGAGAAATTTCCTTCAGGGCTGAGGAGGACTTCATTATTCTGCAAAGACAAATGCATTACAGCAAGGTCTTGTCCAAGGCGTGAACTATGGAGACCTGACCTAGTTTGGTGGCCAGGTAACAGATGGACGTTCCTAGTGTGAATGACCAGAAGAAAGAAGAAATTAATTGGCTAAAATAGCACCTCAAAAAGCCCCATATTTTCTCATTGGAAGTTTTTACTTTGATGAAAAGTATTTATTTATTTATTTATTTTTAAATGTTTATTTTTGAGAGAGAGAGCGAGAGCACCCCAGATAGAGTGGGGAAGGGGCAGAGAGAGAGAAAGAGAGAGAGAGAGAGAGACAGAGAGAGAGAGAGAGAGAGAGAATCCCAGAGTGCAGAGCCTGATGTGGGGCTTTGAACTCATGAACTGTGAGATCATGACCTGAGTAGAAATCAAGAGTCAGACACTTAACTGACTAAGCCACCCAGGCACCCCAATTTTGATGAAAATAATTTCATGCACAAATTGAAGTTTTAGCAGAAAGAGCAGGGATTTCAGAAGGACGGACTTTTCACTGTTTTTCACCTATTATTTGCCTTGTGTTGAGTTGAGAAATCCTAGTCACAGGTGTTCTTACCCTGGACTTTTCTGCTCTTCTTTACCCTCTTCCCTTCTCATTTCTGTTTTGTTCAGTTACTGAATATGCTTATGGAAATGAAGTACAGTCATGTGGCTTTTCAATCTAATTTTAATTTTAGTGGAATGAAATATAAGTTAAAAATCTCTCATTTTCCCAACAAGTCTTAGTGAAGGAAAAATGACATTTTGGTGAGTCTTCTGTCCATTACAAACCTCCAGGATTCTTTCCTCAGATCTTTTTTGTTTTTCCCATTCCACAAGTGTATCTTTTTCTGTGTACAGATTTTCTTACCTTTTGTGTTGATTCCTTCTTCAAATGGTGACAATTAAAAGAAAAGTAATTTCACATGAGGGAACATGAGAAACTGGTTTTCTTAGCAAGTGAACAACACATCCTTATAATAACCACCCATAGCTAGAAAATAAACTCAGTGAGTGGTTTAATGGTGTTACAGGTGTATTTGGTTTAGAGGAATATAATTTCTTTTTTTAATTTTTAAAAAGTTTTTATTTATTTATTTTTGAGAGAGAGAAAGAGAGAGACCAAGGGAAGGGCCAAGAGAGAGGGACAGAGAGAGAATCCCAAGCAGGCTCCGCATTGTCAACACAGTGCCCGATGCAGGGCTCGAACTCACAAACTATGAGATCATGACCTGAGATGAAACCGAGAATTGGACACTTAATCGACTGAGCCACCCAGGTGCCCCTAGAGGAATATAATTTCTAATAAATACTTTAAGTAATCATAATTCTCTTAGCTTAATGGAAAATAATATTGAGTACTCTTTAGCTCTTGAAGTTAGGAGTTTTTGTCGTGTGTGTGGTGTGTGTGTGGCCACAAAATGAGCATTAAATAATGAATGCATGTCTTATCCCAATGCAAAGCAACTCAAATCTATTCATATGCTAATTTATATGTGCCTAATTAGTAAGGTCATCTTAATGATAATGTGTCCATATTTATGTGGAGAGACATAGAAAACAGTGGTACTGATTATAGTGTTTCTGCATCTGAATGTGGCTTGTCAAAAAGAGCGTATTTCTTCCTAGCTTGTTTAAAGCATTGCTCATCAAAATCTGCAGAAGATTATTTTTAGTATGCTTGACATATGTAAACTTTGTTAATAAGTATGTCAATAAAATATATGTGATAAGGAAAGAGTCTATATGAGGGAAATCATCTAATTAAAAACTGCAATGTTCTTATTTCTTTGCCTCTATCTTGTATACATGATCATCCCAAGTTCCATCTCTAGAGTGTAACTGGCAGTCATTTGGCCAGCATTTAATATCTAAGGGTATACAATCCTGAGGACAACAGGGACCCTGGGAAACTGTGTGCTCCAATGAACATGCAGTGTGGGTATGGTTCTGGCCCAGCTGGCCCAGCAGGCCCAGCAAGACTCTGTAGTTCAGCTCCTTGGCTATATGAGCTGTGTCCCTCAGTCTGGGTTCCAACATATTTAGCTTGTCAGAGTAAACCCTGAAATGGGAATGAGGCTCTGGGCAAGTTTGGTTCTTTATTTAGGCTGGCTTCTTTCAGAACACATATGGCTGGTCATTTTGGAGGTAGGGTGTGGATGTTTGGTGAAGGGATAGGAGTAGTAGGGGCATTATAGGCATGGGATTGGGAGGAAAGGGTAGGAAATTGAATGCTTGGTGGGAGGTTACCTCCATCATGACCCTCAAATTGGCAGCCACCTTGGCCCTGGATTGACACCTCCTGATGATAGTCAGGAAACGTTAATATAGGCTTCCGGTTCTTTCACCTCCCTTTGTATTTCTCATTGTATGTATGGAGGGTGGATGATGGTTCTTGTTTCCGAGATTTTATTTTTTTATAATGCTCTTTACAAATCTTCCTCCACTATTACTCCTACTCATAATTCTAAGTTAACATTAAAACCCTTTTTTTTCTTTTTTGGAATTGGTCTTTTATTTTCTTGGACCCTGAATGCTATCCGTTAATATGTGTTTCACATGAATGTTTTGTAGATGAATGCCTTCAGTGAATGTCTCCCTGTGGTCAGGAATAAGTTTCATAGTTTTATTTATCCATGACTGTCTATATCTTTGGCAAAGATACTCTGTTGGACTCATGCCCCTAAAAAGCAATTTTTGTGCCAGCCCTCATCATACTAGCCAGATAGGCATGAATTAGTGACATGTTTTGAATTCCTGGGAGAACAGGGGACTCAGAAACATGCAGTTATGCCAGCCAGACGTGCACCTCTGATTTGGCCTCAAAATGGCTAAAGAGTCCTCAAAATGGCTAAAGAATGGGGTTTTATGGATCTTTCTTGGTTAGAAGCTACTGCTACTCTGGTTGAATTCACTCTTTTGCTCTGCATTTTATTATGGGTATAATCTGACATAGGTAAAAGTCCTTGGTGACTGGTGTTTTCTTGGCAGGGGCTCTCACTTTTCTTTTTCCTTTATTAAAAACTGCCAGGAACCACAGGGAATGTGTTATCATTTAGCGAAACAAGAGCACATCAGGTGGTTCAGCAGAAATCGGAGCAGTTCATGATTTATAACCAAAAGCAGCTCACGAGGATTTACCCCTCTGCCTACCGCATTGATTCCAGTAACTTCAACCCTCTGCCGTACTGGAACGCAGGCTGCCAGCTAGGTGCGTATGCCTTGGGAAGAAGCGGTTCTCCGTATGTCCTGACTCTATGCTGCTGTCTTGCCTAATTCTCTCAAACTTTGAACTTGCACAGTGGCACTGAACTACCAGTCTGAAGGGCGAATGATGCAGTTAAACCGAGCCAAATTCAAGACAAATGGCAATTGTGGCTATGTCCTCAAACCCCAGCAAATGTGCAAAGGTGTGTGTTCATTTCACGGTTGTCTCTCTGAATGCAGGTAACCTTATTGAAGGAACTCTCTGCAAAATGTGATACATCAGTGTTCTCCAACATGATTCTTATAAAAAAATTTTGATGCTGATTTACTTTTGAGAGAGAGAGAGCATGTGGGGAGGGGCAGAGAGAGAGAGAGAGAGGGAAACAGGATCGGAAGCAGGGTCTGCACTGACAACAGAAAGCCTGATGTGGGGCTCGAATCTGTGAACCATGAGATCATCACCTGAGCCGAAGGCATCCACTTAACCGACTGAGCCACCCAGGTGCCCCTGCAACATGATTTTTAAAAAAATAGATAGGTTAAGGTATTGGCATGCAAATTAAACAACTGTTTAATGTTTGGGTAGCATGGTGTTTAGAATGTTCTCTTGTGAGGTTTTTTATGTTAAGAGGGACATGGATAGCCATGGATCATTATCTGAAATCCAGTGTCCCAGCGTGATACTCCCTGGGCATCACTTATAAATTGTGCTGCCTTCTAAGGTCTGAGCCCTGTCTTTCAGAAACTCCGTGAGTATAAGCGAGTCTGAAACCTGCTAGCAAAATTAAAATACCACCTGAAACAATTGTATCAAGCCCTTTTAGTCTTTGTTAGCGCTAACAAAAAAGAAAAGATAATGTAGCGTTAGATCAAGAAACACTTCTTTTTGGCTCTGCTCATTAAAATTCTTTTAAAAATTTCCAAATTGGCTTTTTAACAATTCAGGTAAAAAAGCGTTGACAGATGTGCCTTCTGGATTTTATGCTTTGCATGTTTTCTTACTCTTCTATTTACTCAGTTTCAGGTCTTCTTTCCGTTTGTTATATTCACTGTCTATACCTATGATAGTTTAAGTTAGGGGATTATTCACATCTGACATAACTGCTCTTCTTCTCTACACTATTGGCATTCCAATAACATGCTTCTCTTCCCTCATGCCATGATTGATAATTGCATCACAGATGTTTCAAATTGGCCCATTCTTTTGCCTTTGGGAGCATGGATTCTAGCAAAAACCACAGCTATAGAAATGCCAGCTGGCATTGCCTTCGGTCAAAAGCCACACTGATAGTTATGTGATCATTTCTTTTCTCTAAAAAACACTGTAGTAATTCAGCATTTGTCGTTTCTTTGTTCTACATGCTTAAACTGTGTGTGTGTGTGTGTGTTTTCCCATGTTACCAGCCTCAGATTTTAACCTCTGCTTTATTTGGCTTAGGTACTTTCAACCCTTTCTCTGGTGATCCACTTCCTGCCAACCCCAAAAAGCAGCTCATCCTGAAAGTGATCAGCGGACAGCAACTCCCCAAACCTCCAGACTCCATGTTTGGAGACCGAGGCGAGGTAAGCCACATGTATGAACATGTTAATTACGTGATTATTTTATTATGTTTATATTGTATCTGAAATATCTTCAGAATTCTCTGTCTCTCTCACTCTCTATGTGTGTATGTGTATGTGTTCACAAATGAGCACTGACCTCAGCTCATCAGATATCAACTGACTTATTGGCAAAGCACACATGGTTCCTTCTGGAATGCAGTGTACCTTCTATTTTGGAGGCATGCTCATGTCCTTCTTCTCAGAGAAGGTCTATCACCCCAGGCTCTTTGCCTGGATCTTGAATGTTGACTGGGGACACCACACAGCTCTGGTGTTGGGTTCCACCGTAAGCTCTGTGTTGCAAATCTCAGCTGACCCGTGATACCCTGTGGCCATCCACCTCACCTTGTCAACCTTCGTTCCCATTCTCCACAGTGGCCATTTCCAGCCTTCTCTCTCCTCGAACCTGTGTTCTCATCACTTCCTTCTCATCTTCAACAGATGGCACCGTGTCCTACTTCTCAGAAAGTAGGAGCTTCATATGGGACCATTTGTTCCATCTCCGTTGCCTCCAGCCTAATCCACACCACCATTGTCTCTTGTCAGTTCTGCTGTGGTAACCTCCCAGCTGACTGGTCTCCCTGTGGCCATTCTGTCCTCTAAGCAGCAGGAGTAATTGGGCAGTGTCAGAATATGTATCCTTACCTCTCCTTTCCTTCTTTCTTTTCTTCACTGTCTGCAAAAATGAGGACTCACTTCTTACTTTTTCTCTCAAACTTTTTATTTTGAAAATTTTAAACCTCAGAAAAGTTGGAATAGTAAAATTAATGCCACATCTCCAGCACCTAGATTCACTTATAAAATTACAAAATTTGTTACATTTCCTTTCTCTCTCTTTCATGTGTAAATGTATTTATATATGTGTGCATAAGTATATTTTATGTGTGTGTATATGTATATATATATATGTATATGTATATATACATATACACACAAGTGCAAATACACACATTTGCATTTCTTTGCAGTCATTTGAGAATAAATTGTTGGCATTATGACCTTTCACCCCTAAATACATACCATCTTCAGCATTTATCTCCTAAAAATAAGAACGTTCTCCTGTATAGCCATAATAAAGGCATGACTTTTAACATTCATGCAATAATATTATCTAATATAAAATCAATATTCAGTTTTCTCCAGTTATCCCCAAATTGTCCTTATGTCCTTTTTTTTTTTCTTTATGTATTCAGGATCCAATCAAGGATCACACATTGCTTTTAATTGTCATTTCTCTCTGGCCCCCCTTTTTTTTTTTAAACAACAACATTTTTAAATGTTTGTTTATTTTTGAGAGACAGAGAGAGGCAGAGCATGAAGGGGGGAGGATCAGAGAGAGAGGGAATCACAGAATCTGAAGCAGACTCCAGGCTCCGAGCTGTCAGCACAGAGCCTGATGCGGGGCTCGAACTCACAAACTGTGAGATCATAACCTGAGCCGAAGTCAGAGGCTTAACTGACTGAGACACCCAGGTGCCCCTCTCTGGTCCTTTTAAATTCTACAGCAGTCCTCCGGCTTTCTTGTTTTGTTTTCATGATATCGACATTTTACAAAATGCCCAAGTCAGTTATTTTTAGAAAGTCCTTCAATATGAATTTAATGTCCTGATTGCTTCTTCATGAATGGAATAAACATAAATGTATTTGTCAGGAGTACTCCCTGGGCAACGTTGTGTCCTTCTCAGTACATCACATCAGGATCTGTGTGATGTCACTTTATTCAGTGATTGATCACATTACTTGAATAGGGGGTTTCTTCCAGGTGTTTTTCATTGTCTAGTTATCTCTTTACCTTTGTAACTAATATATAGTGTGGGGGAGTTAGAGTAATTTTTTATATATATGAGGAAATATGGTTTTTTTGGTCATTAAAATAAAACCCAATCTCCTTAACTTGGCTTATAAGGTTCTCTATCAGGAGATTTCAACTTTTCTTGAGCCATGGAACCCTTTGGTATATAATGTGGCCATCTGGACCCCTTCTCAGAATAAAAATTTTGATGCATAAAATAAAATATGTAGGGATATACTGGAAATCAGTTATATTGAAATTCACTTATCAAAATATTAAAAATAAATTGTGATATGCATATATCTATTAATGCAATAAATAGCAGGATCTAGGGGTTGGTTTATTAACTATTAGAATTTTGAAGCCGTGATAAATGTAGATGATACATGGAAATTTCTGCAACAACTGTAATAGGACACAAAAGCATCCATGATTTCTACCAGATACAAAATTACAATTCTAGTACTATTATATTGGGCTTTAGTCATAAGCTAATGAAAATAAAGAGAAGATAAAGATACAGTTTTTCCCCCTATCCAGGCTCCCTGAATTCTCAACCCATGATCTCTCACATTGTTTATCCGTCTGAGAATGAAATAACCATTAGTCTTGCTTTCATTCAGAAAACTGATTGTCATCTTAAATTTTCATCTTGTCTTTGCTCTCCACATATGATATATTACCATCTCCTCAGACTTCTACCTCCCACACCTCTTTCCAGTCTTGCTGCCAACCATCCAATTCTGTTCTTCCAGCATCTCAGCTGGATTACCGTATGTGGAAGCAGACACTGGTGTCTCAAGTTTGCATTTGAGGAAACTGAAGCACAGATACTTGCCTAAGGCAGCACAGGAGCCAAGTTTTGAAGTAGGAAGTTGCTCTTCAAGTCTGTGGTTTTCTTGAAGTCCTTATGAACAGAAGTCAGAAGTCATACTTATTAGTTGCCCCCCAAAATCTGAGCTACCCAATTGTCCAGTTTTAGCACAGGGTTCTATTCAAAGGAAAAACCTCTAGCATAAAATGCCCTATTGAAAATGAATAAACATCAGAGTTTATGTAGTAGACAAAAAGTATGTGTATCCACCCAATTTTCTCAGCATGTTTTTCCAGCATTCTTCTAGCTCTTATTTCCTGAAGCTCCCCCCAAAACACCATATTCCCCTTACGTCCCCAGTTCCTAGAACATGTTTTCTCAGACTTCATTAGTCTCTCCTTTACACTTTTAGATCTGCTCTTTCTGGAGTCTTTAGGTTCCAGTCTTTCATTGCTCATTATCCAGAACTTGCATGATAAAAGAGCTTATTTGCATGATAAAATCAGGATCCCTTCTGGAGGCTAGGGGATGTGGGGAATGTGGGAAAGAAGACTAAGCATTCAGTTTTTCTATTGATTCCTTCTTAGTCTTTTAATTTTTTGACCTAATGTAACTTTAAAAGAGCAGTTAAGTGTCTGACTTCAGCTCAGGCCATGGTCTCATCAGGCTCTGTGCTGACAGCTCGGAGCCAGAGCCTGCTTCAGATTCTGTGTCTTCCTCTCTCTCTGGCCCTCCTCTGTTCACACTGTCTCTCTGTCTCTCTCAAAAATAAATAAACATTAAAAAAAAATTTAAAGTTACATTATAGTACTCAGTTGATTTAAATACAGTAAAGTGCACAAATCAAATGTGGATAGCTTGATTAATTATTGTTTATGCAACCCAGATCCAGACAGAACATCTGAGAACCCCCCCCCCCCAGAAGGCTTCTATTCACTCTTCCAGTAAATATCTATTCCCAACCCCCAAATCAAACACCAGCCCCTATCACAACAGATTAATTGTGCTATGATCAACTTGTATGTAAATGGACTCTTACAGTATGTACTCCTTTTTTTTTAAGATTTTATTTTTTAAATAATCTCTATACCCACTGTGGGGCTCAAGCTCACGACCCTGAGATCAAGAGTTGCAAGCTCTTCCAACTGAGCCAGCTAGGCACCCCTAGTATATTCTCTTCTATGTCTGAATTGCTCAACGTTATGTCTCTGTACCAGAACTTTTTTTCATTGCTGTATGATAGTCATTAAATGAATAGTCCACAATTCATCCCTCCTACTCATGATACACATGTAGGTTGTTTCCAGTGTGTGACTATTATGAATATGGCTGCTCTGAGCATGGACAAAAGGTCTCATTTCTGTTGGGTATATACCTTGAACTGGACTTGTGGGTTCATTGGATAAAATTTGTGTAGCATCAGTAAATACTGGCAAACAAAAATTTAATCTTCTGGTTATGTTTCGTATATCTAAATCTGTTGTTCAGTTTCTCTTTCTTAGTAAGCACCTAATAAAATGGTTTGCTGTTGAAATGTGGCCAATATTCTCAATTAACACACACGTAGAAATGTATCAGTTGTAATAATACTCTCTTTATTTACGTAGATCATTGATCCTTTTGTCGAAGTTGAAATTATTGGATTGCCAGTAGACTGCTGTAAAGATCAAACTCGCGTAGTAGATGACAATGGTAAGATGATAATCTGTTTGCTTTTCTTTTTTTAATGGTCGGTTATTTATTTATTTATTTTGAAAGAGAGAGAGAGAGAGAGAGAGTGCAAGTGGGGGTGGGGGCGGGGGGTGGGTGGGTGGCTGCGGTGCAGAGAGATAGGGAAACAGAATCAGAAGCAGGCTCGAGGCTCTGAGCTGTCAGCACAGAGCCTGACGCAGAGCTCAAACTGCGAGATCATTGACCTGAGCTGAAGTCGGGCGCTTAACCGACTGAGCCACCCAGGTGCCCTCATAATCTGTTTACTTTTTATCAAGAAGCTCTAAAAACAAAATTTGTACTGAAAAAGAAAAATTTATCTATGTGGAAAAGAAACAGATCCCTAAAATTTGTAACTGCCATCTGAATTTTATGTTAAAATCTTTTAAACACATAAAACTGAGTAAGTGTGGGTTTGGTGCATGGTATGTTCTGGTGGATGTTGTAATCTAGGCTCCTAAATTCTTTGCTTTTGAAGCAAATTGTGTGTGTGTGTGTGTGTGTGTGTGTGTGTGTGTGTGTGTGTGTTTTCCCTAATGAAGAGAATAAATGCTATTTTAAAGGGCTGGGTTAAAAATTAGGAAAATGCCTCTGTGTTTTCATGACATAGTTGCTTCAGAGCTCTCATTCATGAAGCCTACATGTCTTGATGATTTTTCATTCTTTTTCTGGAGCATGTAAAACTCTAAAGGCAAGTGCAGCATGCACTGGCAAGTTGACTTCTTGATATGTGCATCTGGTCTATTGGCAGCATTCTTGTATTCTGGTCATGATGTAAAACAAAGCTTTCTTTACCCAAGCCTCATGTCTTTTTCTTGGTAATCTTCTTAAATGGGGTTTGTTCATATATTTGACAAACATTGTGGCATACCTATTTTTTTACTAGTCATTAATACTTGAACTCTAAACCTCAATGCTCAAAACATTCAGGAAATTAGAGGTTCATAGTGAGACCCTAGGTATTTTCTAGTTTAAGGAAAGGAATTTGGGGATTCAAGAATAGCATAAGCCTATGACTTTAGGAAATGACATGCTTAAAGGAAGCAAACTTCCTATATTGCATTTTCCTACCAATGCCCATTGGTGGTGTGTTTTTTTCTGGTTTTTGTTTTTGTTTTTGTTTTAGTCTCAGAAGTAATTGAGAGGTCATTACTAAGTTAACAAAAACATAATCTCTTCTCTTGTTCAGGAGGGGCATCTCAGTGATTTCAGTCCATAATTACTTCCTTTTCTGAGGCATTTAATAGGGTCAGGTGGCTGATGCCTCCTGACTGCTGTATTTGATAAAACTTATTTGCATTTTTAGAAAAGAGAAACAAATTTACAGAGTATTTGAATTTTTAGCAGTTTATATAATTATTTTGTCTGAGAAAATTTTATCAAGAAATAAGTGTATTTTTACTTTGAGAATATGAGTTAAATTATATATCTTTCTATTTATTTTCAATGGCTATGAAAATACATCTTTCATGTATTAAGGTCTAGCTTCATGAGAAGCCACTGGAAAACAATAGGGTGTAGTCTAATTCAGCTCTGTAACTAGTGTGACTTTAGGTGTATTCTTTTCTCGGAATATCAATTTTCTCAACTACAAAATGACTTATAAATAATTACATTTCTTACCTTAAAAAAAGCATTTATAACTTGTGTAATTTAAAAAAGTTGTGTAGGGGCGCCTGGGTGGCGCAGTCGGTTAAGCTTCCGACTTCAGCCAGGTCACGATCTCGCGGTCTGTGAGTTCGAGCCCCGCGTCAGGCTCTGGGCTGATGGCTCAGAGCCTGGAGCCTGTTTCCCATTCTGTGTCTCCCTCTCTCTCTGCCCCTCCCCCGTTCATGCTCTGTCTCTCTCTGTCCCAAAAATAAATTAAAAAAAAAAAAAAATTTAAAAAAAAAAAATAAAAAAAAAAAAATAAAAAAAAAATAAAAAAGTTGTGTAGTTTTGAAAAATAGCATGTATTTTTTCTGAATTAGAAAAAACCCAAAACCCTGTCTTGCCATCCTTAGAGGATTGCCATAAGAATTAAGTAAGATGCCATATGTACAGTGGCATTGGAACCTGCACAGGACCTTATAAAATGTTTGCTGGTGATTATTATAGTAGCAGAATCTTTTGTGGGTGAGAAGCATGATTATATTTGGCAAAGTATCTCTTTCTCTCTCTTTTTCTTTTTTTCTTTCTCTCTCTTTTTCTTTTCTTTTTTTTCTTTCTTTCTTTCTTTCTTTCTTTCTTTCTTTCTTTCTTTCTTTCTTTCTTTCTTTCTCCTTTTTTCTTTTCTTTTTCCTAAAGCATTATTCTTAGACCACTACTAAAGGTACTTTTTGAGCTTACTGAAGCATTCTGAAATTGCCTAAAGGAACTTTCCCTACAATGCAGTTTGGCATCAAAGATTATTAGAATTGATGTAATCACTTACAGGCAATTTTCCTACCAATTATTTTCTGGCAATGGGGCAAATTCCAAGGGTTTATTTCAGGAAGGCATCCTAGAGTGGCTTGGTCATCTTCACGAGTTTAATAACCATTGCAAGCAATTTTCAGTCTGCTTTGCAGGCGATGCTGCCAATTCATTTTTAGTCAAGCCCTTTGCTTTTCTGATTTTTCTCTTCCTATTTCTCTGAGGATTTAACCCTGTGTGGGAAGAAACCCTGACATTTACAGTACACATGCCAGAAATAGCTTTGGTTCGGTTCCTTGTGTGGGATCATGATCCGATTGGACGAGACTTTGTTGGACAAAGAACCGTGACCTTCAGCAGCTTAGTGCCGGGTAGGTATAGGCTGGCTTTTCCTTTCTAGGCTGACCATTCAGTTTTCTTTGGAAAACTTAATATATGATATGTGATATACACAACATATGGCATATATGATATATAAACTATGTATTATATGAGTGTTGACATGTTTTATGAAATGTAAAGAATTATAGTAAAGTCAAATACTTAATTCAGTTGCACCAATGGGAAAGCCAAATGTAAGTTCAAGTAAAAGGAAACTCTTTTCTCTGCTTTTATCAGGCTACCGGCATGTCTATTTGGAAGGACTGACAGAAGCATCCATATTTGTCCACATAACAATCAATGAAATCTATGGAAAGGTGAGAAAGATTGTAGTGCTTAAAGCCACATGCAACAACAATGCGGTCCTTAACAAACTTATTTTTTGACTGATTGCTTAAAAGGAACATACATCTTGACAAAGCTGTTCTTTAGCAGAAAACTATTGAGAAGCCTAGCGAGCCCAGTGTGCTATCCTATCAGGTCCCATCTTGATCCACATGTGTTCCTTCCATTGTTCTGGGGTGTGTACTCATTGCTTCCACCCAGGGGGGCTCTCTGGGCTTATGAGAAAGCTGCTATTCTCTCAGATGATCATTTGTTTCACTAAAACAATAAATATATAGTTAGACGTTAAATTTTATTTAAATACTTAAGAAGACCTAGCTGGCTGCAGCAGGAAATGTAGTGTCTCAGATGTTTGATGAATTACGAGTACTAACCACACTGTGATTCTAGCCAGTTCTAGGCAGGAGGTGTTCATTTGGTGCCTTTGTATTTAACTGAAAACCTAAAACTCCCCACCCACGGGAATTTTAAGGACTATATAAGGACTCTTTCTTTTAAGAAATAGACTATAAAAATGTAACCTATTTTTCTCCTCGTGCTGTTCTCTTCAGTACACAGCTCACTTGAGGTTTACAAATCAATAGGCTATCCTGTAGGCACACCAAGTAATTGGGGATTTGGCCACTAGAATGAATTTCCAGGACCAGATGTGATTTGGAGGGACTGTAAGAGCATTGACTAGCACCTTGGAATGTCCAGTGTTCTTTATTACAAAGTCTCCTGTAGACTTCTATATATTCTCTGTGCCTTATCTTCCTCAGCTATAAATGTAGGGTAAAAATAGTACCTACCTCGTCAATACGCTATCCTTATCCTTAGAAAGCTGCCTACCATATAGTAAATGTTCAAAAATGTTGGTTAATATTAATACTGTTGTAACTGCAAGCCAAATTCTAGGGAGTGGACCAATTCAGGCTGAATTAGAGGGTATTATGTTTAGCTGTACATCGGCCGGTATGGGAGGGGCACTAAGGATTCTAATTTCTAAGAGTAGTGAAGTTTTATTCTGTGATGTTCTGTGTTTAATCCTTGGTTTCTGCCCATGCTGTTTGTTGAAATGCTTCCTCTGGCACAATTGCACACAAATGTAAACGTTAGAAAATGATTCTTGAATTTCTAGGAATCCCAGGTTAACAAAGTAGTAGTATCTCTAGCATTTATCAGGCTTGAGGGAAACAATAAAATTCAGAATTTGTTTAAAACTTGAACCAGAAATAAATTAAAATGTGAAAAAGAAAGTGTTCCATAGGATTTCCATGTTCCTACATAGATGTCTTCCTCAAGTCACATTATATATTACTTTCAAGGTGTATTTGGGTTGGGATACATAATCCACAATGCGGAGGTGATGAGCTGAGCAGCAAATGAACCTGTGACTAACACTCACCGAAAGTGGAAGAAAGGGTTTATAGAAGCATTTTTATTCTTCTCCTTGGTTTTTACTTGTGCCACTTTTCTTGAATGAGCCCAAATTGTGTTTTGTTGTGTTTTGTTTTTTTCCCTTGCAGTGGAGTCCTTTAATACTCAACCCCAGTTATACTATATTGCACTTTCTAGGAGCTACAAAGGTAGTTTCTCAGCATGGTGCTTTGTTCTTGCCGACATATTTCTTTTTAAATGGTTATGGCAGCATGCTCTCTCATATCACTCCATTTCCTGCTTACCACTTTGAAACATGCATCTCTTGCGTTAAGGCGGCCGAAGTTCATAACAGTCTATTAAGTGTGGAAACTTTTCCTATCACCTCATCATCTCTGGGTAGGAAACTTCTGGGTAGCTTGGTTGTGAAAATGGAAGGCTGCCTCCTCACAAAGTAAGGTCAATAAGACATGCATGGTGTTGTGTAGACATGCTGTGAGCTGCCATTTTCTTGGTTTGAATATACTTCAATGGCTGTAAAATTTTGTTTTGTGTTCATTTTTCATGGAGCTGTCATGTCAAAGGCAAGCGGTTGCCACAATGGGATTTGCTTAACTTGTGCTTCATTCTTTTGTGTCTTCAGAACAGACAGCTCCAAGGTCTGAAGGGATTGTTCAATAAGAATCCCAGGCACGGTTCTTCAGAAAACAATTCCCATTATGTTCGGAAACGATCAATTGGAGATAGAATTCTGCGACGCACCGCCAGTGCTCCAGCCAAAGGCAGAAAAAAGAGCAAAATGGGCTTCCAAGAAATGGTAGAGATAAAGGATTCTGTGTCTGAGGCTGCAAGAGATCAGGATGGTGTCCTGAGGAGGACCACACGGAGTCTGCAAGAGCGCCCTGTCTCTATGCCTGTTGACAAAAGTCTGCTGGGGGCTTTGTCACTACCTGTATCTGAAACAGCAAAGGACACTGACGGAAAAGAAAGCTCCCTGGGTAAGATGCTTTACGTTTCTCTAAGAATAAATCCTTTGAACCCATATTCTGGTCCCTGATTACCATTAGGACCTGGTTGACATTTTATAGTCAAAGTAAAAATATACTAAAAAATAAGTAATTTTTAATGTTACCTTTAGACAGGATTTTAAACTTTGGGAAGAGGGTGGTAGAAGAGCTATTTTCTAGTCACCTAAAGCCTTAAAATAACATCGAAGTTTGTAATTGATAGGGGAACGGTCAGGTGTGATGGTACAGAGCCCGTGGGTCTGCGAGGTGCCATGCAGGGAGGTGAAACCTGCAAAATAGGAGCAGAGATCTTGTTTTACCAAGTGGGTACAAATGTTACTGATGGTTCTGAGCTTAAATAGAATCATAGTGATTCTTCTGAGGTTAACTGTAGTTGCATTTCTTTCCCCAATGTATAACACATTTCCATGATTGGAAATGTTTATGGAGAATGAAGTAAAGCCAGATGTTAACAGCACGCCATCTTCTTTACTTGAGAAATCTTTGCTTCTTCAAGAGGTAGCTCAGGTGATATTTTCCTGTGGTCTCATTTCCTTGATCCCCGGATACTGGCAGGGAAGGAAGCATGTCCATGGTTCCTGTCCGGTTATAGGCTCCTCAAGCATAGGGACCAAGCATTACCCATCTTTTTCTTAATTTGAGCATAATGCTTTTTCATTCATATCAAGAACTTGATAAAGAATGATGCCTGCTTTGCATGGTACCAAAGAGCTCCTGAATTGTGTCAGTGACTCCTTCCCCCGCCCTTGGTAATTTAAGCACCAAAACTGTCCATTTGATGTCTCTGCAACAAGAGTTTTAATTAAATCAGAATCTTGTCAGACAAGTATGATGTGATACCTATTTACTTTAGGAAAATACTCCTGTTATCAATCAATCTAATTTCAGTCTTCTCTTTTCTCACAAACTTCATTTTGCTTATGTGGATTTTTATTATAAGATATTCTAAGGGAACAAATGAATTTTTGAATGGCTTATTTGAAGAGAAAAAGAGAGTTTAAAGGTTTGAAATTTTGCTAGGAGCAGTGTCAGGGAAGAGATGAAATACATACTTTAAAGTTTATTTCAAAATCCCATTTTGGGGGAAGATAAATCTGTACTCAATAGAAATCAATACTGGTTAACCCAGAAAGCAATATTTAGTTGATGTGTGTATCCTCCCTTTAACAGCTATATAAGTTTGTCATTTTCATGTATATTATATGAGACTTATGGTAACAATAGAACAAACATAGCCATGCAATGATTCAAGTTATAATGGAGAAAAAAAAAGTGGAGAAAATGCAGAATACAAAATTCTGTATATAATTTTGTCCCTCTAAAGAAGGTTACAGTAGCTATCTCTGAGTGGTAACATCATAGGGTATTTAATTTTTTCCTTGATAATTTTGGGGTTTATCAAACTTTTTATGATGGATTTTTCTTTAGTTAGGAAGGTATTTGGTAAGTTAAATAAATTCTTCTTTTTTATATATCCTGACTGAAAGCATTAAAAAAAGCTATTAATTAGATCAAGAATAATTGAACATTTGATATTATCTTAGCATTATCCTAAGCATGATGGAGTAGCCCAAATTATTGTGAATTTTGTGTTTTTATAGCTTTCCATAAGGTGCCCAATATTTTACTGCTTCTTTTAGGGGAAAATGCAGTATGAAATTTGTGTATTAAAAACAAAAATATGATTAACAAAAAATTAGATATTAGCACCAGCATAGAATTGGTGACCAAGTCTTTAGTTTTACACCTCAAATAGATACTGGTATTTTAATACATTTATTGTACCTTCTAACCTGCTTCAGAACCTGATTAAAGTAGCTGTTTTGCCAAGATGTTTTTTAAGATAATATGATTTGTGATTTTTACTAATACATGTGTAACTTTGAAAGCTTATAGTATCTTGCTTGCAGGTACCACAGTACTTCGTTTAACAGAACTGTCTTGTTCTATTTTTATTGCCATGCTTCTGTGTAGTACAAATCTGAATAGGAAACAACTTAAGGTAATCCTCACTGTAAAAGTATGGTAACTCATTGACATTTTTTTTGACAATGAATATTACATCCTTAGCTGATGTAATAGATACTCAAAGGGAAGCTTCAGTGAAATTCCTATAAATATAGTTTACCATTTATTCATCACACAGACACTTTGTTACAAACCTCTGCAATCCATAACTATATTCTGTCACGATGTAACAGATCTGCATTCTCCATTTGTCTGTCTGAAGACAAACATGAGTGTTTGCAGGGTCTATAAAAAGCGATACATGTTACCTAAAATGTTCTTTGTTTCATTCAGCAGAAGATAAGGATGGAAGAAAAGGGAAGGCAAGTGTAAAAGACCAACATTTTCCAAATTTCAACAGAAAGTTGTCCTCTTCCTCTAGCGCTCTCCTACACAAAGACATCAGCCAAGGCAACTCCACCACGTCTGTTGCCAGCATGGCAATCACGGGAGAACCGTGGGGAGTGCCAGGTCCTAAGGGTGGGAGAGCCAAAGCAAACGTGTCAAGTGATTGCCGGGAACATGAGTGCCCCAGCCAATCCCTCTCCCCGCGGCAGCGTTTGGCTCTTGATCCTGCCGTTACTCCAACACAAGGTCTGTGTGGTGTGAAAACCAAGGAAAGTGGCAATGTGGGGGGCTCTGTGGAAGAGAAAAGCACGTTGTCAGGAAGCATTTTCTCTCAAAGCAATTTGGAGATTAAGAACTTGGAAGGTCACTGGCGTAAGGGCCGAGCTGCAACATCCTTTTCGTTGTCAGACGTCTCTACGCTCTGTTCTGACATACCTGACTCACATTCCACTGCCGTTCTGCAGGAGAGTGAAATTTCCCATCTTATTGACGATGTCACTTTAACGAATGAGAGCGAGCCGGGCAGTTCCATCTCTGCCCTGATTGGCCAGTGTGAGGAGGCCAGTGATGAGGCAAACCTCACAGTCATTTCTCACGTCCATGGTGCCAGTGCCGTGTCACGTCATTCTCCCTTGCCCCTCTTGGATGGAAAATTCCCTTTCAGGCCTGACTTTTCCATGGGAAAACCCAGGTCATCCTTCCTGTGCTCATCTCCTGAGCCAATTGCTTTCTCAAGTCCCGAGACCTCCAAACACTCCACACACACAGTTTGCGAAACTACCTGCACTCCTGTCTCTAAAACCAAACCAGATGACAACCTTTCTGGTAAGGCCAAGACGGGGGCTGTGGAAAACAGCCTGCCTGGGTCCTCTAACACTTCTCACTGCCAGTTACCAAAAAGTCCCAACCATGGAAAAGACTGGGAAATGCTAAAGAACCACGGCCCTGCCACTTGCACGGACTCGACGCTGGAAGATGTAATAGCCGATGCCACTCTCTGTTTAAATTCTGGAGAGAGCAGTCTCGTGGAAATGGATGGGGACTCAGAAAACCTGTCTATAACAGCCTATGAATATAGAAGAGAGGACACAAGTCACCTTGATTCTCCTTTAAAACTGAAGTACAGTCAGGATGTGGTGGAACATTTTCAAAGAGGTTTGAGAAATGGCTACTGTAAAGAGACTGTCCACTCTTCTGTGTCTGAAATCTTCAACAATATTCAAGATGTCAAAAATCAAAACATTTCCTGTCTAGCCTATCAGGGTGCTGGTTTTATGCATAACACCTGCTCAAATTCAGATGCAAAAACGAACCAGACCTGTGTGCCCCTGTCTAGTGATGAAGCCACGCATGCCCCCGCCCCCAAGCAGCCCACACATCCTCCTCTGCCTGCTCTGAAGCTGCCCAGTCCTTGCAAATCCAAAAGTCTGGGGGACCTAACGTCAGAGGACATTGCCTGCAACTTCGAAAGCAAGTACCAGTGTATCAGTAAGAGCTTTGTTACAACTGGCATTAGAGACAAGAAGGGTGTGACTGTGAAGACAAAGTCCTTAGAGCCTATAGATGCCCTGACCGAGCAGCTGCGGAAGCTTGTGTCTTTTGACCAGGACGAGGGCTGTCAAGTGCTCTACTCAAAGCAGGATGCCAACCAGTTCCCCAGGGCACTGGTCAGAAAGCTGTCATCCAGAAGTCAGAGCAGAGTGCGCAATATTGCCAGTCGTGCCAAGGAAAAGCAGGAAGCCAACAAGCAAAAAGGTGTAAACCCCAGCCACGCGGGGGGAGTGGTTCTTCGAAACAAGCCGTCAGCGCCCCTGCCTGCGGGCAACCGGCACTCCACCGGCTCCTACATCGCAGGCTATCTGAGGAGCACCAAAGCCGGGGGCCCGGAGGGCCGAGGCATCCCCGAAGGGGCGTGCGCAGCCTTGCGCCCTGGCTACGTCGACCAGTTTTGTCCGGATAATTCTGTTCTGCAGACCGAGCCAAACAGTGATGACAAACCAGAAATTTATTTTCTTTTGAGACTGTGAATTACGTAAAGCTGCATTTTCAGTGTTTACAAGGTATTCCGTAGAGTTGTCAGAGTTTTCGGTAAATATGGTCTTGGCTTTGAAATGATTTTAAAATGTATTTTTAAACTTGTGCTTTGGTCTCCCTTCGACTCCACATGTTCTTCCTGTTTATGTGTTTGTATATAGATTGGGGTGACATTTCCCATGTGCATATGATCTCTCTTCCCCGAAGTGTAAATGCCGTCAGTAAGAAATATGTGCATGCCCTAGGTGTGACAGTTCTCAGCGGCTTGGGTTATGATGTGTGTGCGTTTCTTTACCACCCCCTTTGCTCTGTGTCCTCAGATCACAGTCACAAATGTAGTCAGTTTTACCCTCTAATTGCTGAGTTCGTTAAGAAACTTTGCAAAGGACAAAGGGGTACATTCTTTATTTTAAAGCTATCGTCATCATTCCTAGTTTTCCTTCTTCGCTCAGAAGCCCAAACTCATTTTTATAACTCAGCTAAAAGAAGATAGAAAGAGTTACCCTACCTTTTAAGATTTCTCTACCCCAGGCAGAATAAGAGTTCAAAGGAGATTGGTAGCTGTTCCCCCCACACCCTCTCATTTTAGAGTAGGCTGGGAGGGTGTGAGGGAGAAAACAAACTTCTGTATATAGAGACAAAATTGTTTGTTTTACATAAATTTTGTTACATATTTTTGCTAACGGCTTTGTATGTAACAAGAACACAGTTGCCAAGCTATTTGTTGTACTTTTGAATTTTCTGATTAAATTATAGACTGCAAATAATGGCTTTCAGAACGAGGGACTTCTGTCAGACGCTAACAATAATTGTAGCACAGATTGAAAACATCCCCAAAGCTGTCGAGCAGAAAAAAACAAAACAAAACATTTTTCTCATAATAAAATCCAAGTAAATAGGTAATTAGAAGAAACCTTTTCCCTTCACGGAGCCACGTAACTATATTTTAGAACCAACATATGTTATTTTCACTGTGAATCCATTTTTTATTGCATGTTCAGATGTCCCTCTCTGCTTTTTTTGTAATATTAACTGCAATGATGTTCTTCTTGGAATTCATGGAAATATAATTAAAGCAGATTTTTAAACACTTGGTGAGTGTTTTTTTCAATTGCAGCTCATATATGACTGCTGAGTAAGGGACCCAGAGCACTCAGAAATATTTTCCTTTTCATCTGTTCACAGCAGAAGATAGCTTCTACAGGGGATAGGTTTAAGCAGCAATTTATGTCTCTGAGTGTTTTCATTATGCCTTTAAAGACCATATTTGTAAGGTAACTTGAAAAGAAATCAAATGTAATGAGTTTCTTGCATTTTGTGTTGCTATTGCTAGTTTAAAAATAATCCTTCCCAAATCCTGCCCTGGGCGTGGGGACAGGCAAGATGCTGGGTTCAGCAAATCAGACTACTTGAAGCTTTGTTGTGTGGGCAAAGAGCGGGGCGAAAAGCAATCGCGCCCTGATGGCCCTAAGTCCCCAACTCAGAACTTTTCCCCAGTGCTGAGGGTCTTCTCTTTGGACAAACACTGGGATGCTGGTTGGGGTAGTTGTGTCCTGGTGAAAGGGAGAGGGACCCAATTTCATTCCCTTAATGAACCTGAGATATTTTTGTCTTCTTGGGGGTGGTTTGAAACCTACAAAGTTGTATCCTTAGGCCTTGGCTTGTTTTTAAAGTACCCTTATCTTAAAAGAGACTGGCATGATGTAAAGTTGTTGAAATTCATTTGCAAAGGGGTAGAAGTTAGCTGCCTTGTTTGATGGAATTGGTATTCTTATAAAAAAAAAAAAAATCCAAGAGTTTACATTTGGATGTTAACCCTATTTCAAAGTGGTCTAGTGGTGACATAAATGGTTGATGTCAAGTGATGGGTTATAGACCCACCCCCCAGCACCGTGTGCGTCTGTTACCCACACAAGTAGTATTCTTCTCCTGATAGGACTTAAGAAAAAAAAGGAGAGAGCAAATTCATACATACTCTGTGGGGACTGCTAATAAAGAAGAGGAAGCAATAACGCTTGACTTTTAATACAAGCTTTCAGTGTTCAGATTAGACTCCTGATTAGGATTTCACTTGTTTGGAGGATGGATCAGGGACTCATTCAGTCACAAAGACATCACACAGCAAGTAAAATCTCAAGCAATGTATTAACAGGTTTTCCAATTCTTTTTTTCTTTTGAGAACTAGCAAGACACCCCCTGTCTCTGCAAAGTGTGACTACAGCAAGCCCTGTGAAGTGTCAAAGTTTCTCATCTGACTCCTTTCTTAGAGACCAGACAGACTGTTCCAAGGCTGAGCGGCAACAGGTGCCTGGGAGAGTTGTCTCCAGCAATAGCAATATCCACAGAGGTTGAAAGTAAAGCTTCTTAATATAAATCTGACCAAGCCATCTTAAAACCCTTTAGTGGATCCCCATCATATATGAAATAAGCTTCCATAGCCTTGCATACAAGGTCTTCTTTGATTTGATGCCCTTGTCTGTTTCCACCGCCTAGTCTCCTCTGTCTTGGAATGCCCTTTCCTTCTTTGCTGACTACATTTTCCATGATGTGTCCTGGGGGATCCTTTCCCCTAGAGAACTTTCTGTGTCATCTCCTTTCCCCTACCTGTACCCAACCCATTAGGGTTTTGTGGGAGGTGGGGGGCTTTGATTCCACTCCAATGTATAAATCTGTTCACATGTCTGTTTCTTCCACTAGACTTAGACCTCTCTGAGGACTGTGATTGTGCCTTGTGCCCTTTTCCTAGCTCAAGGCCTGGTACCTATTTGCATTTGGTAAACATTTGAAAAATTGGTGAGTAAGAGAACATGAGGAAAATGTGAAAGAAAGCATGTGTCTGGTATCCGTTTGTTGTGTGCATGGAAGGAGGAAGAGGTACGGAACCTTGTTCCAAGTTGTTTGAATGGTGATAACTGAGTATATCTTTGTTTTCCTTTAATTTTCTCATTTCCTTGTTTCCAGCCCTTTCTTCCTTTTCTTTCCCTTTTAATGTAGTATCTGTCTAGTCATTTGCCATGAGTAAGAGTAGCTGATTTTTTTTTTTAATTTTTTTTTCAACGTTTTTTATTTATTTTTGGGACAGAGAGAGACAGAGCATGAACGGGGGAGGGGCAGAGAGAGAGGGAGACACAGAATCGGAAACAGGCTCCAGGCTCCGAGCCATCAGCCCAGAGCCTGACGCGGGGCTCGAACTCACGGACCGCGAGATCGTGACCTGGCTGAAGTCGGACGCTTAACCGACTGCGCCACCCAGGCGCCCCGTAGCTGATTTTTTTTAAAGCATTCTGCAACTTAAAAAGACTTTTATAGGTGGTGCATCTCATTTGGTCCTTACAATTTCACAAGGAATGGAGGTTATCTCCATTTTATAGATACCAAAAATGAATCTCAATGGACATGTGATTTACCCAAGGTCATGGGGGGGTAGGAAATAGCCAAGTAAGGTTACTGCAACTCCTACTATGGTTTTCTTTCCCCTTTCTTTCCCCTACCATTGCTTTTCCTGAAGCCTTTAATAAACATTTAGTTAACATCTACTCTGGGCTAGGCATTCATCTGGGTACTAGTATTATGACAATAGGGACTTGTGTTTAGGGAGTCACAAGCTGGTAGAAATGCTGAGACATGATATACTGGTTTTGTCTCAGATGTCCAAACGATTAGAAACTTATTACATATGGTAGTTGAAAATGGAAGGAAAGAATTAGAAAGTTATGTTGCTGTACATATGATATCCATGAATACCGCACTTTAAAAAATTAATGAACTGTCTTTTAAAGAGTTTTAAATTCACAGCAAAATTGAGTAGGAGATAGAGTTCCCGTATACTCTCTGTCCCTCCTCCCCCATATGCACAACTTCCTCCACTATTGACATAACATTTATTATAATTTATAACCCATGTTGGCACATCATCACTCAAAATTCGTAGTTCACATTAGAGTTCATGCTTGGCATTATAGAGTCTTGATGTTTTGATGAATGTACAATGATAAGTATGCACCATTGTAGTATCACACAGAATAGTTTCAATGCCCTAAAAATCCTTTGTGCTCTGCCTATTCATTCCTACCTCCAGCAAACCCTGGAAACCATGATCTGTTTACTACCTCCATTAGTTTTACCTTTTTCATAATGTCATATGCTTGGAATCATATAGCATATTCATACTGGCTTCTTTCACTTAGTAATATGCATTTAAATTTCTTTCATGTCTTTTCAGAGTATAATAGCTCATTTCTTTTTAGTGCTGAAAATATTCCATTGTCTGGTTGCACCATAGTTTACTGATTCACCTACTGAAGGACATCTTAGTTGCTTCCAAGTTTCAGCAATTATGATTGAATTTGGTATAAATACCTGTGTGCAGGTTTTTGTATAGACATAAGTTTTCAATTCATTTTGATAAATACCAAGGAGCATGATTACTAGATCCTATGGCATAAGAATATATTTAGTTTTGTAAGAAACTTCCAAAATGTCTTCAAGAGTGGCTGTACTATTTTGCATTCCCATCAGCAATGAAGGAGAGTTCTCATTGCTCCACAACCTTGCTAGTGTTATTCTTCTTCTTTGATATTGAGTTGGCTATTCTGAGTCTTTTGATTTTCATATAAACTTTATTTACTTTTTAAAATATTTATTTATTAAGCCATACAGAGAAAGACAGATACCATATGGTTTCACTCTTATGTGGATCCTGAGAAACTTAACAGAAACCCATGGGGGAGGGGAAGGAAAAAAAAAAAAGAGATTAGAGTGGGAGAGAGCCAAAGCATAAGAGACTGTTAAAAACTGAGAACAAACTGAGGGTTGATGGGGGGTGGGAGGGAGGGGAGGGTGGGTGATGGTTATTGAGGAGGGCACCTTTGGGGATGAGCACTGGGTGTTGTATGGAAACCAATTTGACAATAAATTTCATATATTAAAAAAAAAAATATATATATATATATATATATATATTTATTTATTTATTTATTTACTTATTTATTTATTTATTTTTTGAGAGAGAGAGAGACAGAGACAGAGTGTGAGTGTGGGAGGGGCAGAGAGAGAGGGTGACACAGAATCCGAAGCAGGCTCCAGGCTCTGAACTGTCAGCACAAAGCCTGACACAGGGCTTGAACTCACAAACCACAAGATCATGACCTGAGCCAAAGTTGGATGTTTAACTGAGCCATCCAGGTGCCCCTGGTTTTCATATGAATTTAGAATCAGTCAGTGTCCACGAAATAACTTTGGGATTTTGATTGGGATTATATTGAATCTGTAGATCAGTTTGGGAAGAACTGACATCTTGGCAATATTGAATCTTTCTGTGAACATGCAGTACCTTTCCATTTATTTCATTCTCCTTAGATATCTTTCATCAGAGTTGTATAGTTTTCCTCCTATAGATCTACATATTTTGCTAGGTTTATACCTAAGTTTTTCATTTTTGGGGATGCTAATGTAAATGGTAGTGATTTAAAAAAATGTTTTTAAATGTTATTTGTGTGTGTGTGTGAGAGAGAGAGAGAGAGAGAGAGAGAGAGAGAGAGAGAATGTGAGCAGGGGAGGGGCAAAGAGACAAGGAGACACAGAATCCAAAGCAAGATCCAGGCTCTCAGCTGTCAGCACAGATCCCAACGCAGGGCTCAAGCCCATGGACCACAAGATCATGACCTGAGCCAAAGTCAGACACTTAATCAACTAAGCCACCCAGGTACCCCAATGCTAGTGTATTTTTTTTTTTTTTAATTTTTTTTTCAACGTTTTTTATTTATTTTTGGGACAGAGAGACACAGAGCATGAACGGGGGAGGGGCAGAGAGAGAGGGAGACACAGAATCGGAAACAGGCTCCAGGCTCCGAGCCATCAGCCCAGAGCCTGACGCGGGGCTCGAACTCACGGACCGCGAGATCGTGACCTGGCTGAAGTCGGACGCTTAACCGACTGCGCCACCCAGGCGCCCCAATGCTAGTGCATTTTTAATATCAAATTCCACATGTTCATTCCTGGTATAGGAAAAGCAATTAACTTCTGTATATTAACCTTGTATCTTAAAACCTTGCTGTAATCACTTATTAGTTCCAAGAGTCTTTCCCCCTTTCCCCCAATTATTTTAGATTTTGTATGTAGACAATCATGTCATAAAACAAAGACAGTTTTATTCTTTCCTTTCCAATTTGAATACTTTTAATTTTGTTCCTTTTATTGTTTCCTTTTCTTGTCTTATTGCATTAGCTAGGACTTCTAGTGCATTGAAAAGCGGTGAGAGTGGACATCCTTTCTCTTTTCCTCAGCAGGAGAGCTTCAATTTTCTCACTATTGTGATGATAGCTGTTGGTTTTTTGTATATGTTCTTCATTAAGTTGAAAATGTTCCCCTATATTCCTAGTTTTCTGAGAGTTTTTATCATGAATTGATGCTGGATTTTGTCAGAGCTTTTCCTGAATATGTTAATATGACCATTTGATTTTTCTTCTTCAGCTTGTTGATTTGATGGATTACATTAATTGATTTTTGAATGTTGAACCAGCATTGTATACCTGGCATAAATCCCACTTGATTTATAGTGTATTATTCATCCCATATATTGTTGGATTCTATTTGCTAATACTTTGTCAAAGATTTTTATATCAATGTTCATGAGAGATATTAAGTGAGATTTTAGTCTATGGTTTTCCAAGGACTTGTCTGGTCTTGGTATTAGGGTAATACTGACCTCATAGAATCAGTTAGGAAGTATTCCCTTTGCTTCTGTCTTCTGGAAGAGATTGTAGAGAATTGGTATAATTTCTTTCTTAAATGTTAGGTAGAATTCATCAGTGAACCCATCTGGGCCTGGTACTTTCTGTTTTGGAAGGTTATTAATTATTGGTTAAATTTCTTTAATGGATATACATTTCTTCTTTGATTTATATGTTATTTAGAAGTGTGATGCTTAATCTCCAAGGATATGGGGATTTTCCAACTGTTGATTTCTAGTTTAATTAATTCCATTGTGGCTTTTAGAGCAGACATTGTATGATATTTATTCTTTAAAATTTATTAAGGTGTGTTTCATGGTTTGGAATGTCATCTGTCTTGATGAATTTTCATGTGAGCTTGAGCAGAATATGTAATCTCTTGTCTTTGGATGAAGTAATCTGTAAACATCACTTATATCCAATTGATTTGTGGTGTTGTTGAGTTCAACTATGTCCTTACTGATTTTCTGCCTATTGGATCTGTCCATTACTAATAGAGAAATATTAAAGTCTAATTATAATAGTATATTCATCTATTTCATTTTTTTCCTCATGTATTTTGATGCTCTGTTGTTAGGTGCATACACATTAAGGATTATTACATCTTCTTGGGGTAACCAACTCCTTTATCATTATGTAATGTCCATCTGTAACCCTGATAACTTTTCTTGCTTTGAGTCTGCTCTGTCTGAAATTAGTACAGTTATCCTCACTTTTTAGAAAATCAATGTTAGCTGGGGTGCCTGGGTGACTCAGTTGAACATCCAACTTTGGCTCAGATCATGATCTCACAGTTAGTGAGTTCAAGCACCGCATCAGGTTCGCTGCTATCAGTGCACAGCCTGCTTCAGACCCTCTGTCTCCCTCTCTTTCTGCCCCTCCCCTACTGGTGCTCTGTATCTCAAAAATAAATATTTAAAAATAAATAAAAAAATTAATGTTAGCATGGTATATCTTTTTCTCTTCTTTCGCTTATCCGTATGTGTTTTTATATTTATAGTGTACTTTCTTACCAACATATAGGTGGGTCTTTTTTTGGATCCACTCAGGCAATGTCTTTTAATTGGCTTACTTAGTTTATTGACATTTACAGTAATCATTGATATAGTTGCATTAATATCTACCATGTTTGCTACTGTTTTCTATTTGTTGCCCTTGTTTTTTGTTCCTATTTTTGTCTTCTACATTTTTTTTTTGCCTTTTGTGGTTTTAGTTGAGCATTTTATATGATTCCATTCATTTTACTTTTTTTTTAGTGGTTGCCCTAGAGTTAGCAATATACATTTACACCTAATTCACTTTGAGGTAACACTACACTTCACATGTAGTATGAGTACATTATAATAGCAAAATTAATTCAAAGTCTTCCCTCCTGTCCCTTGTGTCATTATGGTCATTCACTTCACTTATATACATATACATATACATATACATATACATATACATATACATATACACACACACATACATACAAGCACACATAGTTGAAAACATTGTTGTATTATTTGAACAAATTTAATTGTTAGATGAGCAAAGTTTTACTTTATCTTCACTTATTCTCTGATACTCTCCTTTTTTTTCTTTTATGTAGAACTGAGTTTCTGACCTATATTATTTTTCTTCTGTCTGAAGAATTTAACATTTCTTGCAAAGTAGGTCGAATGGGAAGAAATTCTCTAATTTTTGTTTGTCTGAGAAAGTCTGTATTTCTTCACTTTTGAAGGATACAGAATTCTACATTGATAGGTTTTCTCACTTAACACTTAAATATTTCATTTTACTGTCTTTTTGCTTGTATGGCTTCTGGGGAGGAGTTGGATGTAGTTCTTATATTTGTTCCTTTATAAGTAAGGTGCCCCCCGCCTTGGCTTTTTTCAAGATTTTTATTTTATGTTTGATTTTCCACAGTTTGAATGCCAAGATGTAGTTTGTTTGTTTGTTTGGCATTTATCCTGCTTGCTGTCCTCTGTGCTTCCTGAATCTGTGGTATCTGACATTTAATCTGAGGAAATTCTATCATTAATGTTTCAAATATTTCTTTTGTTCTTTTCTTTCTTTTCCTTCTAGTATTTTCATTATGTGTATTATGGTACCTTTTATAGTTGTCCTGCAGTTTTTGGATATTCTGTGCTGTTTTTTGGTTTTGTTTTTGTTTTTCAACTTTTGTTCTCTTTTCAGTTTTGGAAGTTTCTGTTGTCACATTTTCAAGCCCAAAAGATGGGCTTTGATGACCCCATCAAAGGTGTTTCTTGATCTGTAGTATTTCTTTTTGATTCTTTCTTACAATTTTCATCTCACTGCTTATATGTTCTTGTTCTGTTTTTGCATGTTGCCTACTTTTCCCGTTAAAGCTGTTAGCATATTAATTACAGGTTTTTTTTTTTTGTTTTTTTTTTTTTTTCAAATTCCTGTTCCAGTAATTCCAACATTCCTGTCGTATCTGACTCTGGTTCTGATACTTGTTTATGTCTCTTCAGACAGTATTTTTTTCCTTTTAGTATGCCTTGTAATTTTTGGTTGAAAGGTGTACATGATGTACTGGGTAAAGGGAACAAGTATCTAGGTCTTTAGTCATATGATGGTAATGTGTGTGTGAGTAGGGGAAGTATTCTATAGTCCTATGATTAGCTCTCTGGCTTTTGGTGAGTCTGTGTGCTGGACTGTGAACTTCACCAGTACTTCTCAATATTTCCCCTCTTAGGTGGGACAGGATGGATTAGGAAGGGCTTTAGTTGAGTATTTTCCTTTTCCCTGGTTGGTTAGGCTCTAATAAAATCCCAGCAGGTTAAGTTCAGTTAGAATAGTTTCTCCTAGGGACAGCCTTGTTAAGAAGAACAGAACCCTCTGGAATGTTTCAACAAAGTTCCTTTTCCCTTCCACTGCTGGAAGCTTGAGGTGATTTTTTCCAATATTCACTGTGAGGACCTGGTAGAGCTCCTGGAGGTAAAACTCGGAAAAGTGTGGGGACCTTCCTATGACTGGGTCCCTCTAGAGTTTTTAACTTCCCGATTTGTCCTCATTGAGCATGTAGCAATTCATCAAGTATAGCTCAGGTTTTCCTACCCTGGCACTGGTTCCCAAGGAACTATCTACTGATGGGTTTCTGTTCTGGTAAGTTGTGATTTTCTGTATTCACCTCTGTGTTCTTCCAATTTTGAGGACAGCAGTTTGCCCTATGACCTCACTTCTCTGTCAGATCTAAGAGGTGTTGATTTTTCAGTTTGTTCAGATTTTTACTTGCTGTTGGGCTGCAGTAGGTGACTTGTAAGCTCTTTACCTGTTGAACTGGAAAGTGAGAGTCCTGAATTACCTATTTATTTAAAAACCAAAATAGCTGACACCTTAGCTCAGGATCACAGAAAAATTACCTATGGCAATATCTAACACGCTAACATTTTACTGGGGCGAGGGTACATTCTCAGAGAAGAAAGAATGAGGGTAAAAGGGAATTGTGGCAGAAAAGGAAGGAGTGAAAATTCAAAGAGATGGGTTACCGATAAGGCCACAGCTTCACAACACAATCAGACAGTTGCTTAGATTTTCAGAAAGTCTCCAGAGAAGCCATATGGAAAGACTGCATCTCAGAGCAATCCACTGAAGAGAAGGAAAGGTAGGAAATAAATCTCCTGATGTCCTTTACATCTCCTTTTTTCCTGTGGTGAAGTCCACCTTATAAGGCATTAACTTCTTGTGTGTCCAGGTGGTGTTATGCAGCCATTGGTGCAGCCAGAACCTCTGGCTTGCAGCACAGAAGGCTCTCCATGTCAGTAGGGGATACATGTGGGGATCCATAGTGTACAATGGCAATAGCAGTGGCTGGGACTTAACCACTCTGAAAATATTTTGAATATTTGCAAATGGTTGATGCCTGGGTAGAATGGGGGTAGGCAGGGATGGGTGGATCTAGGGTGATACATCAACTGTGTCTCTTACATCACATCCCTTGCACCAATCAGATTTACTTTTTTCCTGTTATAATATAGTAGACCTTGTGTGAGGACAAGATGCTTTCTCTACTTCCTTAAGAAGAGAAGTGAGATGCAAGGCCAGGCCTAAACAGTAGTCATTTTCAATCCCTTAAACAAGATTCACACAGGGTTAGCAAACCAAACTGTAGTCCTCACTGTTGCAATTGGTCCCAGGGTCATAGCTAATACTTATCAGCTCCCTCCCTTGTCAACCATTACAGTTTCTCTCACCGTCAGTTAGCATTTCAGCTGTTCTAGGTTGCTTGTCTGATAGGTTGAACCCCTTGGTGGTTTTCCTTTGATCAGACAATAGTTGTTGTGAGTGTTCATTTACAACTGTCACTGGGCACAGAATCATCAAGAGGTGATGCCCCAGTGAGTCCTGTAGTCCAGATGTACTTGTATTTGCCACCCTATTTTATAGCAACCGCCCTAGCTTCTTATAACAGTCAAGGTCAGTTAAATCAATCTATACAGTAATGCTTTTCTTATTTATCCATTAGCATGAAGAGCTCAGAGTAGTTCAATTTCCAGTTCAGTGAAACATTTAATACAGTTTCTAGGAAGCAACGTTCCTCTTGGAATCAGGGTCTCTAATCCAGCAGATATAAGGTTGTGGGAACAACAACAACAAAAACAAACCACAACAACAACAACAAAAAACCAACAAAAACAAGTTCTGCAACTGGATAATTGAGAAAGATAGTGAGGGAGGCTGATCCCAGTTCTACCCCTTGGTTCCTGGAGCCCTTCTTTTGGATCTCTATATAGGATCTGAGCCTGACACTATAGCCACTTTGTTCATTAGCCCATTGTGCAACCAGTGGATTGACCAAGAAGAGAAGCTCACTAACACCCAGAAAATGGGTCATCCTATCTACCGACTTGTTGAGAGTCTTCTTGCGGCTATGCTCTTCTTTTAGTCACTCCTAAGCAAGATTTTATTGTTGCAGTGATCCATTTCTATAGACCCCACTATGGCATACCAAACTGTTTTTGAACTGGATTCACGATCTTTCTCCTCAGTTGGTTATAGGGAATTTCCCACGAGGCCACAGATGTGAGCTGAGGAAGTGGCACCGTGCAACAGAGGTGATATGGTCTAGCCCAGCACGTCATATTTTTTTCATCTTCTGGACTACTTGAGTCTTTTCCTAAATCTATTTCCTTTATACAGTAGTTTATTTCTATGCCTCTCAACCTTTTTGGCGTGGCGGGGAGGAGTTTCTGTTAATACCAAGCTCAGGATGGACAGCTCCCAGTTGTACAGTTACTTGGTGTACCAAAGTCAGGCTCTTAGGCTTTACTTCAAAGGCTGTGTCCCTCCATGTTCCAGATCACTGGACCCCTAAAAATTTCACTGATATTGCAGGCCCTTAATCATTAAGGACTTAAAGCCTAGTCTCTGACATATGTGTTTTATTAGGGCATTCAAATTACTTGACCCATTCACCTTATTTGGTTGAATGAGTAAAATGTCAGTCTATATAGAAGGCTAGCATGATGTGCTGCAGAGTATCAAGATGACTGAGATAACTACAGAATAGACCACAACAGTATACAACACAGACCTAGAGCAAGACTATGAAGATTTACTATTGTCCTTGCAATGTAAAGGTGAGCTGTGTTTGATCCTCTCTATTGATAAGAATCAGGAATAAAGCATTCAAGGGGCATATGGGGGAATCAGTCAGTTGAGTGTCCAACTCCTGATTTCAGTTCAGGTCCTGATCTCATGGTTCATGAGACTGAGCCCCACATCAGGCTCTGTGCTGTCAGGATGGAGATTGGAATGCTTTCTCTCCATGTCTCTCTCTGCCCCTCCCCTTCTTCTTCTGTCTTTCAAAATAAATAAACATTTTTTTTAAAAAAGGAATAAAGCATTCAAAATAATAGCTACAAATGAAGTGCCAGAGGTGAGTTGATTTTCTCCAATAAAATTTCTATCTAGCACAGACACTATAATTGGGGATACCACTTTAAGTTTATAGTAATCCACTGGTGTCCATCATGATCCATATGATTTTTTTTTGCAGAGGCTAGATAGGTGAAATGACTAGATATTTTATGAGAATCACTATCCCTGATTCACTTTGTTGGTAATTAATTCTGCAGTCCTGGGAGATGATATTGCTTCTGATTTACTATCTTGGCTGGATGGGAAGATGGATTGCAACTTTTTTTTATCATAATGTCCCTTAAGTCACAGTTCAGGAAACTAAGGACCAAATTCTAAGTATATCTAGTCCTATTAGGCAGTCAGAGACTAGAGAAATGCAACCGTGCATCCCTGGACCTATTGGATTCACAGTGAGATGGATTTGAGCCCAAACACTATTTACACTCTGGAATCTATTAGGTGGCATTGTTATTGGAAGATGATGGTGGTAGGGTGGGTTCCCTAATATCAGTGTCAGCTGTGACTTCATTCTAACTATCCTCAAGAAGTCTGGGCATTCCTTTTTCTTCAGTGCACAGTTACTCTGTCAAATTTGAGGAAAGGCTAGGGAAATATTTGCCATGTTTGTGGTGGCATTGTGGGGACCCAGCTTTCCCTTAAATGGGCTCTTGATAAGTGAACTGACTTAAGTCTAGTAACTGGAAATCGCAACTGTCCATCACAGTGTCTGACATCAGCCTTTTATGCTCTTCAGTTTTCAATTCCTTCTGGTTATATAAATGAAGCAAAACCCTAGTGCAATGGTTTTCAAACTTTAGCAAGCATCCTAATCACCTAAAGGGCTAGCTAAAATATAGATTGTTGGGCCACATCACCAGAATTTCTGCACTGGTAGATCTGGAGTAGGGCTTGAGAATTTTTATTTCAAACATGTTTCTGGGTGATGCTAAGCTGCTTAATCTGTAGTTCTACACTACACTACATGAAGTGGTGTCCTACATTTCAACAGCCATTGCTTTAGGTGGTTGTCTATGTTTCCTTTGGAAAACCATCATCAATTAGCTGTAATACTAGTTTACTTTGCCACGTCACCTTGACTGCCATTTTGGCTATACTGCTTACTATGGTAATTATATCCATCTGGCTTCTGCCTTTCCAGAATCTCAGTATCTCTGTTGATACTAACAAGCACAGTGCTATGCCAGGATCTTACATTGTCAGCTCTGGCCCAAAGGAGGCAGCCAACAGTGGGTTTCTCAGTGATTTTGGCACCCCCGTCATCGGTGCATTTCTTAGTGAAGGGTGTGTCCCCTGGGCCCTCCTGGAGAATGTACTCAAGTAGTGGGTTTGCATGTCTTTATTCTAAAATTCTCCTTTTTTCCTGAGACTTCTGAGCCCTTCCTCATTATTCTGCCAAGTAAGTTCCACTAATTCCACCTCAACTTAGCCATTGTGAATCCAGGCTCTAAGGTGTCATCCCAGCTAACCATTAGGTCTGGTAGACATTACATTTTATTAGGACATAATTAAGGTTTGCTAGACATTAAGTTCCAAGCTATGGGCAAGTTGTCCATTTCAACATACTCTCTCCTGTTCAGTCTTATATTCACTCTCCTGGTCTAACACCCTCAAGATCTACCCCCATGAATGCTTCTCTGGTCTTGCTGGATGTATTCATGATCTGCTCTTACCACCTGCCTTAGAGCCATTGATTGCTTTCAAAGAATGCCTTAAAATGACTATTAACTGCCCTGAACCTGTCAAGGATTTCAATGCCTTGTAAGTAGTCAACCACCACAAAAATTCTGTAATTATCCCACCCCCATAAAATCAATTGCAGTGGCAACTTGATATCCCAAGACTCACTATAAACCTCCACCTTATCCCAGTCAACCACAAGTGAGAACATTAGTAATTCTGATGCCATAGCATATCATCCATTCTTCCTACCCCACTTTTATTTCATTTATCTTAGGCTGGGTTTCTCAAAGACAGTCTGAGAGGATAGCTTTTGTGCTAATGATTTACTGAGATACAGTCACAGGAAGGCAAGAGTCAGGGGGAAAAGGAAAGGAGAGACAAAGAAGGAAGGAGAGAAACCACAAGGAGGAGTATTGCCAAGCTGACCATGGCTTCAGAACAAATAGCTGGTTGCCTAGCCTTGTGGGACATTTGCCAAGAGGCCAAATAAAATGACCATGTTTCAGAACAGTCCATCAAGGGAAGGAATGAGAGAAAAATATTTGCTGACTCCTTTCTATCTTTTGCCTTTCACTGCTAAAATCTTCCTGCTTAGGGTGTTAACTTTCCCACCTTTCCAGCTGTGTTACTCAGCCTTTCCCAGCTACCCTGGGGAAGACAGGTGCCATCTGGCAAGTTCAGAGATGATGATCTCTCCTTGTTGGTAAGAGCTGCATGAGAACTCCCCAGTCAGTGGTGGTGGAAGTGACCACAGCAGTTGGGATGTAAAACTGGATCAGGTGTGATCCACTGCTGGACTTTTCTGGCTGGGATGCAAGGGAGGTGGCTGTGGCAGTGGTGGTGTTGGCAGGGCCAAGGATGGATGGTGCATAAATTGGGTCCAGCTCAGCCAGTTAGTGTATTTGTTGGGCCATTTAAACACATATCAAAGACCTATTGAGAAGCAGCTTCAATAATGCGACCCAGTTTTACTATATATATATATATATTTTTTTTTTTGTAAAGCATACATATAAATAGATAATATAATGTACTAAATGCAGTGAGAAATACAAACATGGGGTAAGCAGGGAGCACATAAAGGGTCAGCTAGCTCAATTTCTGGGCCTGGCCAAGGATAATTTCTTGGAGGCAGGACCACCTTCATTGGCATGCAACCAGTAGTTTAGGGCCCCATGCTCAGAAGTGCCCATGCTAGGGGTTTAATGCTTTGTGGCCCCCTTTTGTAACTCTTAATAGTTTTATAAAAAATAAAAAAAAGTGTATTTAAAAAAAAGTGTATTTATTTAGAGAGTGAGAGAGAAAGAATCCCAAACAATCTCTCTGCTGTGAGCACAGAGCCAGAGGTGAGGTTCAGTCTTACGATGAGATCTTGACCTAAGCTGGAATCAAGAGCTGGATGCTTAACTAACTGAGCCACCCAGTTGTCCCTGAAATCCTTAATAGTTTTTTAAAGCATTTTTATTTAATTTATTTTTTTAAATTCACATCCAAGTTAGCATATAGTGCAACAATGATTTCAGGAGTAGATTCCTTAATGCCCCTACCCATTTAGCCCATCCCCCCCCCCCCACAACCCCTCCAGTAACCCTCTGCTTGTTCTCCATATTTTAGAGTCTCTTATGTTTTGTCCCCCTCCCTGTTTTATATTATTTTTGCTTCCTTTCCCTTATGGTCATCTGTTCTGTGTCTTAAAGTCCTCATATGAGTGAAGTCATATGATATTTGTCTTTCTCTGACTAATTTTGCTTAGCATAGTATCTTCTCGTTCCATCCACGTAGTTGCAAATGGCAAGATTTCATTCTTTTTGTTTGCCGAGTAATACTCCATAGTGTGTATGTGTGTGTGTGTGTATGTATGTGTGTATATATATATGTGTGTGTGTGTGTGTGTGTATGTGTGTATATATATATATATATATATATATATATATATATATATATATGTATATATATCTTCTTTATCCATTCATCCATCGATGGACATTTGGGCTCTTTCCATACTTTGGCTATCGTTGATAGTGCTGCTATAAACATTGGGGTGCATGTGCCCCTTTGAAACAGCACTCCTGTATCCCTTGGATAAATACCTAGTAGTGCAATTGCTGGGTCGTAGGGTAGTTCTATTTTTAATTTTTGAGGAACCTCCATACTATTTTTCAGAGTGGCTGCACCACTCTGCATTCCCACCAGCAGTGCAAAAGAGATCCTCTTTTTCCGCATCCTTGCCAACATCTGTTGTTGCCTGAGTTGTTAATGTTAGCCATTCTGACAGGTGTGAGGTGGTATCTCATTGTGGTTTTGATTTGTATTTCCCTGATGATGAGTGATGTTGAGCATTTTTTTTCATGTGTCGGCTGGCCATCTGGATGTCTTCTCTGGAGAAGTGTCTATTTCATGTCTTTTGCCCATTTCTTCACTAGATTATTTGTTTTTTGGGTATTGAGTTTGAGAAGTTCTTTATAGATTTTGGATACTAACACTTTATCTGATATGTCATTTGCAAGTATCTTCTCCCATTCTTTTGGTTGCTATTTAGTTTTGCTGATTGTTTCCTTTGCTGTGCAGAAGCTTTTTATTTTGATGAGGTCCCAGTAGTTCATTTTTGTTTTTGTTTCCCTTGCCTCCGGAGATATGTTGAGTAAGAAGTTGCTGCAGGCAAGACCAAAGAGGTTTTTGCCTGCTTTCTCCTTGAGGATTTTGATGGCTTCCTGTCTTACATTTTGGTCTTGAAATTCTTAATAGTTTTAAAGTGAAGTCCAATGGGACAATGAAGCATGTGCAGGGGACTTAGAGCCTCAGCTCAGCAATTCCACCTTCCACTGCTTCCCTGTCTCCTTCGGAGGGGTTCTCAGCAGCCCATTCTGACGCCATGAAGCAGCAGTGAACTGGGCAGGGAAGGTCCACATACTGCCATCACCCTTCACCACCAGCAGACACAAGGGCGTAGGGGTAAGGAGGGTCAAGGTCAGACTTGGGTCCTGCATTGTCTTGGGGTGGAGCAAAGTGGCAGTTGTCCCCACTCTGCTCTCACAGTGCCACAGGCATGTTTGGCAGGGAACTTGGTGGAGCCTCTCTCCCACCAATTGAGGTACCAAGTGTGTCTGTGTGAAGAGGCTACAATCCCTTTGGTTGGGGCGGCCAGCTGTGTGGTGGTAGGTTGACTTCACCCATGTTCTCATTTTGCAGAGATGAGATGCCCAGAAAATTATTGATCAGTCCTGCCTGGAAGGTCATCATGTTGGAACTGACTCTTGAAGGATAATTAGGAATTTTCATGGTGAAAAGGGGAGGATAAGGAGCTGAAAGTATCTCCTAGGGAGAAGGAAAACACGAACAGATTGAAGCATAAAATTACACCATATATACAGAAAGTGCTTTTGTATGTGTGTCTTGGACAACTTGGTGGATTCCATTTCCTGAGATGAGGAAGAGAAGGTATGCGTAGGTCAGGCGAGAGTTCCCTCTTGGTCATGATAATTTGATATTTCAAGTAGACATTCATTTGGAGATAGCAAGTTGACAGAGTCTATAGTGTCAGAAAGAGGACAGGGTTGGATTTAGGTTTGGGAATCTCGGGCATAAGTGGCTTCATGCTGTAGGATCAGGTGGGGGTGCCCAAGAGGAGGATGTAGATAGAGAAGGGGAACCAAGATACCCTCATTTAAAAAGAAGTTTGTTTTATGGGGCACCTGGGTGGCTCAGTCAGTTAAGCGTCCGACTTCGGCTCAGGTCATGATCTCATGGTTCATGGGTTCAAGCCCCGCGTGGGGCTCTGTGCTGACAGCTCAGAGCTTGGACCCTGCTTTGGATTTTGTGTGTCCTTCTCTCTCTGCTCCTTCCCCTCATGCTTTCTCTCTCTCTCTCTCTCTCTCTCTCTCTCTCTCTCTCTCTCTCTTTCTCTCTCAGAAATAAACAAAAAAATTAAAAAGTTTGTTTTAATGTTTATTATTTTTGAGAGAGAGGGGCAGAGCACGAGTAGGGGAGGGGCAGAGAGAGAGAGACACAGAATCTCAAGCAGGCTCCAGGCTCTGTGCTGTCAGCACAGAGCCCAATGCAGGACTCAAACCCATGAACAATGAGATCATGGCCTGAGCTGAAGTCAGACGCTTAACCAACTGAGCCACCTGGGCGTCCCAGGATACCCTCATTTTAGATGACGAGCAGAAGAGGAGGATCCAGGAAAGGAGATGAGAAGAGAAGGAAGAAACGACTCAAGTATCATGGAAGAAAAAGTAAAAGTGTTTTAAGAAGGGGGTCTACACATAGTTTGAGAAGTTACAAATAAATATGGGGAGTTCATGATATTTCATATAAAAATGTAGATTTTTCAGCCTCTCTTGAATAATCAACAGGTCCGACAAGAGTTGGGCCCACATTCTGCATGGTAAAGACCACTTGTGGGCACACAGAGCCTGTGCCCATCAGTTGGCATGTACTCTCTAGCTTCCATTCTCCCCTCCTCCCTCTCCTTTCTCTGATTATTAGGGCTTGTCAGTCCTCATTTATCATCACGCTTACATTGTTGAAAGTCTCGTAGGACAGAACTATTTCTCTGTGCATAAGTCTATCCATCAAAGCCAGGAAAACAAAAGATAGCCCAAAAGAGCTGTGTGTTTAAAAGCAAAATTGGAGAGAGCATATTTCTTTGTGGATGTAATGAATAATCTATGTGTTTGGTAAGGAAACAAAACCTCTTCAAAAGAAGCAGTTCTGCCTGTTTCACTTGATTATAATCCATTACCTCCCTGGCTTCTGTAGGCTTTTAAGTTGACCCTCCTCTAAATTCATTTTCAAATTCTGCTCCCAGAACAAATATTAGTCAAATGTTTTCACTATGTTATTTTCCCTATTCAATTAACCTTAGTGAGTCCTGACTCACATTTTCTTTTTTTTCTTTCTTTCTGTCTTTCTTTCCTTTTTAACTTTTATTCATTTTTGAGAGACAGAGACAGAGCATGGGCAGGAGAGAGGCAGAGAGGGAGACACAGAATCTGAAGCAAGCTCCAGGCTCCACGCTGTCAGCACAGAGCCTGATGTGGGGCTTGAACTCATGAACCATGAGCTCATGACCCGAGCTGAAGTTGGACGCTCAACCGACTGAGCCACCCAGGTGCCCCAGTGTCCATATTTTCTGAACACAGAATATATGAAGTGATTGAGGATGTTTTTCAAATATAAATTCACACTTAGGAGAATTTGTCCATTGTCCACCACTGATTTTCTTCCCAGATGCCAATTTGCAGCCCAGTGGTGCCTGTGACAAGGCCTGATGTCACCAGTTCAAATCAAATTCTACCCAAAAGTCCATTTTCTAATCATTCCACATTCTAGAGACCATCCTGGGGAAAAGGCAGTGTCTGTATGGCAGTACCTCACTCTGGTCCCTTGAGAGCCCCTGCCACCAGGGGAGCTACAACCAGCCTCACTGACAAGGTGTGGGCTGAGCCTCCTTACCACCTCTTCCCTTCCTTCTGCTCCTCACCTTGCCACCTTGCCCTAGTCCATCCTTTCCTGGTGACAGGAAGGTCCTATTCCTGGGGACTGATCATAGTAAGTCCTAACTGTATTGTAAATTAGAAACTGCATCTCCCAGGAGTAGGGGAAACCAGTCTCTTTAGTCAAGGCTGTTCTTGCAAATTCAAAGCAGTGCGATCCCGTGGTTAAAAGCTTTACCTCTGGGCCAAACTGCTTACAGTCAAATTCCATTTTTGCCATTTACTTTTTTTGTTTATTTATTTTTGAGAGAGAGAGAGAAAGTGCACACATGAGAGCACAGGAGGGGCAGAGAATCCAAGTGGGCTCTGAGCTGACAGCAGAGAGCCTGATGAGAAGGTCAAACTCACAGACCCTGAGATTATGACTTGAGCTGAAGTTGGACTCTTAACTGACTGAGTCACCTAGGTACCCCACCATTTACTTTTTACCATCATCTATAAAATGGGAATAATAGTACATCCATCATCTATGTTGTAAGGATGGTATGAAATAACATGTAAAGTTGTTGGCTAATAGTGGTTGGCAGATACTAAATGCTCAAATTTTTGCTGGTATACTATGTCATTATCTTATGGCATAATATTACATATGCTTTTCAGTTTGTTATATAACCACTGGGCTGATCGGTTTCTCTTTGGAGTACAATTCCAATGTTTTCACAGGAGTTTCTAACTTATGAACAATTCCCTATACCCATCCTTTCCTACTTACAGTGATATAGAGAAATTTCTAATTTATAAACACATGCGTACTTATTAGAAAAAGAATATTTATGTTCACCTATAGAGATTACATACTTATAATTACCAGAAATGAATAGAAGAAGGATATCACTCATATGTCAAAGTCCTTCACTTGCTTCCCATCACATTTATCTTAATACTGCCAAATCATTCTTCAGTCACTTCTTTTTTCTGAATCCTTTGACATTTGTACATTGAAAAAGTGGTCATTTTGCATTGTTCTTTGTGCTGTTTTGTGATTTTTTTACATCTGGTTTCTTATTTCCATTTTGCTTTTCATGGTGAGATCACAGCTTGCTTTCAACACAGTATGATTTCAGAGGGCCTAAACAATATCTGAGATATGTTTCACATTTATTCCCTCAGTGTATCTTCTATCTCCAGTTGCTATTTCAGTGCATGTTTGTGTAATTTACTTTAATGTTTTGAACTTCCTTTTTTATTTTTGAACTTTTCAGTCTGAGATCGTTTAAGACTTACAAAAACAGTTGCAAAAATAACACAAAGAATTCTTATATACCCTCCACTCAGCTTGCCCAATGTTAACATCTTATATAACTGTGACACAATGATCAGAATTAGGAAGTGAATATTCATATAGTACTATTAACTAATCTAAAGTTTATTCAAATGTTATCAATGGCCCCATTGATGATCTTTTTCTAGATCAGATTCTAATCCGGGATCCTACGTTGCATTTAGTCTTCTTGGTGTCCCTGAGTCTGTGAAGTTTCTTTAGCCTTTGTCTGTCTTCCAGTCGGTATGGGGAGATCTTTCCACTGTCAAAGGAGACTCATTAGGATTTAGGAGCAAAGTGTCCCCAGCTCCATCTGGGGTCTTCCCACATAGCCCCATGCTAGCTTACAGGATCCCATCCTTTCCCAACCAATGCTCTTACTTTAACAGTAGATACTCTGTAAGTCTGGGATTCAACTTGTGCTCTAATTCAGTTAATCACGGGATGAGATTCTGCTTTTGATTTTCAGCAATTTCAGTCCTGCAGCTACAGAAAATAAGCACCCTTCAGGGCACATTTGGAAGCTTTTGGATCATTTATGTGGTACCTGAACTGGGAATTTGAATCCACCAGCTCGCCCTTTTTTCCCCACTGCTTTGTTTAACAACATTAGGAGCAAACAGCCAAACTCATTATATTTGTTAGATTTCCAAAAATGTTTGGAAGTATCATATACACCTATCATTCAGCTACTTCTTATAAGTGGTTGATTAGGATTATCCAATGTGAATATATTATATCTCTATTACCAGATCATGCCATGGACTATCAGTGTTCTCTTTACTACCCGATATGGAGTCATTACTATTTTTAAATCTAATCAGATTAGGGAATCAATTCCAGACAGTCCAGAATAAAATCAGAAAACTCATCCTTACAGAGGAATTTCTGTTCCTCTAAAACCATTCTCAGTAGCAAGATATCTGTGTTAGTTTCTCCAGAGAAACAGAACCAATAGTGTGTGTGTGTGTGTGTAAAATTGGCTCATGCAATTATGGAGGCTAAGGACTCCAAGACCCAGGAGAGCCAATGGTATAGTTCCAGTCTAAGTCTGAGCCCAAAGGCGGGAGAAGGCTGATGTCCCAGCATGAAGACAGTATGGCAGAGAGAATTCTTCTTTCTCATTCAGACAGTTTATTCAACTCAGGCCTTCTACAGATTGGATGAGGCCCAATCACATTGAGGAGGGTAATTTGGTTTACTCAGTCTACCAATTCAAGTGTTAATTTCATACACAAACACCCTCCCAAATACACCCTAAATAATGTTTAGCCAAATAACTGGGCACCACATGGCCCACTCAAGTTGACTTATAAAATCAACTATTACACCTTCTCAGCACATCAAATCAGGAGGCACATAATGCCATTTTGTCTCATTACTGGTGATGTTAACTTGGATCACTTGGATAAGGCAGAGTGGTCTAAGTTTTTCCATTACAACCTTACTATTTCCCTCTTTATATCTGATAAGTATCTTGTGGGGAAATATTTGAGACTATGTAAATATTCTGTTTTTCATCATACTTTTCACCTGCTAATTTTAGCATCTATTATCTTTGAGATAATTATTACTATAATGTCACCAACTGATTGTATTTCCATTATTCCTTCTACATTTATTACTTGGAATTCTCTCTTATTTATTTATTTATTTATTTATTTATTCATTCATTCATTCATTCATTCATTCAATTATTTATATCAGTATGGACTCACAAATAGGTGTATTTTATATTATGGGTTATAATCCATTACTCTCATTATTTAGTTTGTTTCTCAACTTGTCCTAGATTTGGGTATTTGGAGCCTCTCTTTAAATCATATTTAAATAGCTTTTCTCTATGAATTTTCATGTTCAGGTATGTAAGATTAGCATAAATAAAATTTCTCTATGATTGTAGCATTATGGATTTCTTTGCATGGAAATCTCTTAAGAACTTTTTACTCTTAAATACATTTAATTTAAGATTCTACACCAGATGATGAGAACTTAATAGCCACCCCAGATAAAAACAAAACAACAACAGCAACCACCATGACCATCAATTTATTTTGCTCTTCTGTATTAATAGCTGTTTGTGGGAATTATGTTAAAATATTAGAAAGACATTCTCATCAGCTAGAGATACCATTTCAAGTAAAATGTGAAGAAACATGAAAACACTGGTATTTTAAAGTGACTTCCATGGATTTTATCTTATGAATAATAAATATATAGCATTTAGTGCTCTTATACTATTTATAACTCATTCATTTTTATCACAAAATCTTTATAGCTGAAAGAGGCCTAATATATCATCTATATTCATTGATTTCTTTGACTGCAGGTCGGAGAAAGCAATTGTAGCTATCTCATCCTAAAATGAATTTATTGAAAGGATATGGAGTAACTCTTAGACTGGGGAAAAAAAAAACTAAGAAATCTGGCTCAAAAAAGACAGGTGTTAGAGGAACTGCAGAAATCTATAAAGAAGGAACTAATGAGTAGACCCTTGGAAAAGCTTCTGCCTCCCTGAAGATAATCTTTATGTGATTGCATTTGAGATCCAAATATCAAAGACAGAGCAGGTAATGCACCTTGACTGACAGTCCCAAAAAGATTGGGTTCACTTGGGAGGAGATAGTGTCTTGTTTGGGTTCCCCCGGAGTCTGACTCTGAGACATGGATCCAAGAACAAGTGGTTTATTTGGGAGCTGATCCCAGAGAGGTTTATTTGGGACTGGAGAAGAGAGACAGGGAAGGGAAAGAAGCCAATAAAAGATGTGTTACCAAAGCAGTTCCCACTCTGGAAAACTGGACTTTGATCGTATAAGGATACAGTGTAGAACACATATCAGAATTATCTCAACTGAGAGATGAGGAAGGTAGGATATTTTCCAACTGTATTCCTTTAAAACATTTGTTGAGGGCTTCTGGAACATTAACTTTTGGGTGCTACTGGCTTATCTTGTGTATGAATTGAACATGCTATTACAACTAGAAAAAAGTTTTCTGGCAAAGAGACCTAGGAGTTTGCAATGAGAAGCTTTCTGTGAGTAGAAGTGAGTGCTGAGAAGACAAGGTCCAGGAAAGACATGTTTGCTACAGTGGTTCCCTTAAGCAAAATTGTTACTAGAAGATGGAGGTTGAAGGCTAGGCAGGCAAAAATGGTAGATACTCATTTCACCATGAATGCAACCCTCTCATTTTACAAAAATGGTTGTTTGCAAATTGCTGTACATGTTGTATCAATTAGGATGCTTTCAGCTATACTAGCAGCATATCAGGCACCATAGGCTATATTATGTGATGGTAACAACACAAGCCTCCACCTGTGGCTTAACACAACATAAGTTTATTTCTCACTCATGCTCAAGTGGTTGAGAGTCCAGGCAGTGCTCCACAGGAACTGTTTTTAGGCATTGGCTCATCATTCCAGGCTGCTTGGATATTAGGTGCCTCCCTCAGTGTATGTGCTCCCTGATTACCACTGCAGGGAAGATCGGCTTCCAGTCACAGTTCATTTCAAGTCACAGGGCCGTGCTTTGGTGGCAGAGAAGTGCTGTGTCCTGTGTGTCCAGAAGTAGAAAAGAACAGGATATTGGCAACCAGAGGTAGTAAGTTCTCTCAAGGGCTTAGTTTTTCCCCAGTAGAAAATTTGGAGGTACATAGTCCCAGGGTTGTTTTAGTAACTCAGCAGTTATTGAAGACCTAAGCACTTCCTGTCTTTCCTATCTGGCGTCCCTGATTTGTCAGGGACATTTTTTTGGTCACAAGATGACTACAGCAGCTCCAAATATCATATCCTCATGCCAATATCCAGAAGCAGGAAGAGAGGGGTAGGTTCTCCTTGCCTCTTTTTATCAGGAGGAGTAAGTCCTCTCTTTCTCTTTCAGTTCCCACCCTGATTTCTTAATCAAAGAAGAAAATTGTTCTTCACATCAAACTTCCCATTATTCCTCACTAGTCAGAATAATTCCCATTATTCCTCCCCCTGGCTGCAAGGGAGGATGGCAAATAAGCGTCTGGCATTTTCAGCCTCTCTCATGAGAGGCAGGCTCTGCCAGATTAGAAAAAGAAGTAGGGAAATTGTTGTTGAGTTCAAAGTCAACGTGTATGACAATAGTGTTCTCAATGTCCAAGGATAGAAGCATCAAATATTTGCCCCAGATCACTATGCTGTTGAAACACAACCTCCTGAATTCCCCTCTTGGGGGCTCTGAATCACAGTCGCTGATGGCATAGTTGCATTCAATCACAACTTCCTATTCTGGAGAAAATTGAGCATTTCCTGAGATCTAATATCAAGCAACCTCCTGGGAACAGGTCTGTTTGGCTGATAAGATGAAAAATGATGGTTCTTGCTTGATAACTCAGAGTAATTTAAAATAAGTTTCCATTATACAGAGTTTTTCAGATCTCCCAATCAAAACCGTAGACTACAAATGAGTAGGAAACTAGGGCGTGATTGTGAAAAATTTTCCCTCCTGAAAAACAAACTACAACTTGGCTTATTTTTCAAAGAATCAACTGCTCAGACTCTAGGCAGAAAAACGAAACCACTAAATCACTTGTTACTGTGTATTTCAGAATCATGCACATTATCTGGGACTTTAATAACAGTTAAACAACAGAAGAGATGATAGCAGAGGCTCCTGTTTCAAATGACAACTGTCTAACAGCTTCCAATTAAATTGCTTATGACAACAGACTAAAAAAAAAAAAAAAAAGGATTGCAATACAATCAAAAGCTGAAACTTAAAAACAGTTCTAATAAACTGCAAAGAAATGTACTAAGTTTAAAGCAAATGGAGCTGGGCTGAGGGAAAAATTCAGTATTTTATTCTGGAAACAAAAGCAGCATAAAAAACAGTAGGAATACACTTTATATCTCTTCTGTCTGCCTCAGGGAGCCAGAGTCTATACCAACCAAAAAAGACACTTGCTTCTCTAAGAAGACTAGAAGAATGTTCTCCCAAACCTGCCCCCAGATTATTTTAAAGATCTCAATCTCACTTCACTCTTTACCCCCTGAGAAATACAGCGCAGGAAGTGTGAAGTCTATGGTTTCTAGAATGCAGTGCACCATCACCATTTCACAAATCAAGCACTGTAAGAAGGGGGTTGGGTTGAAAGAACTATGGCATCAGTGCATTCTTGGGATTGTACAATTCCCCAGGTTCCCCTCATCTGGTGTCACAAACTGGATGGGGTCAAAGACTATCAACACTTTGTGAGGTCAAAACGGCTTTTGGGGAAAACCTCAACTTGTTGGAAGCTCCCCTTTTCTAGCGTCGGCACCTTGTGATGACTAACCCCACCTCCAGAATGCTATAAGCACTAATTGTGAACATTCCTTGTTTTATGTGTACAGTATGTAATAACTAACATTTTCTGAATACCTACTATGTGCTATGTGCTGTTTTAAACACTTTACATGGGTCAGCAAGTAATCTTTGCAATAACCCCATGAAATAGGTGATATCATTATTTATTCTCATTTTACAGAGAAATTAAAGCATAGGGAAGTAAAACTCTTTATTTTTAAAGTTTTTTTAAAAATGTTTTATTTATTTTTGAGAGACTGCAAGCAGAGAAGGGGCAGAGATAGGGAGAAAGAAGATATAAGTGGGCTCTGCTCTGACCGCAGTGAACCTGACAAGTCACCAACTGTGAGATCATGACCTGAGCCCAAGTCAGACACTCAACCGACTGAGCTGCCCAGGTGTCCCAGGAAGTTAAAAATCTTGCTCAAATTTTTAGTCAGTAAATAGCTGAACTGGGATTTGAACCTAGAAGATCTAGCTCCCAGTTCCATACTTTTAATTACATTTCTATACTGTCTTTGAAATATAAATAGTGAAATAGAAGTTGTTTGTATTGATGTGTGTATTTACATAGGTATAAACTTATATATGCTTACACATGTTTGTCAACTGACCAAGATGATGACAAAGTCATTAGCTAATAAGTTGGTGCTGATATGGTGCACGGCAGGGGAGGGCATATATTACTCTAACTAAAATTTGTATTTCAAGCCAGAGGCAAGGAGACCCAAGTGGAAAGAAAAATGGAGACTCACACTGGGTAAAATACTACTACTGTAGACCAGGCTCCTGGCCATGCCCATGATATATCAGACTACAGTCAGTTAATGGCATGGCAATCTTAAGCAAGCTAAATAAAAAAGAAATAGGTTCCATGGACTGTTTCTTACTCAGAATTCTATAAGGGGCATCCCTACATGTCATCCGCAAAGAAGTGTAGGAAAACCGTTCTGTCCTGTCCTATTAGCTGCGTGTTCTCTATCTCTTGGTGCCGACCAAGACCCAAGGTGATAGGTGATAGAACTTCTCCCACCCTTCATTTTCTCCTTTCTGTTTGTTGTGGGTAAAAAAGTAGAATGGGGTGGAAGAGAGACAAATAAACATCCTTTCAATTATGCCTGCCTTAATGTTTGTTGTTAGGTTCACGTTATGTTGAAGGTAACGATGACAGAAAAATACAAGCTCAAATGTATTTTAAAAGTCTGGAAGGCTAGAAATTGGTTATATAAAACTTCTAAATTTATTTTTTAAATGAGGCAAAAATGCAACAAATTACAAAACAAAATGAAATCACAGCATGAAAAATAATCACGGAAGAGTAAGATTGCGGAGATAAATCTTGAGTAGTTCGATACTCATAATTGTGAGTGACTCTCAGGCTGTACTAAAGTCTATGAGTGATGTGTACATGAGCTATCTAAAATGAAATGACTTAGAAAGACTGAAAAATAAAGGAATAAAAAATGTATTCCAGGCAAACAGTTGTTAAGGGCATGTTCTCTCATCATAGTCTGACCTGGCAAAAAACTCCAGGGACAGCCTGGGGTCATCAGCTTGGATGGAAAAACAATTTCACCCTTATTTTCACTAATCTGTAACAGAAATTCGATTATTTCTTTCAATCACTGTAAGCATCAAACCATAGTAACTAAAAGTAATTCTGGGAGCGCCTGGGTGGCTCAGTTGGTTAAGTGTCCAACTCTTGATATCAGCTCAGGTCATGATCTCACAGTTTGTGAGTTCCAGCCCCTGAGTCCTGCCCCACACTGACAGTGTGGAGCCAGCTTGGGATTCTCTCTCTCTCCCTTTCTCTCTGCCCCTCCCCCGCTTGTGCTTTCTTTCTCTCAAAATAAATTAATAAACTTAAAAAAAAAACAAAGGTAATTCTGAATTTCTTCAATACCACCAGTCCTTTCTCCTATGCTAAGAATCCTCAGGAGTGTAGTAGACAAATAAACAAACAAATGAACAAATAAACAAAATACCTTTCTCATAGCAACAACAATAAAATAGAAAATAAAAGGGGAAAAGTGATTAAATTCCAAATAGCTGCTAAGAACATTAAATGTTTATCCAACCAGTTCTATATAAGAAAGCTAAAATATTTTATTGAACGACATGCATGACTTGATTAGCTGTTGAAGGGAAGACTTGATTTTGTGGAACTGTCAGTCTCCCTAATATATAAATCAAAAATATAATGTAATCTCAATCAGATAACAATGGATTAAAAAAACGGAAACAGTAAAAATTGCAGAATGATCTTAAGGAGGGATCTATGTATAGGAGGTTTTTTTAGAATAAAGAAGAGTGATGAAGAGGTTTAAATCTAGGTTGAAAGTATGAATTATTTAATAAATTCTTGGCCAATTGACTAACTTTTGTGGGGGGGTGGAGAGCAGAGGAGCAGGTAGCTTCCTAGTTCACATTTAAATCTGAATAAATTCCAGATGAATTAAAGATATAAGTATAAAAAATAAACCCATAACAGCTGCAGAAAATTTTGATGAATATTTATATAGATTTAAGGTAGAGAAGTCCCTGCTCAGACAGACACCACAGGTAGAAATAGCAAGGTACAATAAATAGGTTTGATGTCATGAAAATTTAAAACTTTAGGACATTAAAAACACTTTAAAAATATAAAGACAAATGATAAACTGTGAGAAAAAAGATTTTTTATAAAATTTATGAAAGACAAAGGGTTAATAATATTAATACATAAAGAGCTCTTACATGCCACTGAAAACAAGGTAAATGAATACCCCAAGAGACAACACATGTAAAGGAAACAGTCATTAAATTGGTAACAACAAATAAATTTTACAACTTATAACCAAAGACATTCAAAACAAAATAATGAACTACTTTTCTAAATGATCATGTTGTCAGAATAGATCTGTATTTTGAAGATCATAACTAATATAGGGGAAAGAAGATTTTAATTTTTTTACTGGTAGATTTATAAATTAGCCTTTGTGGAGAGCAATTTTTAAAATTTGCCCAAAGGTATTAATTATAAGAAAGAAAAACTTAGCTAAGGGAAGAAAAAGTCATTTATAAAATGGTTTACATTGTAGGTATATTTTCATAGATGAATTTTATATGAAAATTACATATAATTAAACATAAAATGTTTTACAATGAATACAAATTACTCTCTAATGAGAAAACAATTTCATAAGTAGTAGTTCTTCCAGTAATTATAAACCACTGTACTTAATGTTGTCTTTTCCCCATAAAAACTTAACTACCACTGAAATTCCTTTAGAGTATTATTGATTTAACCTGGTGCTTAAATTTTTGTTTTACTCTTTGGACCATAATGTAAGATATATAAGGAGAGAATGATTTACTGTGATCTTATGAATACCCTCTATTTTCATACCACTAAACCTTTACCAAGAAAGCACAAAAATAAATAAAATAAAGGAGGGGGGGCAAAAGGGAGAAAAGATGTATTCCAAACTGTATATAGTAAAGTTTTTAGAAAACATATTGTTTAGAGAATTTAAGGGTTGTTGAAGTAATTGGAATGTATTTCCAATATTATGCACAATTTAGTGTGGTATAATTATGTGCAGTTGTGGAAGGACAATTATCTTTTTTTTTTTCTATCTTGAAAGAATATGACTTCTCATTTTGTCTGTTCTATTCCTTTTCTCTTATGTTGGTATTCTGCCTCATGCCTTCATCAAGAATATAATTCTAGGTCAAGTTAACCTGAGTGAATTGAGAATTTTCAATGTTCTGTCTTATTATCTTGCTTTACAAGATAGGGGAATGAAAGCAAGCATTAAGTTAGTTTATGTGCTGCACATACCATTTAAAAATAGCAAATTAAATCTGCATGAAGCAGTACTGCTGGCTGCAAATATGTACTGGTCCCAGTGTTGCTAATTGTTGGTTTACTGAGAAATACATAAGCAATGTAAATGCTTATGAAAAAGAAACCCCCATTTCCTTTAAGAAACTTAAAGGAAGCAAGTCAATGGAAACTAAGCTGTTTTTCATGTGGCAATCCCTGGGGACACAGCCTTCGATGGTTAATTTTATGTGTAACATTTCCTGGGTCATGGGATGCCCAGATATCCAGTTAAGCATTATTTCTGGGTTTCTATGAGGGTGTTTCTGGAATAAATTAACATTGGAATTGGTGGGCTGAGTAAAGCAGATGGCCCTCCCCAGTGTGAGTGGGCTTCATCCAATCTGTTGAGGGCCTGCAAGAAACAAAAAGGTAGAGGAAAGCTGAATTAGTTCTGCCTGGACATCTGGACATCAATCTTCTCTTGCCCTCACCTCCCCTAGCTCTCAGGTTTTCAGAGCCAGACTGGAGTCCACACCATCGACTCTCTGGCTCTCAGGACTTCAAACTATGCCACTGGCCTTGCTGGGGCTCCAGCTTGTAGCCGAAGATCATGGAACTTCATCCCATAATCATGTAAGCCAATACCTTACAATAAATCTCTTTCTACATATATCCCCTACTGGTTTTGTTCCTTCAGAAAATTCTGGCTAATATGTGGAACAATGAGAACCCCCCCCCCCCCCAATATCCAATAACTGACTTGAGGAAAAACATGGGAGAACAGAACCCAGTCACAGAACTGAAAATCACCTGCTCAGTTAGCAAATGCTCTGAGATCACATTTCACTTCCAGCTTCCACTAAATCAGAAACTAAAGTGGAAACCCACAACCATCTGAACCATGATCCAAAAGGAGGCATTTCCTACTACCAGCCATTCTATGTAAAAGTTTCCTTTGAGACTGGAACACCAACTCACCAACTCACAAATTGAGATGATTAAATTGCTTATACAACTGCTAAATACTGATACATCATCCATAATTTCCCAGAAGAAGAAACTGAGATGCAAATTTGTTCACAAATCCCAAACCATTGAAATGCTAGTAACTGTGTTTGTTGGATTAACCTGGGCAAAACAGGAATTGTTGCCTGGGTTGGGGAACCCGGAGGGAAAGATGTAGGGATAGAAATAAGGGTTGTTCTTAGGAACCAGGTGAGCTAGACTGTCAGTTTCACAGACTTATAGCTGATACGCCAGGCATAGCTGTGCTTGCTGTGAGTTCAAACGGGTCAACCCTGTCGAATGTTCAGACTGAATAGTATTGAGAACAGATAAATAGGCTGGTAGATCATCTGGGGCACATTTCTGAAAATAGATACTAAGTCCAATAAAGTCAGTGTAGAATGATATTAACTACCTATACCCCAAAGTGATATTAGATGTTAACAAGCTGTCTCAGTTATTATGACTCATTCTCCTGGGTTTTCTGCCTACTTCCCCTTTCTGCACTGTCTAGAATTGGCCTGATTCAAGTATCTGAGGTTCAGATGACCTCATCCTGAAAACTTTGGGTCACTCAGTGCTTCAGGGTCTTCACCTAAATATGAGAGAAGAAAGAACTCATATTGCTTCTCAGCATTGGTTCTTCTCAATGGGTTTTCATTTGAGGGAATTTCTGGAATTCTTTTGAGTTTGCATGGGAAAATAAAAAAAGTATTTAGACCTTTATGGAAAGATAGAATCATTCTAAGTCAGAGGATTTGCAGGGCAGGGGAGGGGGGATAGGATTTAGGCTTTATCAAAACTTAAAAGCTGAAAGCTAAAAATGATCCTAGTTTTTGAAATAGACTCTTGTCCTGAGGGGCAGATGTGCTTCTGAAATTTCAAATCTGTGTAAAACCAATACTCCTTCTAAAAGGCTTATTGCCTGTCTGGCTTAATTTGTCTTACAGTGCCATTTGTTCAAAGGACAATGCAAGAAGGGTTATTTTTTCAAAGAACAAACTTCTAAAATAGGTGACTTTTTTCAAATTCCATCAAACATTTCTTTAAAAGTTCCTAATAACTGTTTTAAAAGTTTATTTATTTTGAGAGAGAGAGAGTGAGAGTGAGGGAGAGGCAGAGAGAGAGGGAGAGAGAGAGAATCCCAAGCAGGCTCCTCACTGCCAGCATGGAGCCTGACACAGGGCTTGAACTCACAAACCATGAGATCATGACCTCAGCTAAAATCAAGAGTCAGAGGTTTAACTGACTGAGCCACCCAGGCACCCCAGTTCCTAATAGCTTTTAAAGAACTTCCCAGAGCCCCGAGTTAAACTAGTTACATATGTGAATGATAATTTCTTGGTCTTGATGAGTACAAAAGCATGTTGATAATTGCCCAGGCAGTACAAAACAGAAAATTGGTAAGTGGGAAACTCATTTATATGCAACTTTATTCATGCTGGCAACTTATTCAGCACATATTGTTAATTCATTACAGTTAATAAATTTCAGCCAAAAAAATCCCATAATTATGTCCATTGTGAACAAAATTAATTGAAAAAACACCAAGAGCCTTTTTTAAACTACCTATTTAAAAGTTGAGCTTTAAGATGCCAGAAAGGATTCGCATTAAATACAGAAACTTGGAATAAAATAATATTTATAGATGCTATGTAATTGATGTGATCGATAAATCCATGGGTGGGAGTATAGTTTTTTGTTGTTGACTAAGCATCAACATAAGAACTAGAAAAAATTCTATTTTGTTTTGTTTTGTTGAAAAATTCTTTTCTAATTGCCACTAGAGTCTCAGTCTTATACCAGGATGATGCTTTAGTCTGGGCATTCTTCAACAGAGTCTATGAATGGGCAGTGTTGTGGGTTGAATTGTGTGAGCCCCAACCCCGCCCAAAACATATCTAGGGTCTTTACAGAGGTAATCAAAGGTGTGTCCTGATACAAAATGACTGGTGTCCCTTATAAAAAGGGAAATTTGGACCTAGAGATAGATGCAGATAGAAGAGAAACAATGTGAAGAGGTACTGAGCAAAAATGGCCATCTGCAAGCCACAAGGAGAGCCCCAGAATAGATCCCTCCACCCTCAGGAGGAATCCACCCTGCTGACACCCTAATTTTGGATTTCTAACTTCCAGAACTGTGAAACAGTAAATTTCCATTGTTCAAGCCACCCAGTTTGTGGTACTTCGTAATGGCAGCCCTAGCAAACTACACAGGCAGTGAATGTGTGTCTTCAAGTTATGTACAAGATTGTGTGTGTTTGTGAGTGGAAGGCCATGGTTTACCTCCTTTCCCTTGCACTTCCTAGCATTGGACATAAAAAGTGCTAGGATGATGGAAGGAGACAGGTTCTGTAAGAAAGCTTAATAATATTAAACAAATGGGCAAAAGTGGATCAGTATACTGTGCCGCAGATTCTGAATGCCTCAGACCATTGGAAAAGGAGTCCCTGTTCTCAGGTTCACATTGGAGAATTGAATGTTACCAGACCCATGACTGAGGAAGACAAGATAAGCCCTGAAAAGATGCCTACATTCTGCTGAGAATTTTTGTCAGGCAAGACTCCTCACCACTGCCCCTGTGGGAATGGGGTGGGCAAGATCCCCAGTGAGAAACTTTGGGGCCAGGGGCAGTGGACAAAGGTGGAAAAGTGAACCCTGTAACAGGGAAGGTACATGGCTTTTCCAGGACCAGGAGGGCTCTGCTCCAGAAATGAAGTGTCCTATAAAGTCACTGAGTGCACCATAGATGGGGTATTTGAAAATAGTCCCTTCTAGGATCCAGGATACTGCATGATAACTTGAGCCATATGGAGAGGAAAGATGCACTGGAGATACTTAGGGTCATTCTTCCATCTCTGATGGTGAGAAATGTGGTGATAAAATGAGACTGCTGAATCTGCTGTATTCAGGGAAAGTATTTTCCCCGAAAGCAGCACATCTGGAAATCATTCAAGCAACAAACCCCTAGAATTAATTGACCTTGACTTGTTTGTTTGTTTGTCTGTTTGTTTGAGGGCTATACATCTGAACCTTGGTGATATACTGGTGGTAATGGACTGTTTATCATCTCCCCTCCCCCAGGTAATGGACTGTTTGTCCTCTCCCCCTCCCCCCTGGACATCACACAGGTCCAGAAAAAAAAATCTAACAGTTTAAAGATCTTTCTCTTGGGTCTATTCTGATCAAGGATGAAATTTTGAGAGCTGTTTACGACTGAAAGTGGTTCAGTTGTTTGAAATTAAAAAGTTTAGTGACTTTTTAAGGTGACTAGTCCCTTGTCACCTGCAGAGGCATCAGCAATCCAGGGTACTTAATAGATGGTACTCAATAGTATTTGAATCCCAAATTCAGTCTAATGAAAGGCCAGCTAGGATACCTTCAAATTGATAAAGTTTGTCTGAAGTTTGGACCAAGCCAGGGCTCAGAATGCTCTCCTGTTTATCTGGTAGCTGGTAGGGGGAGAATGTGCTATTTTTCAGAAAGTTTACCTGTATCCCAAAGTCAAGAAGAGTCCCCTCTACTCTCTCTAAGGGTAGGAAAAGATGTATAGTGGGAGAATGATGCTTGAAGGGGAGAGCCTACAGGCTTAGTGATTCTTCTCCTCAGGTGTGTGAGGAGATTGTTTTTACCATTCCGAATCAAGGAGTAAGTGTGCTCCTTGTAAAGTACCTGATCTGGAGCCAGCAGTGTCAGGATGGGTATTGTAAGTGGTATCCTGGAAGCAGAATGACCTCTGGTGTGTATACGTGACAGAGAGAGCGCTGTTGGTTCAGAGTGGTGCCTAAGCTGTTGGTCCTGGAAGACTGGCTATGAGTCTAGAGACTGAATGGTGAAGGCAAAGTACATATGGAGAAACCTTAGTACCTTTTCACACACAAGTAAGGCCAGTGAGAGAGATACTGGCTTTTGTGAGGAATGAATGAGAGGTTTCCATAGAAGGGGCATAGAAGGATGGATCCGTTTTCTCCTTCTTTTCTCACTAGTGGAAAAACACATAAGAATACTTTGGAGACGTCTGGGTGGCTCTGTCAGTTAAGCGTCTGACTGTTGATATCAGCTCAGGTCATGATCTCACAGTTCATGAGGTTGAGCCCTGTATCAGATCCTGTACTGACAGCTAGGACCTTGCTTGGGGTTCTCTCTCTCCCTCTCTCTCTGCCCCTCCTATGCATATGCTCTCTCTCTCTCAATCTCTCTCTCACTCTTTCTCTCACAAATAAATATTTAATTTTTTTTAAAGAACACTTTGGAGGTGCCCACAGGATTTTCTGGGAAGTGTGAAAGTGTTCATCACTAGGAAGCTATTGCATCTTAAATGAAGACATCCATGAGTGCCTCTCCTCCTCCTTTTCTCCACCTCCCAGAATGCTCTGCCCAGGAATCTTCTAGATAGCATTTGGTGAAGAGATGATTACCAGTACACACAAAAAAGAATATTCTAAAGGCACAGAATGAAAGAGGAAACTGTTCCCAAGGAGTCCTGGGGAAGATAAAGCTAGGGTAGGAGAGATTTCTCTACCGTCTCTTAGGCGATGCATTAAGGGTTAAGAACTAAAGTCCCACCCAGTCAGAAGTCAAATCTGAGGAAATGCATTGCTTTATATATTCCTTTGGACTCAATGTGTCTGATGGGCTGACAGTAAGACAATTTGGATCTAGATTTTACTACCCACCCTTTCTGTGAGAAACCAATAATACTAGAGTTTCAGGAACATGTGTGGTTTATTTTTTCCTGGACAGAGGGCACACTACTTAAAAGACTGGATATAATTTAAGAACCATTACTTGAATTAGGGTTCTTATATTTTTCCTTGCCAGCCTATTATAGCTGGGAAATGAATGGTAAGGATGAAAGATGTGATGAACATCACTGGATGTGAGCTTACTATGTGCCAAGTTCATGTGCACATAATACCTTATTAGTCCTCACAAAACTCCAAGAGGTAGTTATTATTACTTCCATTTTTTGAAGGAAGGACTTTAAGGTCAACAAGTTTGAATGATTTAGTCAAGATGAAGAGCTTGGATTCAAATTTGGTTCTGCCCTATTATAAAGCCTATCCAGGCTCTGTTCATTTTACCACACCATCTTCCTAGGATGTATATGAGTGTGTGCGTGTGTGTGTGTGTAAAGAGTCCTCTTTTGGGGCGCTGGGTGGCTCAGTTGGTTGAGCATCCAACTTCGGCTCAGGTCATGATCTTGCGGTTCGTGAGTTCAAGCCCCACGTTGGACTCTGTGCTGACAGCTCAGAGCCTGGAGCCTGCTTTGGATTCTCTGTCCCCCTCTCTTTCTGCCCTACCCCTGCTTGTGCTCTGTCTCTCTATGTCTTTCAAAAATGAATAAACATAAATTATATCTATATATACCATATATAGATAGATATATATACATTATATATAAAAAGGATATATATATATATATATATATATATATATATATATATATATATATATAAAAGAGTCCTCTTTTGAGTTGAATGGCACCACTTACATGGCCAGAGGCCTTTTTCTCTTAGGCAGCTTTAGGACAAAATGGTATGACTGAACCCCACCTCTATCTTGAAGGCTCAAATGAGGCTTACAGCTGGGATCATCTTGTTGAATTATTCTTTTAACCATTAATATCAAGTGAGACACTTCTCAAAAGCATTATTCCTCTGAATGTATTCATATGTGAGACACTGAGTGAATTCAGTGGGAGACCAAAAGGATTTGGAGACTTTTAACAGAAATGTTGATTTGTATGCACATATTTTGCCAAGTGAGATTTGCAAAGTATAATATTTTATTCAATCCTTTCTTTTTAGTCATGCAAAATATTTTGGAAGCAAGTTATTACATTAAAGAACAAAGAAAGAGCTATGGAGGTGATAGTACCAGGTCTGTTGTGGTGGGGGTGAGTGGGGTTGGGGAGAATGAAATGACCTTTAGTGAAAATTGAAATCCAAGTGGTTACAGATGATGGAGTTGATATTGTGCCATTTAGCTTGTTTTGATGACTGCACTTTTTAGAATCTCCTATAGTCAACAGTGGTAAACAAAACCTTTGAAAATGTTACTTCTCAGAGGTTGTACCATCACAAGAAGAAAATTTGAGTCTAACTGTTCTTGCCTCTGTTTGATAAGGAGATCAGAGTTTCATCTGCTTGTCCTTTTCATGCTGTGCTTATGAACATATCTAACATGTTGGTTCTCAGCAATTTTTCTTCTTAATGTCATCACTGATCACTCATATAGTTGGAGACATTGACATGCTTTTGGATTTGTAAAGGTCTCTGAATCTACTGTATCTTGCAAGGTTGTGCTCAGTCATAACATGGTGTTGGGAATGCAGGAGGGAGCTTTTCTCATTTCTCATTTAATGCTTAACATGCTTTATTTAGTGGCCAAAAGAATGATGGTAGGAGATGATACCTGAGAGGTATGAAATCCAGAACATTTTCCTAGAAATTCTGAAACAAATTAGTTATTTTCTTTTAATTCATAAATTGTGGACATGATTAACATTAATAGTCAAGGATTTATGCAGCTCACTAACAAGGAACTATGAGGGAAGAAATTATTTTTGGTCTGATGAGCCAGTGACAAGAGAATTATACTATATTTACTCATATTTTTTTCCATGAAGGCATACCTGCCCATTTCCCAGCACCCCTGCCAACTCTACCTCCAGTTTTGAGGATAAAATCTGTTTTTTCCTCAGAATCTGTCATATTTTTCTAGGGTAGGTACTGTAGTTGGCATTGGCTGCAGATGATATGTGGAAGTTCTTGTTAGGGCAGTTGAAGGAGCCAGAAAGTTCCTGTTCCTTCAGTGTTTCCTAAGTGTTGTCAAGCTGGATAGTTTCTTAGCATATGTTTTCCTTCTCTGGAGTCTCCAGGCCTTTGTTATACTTGAAGGCATTATAACTTGCATGATTTCTTCTCACTGCCCCATTAAAGTTGTAAAATATTTTCCTTAAGGGGTAGATAGTTACTTAAATAAATGTAGAACACTTCTGAAGCTGCCCTGTCATGTTTATTCACCTGGAATGAACCTAGTTCCATTCAGAATAACCATAACCAAAAATGCAGGTTTTATATTCTCTCATGTCTCAGGTTTATAAATGCTCATATGTTGCAAAGCCTCTTCTTCCAGAAGAGTTTAAGTGATATTGAGGTGTGCCAATGTTACATTTTTAAAAGCATAGAAGATTCTTGGTTTTTAGTTTTTCGTAGTAAACACTTAGGACTGTTCCAAGCTGAAGATGTTAATTTTCATTCAATGTTCCATTCTTTCTCTTCTTATGTTATATTTTATCTTTCTCACCATTCCCAGAAAGAAAAATAGGTGTAATTACTCTTATTCTTCTTATTATTTTATTCTTATTCTTATTCTTATTCTTATTCTTATTCTTATTTTGTCTAAGTGTTCTACTACAGAGCATACTAGAAAAGTTTTTAGCTCTCTGCCTATATCTATTCAGGTTCTCTATATTTATAATAGAATTCATAAAGCTGGTGGTAAATATCTAGTTTTAGTTTTATTTTTTATTAAAACTTTTTTTTAATGTTTATTCATTTTTTGAGAGAGAAACAGTGTGAGTAGGGCAGGGGCAGAGAGAGAAGGAGACACAGAATTTGAAGCAGGCTCCACGCTCTGAGCTGTCAACACAGAGCCTGATGTGGGGCTCAAACCCATGAACTGCAAGATTGTGACCTGAGCCAAAGTCAGACCCTTAACTGACTGAGCCACTGAGGTGCCCCTAGTTTTAGTTTTAGAAGCAGGCCCACAAAAGGATTAAATAGCATAGAAAACATTGAAAATAATAAAGGAGAGAAAAATGTTAATGAATGCCACACAGGAATAATAACCCATGAAACAGAGTGTCTTAGTCCATTTGGGCTACCATAACAAAATACTACCGACTGGGTGGTTTATTAAAAAACAGTAATTTATTTCTCACAGTTATGAAGGCTGGGAAGTTCAAGATCAAGGCACCAATGGATTTGGTGTCTGGTGAGATCCACTTTCTGGTTCATAGATTGCTGACTTCTCACTACAACATCACGTGGTGGACAGAACAAGAGAGCTCTCTGAGACCCCTTATATAGGTGTACTAATCTCATTCATGAGGACTCCACCCTCATGACCTAATCACATCCCCAAAGCCCCACCTCCAAATATTAGAAATGAAGTTTACAACCTATAAATTTTGGGGTAACACATTGAGTCCACTGCAGTAAGGAATTAAAGTTAGGTGTATTTCTCCAGATTTTATTTCTTTAGTGTCTCACGATTGAACTTCTGTAAAATATACAAGAAAAAGTCCCTCACTTTAAGTACTGAATATAATGAAGATCTCTTCAGGACCCAGTGTAATATCCCTTGCTAGAGTAAGGAGACTCAAAAAACAGACAGACTAAATAACATCAGGTTGAAGAGAGGTCTGTATAAAGTATCCAAACTGAAGAAAGTACATAGAAAAAACAAAATTTAAAATACAGAAACAAATAGGGGTGCCTGAATGGCTCAGTTGGTTAAGCATCCGACTTCGGCTCAGGTCATGATCTCACAGTTTGTGAGTTGGAATCCTGCGCTGAGCTCTGTGCTGACAGCTCAGAGCCTGGAACCTGCTTTGGATTTTGTGTCTCCCTCTCTCTCTACCCCTCCCCCGCTCACGCTCTGTCTGTGTCTCTCTAAAAAATAAACATTAAAAAAATACAGAAACAAATATTAGAAACATGGGACTCGATGAAGAGGTTTAACACATACGTGATTACAGTCCCAAAAAGAGATGAGAAAGAGAATGGGGCAGAAATACTTGAAGATCTAATGACTAAGAGTTTTCAATTATCTCTGAAAGATATCAATTCACAAATTGAAAAAGGCCCACAAACGATAAAGGAAATAAAAATTTCAAACCTTAATGACATAATTATATTGTTGAAAACCGGAGACAAAAAGATTGAAAACCAGAGACAAAAAGAACATTGAATAAAAATTTTAGTGTTTATTTATTTTTTGAGAGAGAGAGAGCACAAGTTGGAGAGGCGTAGAGAGAGAGGGAGACAGAGAATCACGACCTGAGTCAAAGTCAGATGCTTAACCAACTGAGCCACCCAGGTGCCCTCAAAGAGAACATTTTAAAAACAGAACAAAAGGCACAATCTTTTCAAAGGATCAACAGTAAGACTTACAGCAGACTTCTCAACAGAAACAATAAAAGCCTTCGGTCAACTAAATGCTATTTTAAAAGTGTTCAACAGGAGACCCTGGGTGGCTCAGTTGGTTGAGTGTCCTATTCTTGATTTTGGTTCAGGTCATGATCCCAGGCTTGTGGGATCAAGCCCCACATCAGGCTCTATGCTAAGTGTGGAGCCTGCTTAAGATTCTCTCTCTCTCCCTCTGCCCCTCTCCCCTGTTCACACACTCTCTCACTAAAAATTAAAATAATAATAATAATGAAACAAAATCTTAAAAAGAAAGCACTCTACAAAATACTTCTGCCAACCAAGAATTCTATATATAACCAGAGAAAATGAAGGTGAAATAAATTTTATCTAAAATATATTCCCTGTCCTTAAGAAACATTTAGCATAGTAGGGGAAATGTAAACAAACACAAATCACAATGTAATAATACCATAAGGATTCTAATAATAACTATGTCAATAGCTGGCATTATGGGAAATTTCTCAAATCCAAGGTATTGTCTTTTTTCCCTAGCTTTATTGGAAGTATAAATGGTATGAAAAAAACCACACGTAATTAATGTATAGAATTTGGTGAGTTTGGACACATGTAAGCACTCATGTGACAGTCAGGGTAATAAATATATCCATCACCTCAAAGTTTCATTAATCTCCCCCCTTTTCTTGGTAAGAAAACATGAAATCTACACTTCTAAAAAATTAAAAAAAATTTTTTTACATTTATTTATTTTTGAGAGTGAGACAGAGACAGAGCACGAGTGGGGGAGAGGCAGAGAGAGACAGAGACACAGAATCCAAAGCAGGGTCCAGGCTCCGAGCTGTCAGCACAGAGCCCAATGCAGGGCTCGGACTCACAAACTGCGAGATCATGACCTGAGCCAAAGTTGGTCGCTTAACCGACTGAACCACCCAGGCACCCCTAAAAAATTTTTAAGTGTACAATACCTTACGGTTAAATATGGGCACTATTTTGTACAGCTGGTCTCTGGGACTTACTCATGTTGTATAACTATAACTTTATACCCATTGAACAATGACTCCCCATGTTTGCCCTCCCCCCATCCCCTGGTAAGCACCATTCTAATGTCTACTATACCTTGGACTCTTTTAGATGCTTCATATAAGAGGAATCATGTAGTATTTATCCTTTTGTGACAGACATTTCATTTAGCATGATGTCTTTCAGATCCATCCATATTGTCACAAATGTTAGGATTTCCCTTTTTTTAAAGGCTGAATAATATTCCTTTGTATGTATATACCATATCTTCTTTATCCATTCATCTGTCAATGGACATTTGGTTTCCTTCTATATCTTTGCTATTGTGAATAATATTGCATTGAGCATGGAAGTTTACCTGTCTCTTTAAGATCCTAATTTCAATCAAGATCTATATATACCCAGAAATGAGATTGCCAAAGATATGGCAGTTCTATATTTAACTTCTTGAGGAACTTCCATACATTTTTTCCATAGTGACTGAACCATTTTATATTCTCACCAGCAGTGTGCAAGTGTTCGAATTTCTCCACATCCTTACCAACACTTATTGTCTTCTTTTTTTGATAATAGCCAAACTAACAGGTGAGAGGAGATATTTTGTGGTTTTGATTGATATTCCCTGATGATTAGTGATTTTAAGCACCTTTTCATATACCTGTTGACCATTTGTATGTCTTCCTTGGGGAAATGTCTATCCAAACCCTTTACACATTTTTAAAGTAGAGTTGTCACTTTCATATTGAGTTGTAGGAATTCTTTACATATTTTGGATATTAGCCCCTTATCAGATATATGGTTTGCAAATATTTTCTCTCATCCTTTAGGTTGACTTTTTCACTCTGTTGATTGTTTCCTTTGCTGTGTGGAGTTTTTAAGATCGATGTATTCTGTCAAAGTTCAAAATAGCCAAAGTAAAACAAATGAATCACTGAAGTAGTTATTGATAAAATTGTATGATGCACACACTAAAAAGACAGTTTACAAACCAGGAGCACTCAAACCAGAACATGGAATAAAGCTCGATGACATATTTTTATAAAGCAGCCTATATAGTGGGAAGGCAGTGACTGTATATTCTTCACAGTGATTGGTTATAATATTATAATATTCAGAGGTCACCTCATATCACCCTTCGGAAACAGTTCAAGTTTTTGCTTATCATTTCCAGAGACACAAGCAAGAAATGATCTACATCAAGTTAGCCTTGCAAAATAAGCTAAATTAAGCTTTGTTTCCCACTTGTCTATTTTTACTTTGGTAGATGTGCTTTTGGTGTCATATCCAAGAAATCATTGTAGAGACCAATGTCAAGATTTTGTACCATGTTTTCTTCTAGGGGTTTTATAGTTGAATTCTTGCATTTATGTTTTTTAATCACTTTGAGATAGTATTTGTGTATGGTATAAGATAAGGGTCCGATATTTATGTTTTGGACATGGCTGTCGAGTTCTCCCAGCACCATTTATTGAAGAGACTATTCATTTTCAATGTGTATTCTTGGCACCTTTGTCAAAGGTCAGTTGATCATATATGTGTGGGTTTATTTCAGGGATCTATTTTGTATTCTATTGGTCTATACCTTTCTTTTTATGCCAGTAAAATACTATTTTGATTACTATAACTTTGTAACATATTTTGAAATCAGGAAAGGTGATGTCTTCATGTCATTCTTTTTGCTCAGGATTGCTTTGGCTCTTGGGGGGTCTTTTGTGGATTTTAGGATTGTTTTATTCTAATTTGGTAAAAAATGTCTTTAGGATTTTTTTTTTTAATTTTTTTTTATTTTTTAATATATGAAATTTACTGTCAAATTGGTTTCCATACAACACCCAGTGCTCATCCCAAAAGGTGCCCTCCTCAATACCCATCACCCACCCTGCCCTCCCTCCCACCCCCCCATCAACCCTCAGTTTGTTCTCAGTTTTTAACAGTCTCTTATGCTTTGGCTCTCTCCCACTCTAACCTCTTTTTTTTTTTTTTTTTTTTTCCTTCCCCTCCCCCATGGGTTTCTGTTATGTTTCTCAGGATCCACATAAGAGTGAAACCATATGGTATCTGTCTTTCTCTGTATGGCTTATTTCACTTAGCATCACCCTCTCCAGTTCCATCCATGTTGCTACAAAAGGCCATATTTCATTTTTTCTCATTGCCACGTAGTATTCCATTGTGTATATAAACCACAATTTCTTTATCCATTCATCAGTTGATGGACATTTAGGCTCTTTCCATAATTTGGCTATTGTTGAGAGTGCCGCTATAAACATTGGGGTACAGGTGCCCCTATGCATCAGTACTCCTGTATCCCTTGGATAAATTCCTAGCAGTGCTATTGCTGGGTCATAGGGTAGGTCTATTTTTAATTTTCTGAGGAACCTCCACACTGCTTTCCAGAGCGGCTGCACCAATTTGCATTCCCACCAACAGTGCAAGAGGGTTCCTGTTTCTCCACATCCTCTCCAGCATCTATAGTCTCCTGATTTCTTCATTTTGGCCACTCTGACTGGCGTGAGGTGGTATCTGAGTGTGGTTTTGATTTGTATTTCCCTGATAAGGAGCGACGTTGAACATCTTTTCATGTGCCTGTTGGCCATCCGGATGTCTTCTTTAGAGAAGTGTCTATTCATGTTTTCTGCCCATTTCTTCACTGGGTTATTTGTTTTTCGGGTGTGGAGTTTGATGAGCTCTTTATAGATTTTGGATACTAGCCCTTTGTCCGATGTGTCATTTGCAAATATCTTTTCCCATTCCGTTGGTTGCCTTTTAGTTTTGTTGGTTGTTTCCTTTGCTGTGCAGAAGCTTTTTATCTTCATAAGGTCCCAGTAATTCACTTTTGCTTTTAATTCCCTTGCCTTTGGGGATGTGCCGAGTAAGAGATTGCTACGGCTGAGGTCAGAGAGGTCTTTTCCTGCTTTCTCCTCTAAGGTTTTGATGGTTTCCTGTCTCACATTCAGGTCCTTTATCCATTTTGAGTTTATTTTTGTGAATGGTGTGAGAAAGTGGTCTAGTTTCAACCTTCTGCATGTTGCTGTCCAGTTCTCCCAGCACCATTTGTTAAAGAGACTGTCTTTTTTCCATTGGATGTTCTTTCCTGCTTTGTCAAAGATGAGTTGGCCATACGTTTGTGGGTCTAGTTCTGGGGTTTCTATTCTATTCCATTGGTCTATGTGTCTGTTTTTATGCCAATACCATGCTGTCTTGATGATGACAGCTTTGTAGTAGAGGCTAAAGTCTGGGATTGTGATGCCTCCTGCTTTGGTCTTCTTCTTCAAAATTACTTTGGCTATTCAGGGCCTTTTGTGGTTCCATATGAATTTTAGGATTGCTTGTTCTAGTTTTGAGAAGAATGCTGGTGCAATTTTGATTGGGATTGCATTGAATGTGTAGATAGCTTTGGGTAGTATTGACATTTTGACAATATTTATTCTTCCAATCCATGAGCAGGGAATGTCTTTCCATTTCTTTATATCTTCTTCAATTACCTGCATAAGCTTTCTATAGTTTTCAGCATACAGATCTTTTACATCTTTGGTTAGATTTATTCCTAGGTATTTTATGCTTCTTGGTGCAATTGTGAATGGGATCAGTTTCTTCATTTGTCTTTCTGTTGCTTCATTGTTAGTGTATAAGAATGCAACTGATTTCTGCACATTGATTTTGTATCCTGCAACTTTGCTGAATTCATGTATCAGTTCTAGCAGACTTTTGGTGGAGTCTATCGGATTGTCCATGTATAATATCATGTCATCTGCAAAAAGCGAAAGCTTGACTTCATCTTTGCCAATTTTGATGCCTTTGATTTCCTTTTGTTGTCTGATTGCTGATGCTAGAACTTCCAGCACTATATTAAACAACAGCGGTGACAGTGGGCATCCCTGTCGTGTTCCTGATCTCAGGGAAAAAGCTCTCAGTTTTTCCCCGTTGAGGATGATGTTAGCTGTGGGCTTTTCATAAATGGCCTTTATGATCTTTAAGTATGTTCCTTCTATCCCGACTTTCTCAAGGGTTTTTATTAAGAAAGGGTGCTGGATTTTGTCAAAGGCCTTTTCTGCATCGATTGACAGGATCATATGGTTCTTCCCTTTTTTTTTGTTAATGTGATGTATCACGTTGATCGATTTGCGAATGTTGAACCAGCCCTGCATCCCAGGAATGAATCCCACTTGATCATGGTGAATAATTCTTTTTATATGGTGTTGAATTCGATTTGCTAGTATCTTATTAAGAATTTTTGCATCCATATTCATCAGGGATATTGGCCTGTAGTTCTCTTTTTTTACTGGGTCTCTGTCTGGTTTAGGAATCAAAGTAATGCTGGCTTCATAGAATGAGTCTGGAAGTTTTCCTTCCCTTTCTATTTCTTGGAATAGCTTGAGAAGGATAGGTATTATCTCTGCTTTAAATGTCTGGTAGAACTCCCCTGGGAAGCCATCTGGTCCTGGACTCTTATTTGTTGGGAGATTTTTGATAACCGATTCGATTTCTTCGCTGGTTATGGGTCTGTTCAAGCTTTCTATTTCCTCCTGATTGAGTTTGGGAAGAGTGTGGGTGTTTAGAAATTTGTCCATTTCTTCCAGGTTGTCCAATTTGCTGGCATATAATTTTTCATAGTATTCCCTGATAATTGTTTGTATCTCTGAGGGATTGGTTGTAATCATTCCATTTTCATTCATGATTTTATCTATTTGGGTCATCTCCCTTTTCTTTTTGAGAAGCCTGGCTAGAGGTTTGTCAATTTTGTTTATTTTTTCAAAAAACCAACTCTTGGTTTCGTTGATCTGCTCTACAGTTTTTTTAGATTCTATATTGTTTATTTCTGCTCTGATCTTTATGATTTCTCTTCTTCTGCTGGGTTTAGGCTGCCTTTGCTGTTCTGCTTCTATTTCCTTTAGGTGTGCTGTTAGATTTTGTATTTGGGATTTTTCTTGTTTCTTGAGATAGGCCTGGATTGCAATGTATTTTCCTCTCAGGACTGCCTTCGCTGCGTCCCAAAGCGTTTGGATTGTTGTATTTTCATTTTCGTTTGTTTCCATATATTTTTTAATTTCTTCTCTAATTGCCTGGTTGACCCACTCATTCGTTAGTAGGGTGTTCTTTAACCTCCATGCTTTTGGAGGTTTTCCAGACTTTTTCCTGTGGTTGATTTCAAGCTTCATAGCATTGTGGTCTGAAAGTATGCATGGTATAATTTCAATTCTTGTAAACTTATGAAGGGCTGTTTTGTGACCCAGTATATGATCTATCTTGGAGAATGTTCCATGTGCACTCGAGAAGAAAGTATATTCTGTTGCTTTGGGATGCAGAGTTCTAAATAGATCTGTCAAGTCCATCTGATCCAATGTATCATTCAGGGCCCTTGATTCTTTATTGACTGTGTGTCTAGATGATCTATCCATTTCTGTAAGTGGGGTGTTAAAGTCCCCTGCAATGACCACATTCTTATCAATAAGGTTGCTTATGTTTATGAGTAATTGTTTTATATATCTGGGGGCTCCGCTATTTGGCGCATAGACATTTATAATAGTTAGCTCTTCCTGGTGGATAGACCCTGTGATTATTATATAATGCCCTTCTTCATCTCTTGTTACAGCCTTTAATTTAAAGTCTAGTTTGTCTGATATAAGTATGGCTACTCCAGCTTTCTTTTGGCTTCCAGGAGCATGATAAATAGTTCTCCATCCCCTCACTCTCAATCTAAAGGTGTCCTCAGATCTAAAATGAGTCTCTTGTAGACAGCAAATAGATGGGTCTTGCTTTTTTATCCATTCTGATACCCTATGTCTTTTAGTTGGCGCATTTAATCCATTTACATTCAGTGTTATTATAGAAAGATATGGGTTTAGAGTCATTGTGATGTCTGTATGTTTTATGCTTGTAGTGATGTCTCTGGTACTTTGTCTCACAGGATCCCCCTTAGGATCTCTTGTAGGGCTGGTTTCGTGGTGACAAATTCCTTCAGTTTTTGTTTGTTTGGGAAGACCTTTATCTCTCCTTCTATTCTAAATGACAGACTTGCTGGATAAAGGATTCTCGGCTGCATATTTTTTCTGTTTAGCACACTGTAGATATCGTGCCAAGCCTTTCTGGCCTGCCAAGTTTCAAAGGAGAGATCAGTCACGAGTCTTATAGGTCTCCCTTTATATGTGAGGGCACGTTTATCCCTTGCTGCTTTCAGAATTTTCTCTTTATCCTTGTATTTTGCCAGTTTCACTATGATATGTCGTGCAGAAGATCGATTCAAGTTACGTCTGAAGGGAGTTCTCTGTGCCTCTTGGATTTCAATGCCTTTTTCCTTCCCCAGTTCAGGGAAGTTCTCAGCTATAATTTGTTCAAGTACCCCTTCAGCACCTTTCCCTCTCTCTTCCTCCTCTGGGATACCAATTATGCGTATATTATTTTTTTTTAGTGTATCACTTAGTTCTCTAATTTTCCCCTCATACTCCTGGATTTTTTTATCTCTCTTTCTTTCAGCTTCCTCTTTTTCCATAACTTTATCTTCTAGTTCACCTATTCTCTCCTCTGCCTCTTCAAGCCGAGCCATTGTGGTTTCCATTTTGTTTTGCATTTCGTTTAAAGCGTTTTTCAACTCCTCGTGACTGTTCCTTAGTCCCTCGATCTTTATGGCAAGAGATTCTCTGCTGTCCTGTATACTGTTTTCAAGCCCAGCGATTAATTTTATGACTATTATTCTAAATTCACTTTCTGTTATATTATTTAAATCCTTTTTGATCAGTTCATTAGCTGTTGTTATTTCCTGGAGATTCTTCTGAGGGGAATTCTTCCGTTTGGTCATTTTGGAGAGTCCCTGGCGTGGTGAGGACCTGCAGTGCACTTCCCCTGTGCTGTGGTGTATAACTGGAGTTAGTGGGCGGGGCCGCAGTCCGACCCGATGTCTGCTCCCAGCCCACCGCTGGGGCCACAGTCAGACTGGTGTGTGCCTTCTCTTCCCCTCTCCTAGGGGCGGGATTCACTGTGGGGTGGCGTGTTCCGTCTGGGCTACTTGCACACTGCCAGGCTTGTGTTGCTGGGGATCTGGCGTATTAGCTGGGGTGTGTAGGCAAGGTGCACGGGGGCTGGAGGGGCAGGCTTAGCTCGCTTCTCCTTAGGTGATTCACTTCAGGAGGAGCCCTGTGGCAGCGGGAGGGAGTCAGATCCGCTGCCGGAGGTTTGGCTCCACAGAAGCACAGAGATGGGTGTTTGCGCGGAGCGAGCAAGTTCCCTGGCAGGAACTGGTTCCCTTTGGGATTTTGGCTGGGGGATGGGCGGGGGAGATGGCGCTGGCGCCTTTGTTCCCCGCCAAGCTGAGCTCTGCCGTCCGGGGGCTCAGCAGCTCTCCCTCCCTTTGTCCTCCAGCCTTCCCGCTTTCCGAGTAGAGCTGTTCACTTATGACCTCCCAGACGCTAAGTCTCGCTTGCTGTCGGAACACAGTCCGTCCGGCCCCTCCGCTTTTGCCAGCCAGACTCGGGGGCTCTGCTTGGCCGGCGAGCCGCCCCTCCGCCCCGGCTCCCTCCCGCCAGTCCGTGGAGCGCGCACCGCCTCGCCGCCCTTCCTACCCTCTTCCGTGGGCCTCTGGTCTGCGCTTGACTCCGGAGACTCCCTTCTGCTAATCCTCTGGCGGTTTTCTGGGTTCTTTAGGCAGGTGTAGGTGGAATCTAAGTGATCGGCCGGACGCGCTGTGAGCCCCGCGTCCTCCTACGCCGCCATCTTCACAATCTGTCTTTAGGATTTTGATAGGGATTATATTGAATCTGTAGATTGCTTTGAATAATACGCACATTTAAACAATATTAATCCTTCTAAACCATAAATATAGGATTTCTTTCCATTTATTTGTGTTTGCTTTAATTTATTTCATTAGTTTTTATAGATAAGAAAACTCAGGCTGAGAGAGGTTACCTTTTTTTAATTTTCTTCTCAAAGTTATAAGTTAATGAGTAGAAAAACCAGCGTTTACATCTTGGCTTTCAGACACTGTAGCCACTGTACATAGCTTTCTGTGGGAGCAGAAAGGAGTGCCTATCTTAGAGAAAGAGAGAGAGAAATTTAGATGGTACATCTAAACTAAATGTTGAGTCATCCAGGGACAAAAGAGGAGCAGTGAAAAAGTATATGTAAAATTATATATTGTCTGTACAAGAAAGCTAGAAACTCAATAGTTGGGAGAATGCTTTCAGGAATCCATGCCACTTTGCAATAAGCAAATTTACAATTCTCCTTTCTAATGTTAGGATTATGGTTCATATATATATATACATATATATATGTATATATATATTTCTTTTATTTTAATGTTTTTTAATACTTTACATCCAAATTAGTTAGCATATAGTGCAACAATGATTTCAGGAATGGATTCCTTAGTGCCCCTTACCCATTTAGCCCATTCCCCCTCCCACAATCCCTCCAGTAACCCTCAATTTGTTCTCCATATTTATGAGTCTCTTCTGTTTTTATATTATTTTTGTTTCCCTTCCCTTAGGTTCATCTGTTTTGTCTTTTAAGTCCTCATATGAGTGAAGTCATATGATATTTGTCTTTCTCTGAATGACTAATTTCCCTTAGCATAATACCCTCCAGTTCCATCCACGTAGTTGCAAATGGCAAGATTTCATTCTTTTTGATTGCCAAGTAATACTCCATTGTGTGTATGTGTGTGTGTGTGTGTGTGTGTGTGTGTATATATATATATAATATATAATATATATATATATATATATGTAATATATATATATATATATATATATATATATATATATTATATATTATATATATATATTACATCTTCTTTATCCATTCATCCATCGAGGGACATTTGGGCTCTTTCCATACTTTGGATATTGTTGATAGTGCTGCTATAAACATGGGGGTGCATGTGTTCCTTCGAAACAGCACACCTGATTCTCATGGATAAATACCTAGTACTGCAATTGCTGGGTTGTAGGGTAGTTCTATTTTTAGTTTTTTAAGGAACCTCCTGACTGTTTTCCAGAGTGGCTGCACCAGCTTGCATTGCCACCAACAATGCAAAAGAGATCCTATTTCTCCGCATCCTTGCCAACATCTGTTGTTGCCTGAGTTGTTAATGTTAGCCATTCTGACAGGTGTGAGGTGGTATCTCATTGTGGTTTTGATTTGTATTTCCCTGATGATGAGTGAGGTTGAGCATTTTTTCATGTGTCAGGTGGCCATCTGGATGTCCTCTATGGAGAAGTGTCTATTTCATGTCTTTTGCCCATTTCTTCACTGGATTATTTGTTTTTTGGATTTTGAGTTTGATAAGCTCTTTATAGATTTTGGATACTAACACTTTATCTGTCATGTCGTTTGCAAATATCTTCTCCCATTCTGTCGGTTGCCTTTTAGTTTTGCTGATTGTTTCCTTCGCTGTGCAGAAGCTTTGTATTTTGATGAGGTCCCAGTAGTTCTTTTTTTTGTTTTTTTTTTGTTTGTTTGTTTTTTGTTTTTTTTTTTTGTTTTGTTTTGTTTTTTTGTTTCCCTTGCCTCTGGAGACGTGTTGAGTAAGAAGTTGCTGCGGGCAAGATCAAAGAGGCTTTTGCCTGCTTTCTCCTTGAGGATTTTGATGGCTTCCTGTCTTACATTGGTCTTTCACCCATTTTGAGTTTATTTTTGTGTATGGTGTAAGAAAGTGGTCCAGGTTCATTCTTCTGCATGTCGCTGTCCATTTTTCCCAGCACCACTTGCTGAAGAGACTGTCTTTATTCCATTGGATATTCTTTCCCGCTTTGTCAAACATTAGTTGGCCATACGTTTGTGGGTCCATTTCTGGGCTCTCTATTCTGTTCCACTGATCTGAGTGTCTGTTCTTGTGCCAGTACCATACTGTCTTGATCATTACAGCTTTGTAGTATAGTCGAAGTCCGGGATTGTGATGCCTCCTGCTTTGGTTTTCTTTTTCAAGATTGTTTTGGCTATTCGGGGTCTTTTCTGGTTCCATACAAATTTTGGGATTATTTGTGCTAGCTCTGTGAGGAATGCTGGTGTTACTTTGATAGGGATTGCGTTGAATACGTAGACTGCTTTGGGTAGTATTGACATTTTAACAATATTTGTTCTGCCTATCCAGGAGCATGGAATCTTTTTCCATTTCTTTGTGTCTTCTTCAATTTCTTTCATAAGCTTTTCAGTGTATAGATTTTTCACCACTTTGGTTAGATTTATTCCTAGGTATTTTATAGTTTTTGGTGCAATTGTAAATGGGATGGATTCAATGATTTCTTTCTGTCGCTTCATTGTTGGTGTATAGGAATGCAAACAATTTTTGTGCGTTGATTTTGTATCCTGCAACTTTGCTGAATTCATGAATCAGTTCTAGCAGTTTTTTGGTGGAATCTTTTGGGTTTTCCATGTAGAGTGTCATGTCATCTGCGAAGAGTGAAAGCTTGACCTCTTCCTGGACGATTTGGATGCCTTTTATTTCTTTGTGTTGTCTGATTGCAGAGGCTAAGACTTCCAATCCTATGTTGAATAACAGTAGCGAGAGTGGACATCCCTGTCTTGTTCCTGACCTTAGGGGGAAAGCTCTCAGTCTTTCCCCATTGAGGATGATATTAGTGTTGGGTCGCTCATATATGGCTTTTATGATCTCAAGGTATGCTCCTTCTAGCCCTACTTCCTTGAGGGTTTTTATCAAGAAAGGATGCTGTATTTTGTCAAATGCTTTCTCTGCATCTATTGAGAGGATCATATGGTTCTTGTCCTTTCTTTTATTGATGTGATGAACCACGCTAATTGTTTTGTGGATATTGAACCAGCCCTGCATCCCAGGTATAAATTCCACTTGGTTGTGGTGAATAATTTTTTAAGTGTATTGTTGGATCCGGTTGGCTAATATCTTGTTGAGGATTTTGGCATCCATGTTCATCAGGGAAATTGGTCTATCATTCTCCTTTTTAGTGGGGTCTCTGTCTGGTTTTGGAATCAGGGTAATGCTGGCTTCATAGAAAGAGTTTGGAAGTTTTCCTTCCATTTCTATTTTTTGGAACAGTTTCAAGAGAATAGGTGTTAAGTCTTCCTTAAATGTTGAGTAGAATTCCCCTGGAAAGCCATCGGGCCCTGGGCTCTTGTTTTGTGGCAGGTTTTTGATTACTAATTCGATTTCCTTTACTGGTGATGGGTCTGTTCAAATTTTCTATTTCTTCCTGTTTCAGTTTTGGTAGTTTATGTGTTTCTAGGAATTTGTCCATTTCTTCCAGATTGCCCATTTTATTGGCATATAATTGCCTATAATATTCTCTTATTATTGTTTTTATTTCTGTTGTGTTGGTTGTGATCTCTCCTCTTTCATTCTTGATTTTATTTATTTGTGTCCTCTCCTTTTCTTTATGATCAAACTGGCTAGGGGTTTATCAATTTTGTTCATTCTTTTAACGAATCAGCTTCTGGTTTCACTGATCTGTTCTACTGGTTTTTTGGTTTCAATAGCATTAATTTCTGCCCTAATCTTTATTATTTCCTGTCTTCTGCTGTTTTTGGGTTTTATTTGCTGTTCTTTTTCCAGCTCCTTAAGGCGCAAGGTTAGGTTGTGTATCTGAGATCTTTCTTCCTTCTTTAGGAAGGCCTGGATTGCTATACTTTCCTCTTATGACCACCTTTGCTGCATCCCAGTATTTTTGGGTTGTGGTGTTATCATTTTCATTGACTTCCATATACTTTTTAATTTCCTCTCTAACTTCTTGGTTATCCCGTTCATTCTTTAGTAGGATGTTCTTCAGTCTCCAAGTATTTGTTACCTTCCGAATTTTGTCTTAATGTTGATTTTGAGTTTCATAGTGTTGTGGTCTGAAAATATGCACGGTATGATCTCGACCTTTTTTTTTTTTTTTTAACGTTTATTTATTTTTGAGACAGAGAGAGACAGAGCATGAACGGGGGAGGGGCAGAGAGAGAGGGAGACACAGAATCCGAAGCAGGCTCCCAGCTCCGAGCTGTCAGCACAGAGCCCGACGCGGGGCTCGAACTCACGAACCGCGAGATCATGACCTGAGCTGAAGTCAAACGCTCAACCGACTGAGCCACCCAGGTGCCCCGATCTCGACCTTTTTGTACTTACTTAGGGCTGACTTGTGTCCCAGTATATGGTCTATTCTGGAGAACGTTCCATGTGCACTGGAGAAGAATGTATATTCTGCTGCTTTAGGATGAAATGTTCTGAATATATCTGTTAAATCCATCTGGTACAGGGTGTCATTCAAAGCCATTGTTTCCTTGTTGATTTTTTGATTAGATGATCTGTCCATTGCTGTAAGTGGGGTGTTGAAGTCTCCTACTATTATGGTATTACTATCAATGAGTTTCTTTATGTATGAGTGTCTATATATTTGGGTGCTCCCACATTTGGCGCATCAGTGTTTAGAATCGTTAGGTCTTGGTGGATAGACCCCTTGATTATGATATAATGCCCTTCTGCATCTGTTGATACAGTCTTTATTTTCAAGTGTAGATTATCTGTTCTAAGTATGGCTACTCCGGCTTTCTTTTGTTGACCATTAGCATGATAGGTGGTTCTCCATCCCCTTACTTTCAATCTTTAGGTCTAAAGTGGGTCTCTTATAAACAGCATATAGATGGATCTTGTTTTCTTAACCATTCTGTTACCCTATGTCTTTTAATTGGAGCATTGAGTTCATTGACGTTTAGAGTGAGTACTGAAAGATGAATTTATTGCCATTATGATGCTTGTACAGTTGGAGTTTCTGGTGGTGTTCTCTATTCCTTTCTAATCTTTGTTGCTTTTGGTATTTATATGTATTTTTTCATCTTTTCTCCCCTCAGAGAGTCGCCCTTAAAATTTCTTGCAGGGCTGGTATAGTGATCACAAACTCCTTTAATTTTTGTTTGTCTGGGAAACTTTTTATCTCTCTTTCTATTTTGAATGACAGCCTTGCTGGATAAAGAATTCTTGGCTGCATATTTTTCTGATTCAGCACATTGAATATATCCTGCCACTCGTTTCTGGCCTGCCAAGGTTCTGTGGATAGGTCTGCTGGAAACCTGATCTGTCTTCCCTTGTAGCTTAGGGACTTTTTTTCCCTTGCTGCTTTCATGATTCTCTCCTTGCCTGAGTATTTTGTGAATTAGACTATGATGCACCTTGTTGATGGTTGGTTTTTGTTGAATCTAATGGGGTTCCTCTGTGCTTCTTGGATTTTGATGTCTGTGTCTTTCCCCAGGTTAGGAAAGTTTTCTGCTATGATTTGTTCACATAACCCTTCTACTCCTATTTCTGTCTCTTCCTCTTCTGGGACCCCTATGATTCTGATGTTATTCCATTTTAATGAATCACTGATTTCTCTAACTCTTAAATCATGCTCTTTTGCCTTAATCTCCCTCTTTTTTTCTGCTTCATTATTCTCTATAAGTTTGTCCTCTATATCGCTGATTCTCTGTTCTGCCTCATCCATCCTTACCACTGCTGCATCCATCTGTGATTGCAGCTCAGTTATAGTATTTTTAATTTCATTCTGACTAGTTTTTCTTCTTTTATCACTGCAGAAAGGGATTCTAGTCTATTTTTGACTCCAGCTAGTATTCTTATTAGCGTGATTCTAAATTCTGGTTCAGACATCTCACTTGCATCTGTGTTGGTTCAATCCCTGGCTGTCGTTTCTTCGTGCTCTTTCTTTTGGGGTGAATTCCTTCGTTTTGTCATTTTGAAGGGAGAAAAGGAATTAATGAGTTAGAAAAATTTTAAAATAAAAGTTAAAAAAAATTAAAATTAAAAAATTAAAAACACACACACCAAAAAAAAAAAAAAAAAAAAAATGATGCTAGATCCTAGGTGTGTTTTGGTCTGGGTGTTGAAAGTGGTTTGACAGATTAGAGAAAAAGTGGGGGTGGGGGAGGGAAGTCATTTGAGAACTTCAAAAAATGGATACACTGAAGTAGACTAAAATGAAATGATGGAAGTAAAGTAGAATTTTAAAAATTTACACAGAAGTAAAGAATATACTAGAAAAATATAAAAGAAAAATATTTTTAATACAAATTGAAAATAAAAATGAATTTTTTCTCTTTCTGTATTCAAGGAAAAAAAGGAAATGAAAAAGAGAAAAAATAGAAAAGAAAGAAAAAAGGAGATCGTTTGAAATTTGAAAAAGTGAATACATGAAGTGGACTAAAATGAAATGATGGAAGTAAAACAGAATTTGAAAAAATTCACACAAAAGTAAAAAATATAGTAAAAAAAATAAAGAAAAATATTTTTAATAAAATTTGAAAATAAAACTCATTTTTTTCTCTTTCTGTATTCAAAAAATAAGTGAAAAAGAGAAAAAAAAATACAATTGAATAGATGGACCTGCTAACAGATAGAAATATGACTGAAATTTCTTAGTTTCCCCTAGAAGTCAGATTATGAAGCTCTTTATTGTCCATAAACTAAGCAGGTGGTGAGACTTGTGTTCTTGAAGACTGAGGTTGGCCCCGTTGGGCGGGGCTTAGTATAACGGCTCTGTTCTCCACTAGATGGCGCTGCTAGCCTACTTGGGTAGATTGTTGTGGCACTCATAGGTGCATATGCGCATGCATGGAAGTGGTGAAAATGGCGTCATCCAGCTACCTAGTCTCTAGTATCGGAACTCTGTTCTCCCCGATCAGCAATCGCGCACCCTTCCACTGTCTTCTGCTTTTGTCCACTCCCCACTTTTTCACTGTCCGTGACCAAGACCCAGGCAGTTCCTCTCTCCCGAGTTTTGTCTCAGATGCAACTGTTTTCCCTGGCCCCTTATTTCTAAAGGACTGTGGCTTTGGCCCATTCCGTTCCTCTGTGAGAGGGTCTCACCAAGCAATGGCCAAATATCAGCTGTACCCAGGAATGCCTGCTGGACCCTGCTGCTGCCACCGGTGCCCCGAGACTGCAGCCAGGTCCAGCCCGACCCAGAAAAAGTTTGTGAGATAGTGTAGCAGCAGCGTTTCAGGGATTATGGAAAATCACAACACACATCTAGCACCAGGCTTCACCCTTAGCGACATTGTTCCAGCACCAGCGAATGTGGCCGCTGTCTGGTTTCTGCTGGGACCAGGTGGCTTCAACAGTCTCTACCAAATGTCCTTCCAGCAGTGGAACCACTTTTCCCCGTGTGGCCTGAGAACCTCCCAGACCCCACACTGCTCCTGGGGATTCGCCCTTCCCACCAGAGCACTGCCAGGTATCAAGCTGTGGAGCTGCAGACTCTGCACTCCCCTTGTTTACAGTCTTAATGGAACTTAAGCCCTTTCCTTTCTCCTTTCTCCCTTTTTAGTTTAGTCCCTGTGGCTGTTTCCAATTTTCCACTTTCTCTCCAGCTGCTTTTGGAGAGGGGTGCTTTTACCGTATTCCACCCCCCGCCCCTGCCGCCAATCTCCATCCTCTCTCTGCCCACAAAAGCTGCTCCCTGCCCATTTCGGCTTCTCGCTCCCCAAGTTCACCTCTCCGCGCCATGTACCTGGTGAATTCTGTGGTTCAGGTTGTGGAGATTGTTGTGTTAATCCTCAAATCAGTTTTCTCAGTGTGCAGGATGGTTTAATGTTGGTCCGGCTGTATTTCATGGAGGCAAGACACACAAAAAACTTTCATGCTGTTCCACCATCTTGGCTCACCCCCCCGGGATTATGGTTCTTAAAAAAATGCAAGATTCAAGCTGTGGCCATTCTTTTTGTCTTCTTTTTTTTTTTCTTTTTAAATGTTTATTTATTTTTGAGAGAGAGAGTGAGCGAGCGAGCACGCACATGAGTGGAGGAGGGGGATAGAGGATCTGAAGTAGGCTCCACACTGACAGCAGAGAGCCGATGCAGGGCTTCAACTCATGAACTATGAGATCATGACCTGAGCCAAAGTCGAATGCTCAACCAACTGAGCCATTCAGGTGCCCCCAGGATCTGGCCATTCTTCTTCTCCTTTTTTAATGTTTATTTTTGAGACACAGAGAGATAGAGCATGAGTGGAGGAGGGGCAGAGAGAGAGGGGGAGACAGAATCTGAAGCAGGCTCCAGGCTCTGAGCTGTCAGCACAGAGCCCCACAATAGTCTCAAACTTGTCAACCACCAGATTGTGACCTGAGCTGAAGTCAGATGCTCAGCTGACTGAGCCACCCAGTTGCCCCAAGCTCTGCCATTCTTAAGGAACAAGGTCAACAAGGTCAAGATCCTGAGATGTGTAAGAAGATCAAAGATTTTTCCTACTGACCCTCTTCCATATACAATGAAATTGAAGGAGACAGTTCTACATCTAAGCACTTTGTTTTATTCCAAAATAATAAAGTCTCATTCTGGCAAGTTGGAAAGAGATGCAAGGAAGAAGGATTGAAAAATGCAAACTAGAGGGATGAAAAGTTGAATATTATGCCTTTTCGCTGTGGTGTGCTTGGTTTTTACCTTTGAGCAATCATATTTTGAAACCACACATGACTGCTAGTCTGAAATGATGAAGCGGTGTAGGTCACTTCACCTTGGAAGAATAAGATGAATCACTTCAACTTTACAGAGCGTGTACTTTATTGTTTTCTTTAAAGTAAAGATGAATTCTTGCCAAAAGCAAGGAAAAATCATTAGAATATTTAATTTTTCTCAGACAATATCTGTCATTTATTAGTATTCTTTGAATGAATTGTCCTTTAATGTAATTTTGATGGGATAAAATGATTTTCTCTAAGTACTAAATTTGAAATGGGTGTGGGAAGAGAGACAGGTGGGGGATGGGAGGAGATGGAGGGAGATTAGAAGCAGAATAGATTATGGGGAAATAACATATTACTATCGCTCTCCAGAAAAGTATTTACCCTTTTCTCCTCTTCAGCTACCTTTTAACATTTCAGAATGGAAGTTTCTGGGGAAGAACTGTGGTGACTTCATACAGTGGTGAGCTGGAGCCTTGGAATCTCCTTTATTGACAGCTCAGATTTACAATTTCTCCCCATCTGTTTACAGGCATAATATGCCGCTTGACAGACATTAAATAAATTAAAGGAATTTTTAATCAAAGAAGAATGAAAAATGTTTTCAGTAGGGTCACACCCCAATTCCAACACTATCTAAAATGGATTTGCAGTTGAGATTACTTTTGTTAACTAGTATTTCTAGCTTAGTTTACCAACTCTGTAGCTAGTGTTAATTCTTGTGCTGGCCATTGCTTAGACTAGTTCTGGTAATGGTTACCTGAGTTAGCTTGTAACTAGATGAGCAGATCTTGGAGATAGCACTTGGTATATTGCTCAGAGCATGGCATTAGTTGTTTTAAGATCTGAGGTCAAGTTTTGGTTAGCATCCTCTCCTAGGGGCTGACTCTTGGAGTCTCTTCTTCTGCTTCTGCAAAATGGGAGTACCAGATGTACTTTGTTTATTTGGCCCAGGGAGTCATGGTAATAGTCAAACAAAACTGTTACATGTGAAATAGCTTTGACAAGTACAGAGAATACAAATGTAACAGAAGGCCATTACAGGAAAAGCAAAGTGCTTATTTGGAAGGATGGATGCTTGCACCAGCCTGTGGAAGGACTTGGTTAATGCAATTGCCTCTCATTCCTGTAAGGGGCGCTATGAAGAGGACATTGGGTTTGTTGGCAAGTGTGCTAGTACTTTGCTTGCCGACTGTGCCAGAAAAGATTATATAACTAGTGGGAAGGTACTCCAATAAGGTCTAGTGCATCTTGGTTCTGCCTTAGATGGACAAAGCTGGACCCCAGGGGAAGGTCTGGAATTCATCCAATGTGAGAGCTATCTGTACTCTGGAGAAGTTTCCTGTGAAGAAGACCTGCATCCTCATCCCTGTCAGCTGTGGTACATGTGTCACCAGTGACTCAGGGTGGGGCAGAAGGGAAGAGACTATGTCACTTTGACAAACATCACACATGAAGTTGAGGATTATAATCTGCTGTCTTTCATTATTTTTTCAAACAGCATTTATTGGGAGTCTGCTCTGTGATAGGCCATGTATTAGGAGATTGAAAGATTAAGAGAGGCAAATGTAATTGGGATATGGTTCCTGCCATTAGGATGCTTAACCAGGTGGGGAGACAGATATGGAAAATTCCCAACAGTACAATGGTGTGACACTGTACAAGCACAGGCAAGAAAGTGGTTAATTCTGCTCAGGACAGGGTGAGGAAAGACTTCACAGCCTTTGCTGAGCTGGGTCTTAAGGAACCAGTATGAATTACCAAAGATGACAAAGGAGGGAAAAGTATTCTTAGAGGAAGCAGCATATTCAAAAGCATAAAGGGGGTGAATAAGCGTCGTGTGATTGTTGGGTATGTAAGTAGAGTGTGGGGATGGGAGTGGAGAATAGTGATGAGAGATGATGTCAGAAGTGTAGAAAGACACCAGATCATGAAGGGCCTTTTTTATCTGCCTAATAGACTGAGGGTTCTTAATGATAATCTTGGGTTCCCAATCTATAGTCTTCTCCAAGACGCATGAAGATAACTTATTCGGTCAGTAGAGTGGAGCCCAGAAGTTTTCTCAAGGTGGGGGATAAAGAAGGATTCAAGTGTTTTAAATTCCTCTAGGGTGTGTATAAGAAAGAGTAGATAAGCTTGAAAAAGCACCCCCGAAGATTCCCAGTGGTCTTTGCAGAGAGTCACAGGACTGATTTGGGATAAGGAGAACTGGGTAGAACTGGAGACATAGATCTGTTCAGTCAGTGAACAGTGCTGCTGCCTCACTCTGATTCTCAGGGACAGATGCACCTGCAATGTAGAGACAGTGCTCACAAAAGATTGGGTTTGAAGTAGAACATCCTGGGCAGATTATTCTCACCAGAATGCTTCTACATTCATTCCTTAAGGTTGACCTTCCGAGATGCCTACAGAATTGCAGAAAAGCTTTATGCCTTTTCACCTACTGGAGTAACCCTATAGCCTTTGACTTTCTCCTTAAGGGGTCTGAAGAGCTGGAACAGGGTGAAGTATGTCCTTTCATCAGCTGACAATCCAGCATATCCAGGTACCTCATGGGTTAAACTATCTTCTCCCTTCACTTAATAGATACCTATTATTTTAGATGCCATTAATTTTATTACTGCAGTTATTAACATGAGCCACCTAGTATATTGCAAACAAGATACCACTTTCTCTTCTATGTGTATTAATTGCTGTAGTTGTATTATTATCATTGCTTCCAGTACTTCTGGCCCTAACTACTACACTATTAGCATGACTTCTTTTTTTTAATTTTTTTTAATGTTTATTTATTTTTGAGAGAGACAGACAGACAGACAGAGTGAGAAAGGGGGAGGGACAGAGAAAGAGGGAGACACAATCTGAAGCAGGCTCTAGGCTCTGAGCTGTCAGCATAGAGCCCAATGTGGGGCTCGAGCTCACGAACCATGAGGTGATGATCTGAACCAAAGTCAGATGCTTAACCAGCTGAGCCTCCCAGGAGCCCCTAGCAGGACTTACTTTATCAAATTTCTTATCAATATTTATTTTGATTCTTTGAATTTTTGAAAGATTTATTCTAATTTTACCTGGAGTCAGAATAATTTTACTTACATTAACATATTATTCAGGAGCGAAATTAGTCCTTTTGTTATATAGAAATAATATGAGCAATATCATTAATTGGATTTTTGGAATATATTCTGCGTATGTCATTTAGTTACCATAGAAATGGTGCTAGAACCAGTTGCATACTTCACATTTTCTACAATAATTATTCCTCACTTAATATGGGTAGAATTCTTCAGTTGACTAGATACTTTACATAGAATAAATATTAAATGATGGCCAGATATACAACAAGCCTTAGGCTTTACTTTCTTATTTACTATTGATGGGTATGAAAGTTAGTCAACTCAGCTGAGGTATAGTGTCCAGTTATTTAATCAAACACTAATCTAAGTGTTTCTGTGAAGGTATTTTGTAGATGTGGTTAATATCTACAATCAGTGGACTTTAAATAAAGATTAATCTTGATACTAGGGGTGGGCAGTTGGAAAGCCTTAAGAGCAAAAACCGAGGTTCCCTTAGAAGAAATTTTGCCTTAAGACTGCAGCATTTTTATGTCTGAGTTTCCAGCCTGCCAGACTGCCCTACAAATTTCAGAGTTTTGCTCATTTCCACTATGTCCTGTCTAGAGGAGTTAGTGGCTTTGTACACTTTTCCATTAGTTTCAGGATATACACCATGTTACATGAGCCAAAAGCCAACATTACAATGATATTCCTAAGTGTTAATTTAACTCCCTCCCTCAAAATATATTCTTAGTCTTTCTACTTTGTTATATGCTTACACAGCATGAAACAGTGTCTCATCTATAGGGTCATTTATTTCACTAAAAAAAAAGTAATACTAATAGTAATTAGAGAAGCATTTGCCTGAAATAAGAAGTATGCATTCCATCATAGCAAACATTTGAAGAACCAATTTTTGTAAAAGCTTAAGTATTCATAACATTTGAAATACCAAAAGACCCAGCATCTTGAGAATCAAATTTCTCAAAATTAGTTTCAATCTTATGCCCCTAAGACTTTTTCTTAGCAGATAAATTATTTGTAAAAATTATCATACAACCTTGTCAAAGTGACTTATTGACTCAAAGTCCTGTGCCATGATGGTGTGGCATTCTAACTGTAGTTTCAAAATGCAAGTTCTCCTATTTTAGAAAAATTGTTATATTTCCATGACCATGTCCTTATAATTACATTTAATTATGTGCAAAATTATCTTACATAAGCACAGTAGACACTCATGAAGTAGAAATGATATGAACTAAGTTATCTGCAGTTATTTTAATTTTCATTTTTTATCTTTGTGAATTCTTTGCTTAATTCCATTTTTAATGGATAAAATTAATAACCTGTTCTTAGCCACAAAAACAATAGGACATCAAAGATATTAAAGTTATGAATATATAGACTATGAAATCTTAACTTTGATTCATACATGATTTCAACACAGACTAACTTAAAACATAGACAATTTCATCAACTAGAATTTGATAATCAAATGGTACTACTCATGAAACTTTAGATCCAGATATTAATCTCATCAAAAGATGTTCTCTACCTATGAGCTGTGTCATCTTTAAATTTAAAAAGACAGACATTATTCTAGGAGTTTTAAATCACGCAAAATTAATATTCACAAGACTTGGTATCCGTTAAGAGCTGTGCTTTGAAATCATGATTCAGTCCATAGTGCTTGAAATGGCACCTACAGAATATTTTAAAAGCCAATCTGCATGCATACTATAAATTAATTGAGGAGCTTGCATAACGTCAACATTTTCAATTACACATTGAGAATTTAAATTGCTCCTCAATGACATGGCCCAATTAGATACAGCACTGTCTTATCAGGAATTCTAGCATCATTTATGAATTTTCAATTTAAAATCTCTGGTTTCATACACACACACACGCACACACACACACACACACTCAAATGTATGTTTGTTTATTTTTAAGTAGGCTTCATGCCTAGTGTGGAGCCCAGTGCAGGGTTTGAACTAACAAACCTGAGATCAAGAGTTGGACATTTAGCCAACTGAGCTACCCAGGTGCCCCTGATTTTATTTTTATGCTATCAAACCTTGCTCAAAACACTTGAAACACCAAAAATGCCCAGGTCTTTGAGACACAAAATAAAGCAAAATGTATTTGCCTTTTTCATTACTCCATAACACTGGCATTGCCTGTTATAATCTTAATTATGTTTTAAACAGTTCTGTTCTTTCCCCAAACTGTTTTATTAGGAACTACATAGTTCATTACATTCCAGAAGTGATTAGTCTAACAACTTTAAAAATAACTAATTAACAACAAACTAATAAACAACAAGCTAATTAACAACAACAAACTAACTGACAACAAACTTGATCTCTAGTATTTCTATCACTTATTTTATTTATTGGGACTACAAACTTGTTAGAGGTGCTATACCAGACATTCACCCCATCCACTCAAATCTCAATAACCCTACCAATACTGGTTCTACTGTAATAAGCAAGAACAGTTATTACTGGTTTCCGTTATAAAACCCAAACTTCACTGTACATTTTCTACCTCAAGGCATGTCTATTTCACTTATCCCTATGTTAGTAGTCAACCAATAGCCCTTGCCATACAGCTTAGAACCAATTTACAGCTGGCCATCTATTAATTCACCAAATTTGGAGAGAAATATTAGCCCTATTATCAATTTGTCCACTTGTCCACTGATACTGTCAATAGAACTTATTATTTTAGTACTTCTTACAGTTTTAGAGTTAGCAGTTGCCTTAATCCTCATGTCTTCACTCTTTTAGGAAATAAATCGAGACTCACAAAATATATATTTACTATATAGGAAACCAGAGCCATTAGCCATTAACAGGAGCAGTATTGATTCTATTATGTATTAATAATCTCAGGATTGACTATGATTCTATTTCAACTCATTAGCCCTATTAATACTAGGATTATTAATCAACACATTAACAATATACCAATGATGGTGAGATATTGTATAGGAATGTATTTTCCAAGATTGTTGCATATCAGTTGTATAAAATGACTTTGAACATAGAAAAGTCCTCTTCATTCTGTTAGAAGCACTTTTCTTTGCAGGCTTTTTCCGCATTTTCTTAAACTTAATGCTTGGGCTAGGACATGGTAGATGCTGACCAACAACAGGTGTGTGTGTGTGTGTGTGTGTGTGTGTATTTTTTCCTGCTATATTCTCTAGAAGTGCCGTTATTTGACACTTTAATCTTTCAAGCTCCTGCCATTCTTATTACTTGAGCCCATCACTGTCTAAGAACAGGAAATCACTAGCAGACATTACAACCAGTATTTATCATCATTGCTTAAGGAGTTTACATTATTACAGGCTTTAGGATATTATGAAAGAGATTCACTGTCTCTGACAACATCTATGGCTCAACATTTTCTAGAGAAAGAAGATGTCATGGATAGCATGTAATTATTTATATCACACTCCTTAATCATGAGCTTTCTGTGTCAACTAAAATTCCACTTCACATCTAATCAGTGCTTTGGGTTTAAAGTTGCTGCCTGATATTGACCCCTTCTAGATGTCATGTGATTATTACTTTATGTATTAATTTATTGATGAGGAGGCCATTTTTCAAGTATTAATAGTATAATTGACTTAAAATTAGTTACTTTTGACATAAATCTAAGAATAGTTTAGTATGATTACCTGTAGTTAACACACTATTCATTTCTGTATTAGTAATTATCACAACCTCATGACCACAATTAAACTAGTCACAGAAAATCAAGTCCATATCAATATAGATTTGACCCATTAGGATCTGCTTGCCTACCACTTTCAATAAAATTCTTCATAGGGTCACTTACAGTCTTACTATTAAACTTAGAAATTAGGACTTTTGGGGTACCTTGGTGGCTTAGTCGGTTAAGCGTCCAACTTTCACTCAGGTCATGATCTTGCAGTCCCTGAGTTTGAGCCCTGCATCAGGCTCTGTGCTGACAGCTCAGAGCCTGGAGCCTGCTTCAGATTCTTTGTTTCCCTCTCTCTCTGCCCCTCCCCTGCTCACACCCAGTCTTCCTCTCTCTCTCAAAAATAAATAAACATTAAAAAACATTTAAAAAAAGAAAACAAAATAAATTAGGCCTTTTGACCATTACCTTGGGTTTCCCACATAATCAACCTACAAACTATCTTGTAGGGTGTATTCTTATTCCATTTTTTGCCAACCCACAAATGATTCAAAGAGGTACTTGAAGGTTAGAATGAACCTAGCAGGAAGTTTTGCTTTCATTTTGAAGTTCTTTCATCACTGTCTTAACAGCTAGGATGTCAACACTTTATGCTAAAATCTGTTATGAAGTCCCTGATACAGAATAAGTGCTCTGCAGTAACAACTCTCCCCTTTCCTTTCGTGTTTCTATACTTCTGCTCTGGAGACACTTGTCTCTATCTGCATGTATTTTAATCGCTTGTTTTTTGTTTTTTATTTTTTTTTTCTGAATAAGTCAATGAAATCAAGGGAGAGCCTCAGCCCATCATGTGAACAGACAAGAAATGCATGGGCAGCAGTTGGGTGTCCTGCCTGCACTTTGTCCTCTTCTTAGAGCTCCTCACTTTTCTCCAAGCCTGTTGAATCATCCGCCTCATAAGTCCTTCTACCCCAAGTTATTCCATCAGCAGCAAGAGCTTATTGCCTTGTCTTACTTATTCCTCAGACCAGCTCAAAGAAGTGGAACCTAATTATTATTGGCTCTACTGCTTTACTGTGCTCAGTGCAGTTTAGTGACACTTAGAAATTCTTAGAGCTCTAGGTGAAGTAAACCAATACAAGTCTACCCAGTTCACTTTACATCTAAACCAAACATACAATGATATCAGAAATGACTTCCATCCTTTGGATCCTAGTATCACAGATTGAGATAACTACACAAACAACTATAAGAACACTTCAGTACAGAAGGTGATTATAGGTCACTGGAAGGTTGGGGCACCAACGACCCAGAATCATTCAACCACACCCTGACTTTCTCAGCTGTTCTTTTCTCATTTTGCTTGTAACCAAAGGAACAGAAACAGGCATTTCCCTTTGGGGAGAGATTTTCATTTAGAAAGCTGGGTGGGGTTTGACAAGATGGTGTGGACCCAGTTTGTGCTCCCAGCCTCCTCTTTTGGGTCTGCCATTTTAATTGACTATCATCTTCCTCCAACCTCCTCTGAAGGTAGGATCTGGTAGGAGCTGAGTCAGTCATGTGTACCTTAGCATGAACTGAAGCATGGTTACTTTTTGTTTTCTAAGAATAAGAGGCTTGGTCTCAGCTGGGAATCTCATAACTTGGTAGTGTATGTCAGTGAAGGAGGAGGGTTTGTCTGCCTGGGCTCAACATGTTTCATCACTAAAGCCCCTAAAGTGGTAGTTTTCACTGCGTTGTTCTTGGATCAGCAGTATTAGCATAAGCTGGAAACTTAATAGAAATACTCACACCAGATCTATTGACTCAGATATTTGGGAAGGTGAGGAGGAGAGGCAGCAATGCAGAATCACCCTCAGATTTGAAATCCCATGCCCCAGGAATCAGGGGCCGTATAAGCAAGGGAGGCCCAGTTGCTGTGGCAGCATCTATTGTATGAAGTTATTATGTATGGAAAATTTGTTGTAATCATGTGAACAAAGCACTGGGCCAGTCCCAGGGATTAATATTTGTGATTATGGGAGAAACTGGGATTAATTTTTGTGATGAATATTACTCTGTAATGGGATTTTATGCATCCAAGAGAATACGATTTGCTAATGGAATTAAGAGCACGAACTAGGGAAATGCTCATCTATTTGTGAGCTTGAATTTGCATGCAAACAATGAATAGGCTAATTACAACACTGATCCATTCAGGCTCAAGGCTTTCTTATTCCCTTTTCAAAGTGTTATCTTTTGCCCTTGGAAGTAATGAAACTGTATTTCTTTTACAATGCTCTCAGACTCACCAGACCATCATTTGTCCTCAAATAGGGAAAATGTGCAGGATTTTATAATTTTGAAAACCCTCAAATCTAGTATTAGAGAACAAAAACCATTAACAACGAGGAAAGGAAGGAGAGAGAAAGAGGAAGAAAGAAGGTCATAGTACAAAAGGTGTAATTTGGGAAGAATGTCAACCTAAAAACAAGAAACCAGTGCAAGGGGTGAAGTGTTTATTTAGAAACAAAGAATTGTAATTAGGGGTATGCAAATTTAGGTAGAAACACAAATAATGCCCTGATTATAGAGGATGAACTAAGGGTTTTTATGGGAAAAAATATTAGATGAAGTTATTTTTAAGAAGAGTTCATTGGGGCTGATAAGCAGGGCTAGATTGTAACTTATTGATTAGTCAGGCAAAGTGGTCACTAAGCAAAAGTTCACTTTTACCAATCTTTTCAAACAGCATTTTCTCATTCTTGCTGACTTCTTGGGATGTTGATGATTTGGCTCAGTTCAAAGGTTTAGAAAATAGGATGTGCAAGGCAGTTCCTCTGAAATGACTGCTCCCGCTCTATTTTTAGCAGATTCACTTTGTCATTTTTCACATTTCCCCCTTTTGAGCAAGATCTTTACCTGAAAGCATTGTTGATCAACTACTAGCATTGAGTTTTCTCACGTTTTTGGTATTTAGTCCTTCATTGCCAAGGAGATTCATTAATTCCTTGTGGGCAGGAAGGCTCATTCCTGATATTTTTTGTCCCAGGATGGAGGAAAAATGGCTTCTTTAGTAGCCTTTAGGCCACATTTGAACAAGTGCACCAGAACAGAGGAAGGCTTCTTGTCAGGTTTTATAAATTAAACAGAGTTTGGTAAAGTTCTTTTAACGAGTCAAATCAATATTGGAAATCAATTCACAATGTTGGGCTACCATTATTTGTATGGAGTGGGTTTTTTTGTTTGTTTTTGTTTGTTTTTTTTGTGAGAGAGGGCACAAGTGAGCAAGGGGCAGAGAGAGAGAGAGAGAGAGAGAGAGAGAGAGAGAGAATCCTACAAGGGGCAGAGAGAGATGGAAAGAGAGAGAGAAAGAAGTGGGGCTCACCCAAGGCTCGTGTTTCACCCAAAGTGGGGCTTGTATTCACCCAATGTGGGACTTGAACTCATGAACCGTGAGATCATGACCTGAGCTGAGTCAGATGCTTAATGACTGAGCCACTCACATGCCCTGTGTGGAATTTTTATAGCACTATGATAAACAGTAGAAGCAGAGTCTTATAATAATAACAGTTTCTAGAGTCAGAAGTAAGGCACAAATTCCAAACTGTATAATAGTTTTAAACCAAGAGGCTCTATCTGATGGTAGACAACAAAACAGGTCAAAAGGCCAAGAGCTTTCTAGAAGTACCTATTATACCTGCTTTCTAAAGGTACCAGTGGGGTTGTTCTCTGATTTTGTGCAATTGTGTTTCAATCACACAAACTTATCCAAGTATAGCAGGTGGTATTAACAATGGAGCAGATGCCATCTTGCTCTGCTAAGGTATAGTCAGGAGCAAATCTGTCACGCAGAACAACTTGAGCAGGTGAATTCAAAGATTGTTCTTGGGCAACTATTGCCTTAGTGGTAGATTTAGCAGTGACCCCTGAAGTTTTATATAAATTTATGATCATGTATGACTTTGCATTAGCACCCTGCCATGGAAATAAGATTCTCAAAAATCGTATTCCTTTAGTGTCATAGACACCTCTGGCAATGCTTTTTTTGTTTGTTTGTTTGTTTTAATTTACATCCAAATTAGTTAGCATATAGTGCAACAATGATTCCAGGAGTAGATTCCTTAATGCCCCTTACCCATCTACCCATCCCCCCTCCTACAACCCCTCCAGTAACCCTCTGTTCTCTATATTTAAGAGTCTCTTCTGTTTTGTCCCCCTCCCTGTTTTTTTTTTTTTTTTTTTTTAAATTTTTTTTCAACGTTTTTTACTTATTTTTGGGACAGAGAGAGACAGAGCATGAACGGGGGAGGGGCAGAGAGAGAGGGAGACACAGAATCGGAACAGGCTCCAGGCTCCGAGCCATCAGCCCAGAGCCTGACGCGGGGCTCGAACTCATGGACCGCGAGATCGTGACCTGGCTGAAGTCGGACGCTTAACCGACTGCGCCACCCAGGCGCCCCTCCCCCTCCCTGTTTTTATATTATTTTTGTTTCCCTTCCCTTATGTTCATCTGTTTTGTCTCTTAAAGTCCTCATATGAGTGAAGTCATAAGATTTTTGTTTTTCTCTGACTGATTTCACTCAGCATAATACCCTCCAGTTCCATCCATGTAGTTGCAAATGGCAAGATTTCATTCTTTCTGATTGCCAAGTAGTACTCCATTGTGTATATATACCACATCTTCTTTATCCATTCATCCATCGAGGGACATTTGGGCTCTTTCCACACTTTGGATACTGTTGATAGTGCTGCTATAAACATGGGGGTGCATGTGTCCCTTTGAAACAGCACACCTGTATCTCATGGATAAATACCTAGTACTGCAATTGCTGGGTTGTAGGGTAGTTCTATTTTTAGTTTTTTAAGGAACCTCCTGACTGTTTTCCAGAGTGGCTGCACCAGCTTGCATTGCCACCAACAATGCAAAAGAGATCCTATTTCTCCGCATCCTTGCAAACATCTGTTGTTGCCTGAGTTGTTAATGTTAGCCATTCTGACAGGTGTGAGGTGGTATCTCATTGTGGTTTTGATTTGTATTTCCCTGATGATGAGTGAGGTTGAGCATTTTTTCATGTGTCAGGTGGCCATCTGGATGTCCTCTATGGAGAAGTGTCTATTTCATGTCTTTTGCCCATTTCTTCACTGGATTATTTGTTTTTTGGATTTTGAGTTTGATAAGCTCTTTATAGATTTTGGATACTAACACTTTATCTGTCATGTCGTTTGCAAATATCTTCTCCCATTCTGTCGGTTGCCTTTTAGTTTTGCTGATTGTTTCCTTCGCTGTGCAGAAGCTTTGTATTTTGATGAGGTCCCAGTAGTTCTTTTTTTTGTTTTTTGTTTGTTTGTTTGTTTTTTGTGTTTTTTTTTGTTTTGTTTTGTTTTTTTGTTTCCCTTGCCTCTGGAGACGTGTTGAGTAAGAAGTTGCTGCGGGCAAGATCAAAGAGGCTTTTGCCTGCTTTCTCCTTGAGGATTTTGATGGCTTCCTGTCTTACATTGGTCTTTCACCCATTTTGAGTTTATTTTTGTGTATGGTGTAAGAAAGTGGTCCAGGTTCATTCTTCTGCATGTCGCTGTCCATTTTTCCCAGCACCACTTGCTGAAGAGACTGTCTTTATTCCATTGGATATTCTTTCCCGCTTTGTCAAACATTAGTTGGCCATACGTTTGTGGGTCCATTTCTGGGCTCTCTATTCTGTTCCACTGATCTGAGTGTCTGTTCTTGTGCCAGTACCATACTGTCTTGATCATTACAGCTTTGTAGTATAGTCGAAGTCCGGGATTGTGATGCCTCCTGCTTTGGTTTTCTTTTTCAAGATTGCTTTGGCTATTCGGGGTCTTTTCTGATTCCATACAAATTTTAGGATTATTTGTGCTAGCTCTGTGAGGAATGCTGGTGTTACTTTGATAGGGATTGCGTTGAATATGTAGATTGCTTTGGGTAGTATCGACATTTTAACAACATTTATTCTTCCTATTCAGGAGCATGGAATCTTTTTCCATTTCTTTGTGTCTTCTTCAATTTCTTTCATAAGCTTTCTATAGTTTTCAGTGTATAGATTTTTCACCACTTTGGTTAGATTTATTCCTAGGTATTTTTCGGTTTTCAGTGCAATTGTAAATGGGATGGATTCCACGATTTCTCTTTCTGTCACTTCATTGTTGGTGTATAGGAATGCAACCAATTTTTGTGCATTGATTTTATATCCTGCAACTTTGCTGAATTCATGAATCAGTTCTAGCAGTTTTTTGGTGGAATCTTTTGGGTTTTCCATGTAGAGTGTCATGTCATCTGCGAAGAGTGAAAGCTTGACCTCTTCCTGGACGATTTGAATGCCTTTTATTTCTTTGTGTTGTCTGATTGCAGAGGCTAAGACTTCCAATCCTATGTTGAATAACAGTGGCGAGAGTGGATCCCTGTCTTGTTCCTGACCTTAGGGGGAAAGCTCTCAGTTTTTCCCCATTGAGGATGATATTAGTGTTGGGTCGCTTGTATATGGCTTTTATGATCTCGAGGTATCTCCTTCTAGCCCTACTTCCTTGAGGGTTTTTATCAAGAAAGGATGCTGTATTTTGTCAAATGCTTTCTCTGTATCTATTGAGAGGATCATATGGTTCTTGTCCTTTCTTTTATTGATGTGATGAACCACGCTAATTGTTTTGTGGATATTGAACCAGCCCTGCATCCCAGGTATAAATTCCACTTGGTTGTGGTGAATAATTTTTTAAGTGTATTGTTGGATCCGGTTGGCTAATATCTTGTTGAGGATTTTGGCATCCATGTTCATCAGGGAAATTGGTCTATCATTCTCCTTTTTAGTGGGGTCTCTGTCTGGTTTTGGAATCAGGGTAATGCTGGCTTCATAGAAAGAGTTTGGAAGTTTTCCTTCCATTTCTATTTTTTGGAACAGTTTCAAGAGAATAGGTGTTAAGTCTTCCTTAAATGTTGAGTAGAATTCCCCTGGAAAGCCATCGGGCCCTGGGCTCTTGTTTTGTGGCAGGTTTTTGATTACTAATTCGATTTCCTTTACTGGTGATGGGTCTGTTCAAATTTTCTATTTCTTCCTGTTTCAGTTTTGGTAGTTTATGTGTTTCTAGGAATTTGTCCATTTCTTCCAGATTGCCCATTTTATTGGCATATAATTGCCTATAATATTCTCTTATTATTGTTTTTATTTCTGTTGTGTTGGTTGTGATCTCTCCTCTTTCATTCTTGATTTTATTTATTTGTGTCCTCTCCTTTTCTTTATGATCAAACTGGCTAGGGGTTTATCAATTTTGTTCATTCTTTTAACGAATCAGCTTCTGGTTTCACTGATCTGTTCTACTGGTTTTTTGGTTTCAATAGCATTAATTTCTGCCCTAATCTTTATTATTTCCTGTCTTCTGCTGTTTTTGGGTTTTATTTGCTGTTCTTTTTCCAGCTCCTTAAGGCGCAAGGTTAGGTTGTGTATCTGAGATCTTTCTTCCTTCTTTAGGAAGGCCTGGATTGCTATACTTTCCTCTTATGACCACCTTTGCTGCATCCCAGTATTTTTGGGTTGTGGTGTTATCATTTTCATTGACTTCCATATACTTTTTAATTTCCTCTCTAACTTCTTGGTTATCCCGTTCATTCTTTAGTAGGATGTTCTTCAGTCTCCAAGTATTTGTTACCTTCCGAATTTTGTCTTAATGTTGATTTTGAGTTTCATAGTGTTGTGGTCTGAAAATATGCACGGTATGATCTCGACCTTTTTGTACTTACTTAGGGCTGACTTGTGTTCCAGTATATGGTCTATTCTGGAGAACGTTCCATGTGCACTGGAGAAGAATGTATATTCTGCTGCTTTAGGATGAAATGTTCTGAATATATCTGTTAAGTCCATCTGGTACAGGGTGTCATTCAAAGCCATTGTTTCCTTGTTGATTTTTTGATTAGATGATCTGTCCATTGTTGTGAGTGGGGTGTTGAAGTCTCCTACTATTATGGTATTACTATCAATGAGTTTCTTTATGTATGAGTTTCTATATATTTGGGTGCTCCCACATTTGGCGCATCAGTGTTTAGAATCGTTAGGTCTTGGTGGATAGACCCCTTGATTATGATATAATGCCCTTCTGCATCTGTTGATACAGTCTTTATTTTCAAGTGTAGATTATCTGTTCTAAGTATGGCTACTCCGGCTTTCTTTTGTTGACCATTAGCATGATAGGTGGTTCTCCATCCCCTTACTTTCAATCTTTAGATCTAAAGTGGGTCTCTTGTAAACAGCATATAGATGGATCTTGTTTTCTTAACCATTCTGTTACCCTATGTCTTTTAATTGGAGCATTGAGTTCATTGACGTTTAGAGTGAGTACTGAAAGATGAATTTATTGCCATTATGATGCTTGTACAGTTGGAGTTTCTGGTGGTGTTCTCTATTCCTTTCTAATCTTTGTTGCTTTTGGTATTTATATGTATTTTTTCATCTTTTCTCCCCTCAGAGAGTCGCCCTTAAAATTTCTTGCAGGGCTGGTATAGTGATCACAAACCCCTTTAATTTTTGTTTGTCTGGGAAACTTTTTATCTCTCCTTCTATTTTGAATGACAGCTTTGCTGGATAAAGAATTCTTGACTGCATATTTTTCTGATTCAGCACATTGAATATATCCTGCCACTCGTTTCTGGCCTGCCAAGGTTCTGTGGATAGGTCTGCTGGAAACCAGATCTGTCTTCCCTTGTAGCTTAGGGACTTTTTTTCCCTTGCTGCTTTCATGATTCTCTCCTTGCCTGAGTATTTTGTGAATTTGACTATGGTATGCTTTGTTGATGGTTGGTTTTTGTTGAATCTAATGGGGTTCCTCTGTGCTTCTTGGATTTTGATGTCTGTGTCTTTCCCCAGGTTAGGAAAGTTTTCTGCTATGATTTGCTCACATAACCCTTCTACTCCTATTTCTGTCTCTTCCTCTTCTGGGACCCCTATGATTCTGATGTTATTCCATTTTAATGAGTCACTGATTTCTCTAATTCTTAAATCTTGCACTTTTGCCTTAATCTCCCTCTTTTCTTCTGCTTCTGCTTATTTTCTATAAGTATGTCCTCTATATTGCTGATTCTCTGTTCTGTCTCATCCATCCTTGCCACTGCTGCATCCATCCCTGATTGCAGCTCAGCTATAGCATTTTTAATTTCATTTTGGCTATTTTTTACTTCTTTTATCTCTGCAGAAAGGGATTCTAATCTATTTTAGACTCCTTATTCTTATTATCATGATTCTAAATTCTGGTTCAGACATCTCACTTGCATCTGTGTTGGTTAGATCCCTGGCTGTCATTTCTTCATGCTCTTTCTTTGGGGTGAATTGCTTTGTTTTGTCATTTTGAAGGGAGAAAAGCAATTAATGAGGTAGAAAAATTAAAATAAAAAAATTAAAATAAAAAATTAAAAACACACACACCAAAAAAAAAAAAAAAAAATCAAATAAATGATGCTAGATCCTAGGTGTGTTTTGGTCTGGGTGTTGAAAGTGGCTTGACAGATTAGAGAAAAAAAGGGGGGGGGGGAGAAAAGAAAAGAAAAAAAAGGAAATCGTTTGAGAATTTGAAAAAATGAATACACTGAAGTAGAATAAAATGAGATGGTGGGGGTAAAATAGAATTTGAAAAAATATAAACAAAAGTAAAGAATATAGTAGAGAAAAATTAAAGAAAAATATTTTTAATAAAAATTGAAAATAAATATGAATTTTTTTCTGTAAGAAAAAAGAAATAAAAAGAGAAAAAAGATAAAAAAAAAAAGAAAAGAAATCATTTGAAAATTGAAAAAGTGAATACTCTGTAGCAGAGTAAAATAAAATGATGGAAGTAAAATAGAATTTGAAAAAATGTACATAAAAGCAAAAGATATAGTTATAAAAATTACATAAAAATATCTTTGATAGAAATTGAAAGGAAAAATGAAGTTTTCTCTTTCTGCATTCAAGAATAAGAAAAGAAACTAAAAAGAGAAAAAAAAGAGAAAAAAGGAAATTGAAAATTGAAAGGTGAATACACTGAAGTAGACTAAAATAAAATGATGGAAGTAAAATAGAACTTGAAAAAATTTACACAAAAGTAAAAAGTATATTAATAAAAATTAAATAAAAATGTTTTTAATAAAATTTGAAAATAAAACTGATTTTTTTCTCTCTCTGTATTCAAGAAAAAGAGAATTGTAAAAGAGAAAAAGAAAAAAAAAAGAGAAAGAAAATTGAATAGATGAACCTACTAACAGATTGAAGTAGGATTGAAATTACTTCGTTTTCCCCTAGAAGGCAGTCTATATAGCCCTTTATAGTCCATAAACTAGCCAGCAGTGAGACTTGTGTTCTTGAAGAGCAAAGTTGGCCCAGTCGAGTGGGGCTAAGTGTAACAGCTTCGGTCGCCACTAGATGGCACCACTAGACTACTGGGGTGGATTGTTGCGGGGCGCCTAGGTGCGTTTGCGCATGCGCGGGAGCAGTAAAAATGGCGATACTGTTACCCAGTCTGTTTTCCGGGATCAGCAATCGCACACCCATCCTCTGTCTTCAGCTCTCGGCCAATCCCCGCTTTTTACCTCACCGTGACGAGCCCCAGGCAGTACCTTTCTCCTGAATTTTGTCTCAGATGTGGCTGCCTTCCCCGGCCCCTTACTTCTGAAGGACTGTGGCTTTGACCCGTTCTGCCCCTCTGCGGGAGGGTCTCACCAAGCAGTGGCCGAATGAACAATGGCCGAATGTCGGCTGCACCCAGGAACGCTTGCTGGACCCTGCTGCTGCCGGTGCTCCAAGACTGTGGCCAGGTGCCAGCCCGTCCCAGAAAATGTTCACGAGACAGTGTAGCAGCAGTGTTTCAGGGAATATGGAAAATCACAACACCTGGCACCAGGCTTCACCCTTAACGACCTTGCCCCAACACCAGCAAATGTGGCTGCCTTCCGGGGTCTGCTGGTACCAGGTGGCTTCAACAGTCTCTACCAAGTGTCCTTCCAGCAGTGGAACCACTTTTCCCCATGTGGCCTGAGAACCTCCCGGACCCCACTCTGTTCCTGGGGATTCACCCTTCCTACCAGAGCACCGCCAGGTATGGAGCTGTGGAGTTGCAGACTCTGCACTCCCCTTGTTTACAGTCTTAATGGAATTTAAACCCTCTCCTTTCTCTTTTTCCCTTTTAGTTTAGTCCCTGTGGCTGTTTCCAGTTTTCCACTTTATCTCCAGCTGCTTTTGGGGAGGGGCGCTTTTCCTGTATTCTCTCTCCCTGCACCCCAGTCTCCGTCCTCTCTCTGCCTGCAAAAGTGGTTCCCTACCCTTTCACGGCTGCTCGCTCCCCAAATTCACTTCTCCGCGCCTTGTACCTGCTGAATTCTGTGGTTCAGGTCGTGCAGATTGTTGTGTTAATCCTCCAATCAGTTTTCTAGGTATGTAGGATGGTTTAGTGTTGGTCTGGCTGTATTTCATGGATGCGAGACACACAAAAAACTTCCATGCTGTTCCACCATCTTTGCTCCTTCTGGCAATTCTTATTTTAGTGTATGATATAGATTAATGGGGGATGTCCAAGTCTGAATCTCTGATTATGTAATGAAATAGGCGTAACCAATAAGCCAAGTGTGTAGTAGCCTCCAAGTTGATAAAGATTTAAGCAATGTCTTCCCCACAAATCTTTCTGCCACTACAACTAAAAATAAATCTGAATGGGGTGCAGATCATGAAGTTATCCTAATGATATTGATTGAACCAAGGATTTGAAGGATGCAAGCAATTAAGAAGGCTATCTGCAAGTGGAGTACAATTATATTGACATATAGAAGTAAGGGCTGCAGAGGAAAAACAGTTGAAACCTGGAATGCTTGGCAAGCTTAATGTTTCATTTTTACAAATGTTACCTCTTAAATCTCTGGAGGGTCTATTGGTTAGGCAAGCAGTTCTAAAAGGAATCCAGGTGGACCTTACACAATACAGAGGTTTAATAGTACACTTAGCACAAGGCATTGGAGGAGGAATGGTGGAGATATTGGTAATTAAATGTACTAACAGATCTTTAGATTTATGTATAGAGTGAGGCTTTTGATGGCAAACCCTGTTGATTCGGCAGGACAGCTAGGAGTAGGAACTTTCTTTAAGTGGGAAACACGAATCCTAGAATCAATACCATTGATCTTTGCCGTACAAAGTTCAGGTAAGAGTACCTGATATGGTCCTTTCCATCTTGGTTGTAAGGATTTCTTTTGGAGATGTCATTTTCAATAAACAAAATCGCTTGGTTGTAAGTTGTGGTGTTATATTACTTTGCCTCCAGGGAGCACACTGAAAAGATTGTATGATTTTTGTTCATGACCTTAATTAATCCCTTAAAAAAATAGAGAATATCTTCTTTAATTAGTTGAGCATTAAATGCAACTGGGGCCAGATACAAAGTTCTCCCAGTTACAATATTGAAGGGAGACAGCTTATGTTTTCTGAAAGGAGTGCCCCTTAAATTCAACAGGACCATAGGAAGTGCATAGACCAGGTCAATTTTAATGTTTTCACAAATATAGCTGTGTTTTAATGATGTCATTTGTTCTTTCCACCAGTCCACAGGACTGAGGGTGGTAGACAAAATGGAAATGTTGTAATATAGGCGAAATAGAGCACATTTGCTTGAAGATGTGGTCAGTAAAGTTCATTTCACAGTCACCATGGGAGTCCAAGTCTATGCCCCAAGCAGGTATGATCTTTTCTAACAATACTTTTGCAACAGTTGAAGCAGTAGCCTGCCAGCAAAGAAATGCCTTAACCCAATGAGAAAACATAGAGATCATGACAAGGACATATAGTATTTGTAAACTTGAGAAGGAGACAGCTGGATAAAATCGGTTTGCCAAATCTCAAAAGTCCCACTAAGTCATGACCCACTAACAAAATGGCCAGCAGCTATCTGAATGATTTTCCCTGGGTTAAATTTTGGACAAACAGTGCAGGTTAACTGTGCTTCCTTAGCAGCTTTAGTGACATTTCCTCACCAGTATTATTTCATAAAGCTTATAAGTTTGTCAGTTGTCCAGTGAGTCATTTGGTGGGTCATTTCAAGTAGGGCTTTTGGTTGTTTTGTTTGTTTGTTTGTTTTTCATAAATTCTGATAGCACTGGTTTATTGTTTGAACCATACCGTGAATTAAAAAAAAAATTTTTTTTTTAACATGTATTTATTTTTGAGAGTCAGAGCAAGACAGAGCATGAGTAGGGGAGGGCCAAAGTGGGCTGGGGACAGAATCCAAAGCAGGCTCCAGGCTCTGAGCTGCCAGCACAGAGCCTGATGCGGGCTCAAACTCATGGACCGTGAGATCATGCCCTGAGCCTGAGTCGGACGCTTAACTGACTGAGCCACCCAGGCACCTCTCATGAATTTTTTAATGAACTGAAAACATGACCATTGTGAGTCCAATAAAGTTTTTCTCTATGGGATGCCTTGGATTGGACACCCTTAACAATAAGATTCAAATACTCTTTTGGAAAATAATCAATATTTGCTATAAGGTTCTTAGTTTCAGTGGAACTTAAGGCAGTTGTTTTTGCTGCTTGATCAGCTGGGTTATTTCCTTTAGCCTCATCTGATTCTAATTTTTAATATCAGGGAACTTCATAATGGCCAAGGCAGAGGGAAGTTGCTAACAATTCATTGACAAAAACTCCATTTTTAAAAATGTTTATTTATTTTTGAAGGAGAGAGAGACAGAGGGTGAGCAGGGGAGGGGCGGAAGACAGGCACACACAGAATCTGAAGCAGGATCCAGGCTCTGAGCTGTGAGCACAGAGCCTGAAGCAGGGCTCGAACCCATGAACTGTGAAATCATGACCTGAGCTGATGTCAGATGCTTAACTGACTGAGCTACCCAGGTTCCCTGACAAAAACTCCATTTTTAATTTGCTATCTTTTGGACACTAAAAATCCTCTTTGTTTACAAAGCACACCAAAATCATGAACCACCCAAAGGTGTAGTGATCATTTGTGGAGATATTTGAAGTTCTATCTTTTACAAAAGTAGAAACTTTGTACACATTTTGCTAAAGGTTCAGAGCAGGGAACTGTGTCCTCAAAGCAAGGTTTCTTCCTGTATGGTGGTTGATGAGCTGCCCAATGGGATACTTTGCCATGGATGTGACCCAGAACCTTTTAGGACCTGAAAGCAGGATTTTTCTTTAAAAGCCCCCGCATGCTATAGCCAATCTGAGTGCTCAGCTTTCTGGTGCCACGTTCCTTGTTTACACTGGCCTCCCTTCTGTCCTCAAATCTACCAAGTTCTTCCATACACAGGGCTTCCTAACATGCTGTTCCCTCTGCTTTCAGTGCTTTTCTGATTATTCACTTAGCTGGACCCAATCCATCCTTCACAGGCTTAAACATTATTTCCCTAGATACCCTCTGCCTCAGTCTGGGTATATTCCTTTGTTTTTTATTCTTCTGGGGCCCTATATTTTTCCTTTGAAATGCTTGTGTAGGGGAGGAAAAGTTTTCTTCCACCTTCTTTGGGCCCCTGGCTGGGTTTGAAAAATTAAACTGATGAAGACAGATCAACAGGAGAAAAGCATGCACAGTATTTAGGTTGTATGTGACACAGGAGCCTTCATAAGGAAATTAAGACCCAAAGAAATGGCTAAAATTGAGTGTTTTTATGCTAGGTTTGATGAAGAGTGTATGGTCATGGAAAGATGTGATAGGATAGGACAAAGGTGAGCTAAGGGTAGTAGACAGGGAGAGACTTACCAAGTCCTTTTGTTGGGAAAATGAATAAAGTTTTACACCATAAGATGGCCTACGGGACTAAAACAAGCTCTGGTCTCTAGCGTAGAGACCCCTCTTCTGGGTTCTTCTTGCCCTGTTTGCCACGTGCACAAAAACCCACCACAGATAAGGACGCTGAAAACTATGAATTACCCTTCCGGCCTTCATTCAGGGTTCAGATCTTTGGAGAAAAGGTCTCCTCTGAGCCCGCTGGTGTTAAATAAATCTTTGATCCACCAAGATCTCCGAGCGCTGAATGGTTTTTCTGCCAGTGTTCCAGCTTGGGTCCGTAACACTGTTAGTTTAGATTTCTCTCAGTTTTTGGAGACAGATAGAAGTGCTCCTTTCCTCTAGCATAGGGAGGGCATCTCTCACATGAGGATTTTATGGCTTGCTTCAGGAGAAAGTCAGAAAGTCTTTTTTTTTTTTTTTTTAATATTACATTTTTATTTTTTTAACTTCTAAATTTTTTAAATTTTTTATTTGAGAGAGAGAACATGAGTGGAAGAGAGAGTCAGCGAGGGAGAGAGAAGGAGAGAGAGGAGGAGAGAGAGAGAGAGACTCTTAAGCAGGCTCTACACTCAGCATGGAACCTGACATGGGGCTCGATCCCACAACACTGGAACAATGACCTGAGCTTAAATCAAGAGTCATATGATGAGGGAGCATAAGGCAAGCTGAGGGCAAAGTACAAGCTAGTATACCCCCCCACCCCCAGGTGGAATATGTGTGATATTCCTCAGGTACTCCTGCTTGCCCAGGAACAAAGGAAAGGAAAGAAAACAAATGGTTAACTGATAGAGATCACAGGACACAGGATAGAGATATTCAGGACACCAGTCTCCATCAGTTCATACATATCTTAGTAAATTATAAGAAAAAGGCAATCTTATCAATAGCCTAATCTCCAGAAACCTACTGGCTTAGTTTCCTGAAGCCCCTATTATCGCCCTCCCCTCTATAGTGATGTGGGGAACAAAGGCAAGAAGGAAATGGCAGGTAAAATTAAATTTCTTTATAACCTGCAGCCCATTGACAAATACTTGAGGCAAATACAGAGTATACCATTTCCCCAGGAACCCCCTACTGTCCTAATGTTAATGCCTGACTGGAGGAAAAACAACTGTAGCTTGATGATAGTAAGGCCTCCAGTATCTTAGGAGTCCTCTTTAGTATATCAAAGTCCTTCTGGAGGCTTCTGTTTTGACTTTACCCACCCCCCCAACTCCATAGTATATCACCAGTCATTCTTCACAATCCCAGGGCAGCATTTTCTGCCCATGGGTCCTGTCCTATGCTTTAATAAAATCACCTTTTTACACTAAAGACGTCTTCAAGAATTCTTTCTTGACCATCAGCTCCAAACCCTCCTACCATTCCAAAACCTCATCATCGGACACTCAACCAACTGAGCCACCCAGGCACCCTGAAAGTCTTTTCTGAGTATGCTTTTTCTCAAATTCCTTCAATTTGAAATATTCAACATGCCAAGGTGGCATTTTGGGGTAGCCTGTCCTGAAACCTGTCACTTATCACAATTCAATTGCACACTTATCTGTGTGATTATTTGTTTAATGTCTGCCTTGCCCACCAGACTGTAAGTTTCCTGGGTGCAAGAACCATGTCTGCCTCCACTGCTGAATCATACCTGCCACCTGGCACAACACAGTGCCTGACATAATAGACACACAATGTATTTTTGTTGAATGAATGAAAAGCACAGTAAAAATTCTGTGACTGCTCTCTTCTGCTAAATCTGATTCCCCATGGATTAATCTAACTGCTGGAGTTTCTCTTCTCTGTTCCAGCAGACTGTGCTTAGGCTCCCCCAAACTGGCATGTTTTCTGCCTGAAAAATAACCTGCATCTTTCTCTCAGAGACCTAATAGCTCACATGCCCTGGTTCTACCAGTCTCTTCCTGGAATTTGCCTCTGTCTCTCACCAAACCTCCATTCCTTATTCTATCATTTGTCTTTATTTTCTACAAGGGAAGGATAGTTTGGAACACCAAGGTTCCTTTCCTTTTCTCATTTAAAAACAAGAGCTAAGTATCACACTACAAAGACTGAAGGAGCAATGGCTTAGCTCAGGGTGCAGTCAGCCTGGGCTCTGAGCTGGACAACTATTTTGATGCATAACCTTCACATATGTGCTGTGACAACAGTGGAAGAGACTGTGTCTGAGAGTACAGATTTTGTGGGGACTAGCTCTCAGGCAATAGGTGTATGCTGTTTGCCGGTTTTTGGAGTAGCTATTGTTTGTTATGACTGCTGATGTAAAACCCCAGGGGCTCCATTGACATAGAATGCAATCTGAATGGCTCCTCTTGGAGTTTGCAATGTGGAGGGATTGCTGTTGTGTATTCCAGGCCTTGTTTATGGATAAAAAAAAATAAATTCGAATTTTGTTCCGTGGCTTTCAGGATGAAGTTGTCTGGGTCTGGGCCTTTAAATCAAATAGGCAGCAACTTTATTAAGTGACAAACATAAAATATCCCCTAGGAAAGTCTTAATTTTCCAAGTCAATAAATCTGAACACCAATAACCAGACTGAAATGATTATATTAAAAAGAAAGAAAGGAAAAAAAAAAACTTGTAAGTTTTGAAGTAGTCGATTTGTAAGTCTGTAAGGATTTTAAGGGTCACTCTTGATTTTAGCATCTGAGTATGTGAGTTTCTTTCTTCTTCCAAACAAAGTACAACAGTTCAAGTTCATCTGGGATTTGGATCATGTGGAGTCTATATGAAATGACCCTGGGGCTAAGCAAGTGAGTATGGTAGTGAAGAGGAAGGTAAAGACAATGGATTCTTCTGCTGTGTTTTTGTTGGGAATATTTTCCACTTGTGCACAGAATAGAAAATCTAAACAACTGTTCTCAAAATGTTTATTAAATGCACGGATGAATAGTTAGGTCTGGCGATGGAAAGGGCTCAAGGCTATGAATGAGACAACTTGAGATTTAGCCAAATCTTTCTACTAAAGGCAGAGGGCATGGAAAGGAAATATCAGTTAGGAAGCTCTTAGAGAAATTCTAGGAAAAGATTATGGGCATTGAACCAAGGAATTGCTATACAGCAAAGGCTTTCTGGTGACTGTGAGAACACATGACAGACACTTTGGGTTGGCTCCCTGATGGCCATTTCACTGTACTTCCATTAACTGCCTCCTATTATGGCAGCTGAGAAAAGTCAGATGCTTACTTTGCCAGCCTTCCTGGCAGCTATAGTTGTCCATATAACCTGGTTCTGTCAAGTGAGACGAGAGAGAGTCAGCTGGGAATACTGTAAGTAGAACTTTACTCTCTGATAAAAAGAGAGAAGACCCTCATGATGGTTCTTTTTCACACCCCTCTCCCTGTTGTGCAGCCCTCCACTCATCCTGGACATGTTCATGTAGACTTGGTGCCTGCATTTGCAATGTCCATCTTGTGACCAAAGGTGAACACTCATAAAAACTACAGAGATGCTGACTCAGGGTCCTGACCCTGTGTTGCTTTTGAGTGAGTTTTAGAATTATTCATGTCCAGATTTAGTTTTTTTATAGTTAAAGATACCCTTGGTTTTATTGTTGTGGTTGTTATTTATAGCCAAAATCATTTCTAATTGATGCAGAACATAATATAGTTTTCACTAGTCTATGGAAGCAGTGTGGACTGATAAGGAGAAGGCTGGGTTTTATTTTAAATCATACAGACCTTGCTTCATCATTTACTAGCTATGTGAACTTGAGCAAGGTAATATATATCATGTGTTAAATGAGGGAATTGGAAAAATGGATGCTAAGATCATACCATGAGGAAAAAAAAATAGTGTCCTAATGCTAATGGTAAAAAAAAAAAAGGCGGGGGGGGGGTTGGTGGTGGTGGTGCTGGTGGTGGCAGAATGACAGTGTATACTGTAGGGATGACCAAAGGAGATCTATAGTCTCAGTGTTCCATAGATTGGGTTTAGTTGCCCCAGACATGACCTAGCATCATGTGTTTTTAAAGGGCAAGCAAGAATTTTATTTATGACAGTTCTGTTCTTACGAAGAGCTTACTTCAGAGCATGACACCATCTGCAGCATGTCAGGGGGGTTTTCTTGTTGCCTTAATATGTAATTAGCAGATGCATCTTACTGTTGCTGTCAGCTCTGAAGACCTGGTCTCTGTGGAGCCTCTGCAGCATCTCAAGTTTTGGCTGGATGGGTGCCATGTTGCTATGGCAACAGCTACACTCCTAGCACCAGGAATGTGCTTGTTTTTCTAAGAGCCAGGCGTTGGTCTTCTACATCAGGGGGAACATGCTTTCTCCTTCGTGAAGTCTGCCACAGAAGTCTCTGGCCCCACTTTTAGCCACTGGTTTATCCTACAACTTGACTTCCTCCACTTGGCTGGCCAGACAAATGCTGTCATTTTTGGCTACATGTAGGATAGAACTTTCTGGGTTGGGACTTTTTGAGGTAGACACTCATTTGGATATAATTTGCTGGATCTAGCAAAGTGCTTCTTTTGAAGGGAAAAAAAGGAATTTGATGATACACATCCCATTCTTTAACCAGCAAGGTTTTTGGGGGAGGCTACTGGCCAAATTCTCACCTGTATTTTCTAGGAGACCAAATGAGCTCTGCCATGCAATAAGAAGTCTAAGTAAAATGCTGGATTCCAGGGGGTGCCTAACTCTTTGAGGGTGCTTAGAAACTGGAAAGTATGTATACAACTTTTTTCCCAGAGAGGTTTAACCACAGCCTGACCACCATAGTGGCTCACTATGTTCAGCTCTGACTTCATCAGCCCATCTGTTATCCCTTCCTTCTGTAAACTAGGCTTCCAGGGCTGAAAGAAGCAAGAAAATTGATGAAAGCCCAGACCAGGGCCCACACTTACATACAATCTTGAACAACCAGAATTTCTTGAATTTTCTCTTTTATCAAGGAGGGGGATCTGGAAGGTGTGCATTTTTTCTTTCTGTGAAGGATTAAATTATAATAGTATATTCAATTAAAAAAAATAACAGCCATGTGCTATTTAAACCTTGTATCTAGTCTTACAGATGAGAGAGTAGTGGAGATCCTGGTTTGAACATAAACTGAATTTATTTCTGAGATTTGGAGCTTTCTGGGCAACTCTAGAATACAGGGATTGGGGGGGGGAGTGGGAAATGACAGGACCACCAGGAGTCTATTCGCATGTGGAAATAAGAAACCTACTGGAGAAGAATTTCTCCTGAGGGATAAAGAGGACAAGTTATGCCCAAATTTATGGTCTCAGCCATTAAAGTGGAGGGTGGCTTTGAGAATAGAATGGTGCCTGAATCTCATTTATTCTCTGAATATTGAACCTTTGGCAGAGAGCTACAAGTGAAAAACAAAATAAAATAGAAAACTGATTTCGCACAAAAATCTCTAACAGGAGCAAGAAATTCGGTCTATGTGGCACAGTGTGGACTCAGCCATCCTTGAGGAAGGGCATGGAGGCTTAAATGGTACTATCAGGCTCAGCAACAGCAATAGGTAATAGAACGAAAAGTAGCCCAACAGGGGCCACTGTCTGCAAATGGGCACTGGAAGTAATCTCTAGTCAGGACCTCAATATCTGGTGTAGATGAAGGGACTGATTCATTAATGAATGTGACAATTCCCACAAGAACTCCCACAAATGTAAGAGCATGATTTTAAGGGTGCAGGAGATCTAGCCAGAGTGGGTCAGCACCAGAAAACCACAGCTCATTTAGTTAGTGATCCTGGGCTGGCATGCCCTTGGGCAAAGCGCTTGTAAGAGTATCTGATTTTAATATACCATGATAAATGCATGAGAGAAGGAATACCAAGACACTATGGGGACACACCAGAGACACACTCAAATCAGACTGTGCAGGTTAAAGGAAGCTTCTGAGAACATGTGATTCTGTAAGTAAAAACCAGTTAAGTGAAAAGGGCCCGGAAGGGCATTCTGGGCAGAAGGAAGACTGTGTGTCAGGGCAGAGAAGCAAGAGGCATGATGTGAGCAGGGATTGTAAGTGGAGCTTGGAAAGGGTGGAACACAGGCTGCCTGTAGGAGGATGGCATGGTGGGAGGTGTAAGTGGTGTTGACCACGCAGGCAGATGACAAATTGGGAAGGGCTTTCTCTGGCTTGTCAAAGAGTTTGGGCTTAATCTTGAAGGCTGAGGTGAGACTTTTTAGTTGGGGGAGCAATGTGATTAAATTTACTTTTCAGAGAACTACTTCTAGCAGAGGTACATGGACAAACAAGGTAGAGAGTCAGACTCGTTTGGAGGTTCTTATAGCATGTGTAGCAAAAATTGTGAGAGCCTGAACTAAGAAGCTTTTATATTGCAGGTGTTTGTCCGGAAAAGGTCAGACTGTAAGGATGTAATGCAGTTTCCACAAGTAAGGGGCATTGTGATATTCTGGGAATATAGAAGTTTTCTTTGGAAGCAGACAGCAGTGGGTTCAAATCCCTTGGCCTGCAGTAACTGACCAAGTTGTCCTAGTAAGATGCATATGCCAGCTGTATGAATCTACATTTTGTTCATTTATAAAATGAGGATAATGCTACAAACCTCAAGATATTGTGATGGTTGAATGAAATATGCGGTATGTAAATAGTCACTCGTAAGTAGATTAAGACATATGACTTCCTTTTCCTCCTCTTCTCATGGTGTACATACGAAGACTTGCCATGTTGTGGTTACCTAAATTGAAGCACTAATTATTATTTTTATAGCAAATCCCCACCCCGTTTAAACATTACTATGGAGACCTGACTCTCCCAGGAAGCTCAGAAAAGAGGTTGAAGCAATAAGTAGTTGTCATATCCTCCTGTGATTTTTATGTCTGCATGAATATAAATTTGAAAAAACAAAGAGATGTCCTTCTAAAATGTGCTTTTTAGTAACACTTTTCTAAGGCCTTATCACCATAATTTTAAAGGAGATAAAAATGTGAAAAAAAATTTTCTTTAAAACAAAAGGATGCATCTGAAAGTTCTTGGAAATAGAGTATATTAACTGGCTTTTTGGATGCATTTAACCAAGTACAACAATTTAACACATGTTATATCAGCAGTCTCATTTAGTATTCATGAACTTGGGGAATAGAGATCCTGCTGATAATAGAATAAAGGGTACTTTCAGTTCTGAGCAGTCCAAAGCTGAATTCGCATAAAAAATGGTCTCCAAGTTGTTCCTGATGGAGGAATAAAAGAACAAAAACTGTTCCTTGAGTGGTGGAAGCAAGCATCAAGCATCCCCTGGAGGGCTTGTTAAAACACAGACTGCTGGGGCCCAGCCCATGAGTTTCTGATTCAGTAGGTCTGGGGTGGGGCCCAGGGATTTACATTTCCAATAATTCCTGAGGTAAACCTGCATTAGTTGGTTTGGGCTGCCATACAAAATACCATAGACTGGGTAGCTTAAGCATCAGATATTTATTTTCTCATAGTTATTGAACTGGGAAGTCTAAGAATCAAGATGCTGGCTGAGTCAGTTGCTGGTGAGGACTTTCTGAATTGTAGATAGCTTCCTTCTTGCCTGTCCTCACATGGAGGAGAAATAGTGTATAGATGAGCAAGTTCTTTGGTATCTCTGCTTATAAGGGCACCAATCCCATCACAAGAGCCTATCCTTATGACCTCATCTAAACCCCATTACCTCCTCTCAAAGGTCTTATCTCCAGATATCATATGAATTTTGGGAAGGACAACCTATGAATTTTGGGAAGGACACACATTAGGTCCATAACATTCCATCTCTGGCTCCTCCAAATTCATGCACTTCTTACAAGCAAAATACATTCATTCAGTCCTAGTAGCCCCCAGAAATTTTAACTGATTCCAGAATCTAAAGTCTCTAAAGTGTAAGGTCCAAAGTCTTATTTAAGTCTTAATCTCAGATCTTAATCTTATCTCAGATGGGATTTAAGATATGATTTAACCTGAAGCAAAATTCCTCTGTAACTCCGAACCTGTGAAACTGGGAAAGTTTATGTGTTTCCCAAATGGAATGGTGGGACAAGCATAGGACAGACATCCTCATTTCCAAAAGGGAGAAATTTGAAGGAAAAAAGGAATGATGGGTCCCAAGCAAGCCCAAATGTTGGCAAGACAAATTCCATGAGATCTTAGGGTTTGAGAATCATCCTCTTTGGTTTGATGCTCTGCCCTCCAGGCCCACTGAGGTGGCAGTGTCAATCCCATTGTTTGACAGGGTGGCTGCCCCTTCAACTCTTACAGAATACCGCCCTGATAGCTCTCTGAGAGGACCCACCTTCTTCAATTAAGGAGGAAGAAGGCTTGGGGCCGTTAGAGTGGTAGCCTGGATAATGTCTGAATTTCTTCCGTTTCCTTGAAGAATAAAACATGTTTGCAGCTGAACAGCTGTATTCATTCCTACTCTTTGGTCCTGTAGGATTCCAGGAGTCTGACAGTCTTCTTTCATTCTATCCCATTTTTTTTTCTTCCCCTTTAGTCCCAGCTGGTAGTGTTTTTGCTGGTCTTTTCCCATCTCTGTTCTGACTTCTGGGGAGATAACTGATTGAGTCCATGAGTCACAGCATAATCTTTTTATCTAACAATTGGTGAGCCACACCCTTAGTAATCTGATCTTTTTGCAACCTCCAAATTCTGGTTCCTTTTCGCTTAACAATTCCTTAATTTCTCTCTTCCTTTACCTTTTACTATAAGCAGGTAAGAGGAATGAAGCCCCTTCTTCAAAGCTCTGCTGAGAAATCTCCTCAACTAAATATTCAAGTGCATCCTTCGCAAGTTCTACTTTCCACAACATACTAGAACACAGTTCAGCTAAGCCAAGTTGTTTCCCACTTCATCATGAAGATTGCTTTTCTTCTATGTTCTAATCATCTGTTCCTCATTTCTGTCTGCAATAGCACCAGAATAGCCCTTTACCATCCATATCTCTACCAACCATTGTACTCACAGCAATTTAGCATATTAATTTTGGAGAGACACAAATATTTAGTCCATAACCATGCTGCTGGTCTGGAGATCACACTGAGAACCATAGAGCTTGGTAGGTCAACTGTTGCATTTTATCTTGCATACTCCCTAGGTGACACTAAATAGTCTTGTGACCCTAAGTATATTATCAAAAAGCCACAGACTACACATGCCTCTCAATCTGTATCATTCTTAGATTTGACGATGTTGAGTCCTGCTCTGTGTCCTGCACTTTAAAGGGCCCCATTCTGGCCTTTCTCTGGCCTCACCCTTCCCCATGGGTAAAGAGTCCACGAAGCCAAGTGGTTTGCGACCATGGAGCCTGTGTCTTTCTTCTGGACCCATTCCTCTGGATTCCTGGGACACTGGAATTCCCTGTCCAAAAGGCCCTGGGCCCCATTATTTTCCTAGAGTAGGGGGAATAGGAAGACAAAGGGGCAGGGCTGGACAAGGACAGACAGGAGTTCTGATATTTCTACCCTTGAGCCTGATTTTCCACATCATCATGAAGGTGTATTTGTCAAGACATAAGACAGAACATTTTTAAGCCCCTTTTCTTTCAGCATGATTTATAACTTTTAAATATTTACACAGATGGTACATGGAAGTCCTTTTGTACTCTTGCCCTGGGCTCCACGAATGTTATGGCAGGCCTGCTTCAACTAACAATAAAATAGGCAGGAAAAGTTACCCATGGTCTCTTAACTTATAGAACATTAATGTATCTTTGTATGTTCTATATTAATTCTACTCAAACTTGTGGTCCCCAGACTAGCAGCATCACCATTACCTGGGAGATTATTAGAAATGAAAATCCTTGGGACCCACCCCAGACACACTGAATCAGAGTCTGGGGGTGCAGCCAAGGCATGTGTGCTTCATCAAGTCCTCCAGATGATTCTGATGCCTGCTAAAGTTTGAGAATCTTTGTGCTAGACCACTGCTTCTCAAGTTTCAGTGTGCATAAAAAAATCACCTAGGATTTAGTTAAAATGCAGTTTCTGATCCTACATTAGGAGTTGAGATTCTATAATGCTAACAGGCTCCCAAGTGATGCCAATGCTACTGGCATGTTGCCCTTATTTTAATTAATTAATTAATTAATTTATTTATTTTTAGGGTTTATTTATTTTTGAGAGAGAGAGCATGAGCAAGGGAGGGGCAGAGAGAGGAAGACATAGAATCCAAAGCAGCCTCAAACTCACAAACTGTGAGATCATGACCTGAGCTGAAGTCTGATGCTTAACCAACTGAGCCACCCAGGTGCCCCTGTTGCCCTTATTTTAAGTAGCAAGGCTAAATCACTCCAGCCTGTAGCTATAATTACAAAAGATGATAGCCTTTTCAGTGGATCAGGATTATCTTCTGATTTGACCCCACCCAATGCAATTTGTGGTTATAGACAGAGTATGTTGACCAGAAGTTGGATGGGAAACTGAGCTTCCTGCTCTATTAGAGAGGATATTCATCACACTGTGTGTAAGTAGACCACAGACGTTGCTTCTTGGCCATGTTAAGTGGAGATCGTGTGATCTCAGAAAAGAAAAACCATGTCATGGTGCATATAGATAGGCTTATGGGACCATTGTGGCCTCACAGAAATTCCAGTGTGGACAAAGGATGTCATAAAGCCCATAAAGTAAGGTCCTTGCCTGCCTTCCCCATGCCGTAGATGAGGTTAAGTTCTATGCTGCTTGAGGTGGGGGTTCAGATTCTGAAATTACTTGCAAATTGAGCTATAGAAAAAGAAAGTACTAGTGTTTCTTGAATGCCTGTTTTTTTCTTTTGTTTCTTGTTTTTGTATTTGGATTGAGACTAGTTGCCAACTATATATTTGTCTGCCAGGGTTGCCATAACTAGTGGTTTAGACAACAGAAATTTATTTCTCACAGTTCTAGGGGTTAGAAGTCCAAGATCAAGGTGTTGCAGGTTTAGTTTCTCCTGAGACCTCTCTCCATGGCTTGCAGTTGGCTAGCTCCTCACTATATCGCATCAAGACACACACGGTCTTTCCCCTGTGTGCGTGCATCCCTGATGTCTCATCCTTTCCTTATATTGGATTAGAACCTCACTCTCACGACTTCATTTAACCCTAATTAATTCTTTAAAGGCTCTATCTCCAAATACAGCTGTATTCTAAGGTCCTGGAGATTAGGACTTCAACATGAATTTTGAGGGACACAATTCAACTCATAACAATATTGTGTAATGTGCAGGGAGCCCCTGATCTGGGCTGGAGACCAAGTCTGTACTCCTGGAATGGCTTAGCTGTTAGAGGAACCTCTTTCTGGAGCTTTACATATGGCGTGATCACTGTCTTAGACCTTATGACTTGCTTGTTTTGTTTTTGACAGATGCTCTGTCTACCCAGAGTGGGGCTGTGGCTGCTCTTTTCCTTCCCAGATCCTGAGGTTTCCCACACTCTCTCCTGTAACCCCCTCTTATTCCCTGCTAGGAAGCCCACTTGCTCCTGAGTCAGGCAAGTTGTCTACAGGTTTGGCTGACATCTTAGAGTTCACTTGAAAGCCTTGCTATCTGAATGTACACAGAATTTAACTCCTACTTCAGCTGACTTTTCTAAACTGCTGTTATCTGCCTACCCTTCAAAGATCGACTTTTAATTTAGGGTAGACTGATTATTTAAGCATCTCTAGGCTAGAGACAAGGCGACTGGAGTTAGAAGAGGGGAAAAGGTTTAAATTAATTCTTTCTCTCTCTTCCTACCTGTCAAGTACCCTCACCTTTTAGAAAACAAAGCTTGTTTTGCTGTCATTAAAGAGCGAGACCTTTAGGGGTATGTGGGTGGTTCAGTTGGTTAAGCTGCCGACTTCAGCTCAGGTAATGATCTCACAGTTCATGGGTTCAAGCCCCATATCAGGATCTGTGCTGACAGCTCAGAGCCTGGAGCCTGCTTTGGATTCTGTGTCTCCCTCTCTCTCTGCCCCTCCCCAAAACATGCGTGCGTGCTCTCTCTCTCTCAAAATTAAATAAACATTTAAAATAATTAAAAAAAAGAGTAAGCCCTTTAAGAACCTTTGCTTTGAAGAGAAAAAGACTAAATGAAGTTTCCTGCTAAGAGAGTCTCCTAAGTGACATTTGAGAATCCTAAGTGACTGAGTTTGGAGGAGTGCTCTGTTTTTAGGGACACACTTTTCCCCTGGTCATCATATTTAAGATCTTAAAGAAGTACTGGGAGCAACCACATTCAAAAAGCAAATGGAAAAGATTGGTCACTGCTACAGAACAGAGTCTGGAACAATGATTTTTATGGTAATTCTGGGAAACCAAGGCCATAAGCTGTTTCTAGACAGTGAGTTACAGGAATTTCAGGTATGGTCATCATAGAATCACTGTCTCAAATTGTAGCATGGGTATTGGTCCCTTTTGGTATTCTGGTCAGATACTCAGGGGATGTTTTATCATCCTTGTTTTAAAATCAAGAAACTGAGTCAGGAGAGTAATGTGACATGCCAAGTGATACAGCTAATATGTTGCAGAAGCAGGGCTAGAACTCAGATGTGGCCACTCTACTGCATGGCAGGCAGGCAGGCAGGAACTCCAGAGCTGCTCCACCTCACTCACCATGTTTCAATAGTGAGACCTAGCGACTTGATTCTTAAATCCATGTCATTATTTTAGAAGGATGAAACAACACCATTGATCAGAAACCTGCATTTCTCAGAGATTACATGTACCTCTTGGCTTACAGACAGCTTAAATCTCAGCCATACAGAATATGGTAAGTTAGCCTGTTTTTGGATCTCAGACATTTCTTCTATCTCTGAATTGGTTGTGGTGCCTGATTTGAGATGTTATGAAATCCTGTCTTTTAATGAAGCCTAATAGGGTGTACCTAGCAGGGCCTCACTTACCATGAAAGTCATACTGGGCACTAGAAATGTTTGAATAAACAAGAATCATCAAATAGGATAATTTGATAAAGGGAAGATTTGAAGCTTTCTGAGTTTGTAGCATCACCTGGCGCAATAAGCCAAGTTATCTCCCCCCAAAATTCATAAGCTGAAGTCCTACCCCCCCCCCCCCCGATATAATGGTATTTGGAGAGGGCCTTTGGGAGGTAATTAGGGTTAGATGAGGTCATGGGAGAGGGGTCCTACTGAGGGGATTAGTGGATTTACAAGAAGAGGAAGAGAGACACATTGCAAAGGTGACCATCTGCAAGCCAGGAACAGAATCAGCTGGCAGCTTGATCTTGGACTTCCCAGCCTCTAGGACTCAGAGAAATAAATATCTGTTGTTTGTAAGCCATTCAGTCAATAGCAGACAGAGCAGACTAATAAACCTGGTTTTAAACCCAAGGAGTTCTCTGGGAAGGAGGCCCTACAGGACTAATATTTCAGACTCATTTAAAAGCACAATGAAAGGAGGGGGCGCCTGGGTGGCTCAGTCAGTTGAGCGTCCGACTTCGGATCAGGTCATAATCTCACGGTTTGTGAGTTCGAGCCCCGTCTCTGGCTCTGTGCTGACAGCTCAGAGCCTGGAGCTGCTTCAGATTGTGTCTCCCTCTCTCTCTGCCCCTCCCCTGCTCGTGCTCTGTCTCTCTGTCTCTCTGAAAAATAAATAAACATTAAAAAAAAATTTAAAAGCACAATGAAAGGACAGTGGACTTTTATGAGCCCAAATGTTAGTGTATTTCTCACAATCATAAAGTAAGCCTGTTACAATGATAATCTTTATTTTTGGTGACAGCTCTTTAGAGGTGACTGAGCATGGAGCCTTTTTTTTTTTTTAAACAACTGGTGATTGGAAAAAAAGAATCTTCTGGGATTATTTAAGGCCCAATGCGTTGGCTGTGTGCTCTTGTAATTCATGGATCTCAGTTGTCATTATGAGACTTAGACAGAGGCGAGTAACTTCTGAGACAGACTGCCTGGTCTCTGTTCAACACTTCCTGGTTGACTGAGAGGAGAGACAGCAGAAAGGACAGGGATCACAACTGGGCCTGGAGGAAATCTGGGATCTGTTTTCCAAATCATTATCAACTAGCTAAATGGTCACAGATACAGTAGGATGGGTACCTGTGTTCTAAGGAAGGAAAAAAGGAAAGACTATCCCCCTATTGGATGTAACAGTAATATCTCAGCTGTCAGTCAGGAGCAGGAAGATTAACACCATGCAGGAAGGCTGTAAGAGGCAGGCAGTGCAGTGGAAAGAGCTGGGCTCAGGAATTAGACAGTTGTGAAATTGATTCTGGCTTTAGCCACTGGTTGAGTTAGAATAAGCCACTCATCTGTGCTGATAACACTGCTTGTAAGATGGTCCTGTGGGTTGGTGATAAGTCAGAGAATTTCCTAATTGGCTTCTCTATCTCCATGGGCACCACACAGGCCAGTCCTCCATCATCTCTCATCTGGCCAACAACAGCCACCTGACTGCTATCCTGATTTACTCTTACCCCCTTCGGCCTGTTCTCCACACAGAAGCCAGTATATCTTAACACATTAATCAGGTCATGTTCCCCCTGCTTAAAACCTTTTAACCCCGTGGGTATATAATCATACCCAAACTACCAACCACAGCTTATAAGGCTCTGCCAAATCTGCAGCATGCCTAGATTTTTGAGCCTTATCTTACAGTTCTTCAAATATGCTCAACCCTTTTCTGCATCAGGGCCTTTACATATATTGTACCCTCTGCCTAGAATGTTCTTACCTCCTCTGTTTGCTTACTTAATTTCCTTCTCATCTTTCAATTCTCAGGCCTTCTTGAATTACATTTCTACCTTCTTCATAGAACTCAACACAAACTGCAATTATTGTGTTTTCCTTTGTTTTTTAGATCTATTTTCCCTGATAGGATGGAATCTACACTGAGGACAAGGACCATGTCAGTCTTGTTTATCATTGATTCTCAGTGCTTAGGACTACATAATTGTATATATATGATACATCATTGTTTAAGGAGGTCACATATACATGCACACACGTACACATATGTGTGTGTGCATACAGCCTACTTGATGTAGTCTAAATGCTAAAACATAAAACTGAAGAAATACTTCTTTTAAACATAAATAAATGACTCCAACACATAAGGCTTTCAAAACAACATAGTTAAAATTTATTAAAGCATAATGAATCTTATAATTATTCATAATTATTATATTAAAGTCATGAAAATCATATTTTCTCTGTTATTTGTACTGTATGAAGACATTACTTTTAAGAATATTAAAGACTTAATTCAAACAATGTGGAAGATGGTAATTGTGTGGAGTACATATTAATATCCAAAGAAAAATTCTTCTGGGATCACACTTTGGGAAAGGCTATTGATTAGGGTTCATTGATGACACTGAAAATGAAGTTGTAGGCTCACAGAGAAGCTAATGCTTAAAACCAAGTCTTAAAAGCTAGCTTTTGCCAACTGGGTGCTGGTGGTGACAGTGGAAATGGTCCTAGCGGTGGTGGTGGTGATGATAATGACTGTGTTAATGGAATTAAATGTGATGATAATACTCATAGAGGCGGTGCCGTTAGCACTGATGGTGGTGGTGGCGAAGCTTGTGTTCATTTCACCAGAGCATGTGGAAGTATAAAGAAAAAGAGTGTGGTAGAGAACTACAGATTTTCAACATAACTGGTACCAAGGAGCATGTTTTTTTTAGAAAACATGAAGATAAAGAGGAAGGCAGGAGTATCATAGTGTGCTAAAAAGTTTGTACTTTATCCTATGAGGATAATGTGTTCTTTGTAGATGCTTTATTAGAACCCTTATTAAGGTTTATTCAGTAGACAGAAAATGGAGATTTGGATTAAGAAGGTCATTTTGGCAGCAGTGAGATAATGGATTATAGTGGAAAGAGTGCCTTAGTTGGTCATAGGGCAGTTTCTCGATTCTGACTTATCTCAGGCTCCAATTCTTTTTCTTTTTCTTTTTCTTTTTCTTTGTTTTTGTTTTTAAAACTACTTTATTGAGGCATGACTGACTTGTTAAAAAGTTACACGTATTAAATATATATAGCTTGATGAATTTGGGAAGAATACACACTTATGAAACCATTACTACCATCAAGGCCATAGATATATTCATTACCTCCCAAAGATTCCTCTCAACCCCTTTCTTCTTGTTGTTATTGTCGTTGTTATTATTGTTATTATTATTATTATTATTATTATTATTTTGGTGGCAGGAACACTTAATATAAGATCTATCCTTTTAGAAAATTTTAAGTATACAATACAATACTGTTAACTGTTGGTAATATGTTGTATAGCAGATCCCCAGAACTTATTTACTTTAAATAGCTGAAACTTTGTACTGTTTTGCCATCATCTCTCCATTTCCCCCTTCCCCTCAGCCACTGGCAATTACGTCATTCTGCTTCTATGAGTTTGTTTCAGATTTCCTGTGTAAGTGATAACATACAGTATTTGTCTTTCTGTATTTGGCTGATTTCATTTAGCAAAATGTCCTCCAGGTCCGTGTTGTCACAAATGTCAGGATTTCCTCTTTTTAAGGCTCAGTAGTCTTCTAGTCCATGTGTATACCACATCTTCTGTATTCATTCATCTGTCCATGGATATTTAGGTTGTTTCTATATCTTGTTTTTTGTGAGAAATACTGCAATGAACATGGGAGTACAGATATCTCTTAAAGATTCTGATTTCAATTATTTTAGAAATATACCCAGCAATGGGATTGCTGGATCATATGGTCGTTCTATATTTAATTTTTTGAGGAACCTCCATATTTTTTCCATAGTAACTTCACCAATTTACATTCCCACTAGCAGTGTACCAGGGTTTCCTTTTCTCCACATCCTTAACAGCATTGTTATCTTTTGTTTTTGTTTTTAATAATAGTCAACCTAACAGGTATGAGGAGATGGTTTTGGCTTGCATGTCCCTCATGATTAGTGATGTTGAGCACCTTTTCATATACCTGTTGGCCATTTATATGTCTTTGGAGAGGTGTCCATTCATGTCCTTTGCCCAAATTTAATTGGGTTATTTGGGGTTTTTTTGCTGCTGAGTTGTTATATATTTTGCAAATTAACCCCTTACCAGATACATGGGTTGCAAATATTTTCTCCCATTTTGTAGTTTCCCTTTTCATTTTTTAAAAATGTTTATTTACTTTTTGAGAGAGAGAGAGAGAGAGAGAGAGAGAGACAGAGACAGAGCTCAAGCAGGGGAGGGGCAGAGTGAGAGGGAGACACAGAATCCGAAGCAGGCTCCAGCCTCTGAGCTGTCAGCACAGAGCCTGATATGAGGCTCAAACCTACAAACCATGAGATCATGACCTGAGCCGAAGTCTGGCGCTTAACCGACTGAGCCACCCAGGCACCCCCCTTTTCATTTTGTTGATAGTTTCCTTTGCTGTGCAGAAGCTGTTTAGTTTGATGTACTCCTACTTGTTTATTTTTGGTTTTGGTGTCGAATCTAAAAAATCATTATCAAAATTGATGACAGGGAATTTACTCTCTATGTTATCTTCTAGGAGTTTTACAGTTGCAGGTCTTACAGTTAAGTCTTTAATCTATTTTGAGTTGGCTTTTGTGTGTGGTGTAAGATAGGGATCCAATTTCATTCTCTTGTATTGGCTGTCCAGTTTTTCTAATACCAGTTATTAAACAGTCTATCCTTTCTTCATTTTGTATTCTTGGCATCCTATCAAAAATTAGCAAGCTATACAGGTGTAGGTTTATTTTGGGTTCTCTACTCTGTTTTATTGGTCTGTGTGTCTGTTTTTATGCCAGTACCATACTGTTTTGATTACTATAGATTTGTAATATAATTTGAAATCAGTCAATATGATGCCTCTAGTTTTGTCTGCTTTCTTAAGATTGCTTGAGCTATTTGGACGTTTTGTGACTCCATATGAATTTTATGATTGTTCTATTTCTTTGAAAAATGCCATTGGATTGATAGAGATTACATTGAATCTGTAGATTACTTTGAGTAGTAAAAAATTTTTTTAATTTTTAAAAAAAAATTTTTAATGTTTATTTTTGAGAGAGAGACAGAGTGTGAGTGGGGGAGGGGCAGAGAGAGAGGGGGTCACAGAATCCAAAGCAGGCTGCAGGCTCTGAGCTGTCAGCACAGAGCCCGACGTGGGCCACACCCACAAACTGTGAGATCATGACCTGAGCCAAAGTTGGACCCTTAACAGACTGAGCCACCCAGGTGCCTCTTTAATTTTTTTTTTTTAACATATATTTATTATTCAGAGACAGACAGAGCATGAGCATGGGAGGGGCAGAGACAGGGAGAGACACAGGATCCGAAGCAGGCTCCAGGCTCTGAGCTGTCAGCACAAAGCCTGATGCGGGGCTCAAACTCACAAACGTGAGATCATGACCTAAGCTGAAGTCAGACATTTGAGGGACTGAGCCACCCAGGTGCCCTGAGTAGTACAAATATTTTAACAATATTAATTCTTCTAATCCATGAGCATGGAATATCTTTCCATTTATTTGCATCTTCTTCAATTTCTCTCATTAATGCTTTATTGTTTTCAGTGTATAGATCTTTCACCTCCTTGGGTAAACTTTTTTCTAAGTATTTTATTCTTTTTGATGCTATTATAAATGGGAGTTTTCTTATTTTATTTTATTTATTTTTATATATTTATTAAAAATATATTTATATTTTATATTTATAAAAATATTTTATATTTATAAAAATATATTTATATTTTATTTATTTTTATATATTTATTAAAAAAATATATTTTTTTAATGTTTATTTATTTTTGAGAGAGAGAGAGAGACAGAATGTGAGTGGGTTGGGGCAGAGAGAGAGGGAGGCACAGAATCTGAAGCAGGCTTCAGGCTCCGAGGTGTCAGCACAGAGTCCAACACGGGGCTCGAATTCACAGACGGTGAGATCATGACCCGAGCTGAAGTCGGATGCTCAACTGACTGAGCCACCCAGGTGCCCCAAAATGGGATTTTCTTAATTTATTTTTCAAATAGTTCATTGTTAGTGTATAGAAATGTGCTGATTTTTTACGTTGACTTTGTATTCTGCAATTTAATTGAATTTGATTATTAGTCCTAATAGGTTTTTGGTGAAGTCTTTAGAGTTTTCTGTGCATATGATCATGTCATCTGCAAACAGATATTTTTACTTCTTCCTTTCCATCAGGCCCCAATTCTTATCCTAAGAAAGCATAGACAGAACAAGTTAATTTAAAATTGGAGGAAATCCATATAATTCCCAGCTTGGTTAAATACTTCTTATTTATTTCTTCCCTATTTAGTCCAGGAACACCTCTTTTCTGCTGTATGCCTGGGCTGAGCACTGATATCTCAACTATTCTTTTTTTTTTTTTTTTTTCTGTTCCCCCTCCAGAATGTTCCATGCCTGACAGATACATCTTTTTGTAACTCCTTAGTTCCTTTACTGATGTATCATCATGTATAATCATGATACTTGCAAACCATGGTTGAGGATATAATTTTACCCCAAAATGATTAACATCTGTCTTCTACTCTCATTTCACCTGATTAAGCTGAAACTTGATCTTGTATAATTCAAGGCTAGTCACTTCTAGGATTTTCTCAGATAAATTCAGCATCTCTCCCTTTTCCCTACCCACACTCTGTGGGTGTGAATGGTAGGGTGGTTTATATGGGGCACTAGGTAGATGGAAATGGGGCATTGTGTCCTTGACTGGCATCCACTGTTGAGATAAACCATCTTTTTTTCTAATCAGCATTTATCCTATGGTATCTACTGAGGGGGCCAAGTCTCTCAAATGGCTTCCAGTCAAAACCAGTGGCTGTTTCTTTAATATGGATATGAGACTCTTGTAGACCTACCTCCTCTACATAACATAAGTGTCATGTGGGAAAAAACTGAGTATCAGGTGAGGGCATGTAGGAAGTATCCATTTGGCTTCCCTCACCCACTGCCTCTATCCCCCGTTCATTGACCCATGTTGCTTACCCTTGCCATGAGTGTTGCTGTAAAGACCCTGAGTGTTTACCCATATTCTGAGTTATAAAGAATACAAGCTTCCAGTTATGAAATGAGTAAGTCACAGGAATACAAGGCACAGCATAAGAAACATAGTCAATGACATTGTAAAAGCATTGATGATAACAGATGGTAGCTACAGTTGTGGTGAGCATAGCATAATGTATAAACTTGTTGAATAACTATGTTGTACACTTGAAACTAATGTAATGTGTGTCAACTATACACAAATGAAAAAAAATGTAAAGAAACAATACTGGTAATGGAGACCCAGGTGTATAATCGTAGGTCCTCTATTTGTAGTATTGCTTCTTCCTAACTTTTTTCACTGCCTTCTTCTTCTGATTTTAATATTTGGATTAATTGAGATTTTCCTGTACTTGTGAATTATCATCAGTCCGTGTGCTATTCTAAAAAGAGCAGAAGATACTATGCTGCATTCACTCTTGTCAGCATATGATATGTGGTTAAATAAGGTTAATGAGCTTTTGACAGTTATAGAAGAATTTTGGGAGTCATGTGAGTAATATCTTAAAGAAAAAATCCACTAGAAGGGAAGAAATAAAAAAATAAAGAAGGAAACTGACATTGAGTCAAGCTTCCTGTCTGATGGTGTGCTTGGCCTTTTCATATGTGGCAACTTTTAAGACATAAAACAGTGTTTTATGTGAGATAGGCATGTGTTATCCTGCTTTTAGAACTGAAGTAATTAAGGTTCAGAAAGACCAAGTAACTTGCCTAAAGTTAAACATTTTATAAGTAGGAGAATCAGAATCTAAATCCAAACCCCATTATCTCCAAAGGCCAAGCTACAAACAATAATTAACTGAATAGTTAAATTAGAAAATTCTTTTGAAATCACTGGCACAAAAAGAATTTCAATAGGGTAAAACCACAAGATTGATAAAATATACTTTATGTTATTCTGATATCTATAAAGGAAATACTTTATTTTTAAAAAACTTTTAAAGTTTATTTATTTTGAGAGAGAGAGACCAAGTGGGTGTGTGCCCACAGGAGAGGGGCATAGAGAGAAGGGGAGACAAAATCCCAAGCAGATTCCACACTGTCATCACAGAGCCCAACAACGGGGTTCAATCTCATGAACCTTGAGATTATGACCCAAGCCGAAATCGAGAGTTGGACATTTAACTGGCTGAGCCACCCAGGCGTCCCTATAAAGGAAATACTTTAAATGGAGACAATCCACAGAAGAGTGAGCTGGCGTTTGGTACTTTAACCATCATTTTAGACTAAAAGCCACAATACTATGTCTAAATTGCTGAGCTTTCTTGGAGAACTTGTTCTAATCAAATTGCATATTGATTAATATTGGAATGAAGAAAACCAAATCATTCTAGCACATAGTGGTTTCAATAAATACCTATTGATTAGGGGGGGCCTGGGTGGCTCAGTTGGTTAAGCGTCTGACTTGGGTTCACATCATGATCTTGCAGGTCGTGGATACAAGCCCCCATTAAGCTCTGTGCTGACAACTTGGAGCCTGGAGCCTGCTTCAGATTCTGTGTCTCCCTCTCTCTCTCTGCCCCTTCCCTGCTCACACTCTGTCAATCTCTCTCTCAAAAATAAATGTTAAAAATTTTTTAAAAAATACTTTATAAAATAAATACCTACTGATTAAATGAAAGAGTTCTGATAATAAGAGTTTAGAAAAAAAGACACTAAAATACAGACACAATAGATTTAAAAATATATTTGATAGAAAAATCTTAACTTGAATTAAGAATAACCATTAAAATAAAACTAGAATAAAACTAGAATAAAAATTCTCTAATGGATCCAAAAATATTATATATCTTTAGATCATTCTTAAATAGAGCCAAGTTAACCATTAATCTCAGTTTGAGAGTCAACTGTAGAGAGAATGAGCAGAGAGAAAGATGCAAGCTACTGTTTTGAATAGGGATTTATTTTAGTGGATTATTTATATATTAATAAATAGTCTCAATCCAGCAAACTAATCCTCATAGGATGTTCTCCTTTTACTTTGAGTTTGTTCAGTGCTTTTTACAGCAAAACAAAAGAACGAAATTAATACTTTTATTCTTTAAACAAAAAGTTTTTAAATGTTTATTTTTGAGAGAGCATGAGCAGGGGAGGCTCAGAGAGAGAAGGAGACACAGAATCTGAAGCAGGCTCCAGGCTTTGAGCTGTCAGCACAGAGCCCCACGTGGCGCTCGAACTCACAAACTGTGAGATCATGCCTTGAGCCAAAGTCAGATGCTTAACTGACTGAGCTACCCAGACACCCTTGCTTTTATTCTTAATGCCACTTCAGACTATTGAATTTTTGATATAGTATAGAAATCACAATGTTTCCATGGCACCAACCATTTGGGTCAGTGAAAAATGAGATGAGTCTGTTATTGTGATTCAATATTTTATATCTTTGCAATGTGTATAAAATTTCTAAACCCATGATGTAGGTCATAGTAATATTCCTTGCCCCATAAATTAATAGCAGTTGTCTTATTTGGTGAATTAACCCTCAGTGAATAACTTCTGAAAAATACACATGAATTTATGGTACTTAAATGTTTTCCTATTTAGAAGAAAATAATTCTAATTTATGTAAATGTTCAAGCTGATGAAAGGACCCCAGGAAATGATAGGATGAACCTTTTGATCTTGCTACCTAAAGTGAGCATTAAAATGCTTGCTATCACTGAAATGCTTGATTTAAGACATGACCCTTCCTCTTTGCCTCTCAGTCTCTGTCTCAAATAATTACCAAAATTTATAGCAACTAATTTGGAAAAATGACTCCATTTTAGCTTACAAACAAACAAACCATCTGAAACTTCAAACTTTCTGCACATGGAATAAAGTGGGCTAACTACTGAGTAAGAATATCGTTCTGTGTTGACAAAAAAATGTAATAGGAGCAGAGCTACTATTTTCCATAAGGCAGCAGAGAATGCTAACACTCTTACAGTCAAGGGCAGGACTGAGCAGACCAAAGGACACATTTTCAAGGGCACTGGAGTCACATCAGAAATAGCCACAGCCTCACTGCCTGCCTAATTAGGTTGCCTTTGGACATTCAATTTAGCTTATTGAATCCCTATAATGAGCAAATGGCTGTGTTTGATGTGTGTCTGCTTTAGCAGGAGAGGTCAATTAGGGTCAAGAAAAAATCTTTCGGGTTTATAAATACTTTGGGTGTCATGTAGTTCCATACTCTTGATGTGATGCTGAGGAAGCTGATGTCCTCAGAGGTTAATTGACCTCCCCCAAGGTCATACTGCTACTATGATGGGCAAAGCTAGGGCTATCACACAAGCCTCTTGAATTTCAGTTCATCTCTATTCCACTTCATCACCTGTCTCCCCAGATGTCTACTTTTTGCTTACTTTGCATAGTAAACAGATGGTTCTTCTCTACTTCTCATTTAACTGAATGGCCAAAGCATCTTGGACCTTAGCCATGCTGTATTCTTTGCAAGAATGAACTTGGCTTTCTTTGATCTTCCCCTAAATGATGAAGCATTTTGATCCTCAGCTACCAAGAAGAGTTCACAAGAGCATAATGACTATACTTCACCTTGGTGAGTTATAGGCTTTAAGTTTCTCACTCTCCTCATGGGGAAAGGCACAGACCTGGGACATTGAACACAGCTGGTTTTCCAGGCACTAAGATGAAGTATGGGAATGGAGTAAAGACAGGAGGGTAGGTAGCAAGTAGGGAGCTAAGAGTAAAAGGAGGGTCTGAAACCAAAACCATCTGGATAAAGCAATAAATCCCATTGGGGCTGGGGAGCTCAGAGTGTAGGATCTGAGCCCGTCTGTTCCTTTCCACCCCCTGCCTCCGTGACTTTCCTAGCACTGGAGGGCTTGGCTGGAGTTGTACCACAAATGGAGAGTGGGCTTTGCTCATTCTAGCTCTTTGTGGCGAGTAAGCAGGGGGCTGTCACGGAGGACAGTTGGGCACCTGCTGTAGGAATTATATTTTTAGGGGAAAAACGGTTTCCAAATTTTTCCTGAAAACAAAATAAAACAAATAAACAAAAGCAACTCTTAAAATTGTTTCATGTATTTCAGGGTCAGAGAAGACCTACTCCAGAAAACATACCAATTCCACAGAGTTCCATAATTAAATCACTACTTGAGTTATAGTAACTACCTCTAAAGATCACTTCTGGCTGAACCCCATACAAATCTAAACATGCCAATGATATCTTTTTAAATGAGTGCTATACTTCTATTTGAAAAATATCTCTTCATCCACCAAAATTTTTCAAAGAGAGCAAGGAAGTAATTCAAAATTAAAGAAATGCAACAGCCATTAACTACTATATGACTTTTCAATATTCTTCACAAAATTTATGCTTAAGAAGTTCTTTAAGAAAAGAAGTGCTTCCAAAAGCTCAGCTAGGTGGGAGAGAAAGTATTTCCAATGTGCTGATTCAAGAATGTTCTTCAAGTGTATGTATTAGGTTCCAGTTGAACAAGTGCTCATGGAATAGATTACACACGAAAGATGTTTGTTACAGGTTTGCATCAAACCAAACATCCAAAAGAAGCAGATGCCAAAAGCACTGCTATACGTGTGGAGATCTTAGAATCTAAATGTGGAAATATTTATTGATATATTTTATATTTAAGACTATGGAGAAAAAGACTATGATGCAGCCCTTGGTTTACCTGGTCCCAACTCTGTTTTGCTAAGAGGTATGCATTCTCATCTGTGAAGAAGGCTTCAAATGAAAGTTAGAGGTGGAGATGATGACCTTGACAAACCATGTACTAAATGCAAAAACAAAACAAACACACAAACAATAAACTCAAAACAACAAGAGGGTTGTGATTTGAGTGAATTTAGTAAATTAAAACATTCCATATTGAAAATAATTATATTTATAGATAGCATTGGAACAAAACAATTAAAATGTTCACCAGTGAGTGACTTCAAAGATTGATACAGGTTAAGCCAAAAATAAGAAAAACTTGCCTTTGGCTTTATCAAAATGGTAAGCCAGATCCCTTCCTTTTTATAATTGAAGCCATTCACTACTTTCATTCTGGTTTATTAATATGGAAATACAAAGGACAATATGAGGAACCTTTGTTTTTCTATTCTTTTGTATACTAGTTGATAAGGAATGCCAAATGTTCTGGAAAAAAGGAAACAAGGGAATATATGAATTAATTTATAATGAGACACATGTGTCCTTTAGTTTTACCAAGATGAATATATTTATAATTATTCTTTTTTATTCTTTATTGATTAAACAAACTTAGAAAATAGTCATGTATAATATATGCTGATCTATTCACTTGGGCTTTTTTTTTTTTTAAAGGTAATTATGTAAGGTACAGTATCTAATGGAATTTTTCAAAGTAGTGTGCGTTGAGAAAACTTATTTCAAACATTATATTCCAAAGTTTACCATGTTCTAATTTCCATACTACATTTTAATATAATGTGTTATCTAAAAACAAACTGAAGAGTTTGTGACATTGAACATGTGGTTCTTGATCAGTTGGCAATATCATATAATCTCGGCTCTGAGGATGACATGGAGCTAAGAGAGGCAAGGTCAAATCTCAGAATAAAGATTGTGAGAACCACCTTAGGAGGTGGAAGGTGATTGAGTCTCTTTATGATGGAGGTGGAGTGGAAATAATGGCGATTGGATGAAAGAGCAACCTGGAACAGAGAAGATGTCGGTATCATGAGTAGAAGTAGCTGGGGGAGAGTTTTTATCGAGCCCCACATTTCCCTGAGTGGAATATTACCTTCCCAAAGCCATGTGAGAAGGGACAATGGCAGGGCCAGCCCCTTAGCCGGAGGCTGCAGGACAATATTAAGCTCATAGTCTGGCTGTCCATAGGTATCAGTGAAAGCCCTGAGCTGGGGACTCTGAATGGTCAGTCCTTTCTCCACTCTCCACTTCAAGAGCTGGATTATCACTAAGTCACCTATTGACAAAGAGCAGAGCCTAAGAAGTAAGCACAGGTGTTTCTTGAGAACCAGCATTGCTTGATGAATGTGTTGGGAGGAGGTGGATGAAGTAAGTAGTTGAGCCTAGATTGACAAAAGGAGAGTAAAATTAAAAAAGAAATCAAAGACTAAGAAAACTGGTCTAATGACTTCAGTAAAGAAGTGTTTTAATAGCAATATTGGGCACAAAGTAATGATGGGAGGGAACTTTGAAAAATTAAATTTAAGTATAAAATAAAGATATTCTTGAACATGCAAGGCCCCGAAAAGTATCCATTTTGACAACATTGTTGAAAGAATTATATATTCTGGAAGAAGAAAAATAAACCCAGTACTCTAGGAAATACATAAATACGTAAAATGTATTGCCTAAAAAGAAATACAAATGCACATATATTTATTTACATGGAAAACAACCAACTAAGCATTCAGAATGAAAGCTGAAGATGATATTGCATTGCATACACATATAATATTGCACATACACACATATATGTGCATGCATGCAAATGCCTAGTATTCACATCTTCACACATATCCTTTCTATACTGAACCTGGGCTGCCTGTGTAGAATGTGGCAGAAGAGACACTGTGTGACTGTTAAGGCTAGGTCAGAAGAAGCCTTGCAGCTTCAGTCTTGGTCTCTTGGAATGCTTATTCTGGTGAAAATGAGCAGTCATGTAAGAAGCTTGAATACCTTGAGAATGTCCAAGCTAACAACATAGTGAAGCCACATGGAAGTAAGTCCCCAGCTATTTCAATATCTCAGCTGAGGCACCAGAGCTGTGAACTGTCTTGGATGTTAGGTCCAGTCGAACCTTCAGATGACTCCAGTCCAGCTGTCACTTGAGTGGAACTGCATTAGAGATGCTAGTGAGAACTATTTATATAACTCTGGTCATTGTATGGAACCATAAGAGATAATAATGAGTTGTTGTAAGCCACAACATTTTGGGGTGCTTTGTTATAAAGCAATAGATAGCTGAAACGATCGAGTAGTAGTTTGATTGCACAATGACTCTGATTATCCCTCTCTTCCTGCATCTTTGCCCTTTGCAGTGTGAAATTGGTAGCTTATTTAATCAAGAAGTGGAGTCTATTTATCCATCCTTTGAGCCTGCATTGGCTTTGTGATTTGCTTTGGCCGTTAGATTGTGGTAAAAAATGATAGTGCTTCTGTGTTCTCTCTCATGGAACTCTGCTACCCCCTTGAAAACAAGTCCAGGCTAGTGTGTTGGAAGATTATAGAGCTGTTAAGCAGAGATGTTGGCTCAGTCATCCCAGACAAGGCCCAAGGCATACAAACCAGCCAAGAGATTTAAAGCCATCTAACTGACCTGCAGTTGACCTCAATGGCCTGAGTGAACACTGTCAAGCCTAGCAAAGATCCTTAGAACTGCCTGGGTAACTCGTAGACTTGTGAGCAAAACTAAATGTTTATTGTTGTATGCTGTTGAAATTTTGTTTATTGCATAGCATTATTGTGGCAACAGGTAACTAATCCATTTAGAGAGAAAAAAGAATCCATTCCAAATTTAGAACAAAACCTATGATGATACTAATATACTTCCAAGGTAGTAGTAAAGATATCACATGGATGTAAAAACATGTTAAGATATTGTTGTTCAGGATCTTGATCAGACAAGTCTGACAAGACTCATCAAAGATACAACAGAACGTGCAAAAAAACAAAATATGCTGTGAAAAGAGGAAATAATTCTAAATAAGAAATTTTAAGACAACAAAATTATAATCAATTATCACTTTTAATTTAAACATCGAAATCCCACATGAACCAATGATGGGTGAAAAGAATTAAAATTATTGGGGCACCTAGTGGCTCAGTCGGTTATGCATCTGACTTCTGCTCAGGTCATGATCATATATGGTTCGTGAGTTTGAGCCCTGCATGGGGCTCTCTGTTTTCAGCACACAGCCTGCTTTGGATCCTCTGTCTTCTTGTCTCTTTGCCCCTCCCCCACTTGCACATGCACTCTCTCCCTTAAAAATAAACAAACATTAAAAAATAAATTAAAATTATCTTCTCAACGAACAAAAAGTCTTGGTTGCAGATAATAGAATCCACTCAAGGAAGTTTAAGTAAAAAGGACTTTTAGGGGAGTATGGATTGCTCAGACTATTTTTAAAAAGCCTAATGAAATAGTCTTTAGGTTGAACTTGCAGGAAAAACTCCCCAAAAACTTCACTGCAGAACTGAGTCAGCTTGGAACCTGCTTCTACTGTAGTCAGAAGAAGGCTGAATTAAGGAGTCACTAGTAAGACTGTTAGCTCCTGAATCATGCTGCATTTCCCACAATCTAAGACAGAACTGTCTGCTTCTCTCACCATATGACTTGGTTCTGAATCAAGATTTAGTGTGCATGCCTTAGATTGAGGGAACCTAAGTCATATTTGGCACTCTAGCTGTAAAGAAATCTTAGAAATATGATTTTCAGCTTTCTAGTCTCTGAATGCTGGTATAAGGTTCGAACCTCTGTTGAGTGTGTAAGTCTATAGTATTTCTCACCCTTGACTTGTTTGCTCAGAATATAAAAATGTTAATATTAAGAAATTAATAGGAAAAAAAAAACCCCAAAGTATAGATCTTAAAAGTTAGGGATAATCAACCAAAGTACGATAATAAAATGTGTAACTTTCAAACTATCAGAAAAATATATTGATTTATCCAATGGAAGTTTGGAATGAAAGAAAAAAAAACCCACTATATGATAAATTGAAAATATGTTGATGACTGAAAACAAGAAATAAAATTAAAAAACAAATTCTGATGTAACAGTAATTACAATAAATGTAAATAGACTAAGCCAAAAATAAAAGACTCTGAGATTGGAAGAAATATGTTTTCTACAAGAGAAAAATTTAAAATAAAATTCTGCAGATGGAAAATTGAAAAAATGAAAGTAGTACTGCTTGGCAGTAATAATGTCAAGATTTGTTGGACAGAGCGAAATTAATTTGTACAGGAAAAGTTATAGCTTTGATCTATCTGATAAAAAATAAAGTATTTTATTTAAGAAGATAGAAGAAGCACACGAAACAAAAGCCAAAGAAAAATGGAGAATAGAAACAATAAATATTACAGCAAAAATATTAAGAGCAATAAAAATAGAGGATAGCAAAGTGAAAACTCAAAGTCATAGTTTTTATTATTTATTTATTTATTTATTTTTAATTTAAAAAATTTTTTTAATGTTTATTCATTTTTCTGAGAGACAGCATGAGTGAGGGAGGGGCAGAGAGAGAGGGAGACACAGAATCCGAAGCAGGCTCCAGGCTCCGAGCTGTCAGCACAGAGCCCAAGGTGGGGCTCGAACTCAGGGACCATGAGATCATGACCTGAGCCAAAGTTGGATGCGCAACCGACTGAGCCACCCAGGCGCCCCTCATAGTTTTTAAAATACCTAAAAAGTTAGACAAATCTTTAATTAATCAAGGACAAAAGAGAATATGCAAATAAAACATTTAATGAAAAAGGGAAACAGTTACAAGCAAAGTTAGGCTTTTAAATAATAAAGTTATAAGCAACCATCACTTTCAGATTTGTAATAGAAATTCCAAATGGATCAGGGCTGCTAACGGAAATGAAATGGGAATTATCCTACCTTCAACCTAGCTATTTTAATGGATGGGTTCTAATAGAATTTCAATGAACAAATAATTCTCATTTAAGTAAATTGTTCCAGAAACTTGAAAAGACTAAAAGCAAAATGAGTCATTTTTGAGGATAGCATAATCTTGATTCTTAAAGCAGTCGATAAAACAAAAGAAAATTGTAAGTCCAGTTATGACAGAAAAATCCAGTGTAAAATTTTAGATAGTGAAAGCCAATCATATATTATAGAAATGTAATATGATCTAGTAGAATTTATTCCAGGAATACAAGACTAACTGAAAATCAGAAAATCTATCATTAAAATGAATCACATTAGGGTCTCCTGGGTGACTCAGTCGGTTAAGTGTCCAACTTTGGCTCAGGTCATGATCTCATGGTTTGTGGGTCTGAGCCCCGCATCGGATTCTGTGGTGACAGCTCAGAGCCTGGAGCCTGCTTCGGATTCTGTGTCTCCTTCTCTCTCTGCCCCTCCCCACTTGTGCTCTGCCTCTGTCTTTCAAAAACAAATAAATGTAAAAAAAAAAAAAAATTTAAAAGAATCACATTAATAGAAGAACTTGATAAATTTTAACATCTCTTGATGGAAAAAAAAAGTACCTCACAGTAAATTAAGACATGAAGGAAACTCCATTAACTTGATAAATATTGCGTACAAAAACACTACAGAAAATATTTAGTGGATAAACTATTTATTTATTTATTTATTTATTTATTTATTTATTTATTTAATGGAGCAACTTTAAATTCACTCCCTTTTAGATCTGGAACAACAGAAGAACATGGCATGTAAGCAATGCTTACTGACCCACAAATAATTAAAGGTCCTGGCTAATGCAGAAAGACAAGAAATAGAAATGAGAGGGAAAAGAGTTTGGAAGGAAGAGCAAACTTGTTATTTGTATACAACATAATCATCTGCATAAAAAACACAGCACAATAAGCAGACAAACTCTTAGTATAATGAGAGTTCAGAAGCTTGCTAGTTAAAGGTAAACTTAGGAAACTCCACCATAGCAATAATTGAAAATGCTATAGAAAAACAGGCACAATAACAACAAAATTACGTATAAAATTACATATTACATAGTTAGGAATCAATTACAAAGAATGCAAAAAATTATTATAAAAAAATTTTAAACTATAAGAGAAATAAAATAAGGCCTGAATGATTAGAAAGCTATAGCATGTTAATGACAGAATGACAATGTTGTAAAGATCTAAATTGTCCTCATGTTAATCCACCAATTTAACACAATTCTAATAAAAAGTTCTTGTGGTGTCAGAGTGGAGGATATTCTCTTAAACATGATAGTAAAATTGCAAAAATAAGGTAAAAATAGTAGACTTAGTTATGTACAATTACGGATTTCTATTAAAGAAGACTATAGGTAAATTTAACAGAATGAGGATGAGCTTGGAGAAGATATATACTGTATACTAACAAGTGATTAATATCTAAGATATGCAATGAACAAATCAGTAAAGAAAAGAAAATGCTCAAAAGAAATAAATAAGCAATCCATAAAAGGAGAAATCTATATGGGTAACAAGTATGTGAAGAGATGTCCAATTTCAGTAGTAATCAGAAATGTAAATGAAAACAGTAGCAATCTCCTTTATAAGCATCAGATTGGCGAATGTTAGAATGTTGGAAAATCCCAAGTGGGCAAACAGGAATTCTCACAAATCCCTCCTGGGAATGTAAAGGAACAATTTCTGAAGTACTTCATAATAATGAAATACTATATAGCAGTCAGAGGTAAGAATATTATATCGATGTAGATGCTGTCATCACTGTATAATATTAATACATATTAATATTATATATATATTTAATTTTATTGTTTAGTTTTTAAAATTTATACCCAAATTAGCATATTGTGCAACAATGATTTCAGGAGTAGATTCCTTAATGCCCCTTGCCCATTTAGCCCATACCCCCTCCCACAACCCCTCCAGCAACCCTCAGTTTCTTCTCCATATTTATGAGTCTCTTCTGTTTTGTCCCCCTCCCTGTTTTTATATTATTTTTGTTTCCCTTCCCTTATGTTCATCTGTTTTGTCTCTTCAAGTCCTCATATGAGTGAAGTCATATGATTTTTGTCTTTCTCTGACTAATTTCACTTAGCATAATGCCCTCCAGTTCCATCCACGTAGTTGCAAATGGCAAGATTTCATTCTTTCTGATTGCCAAGTAATACTCCATTGTATATATATACCATATCTTCTTTATCCATTCATCCATCGAGGGACATTTGGGCTCTTTCCATACTTGTTGATAGTGCTGCTATAAACATTGGGGTGCATGTGTCCCTTTGAAACAGCACACCTGTATCCCATGGATAAATGCCTAGTAGTGCAATTGCTGGGTCATAGGGTAGTTCTATTTTTAGTTTTTTGAGGAACCTCCTGACTGTTTTCCAGAGTGGCTGCACCAGCTTGCACTGCCACCAACAATGCAAAAGAGATCCTCTTTCTCCACATCCTTGCCAACATGTGTTGTTGCCTGAGTTGTTAAAGTTAGCCATCCTGACAAGTGTGAGGTGGTATCTTATTGTGGTTTTGATTTGTATTTCCCTGATGATGAGTGAAGTTGAACATTTTTTCATGTGTTGACCATCTGGATGTCTTCTTTGGAGAAGTGTCTATTCATGTCTTTTGCCCATTTCTTAACTGGATTATTTATTTATTTATTTTTTTTTTGGCTATTGAGTTTGATAAGCTCTTTATAGATTTTGGATACTAACCCTTTATCTGATATGTTGTTTGCAAATATCTTCTCCCATTCTGTCAGTTGCCTCTAGTTTTGCTGATTGTTTCCTTCGCTGTGCAGAAGCTTTTTATTTTGATGACGTCCCCGTAGTTCATTTTTGCTTTTGTTTCTCTTGCCTCTGGAGACGTGTTGAGTAAGAAGTTGCTGTGGGCAAGGTCAAAGAGGTTTTTGCCTGCTTTCTCCTCCAGGATTTTGATGGCTTCCTATCTTACATTTAGGTCTTTCATCCATTTTGAGTTTATTTTTGTTAATACTATACATATTAAAAAAAAGCAATGGAATAATTCAGTGCTATTTGTATATTGAAATCATGTTCACATATCTTTCCAAGACACCTGTAGATGCAATGATACACGTTAAGAACGTTAGAATTAATGCCTATGGGGCAAGGGGAAGGGAAATAATTGTGTGGGTTATGATGGGGAAAAACACAGAAATAAAACAAGAGAAGAGCTTTGCATGGATTGATAATGATGGCCTGAAACTGAAGAATATTGTACGCAACACTCTCTGTCCAAAGTCCAAAAGGAGGACAATAACAAAACAAAGTAAGGAGTGTGAAGCACAAGTCTGTGGGGCTGAGTGAGGAATCCAAGTGTGGTAAAAGTGCCATGTAGAGAGAATTTCAGAGGGCTGAGCCTGTTTCACCTGACATCAGTTTATACCAAACTCAAGGTTGGTTTTCAAGTTTCTTCCTGAAAGCCGTGGGCACCCTAGTGAATTGTTCATGAAATGGGAATAATTTGATACAAAAAATATTAGAATTGCTAGATGAGTGCTGGGGTGCTATATAACAAAGTACCACGGACTGGGTACTTTGAACAACAGAAATTTATTTCTCACAGTTCTGGAGTCTGGAAGTCTAAGATTAGGGTTCCAGCATGGTCAGGTCCTGGTGAGACTCTCTTCTGGGTTGGTTGCACACTCCTGTCTTCTCTTTCTATCCTCACATGGCAGAGAATAGAGAGAGGGAGCAAGGTCTCTCCTGACTCATGAGGGCACTACTCTCCATCATGGGGGCTCCACTCTCATGACCTCATTTAATCCTAATCATCTCCCAAAGGCCCCACCAACGAATACTATCGCATTGTGGGGTAGGGTTTCAATGTATCAATTTGGGAGGTGGGGGACAGTGGCATTCAGTGCATTCACATGCTATAAGGATTCATTGGCAGTGTATTGCAAGGCAATTTGCAGGGAGCACACTAAGCCTCTCTTTCCACAAAAGAGCTCTTTGAGGAGAAGTAACAAATGCACATCTCCCTCTATGACCCTTGTAGTATTTTATTTGGCCATCCTCTTATTCATCCCACCACTTGAGAGTGGTTCCTCTTCACATCAGAGTGGCATATCCAGACTCTGCATGCAGGGGTAAAGTGGGCTTCAGTCTTGGCCCACAGCTTTGCACAGGGCTTGGTATCCAATCATAAATTAGTCCCTAAGGGGGCATGAGAACATCCCAGTAATTTGTTCTGACAAAAGCTGGATTAAACATTTCCAGGTCATTTGGTGCTCAGTGTGGCTCAATTAGGCACACCCGAACCCACAGGCATCTGGCTTTTTGTACTTTTGGAGAACAAACCAACATGAGAGAGAAAGTCACCACGGCAACTCCATGTGGCTGGGAGACAGAAAGTCATAAACACTGGATTCTTCCCAGCCCAGCCCTGGGACAGACTCCATTTATGTACCATTTGATGCAGTGAGCTTATTATGTTCTCTTAGATGGCTATATGCATTGCACAAGAACATGAATTTGCTTATTCTTTTTTTTAAAATTAGACTTTAAGGTGCCATTATTAATACAAGCAATTCTGTCAAGAATGTCAGATCTCATTTTTATTTTAATTTCAAATCTCAAATTTGTGTTCTTTGCTATTTTTAATTCAAAAGTATTATGTGATTCATCACAAAGCATGTGTTACTAGATTCCTTAGGATTTCATATATTCTAGCAACTTCTAATGGTTTACATAAACATACCTGGCTTGCATTAAATGAAGTTTAGTCATTTTAAATGCAGGGTAGTCTCCACTGCATTTCTGTCTTTTAAAATTTGTTTTGCTTTTAAGCTAGTGGTTTCATTATTTTTCTTTTTAACACTCAATTTATTTAGGGTTTAGGACCATTTTTCCCTGTGACATTAGTTTCTTTTTTTTTTATTTTTTAATTTTTTAATTTTTTTGTGACATTAGTTTCAAACTAATTTTTTGCCTTGAATTATTTTCCTGATGAATTTTGGTCATGATGGAGTAGGCTGAATAAAGCTGTGAGTTAAGTATATTTCCCCCCACTTAATCCATTTGAACACCTTTATATCAGCTTAATATTCCATAATATACAAACAGCTGAAATATTTTCCCAATTGTTTTCAGATTTGATTACCTAAAAAAGTTTTATAAATATTTTTAAAGGGGGATTAAAAACCAATTAATAGTGGTGGTCCTTAAATATCAAATTAGAATTCTTGCTGAAAAATTAACGAGTGAAATAAATCAGTCCAGTGTCTGATTGCACATCAAATGATAAAGATCAACTTCCCCTTTGTGGAAATACTAAAGCTGTTCTCACTGCACTTCTCTTCCTGTCCTTTGAAAATTTGAATGAAATATTATTTCAGTGGCTAGATATAAAGCTAGCAATACATGTACATGTGTAATCCTCTAGAGTTGCAAGGAAACTACCAGTTGCTTGTCTAGGTGACCACTGAATAGTGTCTTAGAACTTCCAAAATTAGAGGTTGTCTCTGAAGGCAGGATTAGAAGTTATTGATATTGTTTCTTTGCAAGGAGGTGGATATTTTAGGGTTCTAAGTCAAAGGATTTTGTCATCTCTTTCTCCACTATCAAATACAGTGCTAAAAAATGTTGTCTATCCTATCTAGCTTCTAGTTTTCTGGAAAAAGTGAGATTTAAAGATATAAATAGCTCTGGAACCCAAGGTGGCAGATAGGGGATAGGATATAGCAGAAAGGTTTTGCTCTCCATTCTCAAGACTTTGGCAGAAATGCATTGGTTGTTCCAGGAGTAACAGTAGTAAGAGAGGTAGTCTGATCCTTTTCAAACCTTCTTCAGAAGAAAAATTTGGGTCCACTATGTCTGTCAATACTAATTGTCTTAATTCATTCAGGACAATGGGAGATGAGATTCTTTCTTTCTTCTAGAAGAATTATAGATAGCAAGTCAACACAATCTTCCAACAAAGAGCTCTGAGCAAGGTATTTGGCAGATATTACATTTCTCCTCCCTCAGTATATTTATCTTCTGGAGAACAGTCACACAGATCTTCCTGTAACTTGCTTACAAACAGTGGTTATAGTCTATTAACCTCCTTTGTTCCCTGAGGAAGAGAAAAATAATTACGTAGGTATGTTAGATTGTCCTAAGGTTTTTGAGAATCTCTTCTAACATTCTACACCTTGATTGTATCAATTGGTAACCAATGTCTGTGACAATCTTTGGTGCATAAAATATTCCCTTATTTGATCTGTTAAAGTTAAATAAAGATGGATAGTTATGATTGCCTGCCTTGATAACAAACTCCCAAGTCAAATTAATGCAGAATTTCTATGCAAGACTACTTTCATCCCAGCTGTCTGAAGATTACCATTACAGATTTCAGATTGCTCACGTTTATTCAATATATTTGGCTTGTTGCTTTCACTTAATTTTCAACTTTAGAATTGGTTTTTTTGTGTTTTCTATTCTTATTACAACAAATAGGATTCTTCTAATTGAGTCCAATTTAAATGGAGTCTGAAAACTGAGGCAAGTGCCAGTTTACCTCAGCATATTAGATTTGAAACTGATGTCATGGCCTTAATAAGTCTTAACTTAAACACTGTATGTGATTTTTGAGCAACACCATTTCCTTCTGTAAATTGGGTTTTACATTAATTATAATCTCTTATATGTCACCGTATGTCTTGCATTTGCAAAGCACTGGCTGTAACATTACATAGTTTATTTAAATTGACACACGGTTTTTCAGTATTTACCACTTTAATTACTTGGTGATTATTTAGTGCCTAAATTGGAACCTTGGTCATTTAAACATAAAACACTTATTGGAAGGTTAGTCCCCTGTAACTGCTAGAATCAAGCATTTACTAACAGCTGCAATATGTTTTTGAACCTTATATCCCTCTAAGTATTAGGGCAACATAACTTTCTCAAAAGGCCAGGGTAGCTGTTTCTTGTATCCCTGACAAACGATGATCCTTTTTCTTCCTGAACATCTATAGAGACAAGAAGCTGACAGCTTCCCAAAGCAGGCATTAAGGCACTAGATGCCACAAAAATGTGGGCATAGGGAGTGGTGGAATGAGTGTACTATAAGAACAGAAAATCATACTTGAAGACTGAGATCTTAGAGTTTAAATTTGAGCAATTGAATTATTCTCCATATTCACAGAATTCAAGCCACACACATTGGGTGATTGAAATGGGTGGAGCCTAATGATGTAACTGAAGTTTAGAAAGTCTTGGAGATGGGAGCCTCCCTGGTGAGTAAGTCTCCCTTTTGGACTCAGGTTCTCCAGATGATGGGAGAAGTAGTTGGGGCATAAAGTTGTGGAAAAGAAACCTGGAGGTCAGTAATTGCCATTAAAAAAGAGGGGGGGCGGTGTGCCTGGGTGACTCAGTCGGTTAAGCATCCAACTTTTGATTTCAGTTCAGGTCATGATCTTACAGTTTATGATTAGAACCATGCTTGGGATTATTTCTCTCTCTCTCTCCATCTCTCTCTGCCCCTCCACTGCTCACATGTGCATGCTCTCTCTTTCTCTCTCTCAAAAATACATAAATGAACATTAAAAAAAAAAAGAATAAAGGGTCAGTAAAGTTGCCACTCCCAGTGCTATTAGGATGATTTCATATTTCTCAGTCACCTATCTTTCCTGAATCAGGATTACTACTATGTTCTATTTCCTGAATGCCATTCTTCTATCTGTACTTTAAGAACTGAAGGCTTTTCCAAGAACAACCAGATGTAACACGACTAGAAAAAAGTCATGATGTACCTTTTCCACAGACTTTTCAGTAAAACAGTTACATAGTGAGTTGATATGCTTAAGTTCTATTCACTCAGCCCTAGGAAAAAGAAAACAAAAAACACTTCTACAGAGAGATAGGCAATCTTAGGTTATCTTAGTGTCAAAAGGCAGCACTTTTTTCTTAAAGAATTTTTTAAGTTTATTTATTTATTTTGAGAGAGAGAATGAATGTAGGGGAGGGGCAGAGAGAGAGGGAGACAGAGAATCCAAAGCAGGCTCCAGGCTCTGAGCTGTCAGCACAGAGCCTGACACGGAGCTTGAACCCACAAACCGCGAGGTCATGACCTGAGCCGAAATCAGATGCTTAACAAACAGAGCCACCCAGGTGCCCCTGATTTGGACCTCTTTAAGTCTCCTTTCGAATCTGGTTTCCTCTTATTCCAGTCCATCAGAAGATACACTGGCTACTATAGAATTGTTGCAGAAATTGGATATTTTTGACTAAAATGAAATTTTTGGCTTCTGTATTAGTTTTAGTTATCAATGTGATCTTATTACTTGGAAGCAAAATCGACCATCAGAAAAGTGAGAAATTTAATTTTTGAGGAGGCTTCAGAGGAATGGAATAGGTAATTAAATTGAGGCTACATGACTAAATCACTGCGAAGGCTTGTCTTGCCTATAAAAATGGCCAGTCTGTTTTTATTTTTAGCAGAAAAGCTGGGACATTGAACAGAGATCCTTGCCTATCTTCACTTCTCCTTTTTGTGGTAACAGGGGTTTGCTTTAGCTGTCTGCATCTTCCCCCAGTAGAATAAGGTCCCTGTCTATTCCTGAGGATTCAGGTCAGACCAAGACATTCCACCCTCACTTTGTCCCCTAATGTCCATCACACTATTCTGCATATTCTCTGCACCCATCCGTTATGATCTTGGTTATTTATTAATTTCCTTAATGGAAGTAAGCTTCTCGAGCATGTTACTAATTTGGTTGTGTTTGTTGTGCCTAGTACAGTGCTGAGCACATGGTAGGCACCCCTCAAATATTTACTGACCCAATGGTGGAATACAATTACAATTAATCTTGGGCTGCTTTCCTTTGTTCTTTTTAGTCATCCATGACTTTCTAAAGGAGGAGAAAGAACTGTCCCAAAACCTAGAGCCATTGTTCACATTCGTTTACTAATTTAATGACACATAAACTGAACAGTTCTAATATTGGTTTCCTTCAATGATATGCATATATTCCATTCACTGTTAGAATTAGTTTGACCATGATCACTTGGAAGTGAATCCTGGAGAACAAGTTTTTAACAACAACCACCAACATATGTATCTACTGCTTCTTAGGTGCCAGGCATTGTTCTAAATTCTTTATTTGGATGGTCTCATTTAATTTTTACAACATCTTTGGCTATAGGTACTCCTGTTTCCTCAATTTCTAGAGTGGGAAATTTGCATAGAAAGGCTAAGTAACTTGCTTAGGGGCCACCCAGGATATAAACCCCAGGTAATCAGGCTCCAGAATCTGTGCTCTCCACCTAGGAAAGGTGATGGATGGAAGGGGTCTGTCTCTCAAACATTCTCAGAATCGAGATGGTTCTCAAATATCTTCCTTAAAACATCACTGCCCAAGTACTTCATGTTTCTCCTGGAATACTTTCAGTGATAAACAACTCACAACCTTATAAAGTAGAACACCCCATCTTCTGACCAAGTTCATATTTTTGAAAAGCTTTTCCTAAATATTGAACTAAGGCCTTTTCTTCTCCACTTTCTTATTTGTTCCCTTTGGTGCATGAAACAATTCCAGTCCTTCCTCCAGCTGACTGTCCTTCTGACACAGGACACGGTCTATCACAAGCCTCCTGAATTTTCTCGTTTCCACGTTGTACATCCCCAGCCTCATGATTGCTTAAGGATTTGTTTAAACCATGTACGACATGGTTTCACATGTATTCATCCTGGCCTCTGTTATCTGAATGCATTCCATGTTCTGCAAAGTTTGTCTTTCAACTTGAAGCTCTTCTTGAATTAAACCTTGTAATTGAAATACATGAATCATGATATCCTCCTGTCTAGTCCTTTTAAAGTTCTCTACCTTTGGCTTTGGTAATACTATCTGAATATTTTTTCTTTCTTTTTTTTTTTTTTTTTTTTAAGTTTATTTATTTTGAGAGAGGGCAAGCAGGGTAGGGGCAGAGTGAGAGAGGAGAGAGAGAGAATCCCAAACAGGCTCCGCCCTATCAGCACAGAGCCTGATGAGGGCCTGGAACTCACAAACCGTGAGATATGACCTGAGCGGAAATCAAGAGTTGGACACTTAACTGACTGAGCTATCCAGGCGCCCCTGAATTTTTTTTCTTTTATTTGCTAATATGATGCCAAAGTGAGGCTCTTGTAGGTTTCAGGAAGCAAAGATAAGCTCAGGAGACAGAGATTTGCAGCAAAGCCACATGAGGAAATAAGGGAGACTTAGGGCCACACTGAGGCCACAGCAATAGCTCTGGGGCATGACAGGAATTTCAGTAGATGTCCCCTCAGAAATGGGTTCCTGTGTTCCCTCTCTGCTGCCTGGTCACTCCTGGGACTCAGCCAGTCTCCCACTTTGTACCTGTTGTTCCTGACTTCTGGCTGTTTCATATTCTCTTTTCTCCTATTCTGGCTTCTATTGTTTCTGTGCTTCTTCCTGCTCCTTCTCTATGTATGTTTTTCAGATTCACATTAAGATATTTAGACTGGAAAATGTGTAGGCTTCTCTCCCCACTCTTAACTATCCTGAATTTCAAAGTAAATGCCATGTGAAGTTTTATGATAAATATAAATAAGTCCAGAAAAAGTTCTGATTTTTTCCCCTGTAATTATCATTTTAATGCTTTCAAAATAAAACAAATATCAATTATTTCCATAATACTTTCTTCGGCACTCTGGTGATTAGATATGAACTTTGCCTATTCAGAAATCAGAATGTTTTTATTTCCCCTTACGAACTGCTAATTCTTTTTTTTTTTTTTTTTTTTTTTTTAATGCCAGGTTCTCAAACGGTCTAAGCAATGAGATCTGATCAGCTCAATTAGGTCACAATTGTGCCTGTTTGGCAGGATCCGTGAGCCAGGCTGCTCTTTAATCAGGCATGCCTTCTTGGTACAACCAGCTGTAACCAGGATTTCAGGGTTACGTGGTACCAAATAGCCCCCTGGGTGGGTGTAGCTGAAATCCTAGAGTGGGTGAGGAGTCTGTCAGGCAGATTGCATGGCCATTTGTATATACATATATGTATACAGACCGCTGGAGGACTTGCTCACTGCCACATTCTACACCATGATTAATTCTTTCACCTTGAAATGTGGTGTCCTCAGCGAAGTACAAACTAACTCATGTTGCCAACCGTCCTAGGGGACCCTGGTCTTCACAAACCAGGGCTCCAGTGAGACACATGGCCCTGGCCAGACCACTCTAGGGTGTGCAGGTGGCAATGGAGAGGGGGAAGCCATCTGGCTCTCCACGTACAAGAGACCTGTATCCTGCACTTGGCTCAACTTGAGTGTGGGAAATATACCAGCTAGCAACCTTTGGAGGGTGCTGGTATTTCTACCACTCTATTAAGGATTTCAGTGATACCAGTTTAGATATGTGTGTTTTTGCTCTAACCTTATCATTGTTTTTCCAAAGAAGTGATATTCGTGTATAGAAATAGCGCCTGTGAAAGCCGACAGAAACACAGGCAGACCCCAGAGAGCCATCTGCTGGACTCTAATCTGCCCTGATGCTCTCTCAGGCTCATCTGCAGGGTCCGTTTGGTGGCCATATTTGAGCTGTCCTGAAGGCTTCTGCTTGGCCCTGGAGTCTTCCCTTCTCCTTATACTATGCCTGTGACAGCTGATGTTTGTTCCAGGGCAGCCTGGCAAGTTGCCCAATAGCAGAGAGCTTATTTCCAGACATGCAAAGACGCTGGCAGATTGGGGAGAAAAAGTGGGTTGTTTTTATTTTCATGCCCAGGAGTAATTGCACAGAAAGGCGATGCCCTGGGCGTTTCCCCACCAGCAGCAGATGTCACTGGTTGGGGGGAAGAAGTGCAGCCTCTCCTCCCCTCCCCACTTCCCTTTTCCTGGTAAAGCCCAAGGCAATAAAATTAAATCAAGCATTACTATTTTTTACATTGAAAATGCTCTTGAGTTTGAATTATGGATTCAAATGGCTCTTAAAGAGAGCACCCGAGGGGCTCTGAATGCTGCCAGATGGCAGGGGAGCCAGGCAGGGGAGCCAGCACTGGCTGCCTCTGACAGAGATAAGACCACAGGAGGCTCCTTTCTCTTGTAAACTGTGAGAAACCAGCCACACACATCTCCAGTTCAAGGTTTTCCTCCCCTTCCTACATTGGTTTTTGTGTTCAGTGGGATTCCTTGCCCAGGGTTGACTCATTAGGCCTTTTGGGTAGCTGGACCTCATTTGTGAGCCACATGCAAGGCTGCTGGTGTCCAGCCAGGTAATTCAGGTCCATGACTTGTATCCTGTAACATCCCCCAGGACTTGGAGACACTTGATCTGGCACCTGGGGAAGACTGGAGAAGCTCCCGGTCTGTAAAAGCTTGTGGGGGAAGGTAGGGAGGAAATGCACAGAGGGAGAAGAGAGAATCTGCCAGAAATTAAATGCAGACAGTCTGCTCCTCAGAGTAGCCAAGGCTCTTTGGAGATGGGGATGGGGCTTGGTTCTGCTGCCCATTCCCGGAGGATATGACCTAAACTGAAATCTTTTTCAGGCTCCTCTCAGTCTTACTGAACATCTGTCCATCCACTCACCCACACTCCCATCCAACAAAGATGGGTCTTCTGCTGATGCTGTGCTCTGTGCTGGATGACAAGCTGAACAAATCACGGGAGCTATTATCTACTATGAGACTCCCGCATGTGGCTGCTCTCAGAACTCCCTAGGAGCTTTTAGAGAAACTCAGCATCCCTGGTTTCACCCCAGACCTATTGAGTCTGTATCTCTGGGTGTGAGGAGGCCTGGAAATCTCATTTTCAAAGCTTCCCAGGTGATTTTGATGTGTACTTGAGTTTGAGAACGACCTAGGGGGTAAGAGGTACAGTCAGAAGGTGGGACACATGCTAGAAAATCAATTGCAAGTGCCAGGTGAACCCCTGAACAAAGTTCTCTGAAAGTTCACTCCATTCTGGAGCAGTGGGGAAAGGTAAGAGAGGTGACATGGAGCAGGTTCTTGAAGGCTGAGCAGTTTTCCAAGCAAGATATTGGAGCAAGAAGATTCTAGCCACCAGAAATGGCAGTCACAAGAGCATGGAAGTGTTCAAGGAATTATGGGGAGTTCAGTGTTGTGGGAGGATGGGGTACCCCTGGGGTACACAAGCGGTGAGTCTGGTACTGGTGCAAACAAAAAGTAGTGCGTATTTCAGGGGAAAGTTGGCTTGAGTTCGGGTTTCTCCAAGATGATCTGTGGTGATGTTCAAGAAAAAATGTGAAATGCATTTAAATCCCAAGAAAGCTGTCTGACTGGAGACATCATTTTGGAAACCAAAGCATATGGTTAGATAGGAAGGTGCCTGGGCATCTGTGTAGCAACCTCCGCAAGTAGCTGTGAGAGCTTCAGGGTGGGCCCAGGATCCAGCCCAGACCCTGGAGGTAGTCTGGGAAACTCCAGGCCTCTAAAACTCTAGAGCAGACCTGCAGCTTTCTTTGGACGTAGCTTTTAGAGGATGTCTCATGTCCAGACAGAGTCCTCTTGAGGCTGACTCTGCAGTGGGTGCGACTAGTAGGGTAAAGTGCCTTTTAAATAGGACACCCTCTTTGTGTTCAGCCAGCCAGGGCCACGAACGTGGTAAGGCCCTCCACCGAGCCCCTCTACCCAGTCATTCTCCAACAGGGAGCTGGTTAGGGCACAGTATCTGCTCACTCCTTTATTTGACAAACAAGTACTGAGCATCTGCTGTGTGCCAGGGACTGTGCGTGGCTTGGCGGATATGAGGTCGAATGAACGCAGCTCCCTAGGTGTGTGTCTACTTCTGCCATTGATGTTATTTGTAAAGCTTTATGTCCCCCTCCTTTATTTTTCTTTCTTTCTGAGTGAAACAGGGTAAATATGCTGCCACTTCTTACCAAAAAATGTGCTATGCATTGAATAAACTCAAATGAACAAAGAAAACCAGAAGAATCCATCTTTGCTTACTCTGTTCTCCAACAAAGCAGTTTAATGTTGTATTTAGTGTATAAGTCATTCCCCAGGAGAGCTCCACTGGAGAACAATCAGTGGAATGAAGTCTCTAGTTCTGAATTGTCTTTTTGGATAACAAAAACTTGGGGTGAATAATGATAATGATAATAATAATAATAATAAAAGATGTACTGGAAGATGCCTTTTGTTAAACGAGGGAAAAAAACTGCAGACATTTTTTAATGCTATGTCTGGTCTCTATACAGAAACCTGTCAGCTTCATGCTGTTTTTAGTCAATTTCACAGTGGGGGAGAGAAATGCCGATGACTTAGGAGAAACAAGTTCAAAGTAGGTAACACAATTGCTGAAAGCATTTCCTCAAAAGGAGAGCTTTATAGTTGTAGCTAAAAGCAAATAGAAATCTAGGTGCATATATGGAGGGTGTTTCCAGGTGATGGTTGTGGGAAGTACAGACCCAGGGAGGGTTGGGAGGCTGCTTTTTTGGAGAAAACAGGGAATTTTGTGCACCTACATTGACTCTAAGTTTACATGTAAGGGTGCAGATGTTGCTGTTCTGTTCTTGGAAGAATGCCTTCCCCAGAGTCCTCACCTTGGGGTGAGGACGGGATGTGTTGAGCAAGAGCACCAGAATTTTCAATCTCAGCTTGTTTCTACTCAGGATTCATGGCAGGCTCAATGAGTATTAACTGAATGAATAATATGCTTGTATTTTATTATATCATATTAATATTAACAAATGCTCTAAGACAGTGATGGTCTTGGCACTAAGACCACTCTCCCAGAGTTCAGACTACTAGCATAAAGCCCAGGACGAACTTAATTGAATTATTCTTCCTCATTTCTGTGTCAAGATGCTTTTATTTATTTATTTTTAATTTTTTAAAATTTTTATTTATTTTTGAGACAGAGAGAGCGAGAGCGAGAGTGAGCGCACAAGTGGGGGAGGGGCAGAGAGAGAGGGAGACACAGAATCCAAAGCAAGCTCCAGGCTCCAAGCTGTCAGCACAGAGCTTGATGTGGGGCTCAAACCCACCAACTGTGAGATCATGACCTGAGATGAAGTTGGATGCTTGACTGACTGAGCCACCCAGGCACCCCTGTCAAGATGCTTTTAAAGGAGGGGAGAAGGTTCAAGTTAGTAAGGTGACCCTTATTACCATTAGGTATGCCTTGGACTTCACCAAAGGAATGTCCCTACAGCGACTATACAGAGGGAACTTGCCACCACACACTTTGGCCTAAATACTGGAGTGGGAGCAGCTGTTTGGATTTCACCACAGGCCACATTAAGATCTGAGATGAATGTGGCAGGGTGAATGGCAAGGAGACATAAGGTAGTGATGGAAGAGGATGAGATGTCTGTGGGAGAATTATCTTCCCTAGCAGTGCCTTAGAAAGGGAAGGAGGCAGGAGATATTAAAACTATGAATAAATGAAAACAGGACTCTTTCCTGGCCACTGAACATTTGGACCATTGCTGCTTCTGGAAGTCCCTTTCTGATCCATACCATTAATATGATGCATGGTGTTTCCGTCAACCAATGTGTGCCACTCTTTAAAGTCTGTTGAATTACGCTAACAAACTGAGTGTTTTTATTTACTGTGTTCTTTCCCAGCTCTTTTCCTTATACACGTGTCCAGAGACAGCTCCCGATTGGTCCAAATGGTCATTTGGGTCATATGTGGCCCAGCTGGCACTGCAACTGTCACCGCATGCCTTCCTTCACTGTTTATTAGAATGCCTTTCATTCCCAGTGTTCTTCCCAGAGGCCAGAATGTTTGTGGCTGCCATATGGTACCCACTTCCCTTATTTTATGGGATCCTGGCAGCCTCCCATCTCCACTCGTTTCTGGGTCCTGCTTTTATCTGACAAAGCAGTTCATTCACATACAAAAGTTAGTGAGTTGTCTGGCTAACTGTGGGGTACAGTGTAGTAGCTCCTTCTCCACAGCATGGGCATAGGAAAGTCTATCAGTTCTTCCTAGACTTTGATTTATTTCATGCAATATCTATTATATTTGATCTGTATGGTTCCAGAAGTCAGTCTATAACATCCTAAAGTGCAAATACCTTGCTTTTGTCATTTTCCTATTTTTTGATAATTGTATCACCATGCCAAATAATGCTGAGATAAACATTTGTGATCTAGCTCCTTTCTTTAAAAAAACAAAAAAGTTTATTTGTTTTGAGAGAGAGAGAGAAAGAGAGAGTGTGCAGAGAGAGAGAGAGGGAGCTGGAGAGAGAGAATCTCAAGCAGGCTCTGCACTGTCGGCACAGAGCCCATCGTGGGTCTTGGCCTTATGAACCATGACATCATGACCTGAGCCAAAATCAAGAGTCAGACACTTAACCAACTGAGCCTACCATCCTTTCTTTGGGATGATTTTTCTTAGTGAATCAACCTTAATTTTTAAGGTTAACTCCCATGAAGGGATCATGAATCAAGAATTTAAGTTATATTGGCTTTTACAAAGATATTATGGTTACTTGGACATGTCCATAGCTTACTGGACTGGGACAAACCATCAAGGTAGATCTCTTGAAATATTTCTATTTTGTCAGGTAGGTAATGCTATTTCCCATGTTCATGGGTATGTAGTAGGGCAAAGAGGTGATGACCCTTGACGTGGGCCTGCTTTGTGGGCCTTTTCAATGAAGTTCTGTGAAAACAGAGCTGAGCATGGAGAAAACTGTATGACTTAAAAAATGCTAAACCCTGTGATTTATTTTAGCACATTTGAGTCTTTATTTGTAATATTTATTATAGTCTCAATGGATTGCCTGATCTAATTTCCTGCTATTTTTTTAAAGAAATTTCTCTCCAGATATACTACTGAGTGAAATAATTTGCTTGAATGTAATGTCAAATTAACTGCACATAGCCTAGGTAGAGAAATCTTCTTGTTGATTTCCTGAGGGTCAGTGTGAGCTCTCCTCAAGTGGTGCCAAGTGGGTCCTGTGGGGCTGCGGAAGGTCACAGCACCAGCAGGAGGGGCTCCTTTGTCGACAACAGCGGTGTAGAGTCTAGGCCTCCAGGAAAACCCAAGAGAAGGAGAAGTGTTGGCAAAGCTGCGAAGTCATTGCCCAGGAAACTAGACACCTATGGAATAGAGTCACATCTGCAGTGACAAAATTGCCACAAAGTTGAATAGACTTGTGTTTTACTTGGAGAGAAGCTGGTCAGCAGGAAGCCCTGAGCAAAAGGCAGCGTCATTCTGGAGGCACTCTACTGGCTAAGGATTTACCTTCTGCCTCTTTCCCTCCACTTCCTTAATCCCCTGACTTTTAGAAATAAGAATGAAAGCTATGGGGCGCTTGGATGGCTCATTCGGTTGAACATCCAACTTCGGCTGAGGTCATGATCTCACAGTTTGTGAGTTCGAGCCCCACATGGGGCTTGTTGCTTTCAGAGTGGAGCCTGCTTTGGATCTTCTGCCCCCACCCTCCTTGGCCCCTCCCCACTCATGCTCTCAAAATAACTCAAAAATAACTAAACATTAAAACAAATAAAAACCCAAAAACTAAAACCATGGTAGATCTAGTTAAAATATTGTATTTTTATATTCAAATAAACATTATAGGCAAATGTGCAAGGTTCAGGGGTAAAGAATTTTCTTTACACAGTGGAAAAAAAAGTAAACAAATGAGACTTCCTACTTTGTTAGTTTATCTTGTTAATCACAAATTGCAACATCTCTCACTATTTTTCTATCAAATTAATGAGAGAGAAACCCTCCTGTATTAGTTTGTGATGGCTGCCAAAACCAAGTCCCAGACACTGGGCAGCTTACATAACAGAAATGTATTTTCTTGCAGTTCTGGAGACCAGAAATTAAAGATCAAGCTGTCATTGGGGTTAGTTTCTTTTGAGGCCTCTCTCCTTGGCTTGTAGATGGCTGTTTTCTCCCTGTGTCTTCACATGGTGTTTCCTCTGTGTGTGTGTGTGTGTGTGTGTGTGTGTGTGTGTGTGTCTGTGTGTGTGTGTGTCTGTGTGTCTGTGTGTCTCTGTCTGTCTGTCTGGGTCCTAATCTCTTCTTATAAGGACCCCAGTTGAGTTGGATTAGAGCTTGCCTTAATGACCTTATTTAACCTTAATTGCCTCTTTAAAGACCCTATCCCCAGATATAGTTACATTCTGAGGTGCTGGGATTAGCATGGATTTTGTGGGGACACTTTAGCACACTTTCTTCATGAGAGTTTTGGAGTACATTCTAAAACTGTGCAGATTTTCTGTGATTAAAATTTATATTTAAAACATTTTAAGTTCCTACCAAATATGTGCCCAAAACTCCACGAGGTCCAATGTGAGCCTCGAGGGAAGGAATTGGGAGTCCTTTTCAAAGTAAGATTGAAATGAGTGTGAAGACAGAAATAACTTTAAAAATGGGAAAGTTAAAAGGATAGTTTATAACAGTCTGCTAAAATGAATATTAACTGTAAAAGAAGAGAGTCATGGGAGCTGGAATTTTCAAGGTGGGATTTTTGGAAGAGGTAGATTTTTAGCAAGAACACAGTGGGGGGCGGGGGGAGGCGATGGTGCCTGGGTAGCTCCGCCCATTAAGTGTCCTACTCTTGATTTTGGCTCAGGTCATGATCTCACACGCTTTGGGATATCGAGCCCCGCGCGTTGGGCTCTGCGCTGACAGGGTGGAGACTGCTTGGAATTCAATCTCTCTCTGTCTCTCTCTCTCTCTGCCCCTCCCATGCATGCATTCTCTCTCAAAATAAATAAACTTAAAAAAAAAAAAGAACACAGATAATATGCTGTCTATCCCTCATCGCCTTTTTTCTCAAGCGCTACCAATTCCACACATGTGTACTTCATCTTTTGATGGCTTAATTCGCACAAAAAGTCTAGGATCTGGTGGTTCCTGTTCCTCTACTAGAGTAGGAGGAAAGTTTGGGTGTCCTTTCCTTTCCTCCCCGTCCTCTTGTTAGTTATATTGTCCTTATTTCTTTTTCTTTCTATAAAAAATAGCACAGTACTCACTAGCAAAAGCTCTTATACCTAGGATTATATACATTAATCTCAGGGTGCCTGGCTGGCTCAGTCAGTGGGGTGTGTGACTCTTGATCTCAAAGTTGTAGGTTTGGGCCCTACATTGGGTGTAGAAATTATTTAGTAAAATCTTAATATATATATATATATATATATATATATATATATATATATATATATATATATATATATCTTGGTGGAAGTGAAAATTATCTGCATACCTAATCCTTTTGGAGAGAAGTAGTGTGTCTGCCTTAAGTAAAAGTAGTTATTTTTCCTTGTGTGAGAACACTCAGACTGAATGCCTAACGAGTAAATTTAGGAATCAGTTAGAACATTCAAGTTTAAGTCAGAAATAATTATTTTCTGAATGTTGGCTACTAATATTGGCTATAAAATTGCACTAGGCTTTGGATGACAGAGTGCAAAATATGAACAGGAACATAATCCAGAGCTTTCAGTGAGCAAGAGGGCAGCAGATAATGGGGGTTAAGGTATAAGCAGACTCTTCTTGGACTGATATTAAAATGCTGTTTCTGTGTTTCTAGTAGCTTCTAAGATCTAAGAAAAGTTTTGCAGATCTTCAAGTTTTGCTGACCAAACCTGATTTGCCTCTACCCAAGAAGCAGTTATCAGTATTAATTTTAGTCACTTGTTTGGTACTTTTGTCACAAAGTAGATTACATTCCCTGAAATACAATAATTTTCCTCTCCAATATCTATCACAGTATTCGTACCAAGCAGGCCTCTAGCACAGGTAGGAGAAAAGATGAAAGGACAAAATTTCTGAATGCTACAGTTGAAGAATTCTGGAAAAAAACACTGCTGGGCAAATGTCTGTTGAGCACCTGCTATGTGCTAGGCATTGTCCTTGGTGATACAGTTAGAAAGATGAAAAATGCATGATTCTACACTCAGGAAGCTCACATTTTGGTGGAAGAGATGCTCAAACCTCTTAATATCATACAATGTTAACCAACAGCACTGTACTAGAAATACAAAGTGATGTAGAAACTCTGACTAGAAAGTAACTGACTGTGAGGAGTTGGTTACAGAATAGGTTACTCTGCAGAACAGGTGAAGCTTGAGGCTAGGGACTTGAAGTGTAAGTGAGAGTTTACCAGGTAGAGAACAGATGGAAAGATGCGACAGGCTGGTGACAACATAATGACAGCAGAGAGGATAAAGTGCATGTGATCGGTACACGTTGTCATAGTGCAAAATGGAAGCAATTTAAATGCTCGACACCACAGGGGAATGCATAAGTACATTGCTAAATATTCATACAGTGGACTATTATGTAACCTTTTTAAATGATGTTTACAAAGACGTTTTAATGTGGGGAAGTGCTTATGCTGTAATATTAAGAAAAAGAATAAGCGAATATAATGGTCTATATGGAATAAGCTCATCTTTTATGGACATAAAAGTCTGGAAGAAAAATGTACATATCATTGCTTTTTGCTAGTTTGCAGTATTTGAATTCAGCTTTCATGAGTTTATATTGTTTTAATAGAAAAACAAGAGTCAGAAAATTAAAAAGAGTGTATGTCAGGTTGCAGAGTAAAGACTAGAGTAGCTGGAGCTGAGGCCTGGGGGAGGGAGATGAGGCAGGCAGGCCACCCTGCTGCGGTCACTTACTTATCCTGGAGCTGATAGGGAATTATGGAACTCCAGTTTGTACTGAACACTGAAGCCCTGTTAAAACAGAAAAATGAGTCATGAGGGGCAGAACACTGAGCTTCCATCACTTGTAAATTTTTGCCTTGAGTTACCGTGGTGGTCATGCTGCTGGGTCCACAAATACCGTGGACCCAATTTTCTATGCATTCTGTTGCCTCTTGATAAGCCCTATACAGCAGTTTTTCCCTCTACAGCTGGAATAGATTACTGCTACTACTATTGAACACTTGGAGAGCTACTTGGCTTGCATTTACATAAACATATTTTTCCATTGTGGTTTTCTACCTGTGTATAATTAAATTTGCACAAGTTAAATACGCATACACCCATGCTGTACTGGCTTTTCTGGCAGAGCTGTGTCCTCAGGAAAAGGGACATAGGACTTCCAGGTTTGGAAGGGGACAGAAGGGCAAAGGCTTAAGATGTTTTTTGCCATCATGGAGTGTTTTCGTGGAACACCCTGGGAATCTGGGGGTCGGTGGGGAAACCTTCAGTGTTAGGGTTGGAAGTCCAAGGAGTAAAGGTAGGGGAACCTTAAGCTCATATTTACTTACTTCTCAGGTTTTTCTAGGGTTGGAATGAAAATTGCAGGAAGGCCATATTGTTATTTGACATCAATATGTCTAACTTGTGAGATTTTATTCAAGCCAGTGCAAAAAAAAAAAAAAAAAAAAAATCTATCTAGCCAGCCAGCCATCTAGAATGACAAATTCTGACATAGATAAATAAGAGTGCGCCTTCTTTGTTTACACAAGGCCTTTGTTACCTGAGGCCAGGCTTGACACAGTCAGTCTCAAAGGATGGAGACTGCTACCGCACCTTGGAAAGAAGCAGCTGTAGAGACACCGACCACATCTCCTCACTCCTGCCTTCTGTCCTCAGCGTGTGGGTGCAAGCTTCCCTGAGAGAACAGTCTCATGGTAGAACAGAGAGAGAGGTCTGAATTTGTGCCGATGGTTGATGGAGCATGTCAGGGGCTCAAGAAATGAATTTCTCTAGAACTAGTATGTAGCTACCCAGAGCATACAACGGCCGGGAGCTGGTTAAGGCCAGGCTCTTGCAAAGACAAATTACCCACATCACTATGACCCAACTAAATTTGTGAAAGTTGAATCTGAAAAGAAGTATTATCAGTGAATGAAAAAAAACCTGGCTCAAAAAGTTCCCGGGACTTAACAAAAGAGTCTTAGCTAGTCAGTGAGCAAGCTGGGGCTAAGAGCTCAGCTCCCCAAGCCCCCAGACTGTACTCGAGAAGTCAGCACATCTCATTTCACTGTTGTTCCATGATTTCCATTGGCAACATGAGATTATCCTCACCTTTTCCTCTTTTAACACAATGGTACACACATAGGCTTGAAATTTTTTCTCAGTTTTGATTCGAGGAAAGCTGGTGGTGCCCTTTGTTTTACAGTCGAGCTGTTGCAACCTGACTGAGCAGGCCAAAGTGGAAATGTGAGAAGAGCCTTTCCTCAGACAGTTAGAATACATAATGCAGATGGAAATTTCCAAGATCTGGATCCCTAAACCTGGACAGATCTCCCCTCTGTCCTTGAAATATATAAGTAAACTAGCAAGATGTAAAAAATTGAACCCAAATAAATATTCATCATTTTCCTTCTTCCATTCTGGATCCTACAGAATATAACAGGTGGTGCTCTTTGCACTGGCTCTTGGATTTTAAAGTGTACGTGTGCGGGGGGCCTGGGTGGCTCAGTTAGTTGAGCATCCGACTTCGGCTCAGGTCATGATCTCACGGTTTGTGGGTTTGAGCCCCGCATTGGGCTCTGTATTGACAGCTCAGAGCCTGGAGCCTGCTTCAGATTCTGTGCCTCCCCCCTCTCTGCCCCTCCCCCACCCCTGACTCACACTCTTTTTCCCTCTCTCTCTCACAAATAAACATGAAACAAATTTAAAACATTAAAGTGTATGTGTGTATAGGAGCGAGTGTGTGTGAGCATCTGTGTGCAAGTGTGTGAGTATGTGTGCATGAAAGTGTGCCTGTGTGGGTGTGCATGTGATTATGAGTGTGTGAGGACATGTAAGCACATGTAAGCACAAGAATGTGGGTGTGCCTGTGTCAGAGTGTTGTGCATGTGTGTGCACTTTGGTAAAAATAGGAGTTGAGACACTAATTTCTTTTGATAACCAGTCCAACTTCTGCAGCTCCAGTTATGACACACACCTGTTCGCAGCACTCTTAAGATGGGAAATTGTATTCATGTTGACAGCACAGTTTTCAGAGTAGTAGTTTTAATAGGTTGAAGGCACATCAGCGGTATTTAGAGATGTTTGACAATGTCAGGAAAATATTTGCCTTCATTTCTTAACTGCTCCAAGTTTTGACGTAAGTACCAAGGCACGTATTAAAGGCCAAGATTTTACTTTCAGATATAGCAAAGGCTTTATTTATAGGAAAGATATGTGTTCTAGTCTTGCCTTCCTCCATTTCAAATTTCATACTGCAGCCAAAATGATTTCAAATTCATGATTAAATTTGTTACTCTCTACCTGAATTCCTTTAATTATTTCTGTAGAAAACAACAAATATTGGTTGCCTACCCAATTCACTCCCTGCTTCCAATGGATGTCATTTAGTTGGACATCCCTGACCTCAGAGCTCCAACGCCATAGCACTAGAGATGGATGCTGGCTGGCTGAAGCCTCAACGACTTCACCTTCTCAGCAGCTTTCCTGCCCACAGTCACCTGCTCAAGGCTGGAGTGTGCGCTCAGCTGGGAGGCCAGGGTGCATCTCAGGATCTTTTCTTGAAATGCTGGGACGGAGACACAGCCTCTTTCAGGATAAGCTGAGGCAGACCCAACCCTAGGAAATGTTGGCATCTTGAAATCGGGATGGGAGCCAGCCTGGGGAAGCTGTGATCCTTTAGAAAGTGAAGTAAAGAGAAAGAATGTGAGCCCGTAGTGACTCTATTACAATAGTCCTGAAGCTCACCTGCTTGAGGGCTCACCGTGAGACCTGAGCATTCTTGGGGAGAGTGCCGGTGACCCCACCACTGCACTCTACACCAGCCTCCATTGCCTCCTGCCCGAAGGTGTCTCCAGGTGTGAAGTGGGCCCCAGTCTCTGTTCATGCATGCCCCCACTCAAGGAAATGTACAGCAGTTTCTCCTACGTGCTCCCTCCCTCTGCTCCTCCTTAGAGGGGGTGAGCCTGTGAGATTCTGCCACTCCCGGAAAAGGAGACTGATGCCTAGAGTCAGTCCCCCCCTAGAGGGGGATCCCCCTCCCTCTAGGCACTTCTAGGTGCTCCAAGAGATGTTTTTGACCTCCTCCTTTTGTTCCAGAGTATTCAAAACAGGGGGACGAAAGTGCCCTCTCCAGACCTCTTTGCCTTGAGGACTTCCTTCTGGATTTCTACTATTTTCCTTACATAGGACACAGAGATAAGTGAAGTCCTGGGGGATTATCTTTCAGTAATTCTCACAGAACATGTCCAGAAGCTCTTCTTTAAGATTTGAGGACATTATTACTAATTGCCCTCAGCATTGGGACTTAAATAAACAGTTTTGTGATAAGAACAAAAATGCCATCCAATGTCCTATTATAGGTCTCAAGACTAAAGGTCCACATTAAAGACACTAATTGTGAAAATACTTTTAACTGACAAATTATAGGTGCACAGTGTTTCATAAAAGAATGGCAAGTACACATGTATTTCTAATTAGCAATAAAAAGAACACTTTCAGAAGTACTTTTGTTGAGAGAAAAACAGAATGGTTCTGGCAGATAATATGGAATGAGGTGTAATGGGTTGTGCATAAGACAATAGAGAGTAGTGGGGATTGTGGTAAACTACACCACAGAGCTGTTTAAAAAGGTCAGCTGAAACTCAGTTCCAGAGATTTTGTTTCATGAAGAAACATGGCCTTAAAACTAGGTCCTATTGTGTCTTTTTTAAAACGGTTTATTTTTTTTGAGAGAGAGAGAGAGAGAAAGAGAGAGAGAGAGAGAGAGAGAGAAGCAGAGAGAGAGGGAGAGAGAGAATCCCAAAGAGACTCTGCGCTGTTAATGCAGAGCCTAATGTGAGGCTCGGTCCCACAACTAGGAGCTCCTCATCTGAGGCAAAATCAAGAGTTGGATGCTTACCTGAATGAGCCACCCAGGTGACCTTAGATCCTATTATTTCTTAAGAGGAGTTGGAAATACTTTTTTTTTTTAAATGTAAAGTCCCCCAAATTTTAAATAATGGCAACTAAATCAAAAAACATACTGGGCTCAACAAAAGCCTAACTAACACCTGGCCAAATGTGGTATTTAGAACAACAGTTTACCACCTCTGAGAAAGTGCTATATAAATATTAAACGTTATGATGATGGGAATGATGAATGCTGTTCAACATTTTCTAAACAATGCTCTAAAGTGATAACTGTGTATTTCAGTAATCTAAAATATGTCTGGGGCGACTGGGTGGCTCAGTCGGCTAAGCATCCACCTTCGGCTCAGGTCATGATCTCATGGTTCCTGAGTTCAAGCCCCATACTGGGCTCTCAGCTGTCAGCACAAAGCCTGCTTCAGATCCTCCTTCCCCTTCTCTCTCTGCACCTCCCTTGCTCATGCTCTCTTTCTCTCAAAAATAAATGAAACATTTAAAAAATATGTCAATCTGGGGCACCTGGGTGGCTCAGTCAGTTAAGCATCTGACTCTTGATTTTAACTCAGATCATGATGTCACGGTCATGAGATCAAGCCCCATGTTGGACTCCACGCTTGGCATGGAGCCTGCTGAAGGTTCTCTCTCTCCCTCTCCCTCTTCTCTCTCTCTGCCCCTCCCCTGAGCTCTCTCTCAAAAAATAAATAAATGAATAAAATGAAATATGGCGATCTGATCCTATTGTCCTGAAGCTCAGCATTTCTACCAGGTGGACTTTGCTGGAAGACAGACTCTATAGGTATTAGGTGGTGACATTTAATTCCTAGAGCAGTTGTCCACTGTGCTCCAAGTGACAGGACCAGCATACCCTTCATCATTGGGTGGCAGGAATTAAAAATATACTGAATCAAAATCTATTCTATTCACTTGCATATCACTATCCTTTGACTCAAAAGGTAGGATGGGTCAGGGAGAAGGATGGGAAGTCAATGACCAGTACCAAACAGACTCTTACTGAAGAAATGAATGAAATGGGTGTAACACCATGGTTGTGTTCACATCCATGTATTTTTATCAAATGATTTTAAAATTCAGTCTGATTCATTCATTTTCAGTTCAGTGAACGCCATACTATGGAAATGATTTTTGTAAACATCTCTTAGGCCAAGAGGCTTTTGTTTAGGCTTCACGAAGAATTAGCAGTGCAAAGCTCTGAGAAGTTTTGCCCTCCAAATCAATTTATGTGACAATGTTAGAATAATTGCTTGTGTGATATGCAGAGAAAGACACTTGAGGCGGTGGTTCCAGATGAGGGCTCTTTGTAAAATGCAAGAATCCAGCCGGCTGACCAATGGCTGCTAGTGCTACCTTCACAGGCTCTTCCTTGTCATCTTGGAATTTGTCCTGCTGCTGGTGGGGGCGGAGTTCTCCCACATGCATTTGCTTTAATGTCAACTTCTTTAAGTGGCATAGAGGTGGGAGGCTGGTTCCTAGGGTTTTCCCTCCCCATTCTTTCTCCTCACCTACTCTTCTGCCTCCCCTTTATAACTTGTGCTCACACACACTCAAGCATTCACAAATTCCTACACTCTCATTTTACCTCCAAATGAGTACTGGGAGAGCATCCTTTTGTGTAATGAGGCCAATGGCTTGGGGAAGGAAGGAAAAGGAAAAAAGAACGCCCTCCTAAGAAAGATGACAATTCTCATCAGGTTTATAGTCACTCTTTTAGAATTATTCTATTTTAGTTAAAAAATAACTTTTCACAAGGAGGAGTGCCTTTGGCTATGTTTCTAACTCTAAAAGAGTCTAGACTGGCTTTTTATACTGGTTGGCTTATTCACTCATTCAATTAATTTCTTGACCCTCTTCTAAGCATTAGGCACTGTTCGAGTCAGTGGAAAGAGAACAACAACAACAAAAAAGACAAAAACACCTACTTTTCCAGTGGATGTAAATGAATTAGATTAGAGCAGCGAGGTTGTATTCAGAGGGCAAATTATCAGCAGGTGGACAGTAAGATCAAACACCTGTTGAAGATGATTTGCATTTTAAGTGCACAAACACTGTTTTCTCAAAGCATAGTTTCTTATTTAGAAAAAAAACCACAGTTGATTCTTAAATACAGAGAGCAAACTGAGGGTTGCTGGAGGGGTCGTGGATGAGAGGGTGGGTTAAATGTGTGAGGGGCATTAAGGAGGCACTTATTGGGATGAGCACCGGGTATTATATGTAAGTGATGAATCACTGGGTTCTACTCCTGAAGCCAAGACTACACTGTATGTTAACTAACTTGAATGTAAATTTAAAAAGAAAAAAGAAAAAAAGAAAAAAAAATCACAATCTTCAAGAAATGAGGCATTCATTGGGTTTCAATAGAAAATACACTTGGTTTTATTATGGTTAAAAAGTGAAGCACTATCCCTACTCATAGACGCAGAGGCTGAGACTACATCCTCACAACTACCATTTACTAGTGTTAAAAGAAATCTAGGCATATTTAAATTTTTTTAAGTTTATTTATTTATTTTGAGAATGTGTGTGTGTGAGTGCAGGAGGGGCAGAGAGAGAGGAGAGAGAGAATCCCAAGCAGTCTCCATGCTGTCAGTGCAGAGCCCAAAGAGGGGGTTGGTCTCACAAATCGTGAGAGCATGACCTGAGCCAGGATCAGGAGTTGGTTGTTTAACTGACTGAGCCACCCAGCCACCCCACATATTAAAAATTTTGAGTTTATGTGAGCAAAATCAGTTTAAGTGAGGCAGTATCCAATCTAACAGAAAAGAGCTCTGAGGAGCTGTACAAAATAAAAGACTTTTATAGGCAGAAGGGAGCAGGGACAGGAATGTGATAGTAGGCAAGAGGGAATTGATCATTGCAAGGTTATGTTCCTTTGGGGGATGGCAGGGGTCTATCAGGCATATCACCTAACTAGTACTGATCAGGAGATTTCTGAGAGACTGGTCGAAGCTTTCATTTCTAGGAAAGCCAAAATTGTAACTAAGCCTTGGTTTGGTGATGTGGGGCTTAGCATAAGTGGCTCAATTTTGGGCCTGTTTTCTTATTTTTAACCAGCATTGCCACCTTGGGAGTGTCTCCTTTTTTCCCTCTAAGTACCCTTGTTTGTAAAATGGGGTTAGTCCCTAATACAAGATAGACCTATGATGGCATTTAGATAGTGTGCTCTCAGGAAAAAGCATTTGTCCACTGTGAAGTGCCACAGAGGATATTATGGTTAAGTTTGGGAGTAGGTGAGGTGAGTTGGAAGGGAGAGGAGGCAGAGGGAGACCAGGACCCAAGTGGAGACAAACGTATCTAAAGAGATGGTCCAGGCGGGGGTGGTTGTTGTGGAAATGGCCTGATCTCCTAGTGCCCTGGATGAGATTATGGCAAAGAGACCTTTTCTGGAAGCAATGTCCTCACTACTCTGTTATTATGCAAGTGAATATGACTAGTTTCGGGTCTGGGAAGGTACTTAGGAGAACTGGTCTGTTGTCCAAGTTCATTAACTACCCATGTGATGCTGGGAAGTTACTGCACTATTCTGGGCTCCATGTTCCATGCAGCTCACTGGCAAACAGCCTCAGGAGATTGGGCTTTTGGTAGGCTGGAGGTGGAGGCAGGGGGCACCCACCTACCTAGAGCAGGAGGACACTGGCAGTTTCCCCATATAGGAGTCTGCTTTGCCTTTCTTCGGGAGCTGAAAATTTCAGTGTAGTGCAGTTTAAATGGTTTAAAAAGGACATAAGGAATAGAGGACGTGCTTTGCTGAAGCTATAGATGTCAGATTATAAATCAGAGAGTGGTAAGGGACCTTGGACCACCTAAATCCAAATTCCACATTTTGTAGGTTAGGAAGAGGGCTGGTAATGATACATCCCATGTGACCTACCCCCATGAGAATCAGCACCCTCTTTACCTTTCTCCACATGCCTTTGACTGTCTATAAGGCTTATATTAGGGTGGATCTTTTACATATAAAGTTGACTTTATATCGAAATCTTGTAAAAAAAAAAAAAAAGAAATCTTGTTATCATAAAGGATTATGAGTTTTCTTATAATACTGAAGGTTTGTTGTACTAGTTCCATGAACTATTGATCTCTCTGTGCATATGCTTATGCGTGTGTGTGTGTGTGTGTGCTTGTGTGTGGGTCCATGCACGTGTTTGTACGTGTGCATGAATGCCTATGTTCTGTTGATCCAACTGTGCTGGTTGATCTGGTTCACTGTAATCCCAGGTCAGGGGAAAGGGAGCAGACACTCTTCTAAAATACTAGAAGTGTATTCAAACACTATGGTAACCAGTAAATTTATATTTACATTAGCTTATCACAATCTTATTTTAGTATTTGACTTAGTTTCATTCATTTTTAAATTTCAATTTCAAACTTTTAAAGCTCTTTTCCTCCCCCTGGAGGCCACACCTGTCTATGTTTTCCCAGCGTGTGTGTGTGTATGTGTGTGTGTGTGTATGTGTGTGTGTGTGTGTGTGTGTGTGTGTGTGTGTGTTGAGGGGCAGGGGTGTGATCTGTTATTAATTAATTAATTTCTTTATTGGCCTATTTAGGTCTGTCCCTATTTCTAAGCCAAGCCCTTCTGGTGCTTTGGGATACAGAGGAGAGGCGCAGGGCAAAGATGTCACTTTCCCACTGAGCAGGCTATAGTTCCTTCATTGTTGTTTCTCTGGCTCATACAGGCTGCCTGGCATCATGCTCCCCCTGCAGTGGCCCAGGTCCAGTGTGCCTCTCCAGGAGGCACCGCTGTGGCAGGTTTCCTCCTGCTGGAGCTCCCTGCCCTGGCCTGGGAGAGCCAGCTCTGCTGGACCTCCTCCACCACACCTGTTAAGCCCTCCAAAGACTGTCTGTCCCACAGTCCCATTTGCTGGGTTCCCAACCCCAGCTGGAGGACACTAGGGTGAGGAATTGGCAAGTATGAGTTCAGCTCTGTCTGAGATGGCCACCCCACCTGTGGGGACACCTGACATCCTTGCCATGGCCATTCCAGGAGTGTGGGCTACTGCTCTGCTGTCCGCTCCCCATCCTTGATCTCACTCCTCTTGTCCTCTGCTGGGAGCAGATGGGCAAGTCAGAGACTAAGCAGACATGGGTCAGGGAAAGAACTGCCCTCCTCTCTTTCTTCCCGACACCCCAACTTAATGAGAGGTTCTCTTGGGGTGCTCCACTCTTGACTTTGGAGAGAGTAAGCACTCCCTGTCTCTCCACAAGGAAGGCCTAGCTTCTCTCCATCACTGCACTCCCCTAGATGACAGACTCCTCCTTCTTTGGGTTTAATCTGAGTTGGGCGTGGGATGTTCTTGGAGGGCTGGTTGGTCCCAAAGATTCTCAGTGAGCCTGCAGGCCCCTACTACCCACTCTAGCTGCAGGCAGATGTCAGCTCTCTGAACTAGGAAAGGGCTTTTAGTGCCTTTGTTCTTGGCCTTGGACCTTTGCCACAATTCCGAGACACCAGGAAAAATCCCTCTTGACATTCTGTATCACAGCCAACATACTCTGTTCTCTGTCAAAGAGCTCAAATCAAACCCCTGGTGTTTCAAGGCAAGATGTGCAATCCGGAATCCCACTGATTGCTAGCACATAGTTCAGAGGTATACATTTCAGTTTTAATGGGCAAATATGTCCAATTTTCTCTAAACTCTTGACTAATACATAAAGAGCTAAATTTTTCTTTAATACGTTGCTTTTGTATTTTTAATCCTGAAGAGAAATTTCCAGAAAATGAGATTTTCACATAAGTTTAACTAGTTTGTAAATAGTTGTACATAGTAAACTGATAACTCAACATTTGTTTTGTTATTTTAATTAATTATTAAAAAACTCTGTAGCAGAGAAACAGACCTGCCCAATGTCATCCAGTGGGATTAGTCAGTGGCCAGGGAGGGCCAGATACTAAGGCTCCTGACACTTTCCACCATAATGGGGCTCACAGGTTCTCTATTATATACCCTAAATCTTCCAGAAATCATCTTGACCCCCAACACCTAATTTGATGGTTTAACTTCATGATAACTGTACCTCACACTGTGTTTGAGAGTAACAGACCTCCATGTAAGTGTAAGTCATGAGGTGGAATTTTTTAAAGTTTATGTAATAGTAGTTTAATTATTTCAGTGCAGCGACTATCTGGGCCACCTAAACCAGGTGTCAAAATATTCCTTCTGCAATGATGCAAAATATTTCTTTTGCAGTGAATACAGAAATGAAGTATCCAATGGGTTTCAATAGAAAATATACTTACTTTTAGTATGGTTAAAAAGTGAAGCACTATCCCTACTCATAGATGCCGAGGAGAGCATTTCCAGTCTCCTACACACAGGGGGTTTAACTGTAGCATCAATTTATACGTGTCTATTTTTGGGGAACTTATTGGTGCAAACACCAGCATGCATATTTGATGGCCAGTTTTTAAAAATGTTTTAATAACTGGCTTTATTGTCTTTTAGCAGACATATAAATAAATTCTTTTTGGGTTACAGGGGGAAAATAGTCAAAAAGATTGATTGGAGAAACAATTTTCCTAACTGCATCATAATGGAGTAGAAGCAATAATTTTATTAAAGAACTTTTTTTCCACAAAAAGAAAAAGCTGGAAGGAGTTTATGCATTTATCAGACCTGCCAGAGATCCAGAGATGTCTCTTTCACAGTGGCTAGAATTTCCCAAATATGCCAAGTGAAACATACATGGAACCAGGGAGCCTCTCGGTCCTGGGGGTAAGACAGTTGACTTTGAAATAGGAGCAGACCAGCCAGGTCAGCCAGCAAATGGGTGAAGAACAAGAAAGAAGCCAGACAGACACTTTGAAGCCGATCATTTAGGGACAGCATGACTGACCATCTTGGTATTTCTGAGTTGCAAAACTGCTTGAATCCCTGCTTTAATGCCCTGCTTTGTGAGGTCCCTAAATAGTTCTTCCTCAGAGAGAGATCTGGCCTTATGGGTGAACTGTGTAGGCTTGCTTTCAGGATATCTTCTTTTGCTTTGCTTGGTTGATAAAAGCATAGTCACAGATTCATTCTTTTACCTAGTATGTGTGTGTTTGTCGGGGGCTGTCTTCTGCAGCCACCACATTGGGTGTCTTCTATGGGAAGTGGCACAGTGTTACTTACACAGGGCAGGACCTGGTCCTTCAGGGGACCTGTATTAGTCTTCTCAGCTGCCATAACAAAATACCACGGGCTGGGTGGCTTAAACAACAGACATTTATTTTCTCACAGTTCTGGAGGTTAGAAGTCTGCCCCAGACTGAATGTTTGTGCCTCCCCCCCCCCCCATTCATATGTTGAAAGCCTAATCTCAGTGTAATGGTATTTGATGTGAGGCCTTTGGAGGTAATTAGGTCATTAGGGTGGAGCCCTCAGGTATAGGATTTGTGCCCATATAAGAAGACACCAGAGAGCTAGCTAGCTCTCTCTCCACCAGATGAGGATATAATGAGAAATCAGCAGTCTGCAACCAACCCAGAGGAGGGCCCTCACCTGACCTTGTTGGCACCCTCATCTCAGACTTGCAGCTTCCAGAGATACATTTCTGTTGTTTAAAAGCCACCCAGCCCATGGTAGTTTGTTGTAATATACCAAACTGACTAAGGTTCAAGATCAAGGTGCCAGCAAATTTGGTTCCAGGTGAGAGCTCTCTCTCCGGTTTGCAGATAGATGCCTTCTTGCTCTGTGCTACTCACATGGCCCATCTTCCGTGCATACAATCAGTGACAGAGAGAGAGGACAGAGAGCACAAAATTAGCTCTGGTGTCTCCTCTTTCTATAAGGACATTAGTTTTATTGGATCAGGGCTCCAACCTGATGGCCCCATTTAACCTTAATTACCTCCCTAAAAGTCCTATCTCCACATATGCTCACACCGGGGGTTAGGACTTCACTATACGGATTTTAGGGATACACACTTCAGTCCATAAGAAGACCCATGTGGCACACCCGTATGAACTGATGTCTGGCCCTTGTGGGCTCCAGCACTGATGTCTTCACATGTCACCTGACTTAATCCATTCTGGGATTCACCTCCTGGACTTTTCCAATAGTCTCTATCCACAAATGAACTTTTGCCCCTTACCTGTCTCCATCCTACACACATTGCTTCAGCTCCCCCTTCCTTCTTCCTGCCCCTGTGTCAGAGTCACCTGCCATGGGCATCTTGCTGCAGAAGAGGGTGCATTAATCCATGTCATTTTTGCTTCTACCATGTACAAGACAGATTATCAGGATCTATGTCAAAGATTCATGTTGGGAGAAAACTCCATATTGAAGTCCCCAGGGCCTGGAAATTAGCTCTTGCCATTCAGTAGATATTACTGTGTGAGGTGCTCTGCTAGGACTGAGGAAGATGTAGTCTCTATTCTCACAGTGGATGGGATCCCTTTCAATCCATGATGAACTGTCAATTTAACAAGAAAACCTTTGAGTGATTTATTAAAAGATAGACTTTGACAGCAAGGTATTTGCAAACATATATCACCCCTCTGGAAACCATAAACCTGCTCCTGTTTGTGGTGATGCATTTATTCATCCAGCAATCACACGTGTTCATTATAGAGGGAGTGTAAGTTGCCAGCAGAGGCCAGAGTAGGTGAGACCGAAAAGTTAGACTGGATTCAGATTATGAAGGCCTTGTGTTTCTAGCTGAAGACTTTGTTCTTCAGGTAATAGGAAAGGTAGAGGCACAGGGGATAGATTCATGTGACTCTGAAGTTGTGGAACCCACAGGATATGGACCATGAGGGCAAGGGCTCACTCCATAATAACCCCTGGCTTCTGGCTGGTGAGCCTGGGGGGCTGTCTTCTAGAAAGGGAATACAGAAGTCAGAGCAGGCTTCTGGCAGGGGTGATGGTTTTGCTTGGGGAGCATGGAAGTGGCAGATGCCAGGGGGGCATCTAGGTGGGGATTCTGAGAGTCTGTGTTTCCCTTGAGCCTGGGTGCTCTGGAAAGAGACCTTTTCTTCTCACTCTCTCCTTCTTTGGTACCCTCTTCTGTCTGAAAGCCTTTCTCCTTCTGCCTGGCTCATTCTCAGGCCATCTTCAAACTCCTTTCCCGGAGTTCCTTGGAGGGATTCTCCCCAGGAGTACCACTTTATCCACCAGGTCCATGGCTGACTTTAGCCCCTAAGTGTGATTATTTTGTCACAACTGCTGTCCTGACTGGACGCAGCCTGAACCCCCCTCCTCCCACCCCTTTCCATGTGCTCAGGCAGGACTTGGCTTGCCTGTCCCCAGCTGTTTGTGCTTCCGGGTTGGATAGCCAGCTGCATCTTGTGGCTCCCTAATTACCCCTTTACTAAAACACTGTAGAGTCCTAAGCTCTTCTAGGTACAGACCGTTCCTGGGTACACTTAGAACTTAAGGAAACAGAGAGACAACATTAGGACATTGCTATCACAGAGCCTTTTTGGAAAGTAGACCCAGTAATATAAATAAATGCATGATGAAAAAAAATCAAAACATAGGAGGTCCAGGGCCCTTTCCTGGAGGGGAGACAGTACAGAAACAAGGCCTGGTCTTTCAGGAAATGCATTTCATCCCCTTCCTCATTTTCTCAAACTCAGGTCAGAGAACCTCTTATTTCAGGTTCTGGTGAAAACACGAGATAGAAGCCCTGTTTCTGAATTATAATAATAAAAATCACAACAGTAGTAATAACTAATGTTTATTGATTGATTACAATGTGCCAGGCACTGAGTATATTGCATGTATTATGCCATTTAATCCTCATAGCAAGGCTATACTTACTGTTATATACTGTTATTATTCTTTTATTTTATTTTTTTTTACAAGAAAAAGACATGGAGCTTAAACAGGTTATGTCACTTGTCCATGGGTCCCACAGCATGGCAGTGGTGAGACTGGGCTCAAACCTACCTACCCAGGACGCATGTCGCTGTGTGTATACTGGGCCTAATAGTGTCTCCCCCAAATTCAAGTCCACTTGGAGCCTCAGAATGTGACCTTATTTGGAAATAGCTCTTTGAGGATATGATTAGTTAAGATGAGGTCAGTGCTGGATTAGGGTGGGCCCTAAATCCAGTGACTGGTGTCCTTATGGGAAGGTCACGTGAAGACACAGAGACATAGGGGTGAGAAAGCCAGGTGAAGATGCAGATTGGAGGGATGGGTCCTCAAGCCAAGAGCACCACGGATTGCTGGCGACCACCCATGCCAGAAAAGGATCTTGGGACAGATTCCCCCTCAGAGCCTCAAGAAGGAACCGACCCTGCTGGCATGTTGGTTTTAGACATCTAGCCTCCACAACTGTGCACTGATAAATTTTTGTTGTTTTAAGTCACTCAGTTGTTACAATACCCCAGGAAACTGACACACTGGACTGTGGCTGAATTAATTTTTCAAATCATTTCTGAATAGTCAAAATGATAATCATTTTCCAGGTACTTTCCACCTTCTTCCAGTGTTGATTTGACAAGGCTTATTTTAACTTAGGCTTAGAATGAAGGCTTAGATTCATTTCCTCCTTTATACAAAATTTCCTGGTTTATTTATGTATAGGTGTGCCATCTAGTGGCATGAAGTGAGAAATGCTTGTTATTTTTAGAAATGGCTATGATTTGAGTAGTCTCATTTGCTTGCTCCCTGAAGAATATCAGAAAGAAAATCCTGCAGTAGAATCTTTCCTAAATATCTGTCTGAGTGACACAAGATAATTCAGATGATTTTCTAAAATTCTATCTAGGTTTTAAAAGAGGTAAAATTAAGGGGCGCCTGGGTGGCGCAGTCGGTTAAGCGTCCGACTTCAGCCAGGTCACGATCTCGCGGTCCGTGAGTTCGAGCCCCGCGTCAGGCTCTGGGCTGATGGCTCGGAGCCTGGAGCCTGCTTCCGATTCTGTGTCTCCCTCTCTCTCTGCCCCTCCCCCGTTCATGCTCTGTCTCTCTCTGTCCCAAAAATAATAAATAAAAAAAAAAAAAAAAAAAAAAAAAAAAAAAAAAAAAAAAAGAGGTAAAATTAAGACATTAATTTTAAGTGGGACTTACAGCAAAATTGTTTTTTTTTTTTTTGGCATTATTTTTACAATTCAGCGTATATGAGGAAGTTTGTGTTAAAAATACATGAACCTTGTGGGAATATCTTTTAGTTTTATTGTGAATTAAAGTAACTTTAGTAACTTAACCAACTTTATCTCTGCATCTACAGATCTACCTACCTATCTCCATATATGCATATTTTATAAGATTTGATGTTATTATTGGGAGATTATTATACAAACAGCATTAACAGATTTAGCTGCATTTAACCTACATACATAGGGTAATTCTGCCATACAAAAAGAGAATGAAAATGGATTATGCTACTTTCAACCCCACTGCCTTTTTGTAATGGTGAATGACGTTTTCAAAATTACCCATGGGTTAGTCCTCCTGGCAGTGCCCCGATCATCTCACACCTGGAATGGAGGAATTCTCACTGTGCTCTCCTCCACCTTGTAGAGCACTGCTCAGTTAATCCTTGCAAGGCTCTACTTTCTTCCCCTGCTAAGTTAGTGGATTTTTTTCTCTTACCTTTCCAAGCTTCCTGCTCTAGGGCCCCGGACTAAGGAATGATGGTGTCACCACCCCTCAATATTTATCTTACATGATTCAAAGTAAAGCATCCCCTGACCCATAAAAGACACAGGTTACATCTACTTTGGAAGGTAAATAGCCCCTTCTTAGAATTTTGGTTTGCAAAATTCTTGATAAACTTGGCCAAGTTTAATATTTCTCCTTTTCAGGGACCTCTGCTTGCTCATGCCCTCAACAAGTACTCAATTTGCTTCTTAGATCACGCACCTTAGTTGTCAAACTGATTTGCTTCAGTGCCTCATTTATAACCTGTCTCCCTCGTTGCTCTCCTTCCTCAGCCCTCCCTCTCATGCTGACTAATGTTTGTTCCGGTCTCCATGACAGACTTGTGCTCGGCTCTCACCTGAAATGGTGCTGTCTCTCTCCATGAGCCAAGTTCCAACAGTTCTCTAAGGCCCACACCAAATCATGCCTTCTGCAAAGGCAGGAACATTTTTTAACCCCACTTTGGCCCTGCCAGCATCAACATGTGTTCTGTTTTTCTTCATCCATAACTGAAAATTTGGAAAGACCAGGTGGCTTTCCATGGAACACTTCAAGATCTCTTTTTAAATCGTTCATTTTAGACACCTTGTAATCTGAAAGATGTAAACAGTGGAAATACTGCTTGGCAAAACCCAATAAAGAAATCAAGAAAGATTTTATTTTATAACTCTCTCTGGATGATGCATGGCTTGATAGAGCAATATTTTTTAGATTGATAGCACTCGGCAGAGCTTTCTGTGGGGAATATTGTTGACTCACGTACAATGAATAATTTTTATATTGAAATTCACTTCTAGCTTATCTGATGTTTCTATCTGCCTCGAAACATTAGCAAACATAAAAATGAAAAAAATATTGGCATATGACAAGAGAGTATTTTTAATCTAGCATTTTTACTAGAAACACATTATTGCTTTTTTAAATGGAAAAACCAGTTATTTTACACTCACAACAGAATCATTCAAATCATAAAACATCCAAGAAAGTGCTTAAAAAAATAAAAATGATTGACACTTCAGACTCTGATTGCCCTGACACTGCCCAGACACTGATTGCCTGGGAATTTTCTGATCTTGTAAAAAGGCCATCTTTCTTTCATCTCTTCTTCCCACAGACCTAAGAAGTTTTTGGTTGGGGAGAGGGCAGTTACTTATGCTTAGGAAATTTTGATGTAACATTCCTGCCCTTTGGAGTCCTTTTTTTATGACTGGATTTTCAGTTTCTTCCACAGCTTGTTACATGATGCCAGGAATTAATCATTAGTTGTGGCTGCGAAAAGGAAAAAAAAAAAAAAAGGAAACAATAACTATAATAAATACATAATATATTTACTTGTTATATTTAATAAATAAATATGTAATACATAAAACATAATAAAATATAATGAACACTCTGTGTTGGTGCTTGTTATAGTGAAAATAGTAGACACTGAACTATTTGTCACTAGAGGTGCCTGTTAAATTGCCATGTGCTACAAAATCTTTCTCTCTTTATTTTTATTACTTTTTTATATACATATATAGAGAGATTGAAAGCAAGAGTGCAGGAGAGGGGCAGAGGGACAGAGAGAGAGAATCTTGAGCAGGCTTCATGCTCAGTACAGAGCCTGATGCGGGGCTCAATGCCACGACCGGGAGATCATGACCTGAGCTGAAATCAAGAGTCAGACGCTGAACTGACTGAGCCACCCAGGCTACTAGAAAAGAGAAGCCTCATACACAACATGGCTACCATAAGCTTTGTTATTTGTATCTTGATCAAATCAAGGCTATGATAATTAGACATTCAATTAGAGTTAGATGTCAGAGCTGTTATTGTCAAAACGCGGAATCTGTTGCATACATAATGCATGTTAGAAATAGGCTCTCCTTTGTAAGCAATGTGAGATAGTCAACATATAAGGATTGGCTGTTCCTCTTGCATGAATAAGATGTAAAAACTGGAGGAGGCCTACAGTCTACATCCTTAGGGAAGATACCACACGCTCAGTCCCTAATTGTCCCGTGTCCCATTGGTGTAAGATGATTGCTTGCTGATGCCTAAAAGTCTAACAGAATGTTGCCTCTATGTGCTGTTGTATCTGCCTCAAGTGAACTTGTCAGGAAACCTAAAAGGGATCCAGGAAGATGGGACTTCTGTTAGCTTACGTGGAGTTTTGTGCTGCTTGCTAATGAGTGTGTGGTCAACACGTACCTGTATACATGTTACCTTTGCTTTTGTTATAGCCTGAATAGCAAGAGGGGGGGCACAGCTCACCCTTATCTACATCAAACTGTTCTGTAGGCTCCTGCTAAGGTCAGCTTCTGCTAGCTGAGGTTAGTTAGTAACAGTATATAAACTTGCCTTTGTAAAATGCCTTAGTTGAGGGAATACATGTCAACATCTTATCAATCAACATTGATAATTGGCTAGACTGTATTGCCCTTTGGCATAACTGAATTACATAGCATGCTAGATGATGAAAGTCTTATTAAAAGAAAAGAAAAATAGAGCAAGGTAAGAAGAAGCAGTTGTGGGGGCAGAGTAGTTGGGTCCTCTGGGGTCTTAGCTATTTTAAGTACTTTGCCTTTTTCTCTGAGACAAATAGGGGGACATTGCAGGGTTTTGAGCAGAGGACTGACATAATTTGATTTAGGATCATTCTGATAGTTGGATTGAGAATAGTCTTGGAGAGCTGGGCTGGAAGCAGGTTCACCAGTGAGGATGCTTTTTTGGGAATCCAGGAGAGAGATGACAGTCTCTCAGGCATCAAGGGTATCCAGGAGTGGTTGCAGCTAGATCTGTTTTATACTTAGAGCTTACTAGATTTGCTGATGGATTTCATCGAAGATATATGAGCAGGAAGAGCCAGTAATGACCCCCATTTGGCCTCAGCATCTGGAAAATGGAATTTCCATTAGCTGAAAAATTGAAGCCTGGGATGAAGTAGGGTTGAAGCAAATAAATAAATATGGGGATATCTTGTAATCCATAACTGCTATAAAAATGTCAGCCTGTAGAATTTGACGTGTTTATAAAGTCTATGTAATTTAGCATATTTTAGTAAACTGTTGCTTTTTGCCTAACTTACTCTTATGTAAATTTCCTGGTTTCTGATGATCGCATCACACCCCGTACAAGAAATCTGCTTTCATTTGCTCTGATTGCTTCTTGTCTCCCTCACAACCTCCTGCCCTGCCTCCAGTCCAGCACAGTGCTGAGGTAAAGATTATTGGTGGGAATTGGTGGGAATCAGACCATTTGCACCTGTTAGCTAGTGAGGAAGTTTGCCATCTGCTTAGCTTATGAAATCACTTAGAGAGCAGAACACAGTTTCTGTCACCAGTTTGCCTCCAACAGTCATTAGTAATGTGAGATGTTTATTGAATTTGGGGTTCCTAGGGTCTGGCCTGTCAGGATCTGGTTCAACTTTTAGATTTCTCTTTCTTGGAGACTTCACAGAAAAACCTCATGGTGCCAAAAATATACATGATATGTTAAGCATTAGCCTGGAGTAGTGAGGTGAGATGTGCCATCCAGACCCTAAGAAGGAGGAAAAAAATGAAACATTCAAAACACCATATTCTTGTTTACTTAAAAAATAACTAACATACTTTCTAGCCATGGTAACACGTAACAGAGACTGGATTCAATCTCTAACATAAAAAAGGAAAACCAGACAAAATGTAGGAAACAAAGGTTTCCACACATTGGCTACGAAGCAATGCAGGACTGTGATCCTTGAGGAAAGGACAACCAAATCAATAAGATGAGCTCTGGAACTGACCCAAACTGTTGCCCAAAGGCAGTTTCCAGGCTGCAGAGTCTGGAAGTCTGGCTGAGTTGAAGAGCTTGAAATTGGAATTCTGGGGGCTAGATGCCTGGAGTTTGTGGGACAGAATATCAGGGAAGAGAGCTACAGAGAGTTTCTGAGACACCCAGATGGGTCCTCTCTGGTCTTTGGCCGAGCTCTGATCTGCTTGTGTGTGAGAAGACACTCAGCCAGCACTAGATCAAACATGTCCCAGGGTTCACACTGGGTTGGGAGTATATCATATCCCCACAAGCTAGAGTGGGGAGGCCTTGTAAGATGTGGACATTGAGTAGGATGAGAAGAAGGGGGTTAGCACGAGACTGCCAGTTTCTCCTGACCCATCCTGGTGAACTTTAAAGCAAGTTTCAAAAGGATGAAACTGTTCCTAAGTAACTTGGGCCTAAGTAACTGCATGCTAAAATAGAGTCCAATACTCCTTAAAGTGCTACAACAAAATCCAGTACCCTGCAAAATGTAAAATTTACAATATCCAGCCAGCATCCAATCCAAATGACCAGGTATATTAGTTTCTTGGAGCTGTCATAGCAAAGGCACACAAACTGGGTGGCTTAGGATAACAGAAATGGATTCTCTCACAAGAGAATTAGTTGACATAGATGTTGCAACAACTATGATAAAAATTCTCCATATGGAGGGTGCGTGGGTGGCTCAGTCGGTTAAGCGTCTGACTTTGGCTCACATCATGATCTCAAGGTTTGCATGTTCGTGCGCTGTGTGGGGCTCTGGGCTGACAGCTCAAAGCCTGGAGTCTGCTTCAGATTCTGTATCTCCCTCTCTCTCTAACCCTTCCCTGCTCACACTCTATTTCTCTCTCTCTCAAAAATAAACAAACATGAAAAAAAATTACAAAAATTCTCCATATGCTCCATTTTGGATAGTTTTTTTTTTATTACGTGTTCTTTTGGGTTATTTTTTATATAATTTCATCTAATCTCTGTAATAGCATAGAAGACAGAGATTAATATTGTAAGTCATAAGTAACCCCTTAAAAAACTTTGCGAATGCGAGTCATGGAAATTTTCATAGTTCCTTCCTTACTTTTAAATGGAAATAATAATACTTAAACCTCACAGATAAGTTGTGATGATCAAGTGAAAGTTTTATAAATTACCTGGTATATAACTGACTCTTATTAAAGACTAGCAAGTATTTTTGTTAATAAAAGCTGAGGCAATGACAAAAGCAATTATAGGTCCAATTATGATAGACCTATGATGGATGAGGCTGACCACAATAGTTTAATTATGATGGTTTTGATTTATTGCTTTTGGTAAGAACTGTACCAATTCAGACAAGCTGGGATAAGGCGAAAGTCAAATTTGAGTGAGCAGTCTTAATTACAGAATTTGAAGAAATGGTTTTTGATTATTGTCAACTATATGCAGTAATTTGAGCCAGGCAGCAAAGTTTTGCCTAGTATATATCCTTAAGGGACTGGGCTTTAATGATTACATAAAATGATCTTTCATTAGCATAACAGGCTTTCAGTTGCTATAAAACAGTTTCTTTACATAAGCGGTTTGTTTTCTTTAGCAATAGTATAACTCCTATTGGAATGATTTGACCAGCAACAATCATATGACAATTTCTTTATAGAGCCAGGCACCAGCCTCAAGGCACCAGCTGAGGGCTATAGCCCTGGCCATTGGGGCACCTGCACCCTGGGGAGCCCCCCTGTGAATGCCTGGCCTCTGGTGATACCACTTCTTTCCTGTTGTTCCCCCACCTGTGGTGGTGGTAGCTGCTTCCTGCAGTTAGTAATATCCAGATTATTTTAGCCTGCGAATTTTTGCTCTTTCAGTGCTCCAACAACCATACAACCAAGTCCTGAGTTAAATCCCCTCTGTTTTAAATACCTAGCATAACTATTCTCTTGACCAGATCCCAGCTGATAGCATATACCAAGAGAAACAGTTGGCACCGACCAGACCAGAGAGATGCCAGAGATGGAGCAGAGGGGCAGTAACCAGAGAACGAGCTGGAGCTGTGCGGGGGGCAGGAACTAGAGGGAGGATTTCTAGGGCAACCCACCCAGTTGGTTGATGATGCAGCTTTGGCAGAGTGTGCTGTCATAATGGCGCCCCCACCAGCGTTTCCTGCTCTCTAGCTGAGTGGCCTTGTCAAAGCCTCATCCACTACTTACAGCATGGGTCTTCAGTTTGCAAAATGTGAAGGTTAGTCCAGAGGAATCCCATGCCATGCTTCTTTTTGGCTGTAAGTTTCTCTTGAATGGTTGACAGTTTTGCCCAGGTCCAAGTCGGGAAGACTCTCCTGTTTCTTTCCATGTGCTAAGGGAATACAGGATTAAGAAAGCAGAATGATTTGGCCCCCTGGCATGCACTGCCTCCTGAACAGGTAGCAGAAAGGTTTTGTACAGGCTCTGTCAGGTTCAGATACCAGTCAGCCAGAGGAGGCAGCACATGTCAGACTTGGCAGAAAGCGCTGCCACATGGCACTGACCATGTCACAGTGCAGCATGTTGCATGTCAGTATGATTGTGTTTGAATGGTGGTCATTCCAAGTGTGGCAGCAAGATGAAGTCATAACCAGAAAGCTAATTAGGTTCCTGGGATGGTGCAAAAGGAGGCACCGGGCGGGATTCCTGAATATGGTATAATTAAAATGACTATGCATGTTTTTCCATATATAAAATGTACTGCCTTTTCTCAATAAGTTTTACAAGAAGGAATAAAGTCTAATTGCTTGCCACTTAAAAAAATTTTTTTTAATGTTTATTTTTGACAGAGAGAGAGAGAGAGAGAGAGAGAGAGACAGAACATGAGCGGGGGAGGGGCAGAGAGAGACACACACACAGAAACCGAAGCAGGCTCCAGGCTCTGAGCTGTCAGCACAGAGCCCGAAACAGGGCTCGAACTCACAGACCGCGAGATCATGACCCGAGCTGAAGTCGGATGCTCAACCGACTGAGCCACCCAGGCATCCCAGTTTGCCACTTTTTAAAGAACTGGACTTTTTATTTTAGGTCTATTGTACGTGGCAGCTAGGTCTCCTTGGTCTTAATATAATTAGTATAGAAAAAGCTTTGAATTTGTTCCTGTGAAATTCCCAGGGACGTGTCTGCATCCTGCCTGTGGGCTTCTGGCAAAACCTGTTTTGTATTCTAAGGTGACCCAATATCAAAGCCTTATACCCTCAGCAGGTGAAGATGATGATATTGGACACTGAAGGGATCTGGGACTCTGAAAAGCATCATTTGCAATTAGTTTGAGGGTAGGTAGCTCAGCTGGCTGGCTTTCAGGTTGTCAGTTACCATGAAAAAGTATCTGCTGGATATTGAATACCTATAACAGTAATAGTATCCTGGGTATCAATCAGTTGGAAAATAAATCCTTTCAGGGTGGGTCAGATGTTGTTGGTCTTTAATTTCCACGGGCCAGATCATTTTCTGGTCCTGATATAAGCATTCAGAGGACTTGAAACCATTCTTTTTTGGCCACATATGAGTGAGGCTAAAACAGCCGCCATCCATTTTCAGCTTGTACCACCTATTGAGCCAACCCATCCCCAAACCATGGTCAGCTGCTCGTAAGGGATCCCCCATATGGCTGTGGCTTTGCGTTGAGAAAACGACAACGTGGTTGACAAGGGGGTCTGAGGTACCGGCTCACACAACTTGCTTGTGCCCTTTGATCTTGCTCATTTGGGATCCCAGACATACTATTCCCATCTTGTGATGAATTGCTGCTGGGCTCACTGGACACTATGACTTGGTGGGTCTGATAATAGGCCCACGCTCATGCTGAGCAGTTCTGGATGCATGATTGCTCTGGTGGTGTCCCATGGCCAACTACTCGACCTCACACATAGCCCAGGAGCAAATGAGAAGGTGTTTTTCTTTAATTTTTTTTTAACTTTTATTTATTTTTGAGAGACAGAGCATGAATGGGGGAGGGGCAGAGAGAGAGGGAAACACAGAATCCAAAGCAGGCGCCAGGCTCTGAGCTGCCCAGACGCAGGGCTCGAACCCATGAACTGTGAGATCACGACCTGTGCCGAAGTCAGACGCTTAACCGACTGAGCCACCCAGGAGCCCCGAGAAGGTGTTTTTCAAGAGGCCTTGAATTCTTTCCTGCATGGGACATGGCTGTGTGCAAGACGCCCAGGGCCTGTGTGGTCATCCTCCACTGGGGTTTACTACACAGTCCACACGGCGTCTCTTCCCACAGCTACTATCTCTCACCCTATAGGGTCTGCCGGTTCACAGGCCCAGGTGACAGGACTCCTTGTGCACCAGAGCCGAGACCTGCTGTAGAGCTCTTCTCTTCTCTGGGTCCCACTTAAGGCTGGTGGACTTTGTGTCACCCACTATGGAGACTGAAGCATATTCCCAGGTGTGGCACATGCTGCCTGTAGAACCTCAATGCGCTGAGCTAACGTTTTCAAGGTTGAAGGTGTAAGATATAATAATTTGTCTTTTCCTTTGGAGAGGATTTACTGGCATGCCTCTTGCCACTCAACTCCAGGATTTTTATTGATGAAGTCCCTTGAATCTTTGTAAGGCTTATCTTTTACCTTCTGGAGCACATGAGTCTTTCCAAAGCCTCCGGCACGCTAGACTTCTCAACTCATCCTGGCCAATTAGCATAATGTTATATACGTAATGCATCAGTGTGATTCTTTGTGGGATATCCACATAGTCCACACATCTTTGGAGTATATTGTTACCAGTGGAAGGAGAGTTGACATGGCTCGGGGTTTGTACAGTCCTGCCTATTCCATGTGAATGGAAACTGTTTCTGATCTCCTTTTCTTTAACAAACGTTTATTCAATTTTGAGAGAAAGCATGAGTTGGGGAGGGGGAGGAGGGAGAGGGGGACAGAGAATCCCAAGCTGGTTCTGCACCGACAGCAACAAGCCTGACAAGAGGCTTCAATTCACGAATTATGAGATCATTACCTGAGCCAGACACTCAACTGACTGAGCCACCAAGGTGCCCCTGAACTTCTCTGATTAGAAAAGAAGATATGTCAAATCAATGGCCAGAAAAATACCACATCTGGCATAGTGGCTGCAATTGGGCTATTCTTTAGTTGAGTTTTCAATATTCCACTCTAGAGCCTGTTTGTTTCTCCATGGGCCAGACGGGAGAATGAAATGAAGATCTGATGGGTACCACCATCCTGCATCCCTTTAAAAAAAAAAAAAATTAACATTTATTTATTTTTGAGACACACACACACACACACACACACACACGCACACAGAGAGAGAACAGAAGCAGGGTAGGGGTAGAGAGAGACAAGGAGACACAGAATCTGAAGCAGGCTCCAGGCTCCGAGCTGTCAGCACAGAGCCTGATGTGGGGCTCAAACTCACAAACTGTGAGATCATGACCTGAACCGAAGTCGGACACTTAACCAACGAAGCCACCCAGGCATCCCCTTTTTTAAAAAAAAAAAATTTTAATGACCATCCTTCATCCTTTAGGTCCTTAAGGGTAGCATTGATTCCTGCCATCTCCCCACCCCTTGGACCTGATATTTTTAAAAAGTTGGTGGTGGGCATTTTCAGAGGCTTCAGTTTGACTTTCCCCACCATGATACCCCTTATCTCACAAGTTGAGGCCCCAACTTGTGTTATAGCTACCGACAAAAGCATTGATTAAGCATGCCAGTCCCAATTATGAATTCGGGAACAAGGTAAATCTTATTTGGTGGGCCCACAGACCCAGTGGACTCCATCTATCACATCATAACCCCCTCCTGCAAAGAGGAGGACCAGAATGATGCATTGTCACAAATCAGGAATAGATGGTAAATATCAAAAGAATGGCACTGATGGTGATGGTTACAGGAACTGGAAGAAAAACATTGGAGCTGAAGACCCTTATTCTAAGATCCTTATAAATATAGCATATTCCTGGAGTGGATGCTTGGGAGATTTATATGTAAGATGAAATTTATGTAATGTAAATTTAAATGTATATGTATATCAGCTAATAATCAGCAGGGGTGCATTATTTTTATTTTAGAAATAGTTATCTCCACCCCCTCCCCAAAGAATCTCAGACACTTCCATCAAAATAAAATAAATTACTCATTGGAGCTTACTAATTTTGAATTGACAGGCATGGATCCAAGGGAAATATGGATATGAGCAAGTAACAAGAACACGTCAGCTGCAGTTTACTTTCATCCTTAAGTGTGTTGCCCTTGACAGTTTTAATAACTATTTCTGTCTAAGTTACAAAGCTTTGTACTGTCTGTTTGGCTTTTAGTTAAATTGGCTCCCTGAAAAAGGAATATATGCTAACGCTCATGCTCCAGTTGCTTTCAAGTAAAGCAGATTAGCAATATCATGCATCATGTCGGTTTCTGCTCAGTAATCACAAATGTTGACATGTTTCTTCAAAAATGTATTCACTACATCTGCTGCTTTCTGAAAGACTGAAATAGTGGCTCTTTTTTTGGAAATGGCATTAATGGCATATTGATAACCACGTTTGGTTACAATACACATTGTGAGATCCATATGCAGAATAAAAGGCCCATCTCTCTTTCCAAATGGATTGCTATTAAAACTCTCAGAACTCTCAGCTCTGGCTCAGCTGAGCAGGCAAGTGGCCCAGCAGGAGCCAGTTCCTTTGCCTTGACTGTCTTTCACAGTAATGAGGGCCTTTCGTATTTGGAAGGGACATCAAAGGTCATCTAGTGGCAAGAAGATCCCACATCTGACATCGAATTTATCAGATTCTCCTGGGGAGCTTAAAAATACATCCATCACTGTCCTTATGCAGGCCCAGTAAATCAGAATACCTGGAAGAAGAACTTGAAAAACATCAGCCAGATCTGGGGATTGCTGATCTGGTCCAGCTGCCTTCATGATTTCAGTAAGTCTTCATATTTAGAGTCAGAAGTAAGTAGGTCTTGTTAAACTTATCTCCAACATCTGGTTGTTGAACTATTTGTGAATGTCCTTGCACGGACAGACCAGAGCCATCGGGTTTTTATCTGATGGGGCATCTTGTCCTATTCATCTCAATATCCTCCCACAGAGCCTCTGCTGTGCCTTGTTCAGAGCCACAACATAACATAGTTTGAGTCAGATGAATTAATAAACTTAGATTTTAGACTCTCTTTCAGACAAAAAGGGAAAAAATAAATGTCATTCTTATTTTCTTTTTGTACCTAAACATTGGCTGTATCAGAACAAAAACTGTTGTAATTATTTAAAAGCATGAAGTGGATTCCTTACCCATATGGAGGAATTTGAAGTTCTTCATTGCCATCTGCTGGAGTCAGTGCTGCACTAAATCCAAACTGCTGTAGTATACCAAAGCTTCCCCCGTAAAACAGTTTATATGGCTAATAATGCTGGAACTCCTATCCCCCCCAGGCCCCAGGCTAAAAGCCAGGTGCCACCCGGAGACATGTGGATGCAGAGTTGTGGGAATGAGGAGGCGTGGATTCCAGCCGGGTATCTCCAAATTTCGTCTCTCCAGACACGTATTCATGCTCAGCTGCCTTCACTTCTGGGGGCAAAGTGGAAGCTTCTGTAGTGAATGGTTCTGATCCTTGAGCTCAGAGAGAACGCTCCTTTCCCAGTTGTTTGGTGGGAGAGCGAAGCTGAAAGGGAAGCAGGCTCAGCGTCCCGGGACTGAAGCTGTGTGTGCGCTGGGCACACGTGACCCCATGGTGTCCTCTGTGAGGTGGAGACCCGAGCTACTCACAGACTAACACATGCCTCCTACTGTTAGGACAAACTGTCTGGAAGCATCTGTTTACTTATCCTTAACACAGTGTAAATCACTAACTTTATTCATCCTTTCTCATCCTTCTGTGAGGATGTAAGGTGGGTCTGTGTCCCTGAAGGACCCTTCCCCGGGTCTATTCCATCCTGTCCATTACTTATAGCAGGAGATTATTAAGGACATTGAAGAAAAAGTGCATCCTATTCCCTATTATAAGAAGGATGGGTCTTTTCTTGCTTTTTCAACATATATGAAACAGGATGACCCAAACCAAGCGAACCTGAACTCAAAGCCTCAAATTTGCTGGGATAACTCGAGGACAGTGTTGTCTCTGGGCTGGATGGCCCTTGGCTATCACAGGAGTGGAAGAAACTCTTCCTTCCCGTGCTATGGCTGTGGCTGGGCAGATGGAGGGGACGTACTTACCCGGAGCTCTAAGCACTTACGTGTGCTGGCATAGGTGTGCTTTACTTACACGATGCCCTTGCCCCTGGGCCTGCATCAAGCTGCATGTTAAATAGGGGACGTGTAGTAGGTTTTTGTTGCCCTGAGTCCTGAAGCATGAGACCTTTACCGGTCTCCGCAGGACACATTCTGCCTTTCTCTTCTCCTGGGTCCTGACTTTTATGTTCTTTTTCCCTTTTCCCAGGCCCACCTTCCCCTTGGCATCTGACCAATCCTCAGCCATGACTTAGTTCTAACAGGTGACAGGCAAGAAAAGTAGCCAACACTTGGAAGAGGAGAGACTGGGGCAGAGGAGGGTGGGGCGGGAGCAGGCCCCAGAAAGAGTTTGAGTTGGGTCATCATTTCAGCGCTAGGGCCACGTCCTCCCTGAAGCTATCTGTGATGATGACTCTACTCCCCCCTCATGACCCACCATTATCTGTACCTTTCACGGGGGCCACTTGTCACATTCTGCCTTACTTAGAGGTGCTACATACAGATAAGAACTCCTCTGGCTTATGATCTGTTCTGGGGCAATTTTCAACTTTCAAAACAAAAAAAATCATCTTTCTATCCTGCACATCGCAAAAAACACCATGTGACTTACTTTTAATATTAAATACTTGTTGAACCAATGAAAGCAGGAGATGGGAGCTGGGTTTCAGCCTGAGGCTTGTAGCTCACAAAGAACAAAACCTCCCAGTGTAAAGGGAAGTGAGAGTGTGTCGACTCACTGGTTGGGACATTCCTGGGGAAGAAAGAAGTTATCCTGTAGATGTGCCAAAAAGTCTCCATCAGAAGTAATTCAACCTCATTGTGGTGCCTGGGTGGCTCAGTTGGTTAAGCGTGGGACTCTTGGTTTCAGCTTAGGTCATGATCTCACAGTTCACACGTTCCAGCCCCGCGTCGGGCCTTTCGCTGACAGCACGGAGCCTTTGGGATTCTCTCTCTCCCCTCTCTCTGCCTCTCTCTCTCTCTCTCTGTCTCTCAAATAAAGTTTTTTTTTTTTTCAAGAAGAAATTCAACCTCAGAATGCAATGGTTAATAAATTTAGGAAGTGAGCAAAGTACAAATTATAAATGAGTACATATATTTAGATGTTCATTTATTTGATGCATAGAATGAAAGTTTTCACAATTAACGTAAACCCACAGTATGAGTGCAACAGAAGGCAAATTGAAAGTGTATAGATGACATTTATCCAGTTTCTGAATAAAAACCAACTATGCAAAGCCATGTTTGGCTCAGGAGCACAGCTCCATCATGTGGCATTTAATAATCCCCACCAGCCCTCCTGTATTGGCTACAAATGTGGTTCTTCCTGTCAGTCATGTGGGCATTATCCCTGCAGCAAGTACAGTAGGTAATAGAGATAGGTTGCACTGAAGTTAGAAATGTCATGGATTATGTAGCTCACCCTGATGTCCTAAATGTTGTGGTACTGTGCTCTGAGTCTGAAAGTCAAATAAGAGCTGGACCCATTAAGAGTAGAAATATTGAACTCACATGGTCTGAAAAAACAAAAACTGAGCTCATTTAGTAAGGCATGCTTGCAATTCTCTGCAATTAAAAACTGTTAGTAACCATGCTGGATAGGGACCCTCCGTTCTCAAGCGTAATTACAAGAATGAACCGAGGGTTTGCGATCTGCTCACTAGAGGGTGTTAGACACTAAAGAGCTGCCTTCTCAAGGAGCGCTGAGCAGGATTGACCAAGACTCAGGAAAACAGATGCCAGACTTCCTGGGACAGGGCCGTCTTTTCATAGATTTTTAAAAAAGGATCCTTTACTAGTATGGTCAATAAATCAGAATAATTTTTAAATTGTTTTTCTAATTTTACTGTAAATGTTCACTGGAGGAAAACAGAAAAGTAATAGAGATACCCTAACATATGAAGAGCATTTTAATTCACTTATAAAGTCCACATTGAGAACCAAACATGATTAATAACAGGTTTAACCACAGACTTGCTAGAAGCTGAACATTCTTAAGCAACACAAGCCACGATTTCATATGGTTTCACTTAGTATTTTGGTGTCTATCTTTATTTTCTTTCCTATGCTTATAAAGTGTTAATAATTTATTTTTTACTTGATATTATACAGAGACTATGTATTAACGTTCATGTATGAATATATTACTTATAAGTTTATGTCTAGGCTTTGCATATTATGTGGATCAATATTAGATTATTCTCTAAGTTTTGAAAGGTAATTTTCAAGGAAATGAATTATCAGTCCAAACTTTGTCTGAAATCACTCGGTTTTCCGTAACTGTAATTTTTTTCAGCTGCTTAACAGAGACAAAAAAAGGCGACAGCTAATTAATATCAGTTGTATCAATTGTATCTTGCTTGTATCAAGCAAGATAGAGAATAAAAAGCAATGGTTCTTGATATCAAAGATTGTGTAATCTAGCCAGGGAAATGACACTAATAACATTGCAGGAATGAATGATAGTGAAGTAAGCAGAATGCCAGTGCCAGTCCAATATTCCTGTAACATTGAGTTGTAGACCCTGCCTGCTGAAGAAGCTCCGAGAAGGAATCAGAGTTAGGTGAACTTTTCCAACAGGCCTCCCAGAAGAAGCAGAATTCAGAATACAGTTTTGAGAAGGCAGGGACTGTGCCTAACTTCTTCATTACTGCATCCCCAGCATTCAGGGTGAGGCCTGGAAGGCAATTTGTTTCTTAAAAACGTCAGCACCTCTGCTCTTTTTATGTAAGAATGGTGATACTGCCCTCCAGGGGAGGATGTGTCATTGAAGATATTTTCCGGTCCTGTGAGGAGGCCATTCACTCATGTATCAGGTTTTCCTACTATCTTTTATTAGAGAAGTAATGAGGTTCTGGAACACTGTCTAGGGCCATAAGTCAGAGTGCAGGTCATTAGCTCTTATTGCAGGTGAACTTTTAACCTTAGCTTCACGAGCACGGAATGAGCTAATCCGCCACCGGTGATATACAAAATATGCTCAGCAGAAGTATATTGTTTTTTTTTTTTCTTTTTCTCTGTTGTCTTGAAAGACCTGGAATAAAAGGGAAAAGATGGCTAAGAGAAGCTTAAAGGTATGGGAAGATGTGTGATGATGGAGTTTTTTTCCCTCTGTAGTCTCTTGAAACATTCTCACACAAAATCCTGTTCTGAATAAAGTATGAAGGCTAGAATGAAAATTGCAGTGCACGGTTAAGCCAGGCATTCAAAATGCCTTACAGATTTTGAAACTATATTCTGGTTTTAATTTTTTCATGCTATATGATCGGTGCTGGCTGTAGGCCATGCGTCCTCTCAAGTTGGAAACCTCTTGCCAGGCAGAACATTGCTGGAAGCTATTAGAGACGCCAGCTCTGTCAACACAGGACACTCGTGGGCTTAGCTATCCTGCATGGGCCTAGGGCCGAGGTAAAGAACTTATATTAGATGCATTTGAATTTTGTGACTCAGTGACCACATTTCCCAGCTTTGAGGGCCAGGCAAAAGACATAAACAGGTTTACCCGAGATATAAAATCTGGCTACAGTTTCCTGGATTGCACACAAAACACTGAAGTAGCTTAAACATTTAAACATTAGTGTTGCCTACCACTTTAGGAACTACAATCCCCTACTAGATTCAGTGTGAACTGGTTGCAGTGATGGTAGAAAACAAGAATGCATTGAAACTTCTGAATGCTATTAATGAATAGCTTCTTAATGAAGCTATTATTGCAGAAGGAACCCCGCTCTGGGATTTGGGTTTCCTTGTGTCAGTGGCTACTAATTAGCTGTACGTCCTTTGGTTAGTGTCTTCCCATTTCTGGTCTCACTTTCCTATCTGTAAAACAGGTCAAACTAGGCAACCTAAGATCCTTTCTTGCTCTGCCACTGTATGCTTCACAGATAATAGCTTAGTCAATGTATCTTAGGTGTAGAAATGATTCTGAAACTATTTGTGTGTATTAACCTTGAAAAAAAAGGTAGGCTTCTGGTTGAGGAAAAATGCATGACAGATTTCACGTGTTATACCCCAAACTGTGCCACTAAAAAAATCAATGTAATTTCTAATATTCTGTACATTTGACTTAAAAATAATTAATGATTTTCTGCTTTTCAGGTTGGTTTTAGTGAATGTAACTGACGGCAACATGTACTTGTTTGTATTATATTTTGTTAATTAGCAAAAAAATTTCAGGGAATTTGGTGGGGTGGCTGGTCGAGCCATTCTAGTTTTGAGAAGCAGTGAAGACTGAGGAAAAAGAAATAGTTTACATTTTACATTTTATTGGGATTAGGTGTTTGGAAACAGAACTTCCTCGGCAGCCGAAACACTGTAATGAGGGAAATAAAATGTTCCTGGCTAAGTCAATGTCCCTGTGCATTCATATTATCTACCTATGAGCACATGTTTTGAATTTGGGCCTGAGTATCTAATGGCATGCAGAGTTCTTCACTTGATGTCTGCTCATCAGGGTGATGTCACACTTGTCTGGCCAGGAGCTATTGCTAGATGAAATTTTCTTGACTCAAGGATCATGCTGTGTATGGTATGTGCATGTGGTGGGGGATAGACTCTAAATACATAAGTATCAGACTTCAGCAGAGGTCAGTGATCTCAGAATGGCATTACATCTATTTCTGCTCTTACCAAACTTATACTCCAGCTTTTTTTTTTTTTTTTTTTTTTGTCCTGGTGATTTTTCCTCTTTGGATTTTACCTGAGTAGACAAGCATGAAATGAAGTTCTCTTTGCATTTTACTAATGTCAGGAATTCTTGCAGCTCAATATCGCTGATTGGTAACGGTCCACCACACCAGGGACAGGTAGTGGCTTTACGCAATGCCCAGGACTCCTTCAGTCCACCAGCTGCCCCAAGGATCACGGCCCGCCAGTTCACAGCTGAGTCCTTCCCCAGGCATTGCTCTTAGCCTTAGGGGGTGACCTTGCCCCAGTTTCCATCTCCTTCCTAGGGTGGCCTACGTCCAAAATCCGGTCGATGTGGAGGTACAAAGGCCTGGCCTCCTTGTCTCAAGCTTGCATGGCCCTGAGGGCCATCCCAGCTTCATGGCCTCCTATGGGATTCACTGAGGCTGACTGAGATCTTGATCACAGCTGCATCACAGTTTAACCTCGCCTTCTGCCCAGTTCCACATCTCTTTTTTACCTCACCATGTCATTCCTCAGAGCCCCCAGGGAAGCCTCCTGGGTGCTAACCTCGGACTTACAGTCTGTTTCCCTGCAAACAGACTGAATGGGAACTGTTTTCCCATTTAATGGTGTGAGCTTCCTCAGTGTCCATGCTCAATCCTAGTAAGATAAACTCTTCTGGAAAAGTTAATATTGACTGTCTGGAATATTAACACAAAAAATTGAGTATTTGTATTTTTCACTTTAGTGTCTAGCAGAAAATTCTAAAATAAAAAAAATAAATGACTCTTTTACTTATTGCAAATATTCCTAAAACCTCATTCCTTCTTTGGATATATTGGAATGGTCTTTAAAAAATTATAAAATATTGTTCAGTATGGTAATCATGGCCTCTTTTAATAGTGTCTTTATATGATTTATCCACTAGCTTTTTTCATCTTCATTAGAATGAAAAATTAAAATGCTTGATGTTGTTCATAAGAAATAATTAGTGCAGCCGAACACACATAGAACTGGATTTTTTTCCTTATGATTTATTTCTTCACTGTTGTGACTCAAACCACACACATAAATAACAATGAAAATTTCAAAGAAATAGCCTAAACTGGTACTACTTTGTACCAGTTTATATGCACATGCCCTGTACCTTGCATGAAAAATCCATTTTTATAAATCCATTTTTAGGATTTTTTGGGGTGAGTCATAATTGAACTTAGTAACTTTTGTCCACCTTTTAACTAAGCCACAAGAGATATTCAACTGAGATTGTTGACATATGCCTCTTAAAGAAAGTATTGTGCTTTTATCATGATGATCTCTTGCCAGATTTAGAAATTAACAAATGAAACAAAATAGATTTTATATCAAAATGGCACCTAGAAATTTCAATTGATAGATGTATCAAATATATAAATAAATGACATAAATTCTATTTCTCTAGGAAATAGAGGAATTTGAAACTTTGTAATATCTTTTATGAAACAAAATCTGTCTCTTTAGTAATAAAATCAAGGTGTATTTAAAAATTTATTTTAGGCTGAAGCTCCCCAATTTTTCGTGCTTGGGATGCAATATTTGACATTTTTCAGTTTGTTTTTTTTTCAAGCTCAAGGTGTTCATAGCTCAATACAGTTTACAGAATGGATGCTTTTCCTTATCAAATGACCACTGTCTGTATGGATTGATATTATGAAAATCATGGGGTTGTTCAGGCAGGGGCAGGGAACTGTATCATTAGCATCCACTATGCAGGCTATAGAAAACATTTCCAGTAAAAGCCTGATGCTGCCATCTTGGAGTTGGCAGAGAGACAACGTGGCTATGGTCAGGGTGAAGCAAAGCCTAATGTTCAAGTGGCATCTGAGACACATATGCTATTTATAGAGTTGAGAGAGTAATCTGGTAAAGGAATTACACTGGGTTTCCATAACCTGTCTTGGAAGCCTGTTCTATTCCATCCATGTCTCTACTTAGGTGTCAAAGTTAAAGAGACCTCTGGTTAGAAGTTTCAGAAAATAAGTTCTGTTTCTTACTCTTTCTAACTGGGTTGCTCAACCTTTCTCTCTGGGGCTATTTCCAAATTTCCAAATTTGGGGTCTTCCAAATTTCACTTGTGTCTCTCAAAGCTGATGGGGGAAAAAATAAAAAAAAAAAGTGCACAGATGCTGATATTTAAGGGAATACAATGCCCTTTGAAAGATCTCAATAGGAATTAAACATATAAGTGTATAAATGGAGAATCATGTAACTATTTGTCAAACTTATGAGGTATAACAAATTCATTATTAATAGCTGGGGCAAGGGATATCACCTTATGTTTCCTGTCCTGATGAAATCTGATATCTTTCCAAATGGTGTTGATCATCGTTGTTTTGGCATCTGGTACCTTCTTTGCTTTGGGAAAGGTTTTGGGCCACAAAAAGGTAGTGATTGCTTACAGCCAAATCAATTGGGGAAATTTTTGGTTAAATTGATTTCTTCACTGTAGAACTTCTCAGATCCTGTATTATGAGTCTTCAAGAAAGGGATATCATAGTGTCACTTATCTAGATAATTTGATCACAAAATTGTTTTTGTGTGTGCATGATTCATTAGTGTGCATTTGAAAGAGGGATTTCTGGATCAGTTTTGGAAATGTTGACCTTAGTTCTGTTTTTGATTATAATATTTTAGATAGTTTTTCCAGCTTTGTAAAATGAATTGGAAGTTTTAGAATTTCTCCCCCCCGCCCATGCTTTGAAAGTCACTACAAAAAATTGCAAGGATTTGTAACTCTTAATTATTCTTGTGTAAGATGGGCCAGATGACAAAAGTCATCCCACATTTGAGGTTCCATGAGAATTATTTTTTGAGCAATAAAATTTTATTTTTATCCTTTTTCTTTAAAAGTTTATTTATTTATTTTGAGGATGGGGGAAGGGGCAGAAAGAGAGAGAATTCCAAGCAGGCTCAGTGCTGTCAGCACAGAGCCCTATAGGGGGATTGATCCCACAAGTCAGATGCTCAAATGAAGGAGCCACCCAGGAGCCCCACCTTTTTTGTTTTTTAAACACAACTTTCTTAGGACCCCTGGGTGGCTCAAGTCGGTTAAGGAAATTGACTCTTGATTTCAGCTCAGGTCCTGATCTAATGATTCATGAGATGGAACCCTGTGCTGTCAGCATGGAGCCTGCTTGGAATTTTCTCCCTCTCTCTGTCTCTGTCTGTGTCTCTCAAAATCAAATATAAATAAACATTAAAAAAATAAATACAACTTTCTTATGCAACATAACTTTTTCTATGTTGGACTTCCTAACCAGCAAATAGGCAATTCAAGGGATGCAAGGAGATCAAAGATTAATGATGATGTGAATAAATTGGACTTTCTGGAACCACCCTTGCTTTTCATAAAGGAATGCTGAACTTTAGTGACTTTAGCAGTCCACATGAAGACAAGGGTCTATGAGGTTGGAGAATCCATGCCTGGCAGCTGACTGCCTGATATCACCTCTTACAGGGGGTAGGAGTGGTGGGGGGGCAGGGTATAGGTGGGTGTATATCAAATCTCAGGGACCTGTACTGAAAAAACACATTTCTATTTCACTTAAACCATGTTACTCAGTTTCCAGATTAAGATTTTTTTTGAGTACCACTTTGCACCACTGAGGTACCTGATATTTACAAAGCATCTTATATATAACCTAGTTTTTAATTTTTTGCTGTGCTATTGTATCTACTCAAGGTGTTAACAAAACAGGCCTGGTCATGTTTTACTACAATATGGTTATTGATCTATATTTATGTTTTTCTACTTGCTCTTGAGTAAGTTTTGGAAATTCACACAGTGGAAATAAATTTTAGGTCCAAGATGAAGCCACTCCTGACCAAGGTGCTATGTCAGCAAACCAATTTTTGTGTTTCTATAATGTCCCCCTTGACCAGAAACACGTATATCCAGTCACCCAATATCCAAATACTAATTTCCTTATTCCTTGATTTCTCTAAATGAGGTCAGATATACAGCACCAGCCAATCATGCCCCATTTTCTGTTGCCACTTCTTTTTTAAAAATGTTTATGGGGGCGCCTGGGTGGCTCAGTCGGTTGGGCGGCCGACTTCAGCTCGGGTCATGATCTCGCAGTCCATGAGTTCGAGCCCCGCATCAGGCTCTGTGCTGACAGCTCAGAGCCTGGAGCCTGTTTCAGATTCTATGTCTCCCTCTCTCTGACCCTCCCCCGTTCATGCTCTGTCTCTCTCTGTCTCAAAAATAAATAAACGTTAAAAAAAAAATTAAAAAAAATGTTTATGTTTTTATTTTGAGAGTGAGTGGGGAAGGGGCAGAGAGAATCCAAGCAGGCTCTGCACTGACAGCACAGAGCCCAACCAGGGCTCAAACTCACCAGCCATGAGATCATGACCTGAGCCGAAACCAAGAGCCAGATGTTTAACCACTGAACCATCCAGACACCCCTCCCTGTTACTACTTCTTTTTTTTTTTTTTTTTTTTAATGTTTTTTAATTTATTTTTAAGACAGAGAGCATGAGTGGAGATGGGGCAAAGAGAGGGGGAGACACAGAATCTGAAGCAGGCTCCAGGCTCCGAGCTGTCAGCACAGAGCCCGACACAGGGCTCGAACTCACGAACCATGAGATCGTGACCTAAGCCGAAGTCGGATGCTCAACCGACCGAGCCCCCCGGGCCCCCCAACCTGTTACTACTTCTAATGCTCTATAAAGTTTGCTCTTGATCCAAATCCTTCAGGAAGAGTGTTCCACTGCTTGTGAGACATTGAACTCCCTCAATCCATGGATTGTTTTGCCTTCAACAAAGGACAATAAACTTGTTACTAACTTTAGTTTTGTCATTTGACTTTGCCTTTGCAAAAATTATGTATTTTACCATCTTTTTAAAATCCTACTTCTCAACAGACGATGAGCAACAGAAGTCATATGTTTTCCATCTCTCTCAAGCCCATATCAACAGCACAGTGTTGCACAAAGTAGACATTTATAAAATGTGGTGAGATCATGTCTGCAGGTCAGCGTTGTCATTCTTCATAGCATCATTCTGCACATGTTCGTGTGATACTGTAATATAATGAGAAATGTATATTTGGTCTTCTCTGGTTCCTGGCAGAGCTCCTAAAATCCTTGGAATTTCCTGAATGAAAGGGATGGGGGGAACATCTTTTGTAATTCATAACAAGCCTCTTTCAACTATACCAGAGTCATGCTAAAGAGGTGACCCTTAGAGGTAGGGGACTGGTTGCCAGAAGAACCAACCCTGTGATTAGAGGTTTGTAACTTTCAGCCCCACCCTCTGATCTCAGGGAGGGGAGAGGGGCTGAAAATTGAGTTAATCACCAATGACCAATGCTTTAATCAATCATTCCTGCATAATGAAATAATAAAGCCTAAAAAATTCTGAAACATAAAAATTCTAAACAGTAGAGTTCAGAGAGCTTCCGGGTTGGAGAATTCATCAATATGCTGAGAGAATGGTGCACCCAGAGAGGCGTAGAAGCTCTGTGCTGCCCCCCTTACCCTACCCTGCATAGTTCTTACATTTGGCTGTTCCAGAATTATATGCTTTAGACTAAACCAGTCATAGTAGGTAAACTATTTTCCTGAATTCTGTGAGCCATCCTAGAAAATTATCAAACCTGAGGAGAGGGTCATGGGAACCCTCCATTTACAGCCGGTAGGTCAGAAGTACAGGAAGCCTGGACTTTGAAACTGGTGTGTGAAGTGGTGGCAGTCTTGTGGGACTAAACTCTTGTGGGTGTGTGCTAATTCCAGGTAGTGTCAGAACTGAATTACAATTCAATTGTAAGTGTTGGAGAATTTGTTGTTGATATGGGAAATCAACCACCACCCTTGACATTTAGTGTCAAAGGTGTTCTGGGAATAGAAATAGATCATAGTGTTAGCTAGTGATAGCTATCATCTATTGAGTAGTCGATATTTTGCCAGCGCTCACCATATATTGTTTCTAATTCCAATGATCTTTTAAGATCATATTCTTGGCACCATTTTACTAATGAGAAAACTAAAACAATTGCTTAGTAAAGTTTATATTTCAGATAAACTGAGTTTTCAGTTCTCCCTAACTTGCGATCCCTACCTACCCTTACCCCACACTAGGCTACTACTACATGTCTCTATAGCCATAAGAAATCTACCTGGGACAATTTATTCAATGAATATATACTGAGTGCCTCCTGTGGTCCCATTATTCTGCAGGATGCTGTGTGTCAGAACATAACAGAAGGAGAATAATAATAGTAGGAGCAAACATTTAATTCTCAAAAAAATAGATACTTTTATTGTCTTCCTCTTACAGAGGAGAACAGTGAGGCACAGGATTGCTATGTAATTTGTCCAAGGCCACACAGCTGAGTGGTAGAGCCATTACTGAAACACAAGACATCTGACTCCAAAGTTGAAATGCCTCTTATATGCCATCCCTTATATCAATGCGTTTTAAGTCTGATTTGAAAACAAAACAGATATACATAGTACAGCTATAGAACTATGATTCCATAGTGTCCATACAAATCTGAAAGAACATGCTATAACCTTCATATTCAAGACAAAAATATCTTCATGGATCTCATATGCAAGTTTCGTGAGCTGCAATGTGATTCAATAGCTTATAATGATCAGTTCAGTTACTTGGTTTAACTACAAATTTTTGTTCAGTGAATTTTTTATGTCATCTTTTGATTGAAATTCCCTAAAAAGAAGCTCCCATCATGACTATTTCTGCCATTCTGAATCTCAAAAAGACAAGGACCAAGAAGATCACATATGAGCCTCTGAATAGAATATAATATCTTTGGTGAAATGCAGTTGGCTCATTTAGACATAGTTCTGCTCAAAATAACCTAGATGGGCTGGATGGAATTTATTGCATTACTAATGTTCTAAAGGCAGATTTCCCAGTAATAACTCACCCATGAAACTCTACTTCAACAAAAGGCTACTTGATGGCATAGAATAAACTGAAATGCTTTTTTTACAGCCAGAGATTTCCAAACCATCAATACCCCCATCCCTGTAAGCAAATGGGTCAGAAATATTTATGAGGCACCTTGCATTTTTATCACCTCTGCAATGGAATATAGCAATTTCATCATGACCACATTCCATCTCTACCTTTATTCTGATGATGGACTCCTTAGCATATGATAAGCAATCCATTAGTGAAAGGAACTTTGGCATTCAGAAAGGAATGAAGGGGAAAAACATAGAAGTTGTTGAAACTAGTTATTTTTGAGCAATATACTATCAATAGCTAAACTAAGTCTAATAGTTAATTTCAGAACAATGTCAGCATAGGCAGTTGGGAAGATAGCTGCCTGGTAATTTAATTGATCTGCTGGAGGTATTAACCATTTATTTTTCTTTCTTATAGAAAGAAACATTCAGTTGATCTTGGTAAATTCCAAATGGCCAGCATTTGAGACATGATGTAAGACTCATCACAGACAGGTTAGCTTTGTTTTCCCCCTTTTTTTCCTAAGAAAGAAGCATGTGATAATAACTGCTTTAAAAGCATCTCTTTAAAGCTGTCAGAGGTCAAATTAAACATTAAAGCATTTTGCCGTTGATCAGCATTGCTGTTTTGTCTTTCTTCCTTGTTAGAATGCTATATAGAGAAAGCCAATATGTGATTTTACATTAATTTTTTAAGAATAATGATTTTATTATTTATGTAAGTGTTGCATGATTTTTATTTTAAAATTCAAGCAACTCAAAAGTTCACAAAGAAGAAAACTTAAAAAATGAACTAGAAAAGGAATCTATATTATATTAGCTAATATAGATAATAATAAAGTCTTAAGTATGAAAAAACATCAAGTAACATATATACTTTTGTTATTTTAAATTATTTTCTTTTAGAAACCCTGGTTAAAAATTTGGTTAGCCAACTGTCAAATTTCATTATACATTCATAAGATATGAGACATACATTGTTTAAACTGAAATTTGTAGATGACCTTATATGAAATGCTAGTTCTAGATTATTCTAGTTTTTATTTTTTATTTTTTAATTTTTAATTAAAATACTTTTTTTAGTTTATTTATTTTACTTTGAGAGAGAGAGAGAGAGAGAGAGAGAGAGCAAGCAGGGTAGGAGCAGAGAGAGAGGGAGAGAGAGAATTTCAAGTGCTCCACACTGTCAGCACAGAACCCGATGCTGGGCTCGTACTCACAAACTGTGAGATCATGAACTGAGCCAAAATTGAGCCTGATGCTTAACTGACTGAGCCACCCAGGTGTCCCTTTATGTTTATTTTTTATTTTACATTTTTATTTTAATTCCAATTAGTTAACATACAGTGTTGTATTAGTTTCAGGTATACAATATAGCAATTCAACACTTCAGTCCATCACCAGTGCTCATCACAGGTGCACTCCTTAATCCCTATCACCTATTTAACTCATCCCTATACCTACCTCCCCTCTGGTAACCATCAGTTTGTTCTGCATAATGAAAAGTCTGTTTCTTGATTTGTCTCTCTCTTATTATTTTTTTTCCTTTGCTTGCTTGTTTTGCTTCTTAAATTCCACATCTGAGTGAAATCATATGATATTTGTCTTTCTCTGACTTATTTTGCTCAGCATAATATTCTAGCTCCATCCATGCCATTACAAATGGCAAGATTCCATTCTTTTTTATGGCTGAATAGTATTTCATTGCATATATATACCATTCCCTCTTTATCCATTCATCAGCTGATGGACACTTGGTCTGCTCCCATAATTTGGCTATTGTAAATAGTGCTGCTATAAACACAGGGATGCCTATATCCTTTTGAATTAGTGCTTTTGTGTTCTTTGGGTAAATACCCAGTAGTGTGATTGCTGGATCATAGGGTAGTTCTATTTTTAACTATTTGAGGAACCACCATACCGTTTTCTAGAGTGGCTGCATCAGTTTGCATTCTCACCAACAGTGCAGGAGTGTTCCTTTTTCTCCACGTCCTTGCCAACACCTGTTGTTTCTTGTGTTTTTGATTTTAGCCATTCTGACAGGTGTGAAGTGATATCTCATTGTGGTTTTGATTTGCATTTCCCTAATGATCAGTGATGTTGAGTATCTTTTCATGTATCTGTTGACCATCTGTATGTCTTCTTTGGAGAAAGGTCTATTCATGTCTTCTGCCCATATTTTAATTGGATTATTTGTTTTTAGGGTGTTGGGTTTTATAAATTCCTTATATATTTTGGATACTAACCCTTTATTGGATATGTCATTTGCAGTAGATTTTACTTTTCAAAGGAAATATGGCTTTGTATTAATACAAATTTCATTGTGTTAATTAATATTAATTTGTTATTATTAAGCACCCATGCACAAAGCATTTTTTTAGTCATAAAGATAAATATGGTAGCAGAGACTAGGTAGGTACTTGGACACACAGATGATATTTACTAACCTTCCTTCGCATTAGACTTGTGACTGAATTCTGTCTGGTGGAATGTGGATAGATTGATACACAACTTTAGGGAGAAACCAGAAGATCTCCCATGCATTTATGTAAAGGCTTTAATTTCTTTGCTTCCCATAAAGATCTAGTGAAAGATTTTGAAGTTCTAGGTGTTAGTGGGGCCACTGGATGAATGAAGCTCTTGATAATTATTTTTACTAATACTTATTGGTGAAACCTTATAGAAATTATTTTTTCAAGTAATATACTGTAGGCATTGATTTTATATACAAAAATCACTTCTGTAATTATGATACTTTCTTCCATACAGTAACCCAATTCCCTCCACTTTTTGTTCTATAATTAACATGCAGCTAGATTTCTGTCATTATCATATGATTTCTAGAGATGCCTGAAATCATTCTAGCGTTCTGTATGGGAAGAGACTTGGATGGATTATCTTTCTTTTCTTGCCTTAAAAAAAATTTACTCTGTTATCACAGATCCTGGGTGTTCATTTTATTTCCTTTCTATGCTATCAGATAAGTTTTCCTGCTTTTTAAAATTAAGAATAAATGCACTTCACACAAATCACCACAAACCTCTCCTATTTTTCTGCTGTCTACATGCTTTTCTCATATCTTCTTTCATCATCATGTGCAACTTTGATTTTCCTCAGCACTTTTAATTTTTAAAAATGTTTATTTATTTTGAGAGACAGAGCGAGTGAGCACACAAACAGGGGAGGGGCAAAGAGAGAGAGAAAGATACAGAATCTGAAGCAGGCTGCAGGCTCTGAGCTGTCAGCACAGAGCCTGACATGGGGATGGAACTCACAGACTGTGAGATCATGACCTGAGCCAAAGGCAGACGCTCAACCGACTGAGCCACCCAGATGGCCTTGATTTTCCTCAGCACCTTAAGTGTGGGAGATGGATGCCAAATGCTTTGAAGCTTATGACCTAGGTTAAAAGGCCACAGGAGGCCTGAACAGACTTGGAGACACCAGAAAACAGCCGTGTTGCAATGACCTTCACCACCTCACCATGCAGTAGCTCATGAATGGTCAACACAATGACCTTATGTGGGCTGCATAAACACTGTCCTTACCTGGCATGAAAATAACCACATTTTTAGAAAATATTTTTGCAAAAATGTAGGATTTAGAGATTAGGATTATTTATCCCGGAGACAATGACTATGGAAGGCCTCCCTCAAGTTTACAAGGAGTTATTATGCAGAGAATAGGGACCAGCTGTTCTCCATCTCTGAAGAATCCCAAAGAGAGAGCTAACCCTCAGCATGCAGTAATTAGGTTGGGTATGAAAAAGGATTCCTGATGGTGAGAGTGAAACAAGGAAATGAACCTCTTCGAGGAATACCTTAAAATCGGAAAGAACTCCAAAAGCAGAATCACTGTCCTGGAGCACTCCCAACATGTGAAATCTCTAAAAGCCTTGTACTTGTAGGAAATGTGCAATTACTTATCTGCATTTCTCAATGGGCATCCATGACATCCTCAGTGACTGCATGTTTATGGTGGTGTGTTGGGCATGTATTTCCTCTAGATGGTAAGTAATTTGTGTTTTGTTTCCTCATATGGTTCTAGTGATGCAGTCTGGGGAGGTAGGATTGTGTTGGCCGTGGCAGGCATCCTGCTCTATTATTTTGATTCCGAGATCTATGTGGTGTTTGACAAATTGCTTAATCTCTCTGAGACTTGATTTCCTATAATAAAAGAGGATAATTAAGGAATAAATACGTCAGTGTATTTGGGTCACAAATACAAAGCTAGCACTTATAGGAAACAACACTCCATGAACAGATGCATAAATACTTAGTATCGTTTATTAAAATTTTTGTCCTATAAAAAGTGTTATTCCATGATTCATTTATTTTTTATTTAAAAACATTTTTTAAACGTTTATTCATTTTTGAGAGATCAAGAAAGACAGAGTAGGAGTGGGGGAAGGACAGAGAGAGGGAGACACAGAATCTGAAGCAGACTCCGGGCTCTGAGCTGTCAGCACAGAGCTAGACGTGGGACACAGTCCGTGAGATCATGACCTGAGCTGAAGTTGGATGTTCAACCGACTGAGCCACCCAGGCATCCCTATTTATTTTTTTACTTTAGACAGAAACAGAGAGAGAGTGAGCACGTAGGGGAGGGGACAGAGACAAAGAGAGAGGGAGAGAATCTTAAGCAGGCTCCATGCTCAGCGTAGAGCCCAAGGCAGGGCTGGATCCCATGACTCTGGAATCATGACCTGAGCCAAAATCAAGAGTCTGGACGCTCAACCAACTGAGCCACCCAGGGGCCCCTCCATGATTCATTTTAAAAGCAAAATACCACTTAGAAATTTAAAAATTCTCTCAAACAATTCCTTTGTCAAAGAGAAAATCAAAAGTAATATGTCAGAATATCTAGAAAACATTATTAATTAAAATATGACATATCAGAACCCATGATACAGCTAAAACTGTGCTCAAAGGAAAAATACACAACCTTAAATGTTTTTATAGATGAACAAAAATTAATGAATTAAGCATCACATTTTAAAAATTAGATAAAAGACAAGGAGATAAACCCAAGAAAAGTTGAAGGAAGTAACTCAGAAATTTAAAAGCAAAAATTAATGAATATAAAACAGGAAAATGATAAGCCTGAAAAATAAATTCAAGAGTTGACTCTTTGAAAAACTAGTGAAAAAGAGAAAAGCATAATTATACAAAATAATAAAGGAGATGGGGAAATGACCATGGATACTGAGGAAATGGAAGTAATTGACTCTTGATCAACTCAATATTGGGGTGAAGTGGAATAGTTTTTAGGGAAAGGTAAATTGCTAAAACCATCCCCTCCCCCTAAAGAGGAAGGCCATTTTCCATATTCAGAGGCCATTTACTGTGAAAGAGATACATAAAAGTTGTTCAAAACACTAATGCCTGTCTAATGACAGCTTGGCTCTAACTGATGCAACTATAAATGTGGGGGGGCAGAGGGGGGGAAAGAGATATAGAAATTGGAAAAGAGAAGGTAAATTATTGTTTGTAGATAATGATTTATATATCAAAACCTAAGAAAATCAACTGAAAATTACTGTCGATCATAAGCAAATTTGGAAAGTTGTTTGTATACAAAATTCATATAAAAAAGGAAAAAATGGAAAAAACACATTTAGAAAAACAACCCATAAATAAACTCAAGAAGAAATGTGCAAGAATTTTATGAAAAGAATTCTAACACATAAAAGAAGTCTTCACTAAATAGAAAAGCATTTCGTGTTCTTGGAAGGGTACATGGAATATTATGAAGTTTCACACATCCCCAAGTTAATCCTAAACTTAATGCAAGTTAATTAAAGATAAGGAGTTTTTAATTTTTATTTTTTTTCTTTTTTTGTGGGAACTAAGTGGTTTGAAAATTCAAGAGAAAAATTAAATCTGTCAGAATAGCAAAAATAGTTCTGAAAATAAGAGCAACAAAGGGGGATGAGACATGCAGATTTTAAAATATATTTTAAAGCTAAGATATTTAAAACAGATTGTTACTTGTATGTGAATACACAGGTCACTAATAAAAGCTAGTAGGTCAAGAAATAGATTCAGGTCTCTATCCTAATAAGAGTTTAGATTACAATAAAAGACTCTTAAATACAGAGAACAAACTGATGGTTGCTGGTGGGGTGTTGGGTAAGGGGGATGGGCTAAAAGGGTGATGGGCATTAGGGAGGGCAAGGGAGTTACAGGTAAGTGATGAATCACTAAATTCTATTCCTGAAATCATTATTATACTATATGTAAACTAATTTGGATTTAAATGAAAAAAAAAAAGAGTTTAGGTTACAGAGGTACATGCATTTGTCAAATTCAGTTAATGTACAGTTAAGATTTATATATTTCACTGTATATAGTTTATTTTGAAAAAAATATTAAAATGTATTGGACTCTTGTCCAATGACATGCATACTAAACTATTCAAAGGGAAGAGTGCTGCTATCTGCAGTTTATTTTGAAAAAAATCAGAAAATCAAAAAATCAGATGGATTGATGAAATTTTGTACACATAGATGGGAAATTTTGTAATTATGTAAAACTATCTCAACATTGCCATGTGCTTGAAAATGTCACGATAAAGTGTTGGAAAATAGGTTTAAATGTATAGAGATTTAGAATACAGTAAAGATGAAAGTGGTTATAACTTTATAGAATGAAAGATTTTGTCTCCTATTATAATAGTTTTAGGAACCAGAATGCTGGTGGGAAGGGCTAGGTCTAGGGAACAGAATTACTCCTGGGGTGACTCTCATAGATTCTGTAGTGTTCCCGGGGGTTCTGACTTGTGAGGCTGTGTGAAGCCTCCATGAGGGCTTTCCCATTGGGAGGCATGTTGGCCAGCAAGGGGAGCACAGGTCCTCTGGGACAGCACATGTTCAAAGAGCCGGGAGAAAAATGTAGTCACTGGACCAGAGCAAATGTGCAGGCCAAGGATGGCTCTGTCCTTCAAGCATGGTGATTATTCACTCCTTTGAGTTTTGTGTTAAGCTGCTCTCTTATAGCTTAAAGCCTTAGGATTGAGAACAGTTTGTCCAGGAGTTCTGAGTAGTTCATAAAGTACAGTTATTTAACTATTTGTCTTCTGTGGTTTTGTGCTGCTCAACCCTATATTTATAGTTCTCAAAGATTGTGTGGAATGGGTGTTGGGAGAGGAGCATTTTTCTGTTGTTTTGTACACAGCCCAGCCCCCAGCAGGAGTAATTTTGCCACCATGTGGAGAGAACTAGCTATACTTCTTCAACCGTAAAAATGCCCTTTGGCTCTGATGGGTAAATTTGGGGTTCCTTTTGTTTAGGGTCTGGGGGTGGGATAGGTGTATACCTTTGGGTAGTAAAAGGGAAATATCAGGGGGCACCTGGGTGGCTCAGTCGGTTGAACATCTGACTTTGGCTCAGGTCATGATCTCAGGGTCCATGGGTTCGAGCCCTACATTGGGTTCTGTGCTGGCAGCCTGGAGCCTGCTTTGGACTCTGTGTCACCCTCTTTCTGCCCCTCCATCACTCGCACTCTGTCTCTCTCTCTTGAAAATGAATAAATGTTAAAAAAATTTTTTTAATAAAAATAAATAAATGGGAAACATCAGAAACTTGATTCCATAGTTTTGAGAGTTCTTAGGGAGAGTTCTTAGGGAGGGGAAAGTGTTAAACAGTTTATAGAATATGTTTACAACTGAATAGGTTTCCTCAGCATATCCTTCATTGAAAATATCAGCTTTCATGTCCCCTTTTTGTTCTGAAAAATTACCACTTGAAAATACGGAAATGCTAATGCATGGTCTCTGAGAAAAAACTTGTTTGTCTTTTGGTTTAAATTTATTTGATTGACAATATCGTGGGCCTTTAAAACCCTACACCTGCCTGAGCACTATTGGAAACAAGCACTGGAAAGCTTTCAGTGATGAAGGTCACCCAGCTCCCACACATAGTTCCCACTGGACATTATTTCCATGAGGTATAAAGTGTATAATTAGCAAAGGGTCAGCAAATAAGGTTTTTAAGAATGTGATTATAGAAGCAGAAAATCATTTCAGGCAAGAATGTAAAATGTGGGTGTTAAAGTGTTCAGTGATGAACTGGACCACATCCCCAATTCCAGCTGCTTTGTACTCTCTTCACAAACTCACCTTCAAAGCTCCAGACTGTGCAAAGTGCCTTATATACCTTTGCCACTTAACTTTCATGATAATCCTATAAATTGGTCTTATCTCTGTTTTACAGATCAAGAAAACTGAGGCCAAGAGAGTAGTCAGGTTAAAGCATAATTTTCAAAAAGATAAAATCAGAACTCTCAGACACATATAAAAAGGACCTGTATCAAATATTTTATTGAATTCATAATTAAGGAGGGAAAAAGATGTTATGATCAGTTCAAAGAGCATTAAGAGTGTATTTACCATCAACATAACAAAGAAATGCTAGGATGAGATTGATGAACTAGATATAGAACTGGTTAATGTCCAGCAGGCCATTGAGATTTGGGGTTATCTGCTCCATTGGGCATAAATTACTTGAATTTCTACTGGACAGAAATGTACAAGTTATCAAGTAAATTCCCTAAGTATGGGAACTTTAATCAATAGTAAAAATGAGGTGAACACAGTACGGGTCTTGACAATCCTTGAATGACCTTTGTCCCTATGTGATACTGAAAGAATCTGCCTCCTTCTGTCTGCCTTATTTCCAAGTATGAAGCATTTTTCTGGCAGTAACCTGTTCCAGGTCTCACAAATAGCATAGTAGTAGAGCAGAGATTCAAACTCCTGACACTGTGACTCTACCGTCCATGTATTCAACCTGTTGTCATGACTCAGTAATGAGTTTTTTTTTAAAGAATATAGGAATCTATCAGATCTGTGCAGATAATTCCCTTTGATAGCCAATGCATCTTTGAAACACAAAGATTCTCTGGGTGATGAAACCATCCAACCCAGCCAATAAACATCAATCTGAAGTAATAGCACCTTTTGTGTCTGTGTTAGTAGAGATTGCTCAGGCTACGGACTCCAAGAACAGGAGTACTACATTAAGAATGACACTGAAAAAAACACTTTATATTTACCTCTGTCTTTACCTATATGAAAACGTTCAAGAAATAGATTCAGACTGAAATCATATTTCATATACTATTTTGCAAGGTGGGGGTACTGGTGGCAACGGCTTGAAGTTTAGGGAAAAATGTCTTAGAATAAGAAATGGATACATAGATGCTCACCTTTGGGTATCTATCAGCCTTCTTCCTTAAATTCCTTTATACTTTACAGTAGGCTAATAAAGGATTCTCATATATAATCACTGAACACATCATGTCATGAATCATGTAAAATCACTGAACATGTCATGTCACCAAAGAGGTCATGGGTACCAGGAAAGCAGCAGGAAGGTGAGAGGTTGGAAGTAAGGAGGCTGACTGTGAAATTGGAAAAGTCACTTCACTTTTCCATGCATGCCTGCTGCTGTCATGGGCTCCATTCTGCCCAGGTCCCAGCCTGTCCCCACAACTCCGCTCCCCGCAGCTCTGCACTGTCCAAGGCTCTGGTCTGCCCGCAGTGTCCACTGCCATGTGGATGCTGTTACAGGACTTAGAGCCTGGGCCCGTGCATACTCGAGCTGTGGCTGGATCGATACCTCACGCATACACAGTCTCCTGAATATCCTTCTGCTTGTGCACATGCTCCATTTCTCCATCAACCCTGATGAAACCCAAGAGCAAAGATAAATTATTAAGAATTTCAAGACACTGACATCAGAGCATTAAGCCAAGCATGGGGGCCTTTTTAGCACAGAGTCCTAAATGACGGTACAGGTTGCATACCAAGAAGCTGGCCCTGAAAGGAACTCTCAGGGCCTTGTAAATGCACATGACTTTGTGATTTCACTTACTGGCTCTCTCCAAATCATCTTCTTGTATCCCGAAACCTCTGTTCTGATATATTTACCAAGGAACAAATCTTTAATGTTTGGGTAGATGATGATAAACATACAAGACTAAGAATGAACAGTTAAAAATGGGAAAAGTCAGAAGAATCTGATGCCACAGAAGCCAAGAAAGAATTTCAAGAAGAATAAAGTAACCAAGTGACACCAAGAGGTCATCAGTAAGTAAGATCAGGACTGAAAAATTTCCATGGACTTTGGCCACATGGAATTTACGTGATAATAGATCTTCATGATCTTAGGAACAAGCTGTTTTAATAGCAAAATGCAGGCAGAAGCTAAATCAGAAGTGCAATGGGAAGTGAGTGGGAGTTGAAAAATGGACTCCTACAACCCGCCTTATGCGGACTGAGGATGAAGAGATAATCTAAGACAACCCTCAGGAATGACTGTGGCTACATGTATCAGGGAACATCTAGTTCTTTGTACATGTTGCTTCTCATTCACCTTTATCTCTGCTTATGATAATTTAATTATAATAAATATCATGTATTGGGAATCTACTACGTGTTAGGCTAGCGCTGAGCACATAATACCCATTTATCTCTAATTCTGCAACAACCTTGTATGCTATTTCTCTCATTTTCCAAATAAAGAAATAGACTCAGAGTACACATGACTTGTTTAAGTTCACACAGCGATTGCCAGAGATGGTGTTGAAACTTGATCCTGAGTCCCTCCTCCTTCACTATCATAGTCCCTGCTGCTTTGAGCCACTCTTTCTTTTCTATGACATGTAAGGAGTCCCCGGGAAGAGGATCAGGTAGTTTGTAATCCTTTGTTGCCTCTTACTCATTAATCTCAATACATTTCATATTTTGGACACCTCAGATTGGATAAATATTGTTCAATACATTCTATTGCAATTTGCTGAACCTTTTGCTTGGACTTTGGACACACAAATTTCTTGACACAGCAACTTGGTCAACAAAAATTCATAATATGGGAAAGTCCCACCCAACCTATCAAAACCATATTAGTCACACCTTTGTAAATGTGCCACACTACTTTCTGTCCTCATTAATAGTCACCTTTCTTGATGAGAATTGACCACCACCCTGGTCCAAGTCTCCACCATTTCTTATCTGTATCATTACAATAGTCGCTAACAAGTCTGCTTCTACCTTTGGTCTCAATCAAACAGCCACAAATGAGACTTCAGAACTATAGGTCTGATCATGTAATCTCTCTCTTCAAAACTTTCTGTTGGCTCCCTGTTTCACTCAGAGGGAAAAAACAAAATTCTAACAATAGCTGATAAAGCCTCCTTACTGCCTGGACTCTTCCCTTACTGCCATCCCCCTTGCTCACCCTGCTGGAGTCACACTAACTCCTTGTTGTCCTTTCTCCCAATGCTGTTTCACCTCTCCCTGATTTTTTGCCTTCGAGGTCTGGGGTTCTTTTCTAAAACTTTTTTGTTTCAAGAACTAATTTGAACTTGTTAAAAAATTGAGGTATAATTCACATACCATAAAATTCACTCTTTTAAAGTATACAATTCAAGGGCACCTGTGTGGCTCCCAACTTTGGCTCAGGTCATGATCTTGCAGTCTATGGGTTTGAGCCCTGCATCAAGCTCTGTGCTGACAGCTCAGAGCCTGGAGCCTGCTTTGGATTCTGTGTCTCCCTCTTTCTCTGCCCCTCCCACACTTGTGCTCTCTCTCTCTCACTCTCAAAAATGAACACTAAGAAAAATAAAGTGTACAATTCAGTGGTTTGAGTATATTCACAAAGTTGTGCAACCAGTACTGTTATCTGATTCCAGAACATTTTCATCACTCCCCAAGAAAACTCAATAGCCTTTAGCCATCACTCCCCATTCCCATCTCCCCCAGTCCAAAGCAACCATCAATCTACTTCCTGTGTCTATGGTTTCTCCTATTGTGGACATTTCATATAAACAGAATCATGCAATACAATATGACATTTTTACATACCATGATATTTTCAATGTTCAACCATGCTGTAGGATGTACCAAAACATGTTTTAATGGTTGACTATTACCCTGTGTGGCTATACCACATTTAGCTTATCTATTCATCAGTTTATAGATATTTGGTTTGTTTCTACTTTTTGAGCCTTATGAATAATGCTGCCCTGAACTTCTGTATATAGTTTTTGTATACTTGTTTTCAATTCTTTTGGGTATACACCTAAGAATGGAATTGCTAGGTCATAAGGTAGTTCTATATCTAACATTTTGAGGAATTACAAAACTGTTTTTTAGAGTGGCTGAACCATTTTACATTCCTACCAGCATTGTATGAGGGGTCTAATTTCTCTACATCTTTGTCAACCCTTGTTATTGTGCAACTTTTTATTTTAGCCATTTTGGTGGGGGTGAAGTGGTATCTTATTGTGGTTTTGATTTGCGTTTCTCTAATGACTAATGATTTGAGTGTATTTTCATATGCTTATTGACTACTTATACATTTCCTTTGGATAAAAATCTATATGAATGCTTTGCCCTTTTTAAACTGGGTTGTCTCTTTCTTGTTGAGTTGTAAGACTTTTTTTTTTAATATATTCTGGATATCAAACCATTGTCAGATATATGATATGCAAATATTTTTTCCCATTCCATAGATTATCTTTTTTCTTTCTCAGTGGTATTCTTGGATATACAAAAGTTTTAAATTTTGATGAGGCCAATTTATCTTTTTTTTTTTTTTGATTGCTTGTACTTTATGTGTACTTTATGTATGTTTCTTTATCTAAGAAACTGTTGCCTGTTTACCCCTACGATTTCTTCTGATTTTATAGTTTTAGCTCTTACATTTAGGTCTTTGGTTCATTTTGGCTTAATTTTTGTATATGGTATGAGGTAGGAGTTCACTTTCATTCTTTTGTATGTAGAAGACTAGTTGTCCCAGCACCATTTGTTAAAAAGACTATTCTTTCCCTAATATACTGTCTTGGCACCTCAGTTGAAAATCAATTAACCACTAGTGAGTGGATTTATTTCTGGATGTTCAATTCTATTCTATTCACCTGTATGTCTCTCCTTATGCCTGTACCACACATTGATTACTGTAGGTTTATAGTACATTTTCAAATCAGTAAGTGTGAGTCCCTTGTATTTCCTCTTTAAGATTGTTTTGATTATTCAGGGTCCTTTGCAATTCCATATGAATTCTAAGATTAGATTTTCCATTTCTGTAAAAAAGACCATTGGTATTTTGATAGGAATACAGTCACCCTGTAGATTGTTTTGAGTGGTACTGCCATCTTTAACAATACTGTTTCAATTCGTGAACACAGAATGCCTTTCTATTTATTTCGATTTTCTTTAATTTCCTTCAGCAAGGGTTTGTTAGTCTTTAGTTACAAGGCTTATACATCTTTGATTAAATTTATTCTTTATTCTTAAGTATTTTATTCTTTTTGATGCTACTGTAATGTTATTTTTTAATTTAATTTTCAAACTGTTCATTGCTATTGTGTAGAAATACAATTGAATTTTGCATGTTGATCTTATATTTTACAATCTTGCTGAATTTGATTATTACTTCTAAAAGAGTTTTTTGGGGGGGTGGGTTTTTTGAGCTGGGGTGGCTCAGTTGGTTAAGCATCTGACTTCAGCTCAGGTCGTGATCTCACCGTTCACAACTTCAAGCCCCACATAGGGCTCTGTGCTGACAGCTCAGAGCCTGGAGCCTGCTTCTGGTTCTGTGTGTGGGTCTCTCTCTGCCCCTCCCCTGCTCATGCTCTCTCTCTCTCTCAAAAATAAATAAATATTTAAAAATTTTAAAAAATGAGAGTTTTTTTGTGTGCAGAAGGGGCTCTTAAGGATTTCTTGGTATATGAGATCATGTTATATGCAAATGAAGATAGCTTAATTCTTCTTTTCTAATTTGGATGACTTTTTATCTCATCTTCTTGCCTAATTCTCCTGGCTACAACCTCCAGTACAGTATTGAATCAAAATATAAGCGTACACGTTCTTGTTTTATTCATGAGATTGGTGGGGGGGGGGGGGCATCCAGTCTTTTGCCATTAAATATGATGCTAGCTGTGAGTTTTTGTAGATTCCCTTTATGAGGTTGGGGAAGTTTGCTTTTATTACCAATTGGTTGGTTGGAGTCTGTCAAATGCTTTTCTGCATTTAGTGAGATGATCATGTGTTGTTTTTTTTTTGTTTTGTTTTTTGGGCTTTTAAAAAAATTTTATTAATATGGTGTATTACGTGAATTGGTATTTGAATGTTGTGCTGACTTTGCATTCCTGGGTTAAATCCCACGTGGTCCTGGGATGTAATTCAGGATGTTGTATGTTGCTGGATTTGGTTTGTCAGTTTATTGTTGAGAATTTTTCACCTATATTCATTAGAGAGATTGGTCTGTAGTTTTTTTCTTATAATATCTTTGGTTTGGGTATTGGAGTAATACTGGCCTTGTAGAATGAGTTGGGAATGAGTTGGGAAGTCTTCCCTCCTCTTCTATAGTTTTTGAGGTATTGGTGTTAACTCTAAATGTTTGGTAGAATTCACCAGTGAAGATATCTGTTCCAGGGCTTTTTTTTTTTAAATTATTTTTTAAATGTTTATTTTTGAGAGGGAGAGAGAGAGAGACAGAGTGTGAGTGGAGGAGGGGCAGAGAGACAGGGAGACAAAATCTGAAGTAGGTTCCAGGCTGTGAGCTGTCAACACAGAGCCTGACTTGGGGCTGGAACTCACAAGCTGCGAGATCCTGACCTGAGCTGAAGTCTAATGCTTAACCATGCTTAACCGACTGAGCCACCGTGGCGCCCCTCAGGGCTTTTCTTTGTGAAACATTTTTTTTTATTATAACTTCAATTGCTTTACTTGTTATAAGTCTATTCAAATTTTCTTTCTTTTTGAATCAGTTTGGGTAAGCTAAGGTCTTAAGAGGAATTTGTCCATTTAATCTATCATGTGAAGACTTATCCACTATAATTCCAGACACTAATGGTTAGAAAAAATTAGAAAAATGAAGAATTACGATTTATCTTGAATAAAGAGCCAAATATTTGACTTTTTTACCTTAAGTGCCCTGGAAGAATCTAATGTCACTTTGATAATAAGGGATTTGAGAACTCTTGAAGAAATTTTTATGCAAAGTAGAAATGTAAAACATTCCTAAATGGTATGCCCTAAGAGGAAGATTAGAAAATTGTCAAAAGAGGCCCTTGCATTTGTGAGTTCAAAGTGAATTCAGTCGAGAGGTTCCGGAAGATGGCGGCGTAGGAGGACGCGGGGCTCACAGCGCGTCCGGCCGATCACTTAGATTCCACCTACACCTGCCTAAAGAACCCAGAAAACCGCCAGAGGATTAGCAGAAGGGAGTCTCCGGAGTCAAGCGCAGACTAGAGGCCCACGGAAGAGGGTAGGAAGGGCGGCGAGGCGGTGCGCGCGCTCCACGGACTGGCGGGAGGGAGCCGGGGCGGAGGGGCGGCTCGCCGGCCAAGCAGAGCCCCCGAGTCTGGCTGGCAAAAGCGGAGGGGCCGGACAGACTGTGTTCCGACAGCAAGCGCGACTTAGCGCCTGGGAGGTCATAAGTTAACAGCTCTGCTCGGAAAGCGGGAAGGCTGGAGGACAAAGGGAGGGAGAGCTGCTGAGCCCCCGGACGGCAGAGCTCAGCTTGGCGGGGAACAAAGGTGCTCGCCAGCGCCATCTCCCCCGCCCATCCCCCAGCCAAAATCCCAAAGGGAACCAGTTCCTGCCAGGGAACTTGCTCGCTCCGCGCAAACACCCAACTCTGTGCTTCTGCGGAGCCAAACCTCCGGCAGTGGATCTGACTCCCTCCCGCTGCCACAGGGCTCCTCCTGAAGTGGATCACCTAAGGAGAAGTGAGCTAAGCCTGCCCCTCCAGCCCCCGTGCACCTTGCCTACCCACCCCAGCTAATACGCCAGATCCCCAGCAACACAAGCCTGGCAGTGTGCAAGTAGCCCAGACGGGACACACCACCCCACAGTGAATCCCGCCCCTAGGAGAGGGGAAGAGAAGACACACACCAGTCTGACTGTGGCCCCAGCAGTGGGCTGGGGGCAGACATCGGGTCGGACTGCGGCCCCGCCCACTAACTCCAGTTATACACCACAGCACAGGGGAAGTGCACTGCAGGTCCTCACCACGCAAGGGACTCTCCAAAATGACCAAACGGAAGAATTCCCCTCAGAAGAATCTCCAGGAAATAACAACAGCTAATGAACTGATCAAAAAGGATTTAAATAATATAACAGAAAGTGAATTTAGAATAATAGTCATAAAATTAATCGCTGGGCTTGAAAACAGTATACAGGACAGCAGAGAATCTCTTGCCACAAAGATCGAGGGACTAAGGAACAGTCACGAGGAGTTGAAAAACGCTTTAAACGAAATGCAAAACAAAATGGAATCCACGATGGCTCGGCTTGAAGAGGCAGAGGAGAGAATAGGTGAACTAGAAGATAAAGTTATGGAGAAAGAGGAAGCTGAAAGAAAGAGAGATAAAAAAATCCAGGAGTATGAGGGGAAAATTAGAGAACTAAGTGATACACTAAAAAGAAATAATATACGCATAATTGGTATCCCAGAGGAGGAAGAGAGAGGGAAAGGTGCTGAAGGGGTACTTGAACAAATTATAGCTGAGAACTTCCCTGAACTGGGGAAGGAAAAAGGCATTGAAATCCAAGAGGCACAGAGAACTCCCTTCAGATGTAACTTGAATCGATCTTCTGCACGACATATCATAGTGAAACTGGCAAAATACAAGGATAAAGAGAAAATTCTGAAAGCAGCAAGGGATAAACGTGCCCTCACATATAAAGGGAGACCTATAAGACTCGTGACTGATCTCTCCTTTGAAACTTGGCAGGCCAGAAAGGCTTGGCACGATATCTACAGTGTGCTAAACAGAAAAAATATGCAGCCGAGAATCCTTTATCCAGCAAGTCTGTCATTTAGAATAGAAGGAGAGATAAAGGTCTTCCCAAACAAACAAAAACTGAAGGAATTTGTCACCACGAAACCAGCCCTACAAGAGATCCTAAGGGGGATCCTGTGAGACAAAGTACCAGAGACATCACTACAAGCATAAAACATACAGACATCACAATGACTCTAAACCCATATCTTTCTATAATAACACTGAATGTAAATGGATTAAATGCACCAACTAAAAGACATAGGGTATCAGAATGGATAAAAAAGCAAGACCCATCTATTTGCTGTCTACAAGAGACTCATTTTAGATCTGAGGACACCTTTAGATTGAGAGTGAGGGGATGGAGAACTATTTATCATGCTCCTGGAAGCCAAAAGAAAGCTGGAGTAGCCATACTTATATCAGACAAACTAGACTTTAAATTAAAGGCTGTAACAAGAGATGAAGAAGGGCATTATATAATAATCACAGGGTCTATCCACCAGGAAGAGCTAACTATTATAAATGTCTATGCGCCAAATACCCGAGCCCCCAGATATATAAAACAATTACTCATAAACATAAGCAACCTTATTGATAAGAATGTGGTCATTGCAGGGGACTTTAACACCCCACTTACAGAAATGGATAGATCATCTAGACACACAGTCAATAAAGAAACAAGGGCCCTGAATGATACATTGGATCAGATGGACTTGACAGATCTATTTAGAACTCTGCATCCCAAAGCAACAGAATATACTTTCTTCTCGAGTGCACATGGAACATTCTCCAAGATAGATCATATACTGGGTCACAAAACAGCCCTTCATAAGTTTACAAGAATTGAAATTATACCATGCATACTTTCAGACCACAATGCTATGAAGCTTGAAATCAACCACAGGAGGGGCGCCTGGGTGGCGCAGTCGGTTGAGCGTCCGACTTCAGCCAGGTCACGATCTCGCGGTCCGTGAGTTCGAGCCCCGCGTCAGGCTCTGGGCTGATGGCTCGGAGCCTGGAGCCTGTTTCCGATTCTGTGTCTCCCTCTCTCTCTGCCCCTCCCCTGTTCATGCTCGGTCTCTCTCTGTCCCAAAAATAAAATAAAAAAAAAAAACGTTGAAAAAAAAAAAGAAATCAACCACAGGAAAAAGTCTGGAAAACCTCCAAAAGCATGGAGGTTAAAGAACACCCTACTAACGAATGAGTGGGTCAACCAGGCAATTAGAGAAGAAATTAAAATATACATGGAAACAAACGAAAATGAAAATACAACAAAATGAATTCAGTCTATTAGTGAATAAAACATTTTTCCTGAATAAACATTATAATTATTTTTTAAAAGTTACTGATGGGATACCAAAGAAATGAGATTCTAGACTGAACTCTTTTCTTTTTTTTTTAATTTTTTTATTTTTTTATTATTATTTTTTTTCCAATATATGAAATTTATTGTCAAATTGGTTTCCATACATGAACTCTTTTCTGAGATCTGGGCAATTCATGTTCATTGAATTAGTTCCCCCCCCCCCTCATTTTCTGTAGAAAACAAAAATAAATGATGAGTTATAAAGTAATTCTTCCTCAAAGTTCAAATTGGTAGCAATGTTAATGATAGTCAATTTTATATCAAAAAAGAAAGCTTAAGGTAATTTTAATGTAGAAATATTTTCATACATTCTGTTTTTAACCACTTTAGGCAAATTGTTTTATACTAGTATATATGTATATTTGTTTTTTGGACGGTATGTCACTGTTTCTTTTTAATATCTTTTTTTTTTTGGTCTTAAGATAGGGTATTCATTTGAATCTATTTAGTTTAAAAAATCAGTATTTAAGTGAGATTAATCACTTTTTCATTCTATCTCTGTTTATCTTGCCTCAATTAACCTTTTATCAATATATAATTATTTAGTATTAAAAAAAATGGACTTTACCAGGGATTTTGTTACATAGATATTACAAGTCTCTCTTCTGCCTGGTATACCCAGGCATTTTTAAAAATACATTTAAATTGTATATAGAGAAAGAGAGAGATGACAACTGTGCTTGAATGATATAACATAAACATATTGCATAATCATGTAATAAACTTACCAGATTGTTGGCTGCACAGTCTAATTATAGGCATATGACTTGAGGTAAAAAATCAATTCATCCTGAATTCATATATCACAAAGGATTCACTGTGGCTGAGGCGTCACTGCAAGTGGGAAAGTAGGAAGATGAGGCTTTTCAGGTACTCAATGAGGAGTTCAGATTTTTATTTTCTGGGAGATGGAGAACCATGGGTGGATTCTGGTGAGTGATGAGATGTGGTCATTTGAAGGGACACCTCCCTCTCGGAGCTCTGTGGAGGTAGACTTGGTCAGGCAACTCTTGTCTTTTCAAGAAGGACACCCTTAATCTCGTGGTGGACTTTTTGAGAAGTTGGTCACAGGGTCATTTTGCAAAACTTTTCCATCCAGACCTGAAAATTAAAGTTATTCCAGTGAGAATCTAGAGCACAGTCTAGGTCGTATTACATAAACCAGGTTGGACTTTGAAAAATGGGATGTCCTATTTTTATACATTGCTAATAAAAACAAGCTTATGACTGCTCTCTGAAAATTCTAGGCAATACCCCAGCCTTTCGTTGTTTTAGTTTCTAGTACATTTATATTAAAATGTTCTGTTTTTAGAATGGTTCACAGTGAGGGGCACCACATAATTTACTTTATCTTTTGCATCCTGTAATGTAATAAATGTCTGTATTTCCACATAGCTTTTTCATCTCCTCTTTATGACCCCTCCACTGTGGAAAGGTATCACTATTCTCATTTTAAAATTCAAGAGGCTGATACTCAGGTTAAGCAACTTGGCCTTCATTACAGAACTAGCAGAGTTGGAATTTGAAGCCAGGTCTTTCCGACTCCAAAGTGTTTTTTCCCCCAGTAGATTACCCTCTCTCCTTGATAGAACTTGTCTAATTGCAATGCCATTTTTCCTCTGTACACCCCCTTTCCTAAATATTTTCTCCATGTTGCCTGAAGGCATTGGGTGAATTAAAAATCTGCCCATCTCTGGGTTAGGATAGCTCAACTTCTTTAATTGTTTAGCTTATGTAGCCCGTTGCTTCCTCCATGATAACAGGATAAAGAAGAGCCAGGGGAGATCTGTTCTCCAACACCTTACATCACTCTGCAGACAATTGGCAGTCAGGAGAGAGGCAGCTGCCACACTCTTCAGATATCTCTCTATTTAAAGTTCAAAGAGACGGTGCGTGACAACAACGAAGAGGTGAGCGTGGCCCTGACCAACCCACCCAGCAACAGGAAGAATGGCTGAAAAAGGTAAGATTTAAGGCATCAGACCCTCTTGGTAAGACAGGCCCAAGCTCCCTGGTTTATTTTATGTTCCCCAGTATTTAGTATTTCTCAGTTATTCTTAAGAATGTGGTATCTCTGCTAAATGGGCATTAATCATATATGTTAGCATGGCTACGAAAAAAGCCATTCAATGTACAATTTATGGATTATGTCTGTACGTTACGTGTAGTTTCAAAGGATCAAACAAACAAAAGAGCTTAATTTGTTCATGCTTGTTTTGAAAGAGGTGGGAGTCAGTTATTCTCGAGTGTTATACAAGATTTGAGGTATTGTGGTGTGCTGGACCAGAATTGAGGACATTTGATTCTGTCCTCAATCCGTGGCTGTCCACAGATCAGCCATGTGAGTTTGGGGAAGCTCCGCTACCTCTTTGGGCCTGTTTTCTGCCTCTAAAGTGAAAATGAATAAAATGGACTTAGTCGTTTCTGATATGCTTCAGATCTGAATTTCTTATTTTCTGGTTTTAAAATGTGTGTTATATTTAAGAAAAATGATTGACTCTACTATGACAGAAGGGGCTCAATATATATTGTATCCAAGAAATGCTTTTTTACACTACACTGTTTGCTCTTAATCTGGACAATGATCTCATGAGATAGGCAGTATTGTCTTCCATTTCCATTTTACAGATAAGGAAACTGAGGCATAGCCGAGTATAGTCACTTGCCTGTGATCATAGAAAGTGGTGGCAGCAGATTCTGAATGCAGACAGTCTTGTTTCAGTGCACAGTGCCCTTAAGGATACTTCCAGGTATAACCTCTTGGGTATGCTCAGAATTGGACAGAGAGAAGCATTTTGAAATCACTCTTCATATTTAAAAAGAAGTTTTGTGCTTGGTTGTGCCATAATATAAGTGACCTATGCAAAGTATATTGTGTTCCTATATATTCCTATTTCAAAACAATGCTACAGATTATGGTAAAACTTAAAATATTCATGTTAAAAGAACACAAATGCAGGCATACTCTGAGTGTTGAAATGCAGTCAACTGTACTGTTTTACAATGAGTAGTAAATAATGAGATATATACTTTTAGGGCTTTATTACATGTAAATTTTAGAATCGTACAAAAATATGCTTGTATAAGATATTTATAAATGCTCAATTAGAATATTCGTATTAATTTTTAAGTTCTTTGAAACTGGGAAAAAAGTGAAATCGCATATATGAACAGTTCAAAAAAATCACTGCTATGTACTCCCACTGTAATGGCACCTTAATTCATAAAAAGGCTTTCATCCAAATGAGAGTAAAGGGCATATCACAATGTTCGCTTTATACTTAAAGCAATACCACAGGCAGGTAAAGAGAAAGGTTTTTCCATGAGTGGTTAATGCTTTGTTCAAGGTCAAAGCGAGATGGAGAAGCAAGGAAAACCTGTTGAATTTGTTAGAGTTAAAAGACATGCCAACATTCCTGGAAAGATAGATTTAAACTATTAAAATTCACTTTAACTGCACAAAGTTTGCTTTTATTAGAGGAGCTCCTAATTTTAGAAGTGTTTCTTTTCCTGATGATTTTAATAGTACTTAAAAAAAAAAACTTCACATTTTAAAATGATAGAAATGGTAACAGGCACACAATTGCTAAGAAAATGCGTTCTCTTTGTTAGCTGGTGGTACAAAACCCAATTGTGCTTTTCAGTTAAGAATATATCTGAGTCCTTATGTGTGGACATTAATTCTATATGATGTCTTTTTGTGCTCTTTTTGAATCTTTTTGTGTGGTGTGCATGTACAATGAATATTTTAAAAATGATAATTTTATAAATTGCTTTCTTCAGATTAGAGTTCAAAATAGACACAGGAGTAATCATTGTTCTAAATGTCTTTTATGTGTGTTGGATCAGTGTTGGTTGCTCTATTGAATATGTTAACCAAATAGAATCTCTTTTCTCTAGTTGAGAATGATCATATAAGGTATAATGCTTTTCTTTTCCTATGATACTTAGGATTAAAGTCAGCTATGAAGGCTAACAACAATTTTCAATAACTTTCCCTATATTATGATTATTTAGTTTAGGAGGAATTGCCTCAAAAGTCATTTTCGATTGTTTCTGTGTAAACAGCTGTTCTCTGTGTTCTTGAACAAATGCAGGGATGTGTTCTGTGTACCCTAGGCACACACACAGGAAGGTTAGAGTTTGCAAAGGTCTTGCACATGCACAGTATCATTTGATCCTCTCAACAACTCAGGGAGGTAGATATCACAAGTTTCATTATCTCTACAAATAGGGAAGTTCAAGCTCAGAGTTGCCCAAGGTCGCGTAACTGTATAAGGAAAGCCTATCATTTGAACACAGGTCTTTCCTTTTAAATACCCAGCTGAGTCTCATGTACCCTTTGTAGAACAGAAGATAATAATCATGTCTGAGAGTGACTGAAGAGTGTATTTTTTTTTCCTCTTGGTATTATCAGATTCCATTTATTCTCTCAAATAAATTCTCTATCTTCAGAAGATATGATGCCAAAATGACCTACCTACTCTCTTTTCTTTTCTTTGTTTTTAAGCAGAATCTACACTATCACACCTTCTGGTCCCTATTCTTCTCTTGATTGGCTGGATTGTGGGCTGCATCATAATGGTTTATGTTGTCTTCTCTTAGAAAGGTAAAGTTTTCAATAATTGAATATGTTTATTCATAAAGACCATACATTACTCCAGGAATAATCTTTTCTGTTTTACTAATGGAACATTTTATCATACAGGCAAGAAGACTTCAGATTGACTTCATTTAGAAGAATTAAGAAAAACATGAACATGACAGATTATTAAACATTTCTCATGTAAATAACTGCAATGTTTGACATCACTTTCTAACCTTGGATTTGTAAACTGTTACTTTGGTGTACATATGAATCTTTTCAGGAACTTTTAAAAATTCCAACTACAAATAAGAACTGTAAGAAATTATGGATGAATTTCTCTATAACCTGGGAATAGAAAAAATGTTCCAAACTTTGACTAAAAATAGGGAAAAGTTTGATGAATTACATTAAAAATTTTGGGGGGGTGCCCACTGAAAAAAAACCCTATAGAAAAAATGAGCTAGAGATGAATAGAGATCATTGTTCACAGAAAATAAGCTGTAAATATAAACTTCCCCTTCCCCTCTTGCTCATGATAAAAGAAGTGTAATTAAAACCGCACTGGAGAACCATCGCTCACCTCGTAGCTGGGACAAAACAAAGATGTTTGACTTTATATATGTGGGGAATAAAACATGCTCATATACTTCCTTTAGAAATTAAAAATGGTACAGAATTTTTAGAGGTGTTTGACAGTCAATATCTATCAGAATTAAATATGTATTTAACTTCTGACTCAGCCATCCCTTTTCTAAGAATATTGCATTTCCCACAGGTGCACACTGGTAAAACTGCAAAATGGCATCTGCACAGGCCTACTCATTAAGGCATAATTTGTTATAGCAAAAACCTGGAAACAAGCCAAGGGTCCATTAACAGGGGGCTGACTAAATAAACTGAGTTCTAGCTACATAATGTGTTAACTTGGACGTCTGTGAAAACGAACGAAGGGAGTCTCTATATACTGATGTGATGTCATCCCCAGGTCAAAGTGTTGAGTGAAAAAAGCCAGGTACAGAATTATGTATTCTACCTTTCTATAAAATGTAGGGGGCTGTATCAATATGCACATTCTTATTCAAGGGCTCAGTATTCTTTTCTCCAGCACTTTAAAACAGAAGGTAACGTTTTAAAGGAGGAATAGAAATGAATTTTTCTATTTTTCTATGTTTCCACATCCAACCTGATCATTTTCTCAGAGAACAAAGAAAGCCTAGCGCAGTAAAAAAGAACAAAAATTTTGGAAGTCAGATTGCTTTATCCTAACTTGGGAGTCCTTTGAATAGTTAATTAATCTCTCTAACCTCAGTTTTCTCAACTATAAAAGAAGGATAATAATATTCTCATGGGATTGTTTTGAGGACCACAATGTTTTCTAAACCTGCCTGATCTGAATTGACTGAGTCATTTGTTAAAAATACAGATTCTTGAACTCCTTCTCTAAGAGTTTATTTTGGTAGGTCTGGAGAAAGCCTATTAAAAAAATCAATTCTCCAGGTGATTTCTATTACCATAGAAGTTTGGAAAACACACTTACAGTGTATGTGTATATGTAGGCATTCCTCCAGATACATATAGACATTGATCCACGACAGCTTACATTGGTAAGTCCCAGCCACTTTTCTGTTTATTGCTGCAGCAAAAAAATTGCACTATATTATTATATATTAATTATATTACATTACATTATATTATATTTTAATTACATTAAGTATAATGAGACATAGTACTATTTGTCCACTAATATTTTCACATATGTGAATTTTATTTTCTTTATTAAATTTAAGCTCTTTATTGGTGAATCCATTTCTTACCTTTTCAACGTATAGACTATAATTCAAATTAGACAACTACTAAATATGCACCAAAAGGTTAATTATTTTCCCCCTACAATATCCTTGAATACACAATGTTGATGTTCTGAGTTTGAACTTTAAAGATGTTGAAGCAATTTAAGCTGGATTGGAATTCTCAAAGAAGTGACTAGTGATCTGTGAATAATACATCTGAGTAGATGATTGCATACAGATCTTATAAGGCATAGAAGCTTATATGTTTTTAAATTTCCAAAATCTTCAGTGTACGTTCTGTCAAAGTGCAGTTATACCTATTTGAGAAGAGTATGATGGGTTAACTGTTTGATATTTTTGACTGAATTAATGCCTAGCCTTACATCATCATAATACCCACCCTATGCCTCTCCCCTACCCCAAGACCTGTATTGATATTAGAGCTGAGAAATACTACTTTTCTAATACCTATTAGGACATAAAATATAAAAAAGTTTAAAGAAAGCTGTTTATCACTCTCTGTGTCTGGGAAAAGTGACAAATTCCACTGAGTCTTGAAATGTTTAAGGAAACTCCTCATGATCTACCAAGCTCAATAGAGCTGAGAAAATTCCCAAGGATAAGTCCTGGAGGAGAGATCCCTGTGCACAAACAGATATAAGGTTTTCAAGTAATAAGCATCTATCGATCTTATAATAAAATAAACCTGAATTTCTCTTTTTATCTGAGGAAATTTCCTAGTTTTATTTATTATTTGTTTTACTTACTGTCCTTTATTTTTGCTTATTGCAGTTTCTCAGGCATCCCCTTTCTTCTCTTCTTTCTTAGACAAGCACAGTAGTTCCACTTAAAACATAAATATACATTAGCCTGAGATTCCTTTAGAGGAAAGAAAGAAGAACATCAAAAGCAGAAGAATATTTTGAGTTGGTAATTTCCCTGAGAATGAGATGGGTAAGGTGTTTTATTCTGCTCTCCTTTGAAAGTGATTTCCTGTTTTGCAAAGTGAGATGGGTATGCAATTTCTTATAAATCATCTGAACGAATCCTGAGTGGGCACAAAGTGGGTTTTTTTTTTTTTTTTTTTTTGGAAGGACAGAAATATCCCAGGGCTTCAAATTTAGGCCATTATCGGAGATTTAAGACCATTTTCAGTAATTTCCCTGGGCTGGGCATACACGCCCTTATAAATTCAAAATTCCAAATGACACAAATATAGAGCTGATGAAGTTATTTTTAGAGCTTATGCCTATGACTATTAAAGGAAATAGGATATTGATTAGAATCTTGATGCTGAATGAAATAGGGTCATGGAGAGATTGTTTTGAGTTACAGGTTACCTGCTCTGTAAAATTGGTCCAGAAGTGGAGAGTAAATGGAAACCGGCTTAAAAAGTGGTTTGCATACTGATGTGCTTAAAGCCTCTAACCTGGCATCCTATTTGTTTTCTCTCATCTCTACCATGTGAAGATATACTCAGGATAGGATGTATTTGCATTTAGAAAATGCAATCCCCTAGTTTAATCGACACAGTGATCTCATCAGGATGTTATAGACATTGGGCATATTCCTCATTTATCTCGCTAAAGGTAGAAACTTGCTCTGGAGCCCATTGACATTAGATGGAGAGATTGCTTTGGACCTCTTCAAGCATATAGCCAGATCTGTCCAATTTTGTTTTTCCCTTCATTTTCTGCTCTTATCTTTATTTAATATTCTCTCTCACTCTCCTCCTATTTCCCTGTTGTATGGAATTGACACTTCTTTTCTGGTCTCAGTAGCCCATGGGGAGTAATGAAATCACCTTAATATCAGTAATTCTAACTTCCTTGGCTCTTGCACCCTCCTGCTGAGGAAGCCAGGAGGGTCTCATGTAACTCACATGGGCTTATGAATATGTCCCCTGCTCTAGTCACCACTTCTCCTCTCCAGGACCCAGCCGTGTCTCAGAGACACTGTGGGTGGTTTCCCATTTCCCCCATCTCTCCCATGGCAGCCCTCACTGGGCCTATATGTTGGTCTGTGTGCAAGTAGTTGTTTGTGGAGTTCTAAAGCAGTGCTGCCTAATGTTACATGTTCCTCAGGGCTTAATTAAATAGTTCTTTTAGTTTTCATTTTCAACCTCCCCTCTGGCTCCCTAGGACATACATCCAGGGCAGAGCCAGACAGACTCAAGTGGCACCTGCCACACTGAATTCACTATCACTGGGTCAAGTTCCTCAAGCCTGGCTTCTTCGAGGAGTTCTCCCAGGAGTCTCCTCAAAGTTACGCAAGCAGGCTTTAGTTTATTTGCCATATCAAGATACCAGACATACTGAGAGCTGTTGGGATCTCACTGCCACTCGAGTAATGCATCTGGATTCTCAGAGTCTTGTGATACAAATAAGTAGGGTCGGTGATAATTTAAGACAAAATACTGGTCTCAACCTGCCAAACAGATTTAAAATGTCTTTTAATGTTTATTTATTTTTGACAGGGAGAGAGGGAGAGAGAGTCAGAGAGGGAGATGCAGAATCTGAAGCAGGCTCCAGGCTCTGAGCTGTCAGCACAGAGCCCGACAAACTGCAAGACCATGACCTGAGCTGAAGTCATTTGCTCAAGTGACTGAGCCACCCAGGCACCCCCCACCAAACAGATTTAAAAGCGAGTCGACTGATTAACCATTGGAAGAACATTATTTTAGAATTCAGTGTTATTAGACATTATCATTTGGTAAGAGTTTATCTGAGCACCCTTACCTCCAAACACACACACACACACGCGCACGCGCGCGCACACACACACACACACACACACACACACACACACATTCCCCACTAAATAAATGGCAGATCCTCTTTTTCAAACTGATGTATAGTTGACATATAATATTAGGTTCAGGTACACAACACAGTGATTCAACATTTATATTGATTACAATATGTTCACCATGATGAGCGTAATAAACTCTTTCAATGTAGGATGTGTGACAATGTAGGATTCAATAGACATGACAGGAAGATGTCTCATGGATATATATCAAGTGAATAAGTGAATGAATGCCTGAACATTACCTTTAACCAAACAACCTTATGAGATATATTAAGAGCGTGAAGCTCTTAGCATAGTGTCTAACACTTACTACGTGCCCAACTAATGTAAGATTATTTTAATCATTATTAATATCACAATTTTCCTTATTACATCTTACATACATTCTTATTTATTCCAGCAAACAACTCTGTGAAGTAGAAATTATCATTAACTCCATGCTGAAAATAAGCAAGCTGGAGTACAGAAATGTTGAGACTTGTTCATGATTATATAGTGATTGGTACAAACAATACTTGACCCCATGTCTTCTGATTGCAAATTACAAATTGTTTTCTACTATACTGTATGATCAAATTATAAGGCTCTTTTTTTTCTGAGAGAGAGAGAGTGCAAGTGGGATAGAGGAGCAGAGGTAGAGAGAGGGAGAATCTCAAGAAGGTTCCATGCTCCGCCAGGAGCCCGACGCAGGGCTCAATCCCACAGCCCTGGGAGTCATGACCTGAACTGAAATCAAGAGTCAGACACTCAGCCAACTAAGCCACCCAGGTGCCCCTAAGATTCTTTTTGAACTATACTAGAAGATGCACCAAATTTCAGAGGAGGAAATCTCTACCCTATATTTAAAGAATTAACAACTACATTTGTTCTAGGTGACATTTTATTTTCATGCTTCTTGGTCTCCACATTTGCATCCCTTGGCACAACCTCCATTCTTTCTCTAACCTCCTTTTGGTTTTCCATTCAGTCCCTTTCTATGTAATATTGTCAAGTTCTTAGGTTTCTGTTGTCAGTCCTTTGACATTAAAGGATCTTTGTACCATAGAACTTAAGGCTCTTAACCAGGTATATCTGGGCTGCCTACTTTCATTTCTAGCTCTAAGCCAACTTTGCATGTTCTGTTCTGGAAAATAACTACTCTTGGCCCTAGCATATTCCACCCCTTTTCCAAACACCTAAATTTATATAACTGCCTCCTTCTAGACTTTAAATTTTGGCTCAAATGTGAGCCTCCTCCAAGAGGCAAAGGGACATGGAACTTTAAAGCTTTCTCTGTATCTACAGATAGAGTGAGTTGAGGGTTTTCATGTTGTAAGTGCTGTAGCGATATTCACACAAGTGCTTGCAAGTAAACATGTAATCCCTAGATAGTAAGGGTTTTTAGATCCTTGCATAGTTCTAATAACAAAGACATATGAAGACTATCATTAAAAGAGACATCTGTAATAAAGGCCCTCTTCTCCTGACAACCTCAAACAATTCAGTAGTAAAAAGTTCAGATTTGCTTCATCTATCTTCAGTGCTGCTCACTTCCTCAGAAGTAACTGCTATTAGCAATTAAGTGGGTATCCATCCAAAATCATTGCAATGTGTTTACAAGATAGTTTACATGATATGGTTGTAAAAGTGCTTTCTTATTCATTATCTCACTTGATTCTCATGAAAGGTAGGTGTATCCAGATGTGTGAAATAAGACTTAGGAAGTCTTTATTTGGGCAAAGTCCCACAGCTGATCACCAGCTCAGCAGAACTTAACCCAGGGCTGTTGTATATAGTCTTTCTGCTATAACAGATGCCAACTTGCAGTGTGTGTATTTAAGATTGATGCAAATGGAGACAGCATTGAACTTGTACAGTAAATGACTGAGTCTTATTTATGGTGTGGCATGTATCTATATTGCTTACATTTTTATATTCCATTAGCCTATATCTTCATGTAGTTAAAGCACTGAACAGCTGCACTTGCTCTGAGATGCTCAAAAGTCCCTCCCTTACCCCCTTCTTCTTCGCTAAGCCCGAGGCTGATGTATTCATTTTTCTACCAATCTTGATAGAGGTATACGGTGAAGTTGATATGGGATCTCTGAAAGTCCAACTGTCTGGTTGCCTGGTGCATGTCTCTACAATGTGATGAGTTAAAATTTTTCAAGTTTAGACGGGGCACCTGGGTGGCTCAGTTGGTTAAGCATCTGACTCAATACCAGCTCAAGTCATGATCTGGAGGTTTAGGAGTCCAAGCCCTGTTGTCAGGCTCTGTGCTGACGGTGCAGAGCCTTCTTGGGATTCTCTCTCTCTTCCTGTCTTTCTGCTCCTCACCTCCTCTCAAAATAAATAAATAAATTTAAAAAATACTTAAAAAAAGTAAAAGTTTTCAAGTTAAGAGACGTCGCTTCATAGTCCTGGGACTTAGCTATGATACAGAATACCCAGAAAAGTAATCCTTTATGCACCAAAAAAATAATAAAATTACCTAGCAATAAATTTAACAAAGGAGTGAAAAACTGTGCTCTGAAAACTCTAAGACATTGAAGAAAGAATGGTTATTGCAGCATTAACCATAACCAAGATATGGAAACAGTCCAAGTGTTCATTGATAGAGGAAGGGATGAAGAAGAGGTAGTATATACATACAATGAAATGTTTTTCAGCCATGAGAAAGAATGGGGGCGCCTGGGTGGCTCAGTCTGTTAAGCATCCAACTTCGGCTCAGGTCATGATCTCACGGTCTGTGAGTCTGTGAGTTTGAGCCCCGCGTAGGGCTATGTGCTGACAGCTCGGAGCCTAGAGCCTGCTTTGGACTCTGTGTCTCCCTCTCTCTCTGCCCCTCCCCTGTTCATTCTCTGTCTCTCTCTTCTCAAAAATAAACATTAAAAAAAAAAAAACAAGAAAGAATGAAATCTTGCCACTTGTAACAACATGGATAGAGCTAGATGGTATAATGCTAAGCAAAATACGTCAGAGAAAGACAAATACCGTATGATTTCACTCATACGGCAAATTTAAGAAACAAAACAAATAAGCAAAGGAAAAAAAGAGAGAAAGATAAACCAAGAAACAGACTCTTAACTATAGAGAACAAACTGATAGGGATTAAGAAGTGTACTTGTGATGAGCACTGGGTGATGTATGGAACTGTTGAATCACTTTATTATACACCTGAAACTAATATAACACTGAATGTTAACTATACTGGAATTAAAATAAAACACTTTTAAAAAAGTAATTCTTTGGAAGACTTTTTAAAAAATCCATGTCTACATAAATTCAATTTAGAGAAAAGAGAAAAAATAAATCAGTGGCATTTTAGTGATGACTCCCATCCAGGAATCCAAAGAGGTTTAAAAACAGCAACAGCAGCAGCAACAGCTCACTACTCTTAGTAGCGTATCTACAGATAATGACAAGGAAACCTGTTGAGAAGAAATGTGGCATGGTGTATGAATACATCAGGTAATAGAAGCACAATAGAGTCCAAGTAGAAAGCAGGGTGTTGTGACCCATTATCTCGAGGAAAGCAGGCCAGGGTCAAGTGTGGGGCAGAACTCAGTGTTATATTTTAAAACTATATTTGACTTTTCTTTGATATCACATTAAGAAATTTAGCTACTGAGAAGCATTTGAAATTCATTGCCTGAAGTAATTTTGCCTAACAGTTATCAACTGGAATTTAGGAGAAGGCCGTATTCCAGGTAGTGAAAGGATGTGCCCTTCTGATTAATCATCTCAGTCTAAAAAAATGGTAAAGAGAAAGTCCAACTCAATACTCAGCCTTGGAAAAATGGTTGGAATCCCACTTCCCTTGAGATAGGTGGCTTATGAGTTGGTGACTATTTACAGAAGGACTTGAAGAACAGTGAAAATTTAAAGGCTCAGTAATCATCAATCATGTTGCAGTAAATTAGACTGATTTCCAGCAAAAGTACTTGATGTGTTGTGTTTTTTTTTTTTTCCATGTCTGGCCCATCCATTGTTTGATAAAAGATTGTAATAGAGATCTGGTTAATTTTCTAGTAAATTGATAAAGTTTTTTTTAAACAACCAGAACAAAGACCTGTGTGGTATGAATCATCTGTGCACATAAGTGTCCAGAACCACATTGTCCTTCGTTGTCATAGAGGTAGAGACTGGTTTCTCTCAAGTCAATGTACTCTGTATTTTTAAAGCCCACCCCCCTTAGTTTTCCAACACGTCTTCCTACATCCTTCCAAATGTTATTTATTCCTTTCCAATAATTCACTACTATATCCCACTAAGTTTTATCTGAAGGAATTTTAACCATGTAGTAAAGAAAATAAAGTCCATGTGGGTATAAGTGTGTGTGTGTGTGTGTGTGTGTGTGTGTGTGTGTGTGTGTGTGTGTAACGTGAAAAATAAATTTGATAAAAAAGTTTCCTTCCTCTTAAAACTATTTCAAGTCTCTGGGTATTTCTTATTCCAATAGTTCTCAGTATTTGGTCCCTGGACAAGTAGCATCAGCATCATCTGGAAACCTGTTAGAGATGCACATACTGGGACTCCAGGGCTTTTCAATCAGAAACTTTGGGGGTGGGGCCCAGCCATGGTCTTTTAACAAGTCTTTTTAAGTGATTGTGATGCACACGTGTTCATGTTGGGAAGCTCTGTCTCCAAGCTGTCTAACTTCTAAAATATCATCTCAGCTTGGGCATGTATCGGTAACAACCTGACACAGTCTTTTTCTTGAAATCCATGAGTTTCTTTAAAAATTTTTTTTAAATGTTTATTTATTTTTGAGAGAGAGAGACAGAGTGACAGCAGGGAACGGACAGAGAGAGAGGGAGACACAGAATCTGAAGCAGGCTCCAGGCTCTGAGCTGTCAGCAGAGAGCCCAACGCGGGGCTGGTACTCACGAACTGTGAGATCATGACCTGAGCCAAAGTTGGACGCTTAACCGACTGTCACCCAGGTGCCCATGATGAATATCTTTTAAAGTACAGTTTTTGCTCTCTTTTTGAATCTGGCTCTAATTTACTTTTGATGAACGTTAGTCCATTCTTGATAATTCAGAGGTCACAAATTCACATGCTTGGGGGACAGCAAGGTAGTGGAGGTGAGAGACACAAAACCAAAAGTAGAGAACAGTGAAAACTATGTGAACAAATGGAGAGTTCACTCCTTCCTGCTTGCATCCGTTGAAATTCATATTTAAAAGAATATTATCTGATAAAACAGACAACATTGTAATCAATGAGACTTAAAAATCTATTTTAAATATATTGTCAAGAAAAGATTTATAAAAAGTGCCTTTAATTCCAGTTGCTGTTGAAATTACATTTATTTAAATATATATGAACCCCAGAGGAAATAAAATAAAAATGTATAGTACAGTAAGATTCTTGGCTTTGTGTTAGACTTTAGGAAACCAAAGCCAGGTCTACAGCTAGGTTTAAAGACTTGTGCAGGATTTGAGATCTTTTTACAATGACTTGATTTTCCTCGTCTGATTTCACTTAGCATTAGGTTAAGAAATATATGCAAGAGCAAATTCGAGACATCTGCCTCTTGAAAAGAAATCAAAGCATGGGGAGGCAGAGAAACTAACATAAAATACACTTTTTTGATCTAAGATCACTGCTGTACAGGACTCTCGGGCTTTTGGATAAAAAGTTCATGTAAGTAAAGCAAGTGTTACTGATTTCCCTTCATCTAATGAAGGTTTAGAAAAGGAAATGACATTTTCCCCCCTTCCAAGAGAAGACATTATCTTTCTAGTTTGCATATGCTTCACCTCAAACCTTGAAAAAGATACTTATTTCCTTTTAGCTTAATGAACATATTTGCTTTGTTGGGCTTCTGGAAACTATAAGAGGAAATAAAATTTAGATATAGGCTCTCTTTTATTGTCTTTCTCTAAACAAGATCATGTCCGTGTTTTAAAACTCATTGTTAGGTTCTAATGATAGTAAAATTCTTTAAATCATGGTATTTCAAACATGAAGTAGATAAGTTTTAAAAGTTTACCTAAGAGGGATGCCTAGGTGGCTCAGTTGGTTGAGCGTCCCACTTCGGCTCAGGTCATGATCTCATGGTTCATGAGTTTGAGCCCCGTGTCAGGATCTGTGCTGACAGCTCAGAGCCTGGATCCTGTTTGAGATTCTGTGTCTCCCTCTTTCTCTCTCCTCCCCCCCACTCATGCTCTGTCTCTTTCTTCTCAAAAATACATAAATGTTAAAAAAAATTTTTTTAAATAATAAAAAAATAAAATGCTATTTTTTAATTAAAAAAATTTTTAGTATTTGGATCAGCACAGTGCTCTATGGTTGTGTCCTCAGAGCAAGCCCTTAATCACCCCTTTTTCTGGTGGCTACAGGGATGATGGGTGCAGGATGGGGTCTTTCTGGTCCATAACACAGGGTTCCCTGAGACATCTTTTTTTTCCTGGGGTTACCTGAGTAGATGCCTACTGGAAGATGGCTCTTGCACAGAAGACCTGGCTGGTGTGGTAGCCCTGGCAGAGCCTGAACCCTTACACCTTGAAATCTTCAGTACACTTTCATATAGGCATTGGTCAAGGTGACCAACTAGTTATCCCAGTTTGGATATCTATGGAATGGGAGAAAATTGGCAAACTGTATATCTGATAAAGTGTTAATATTCAGAATATATGGGGAACTCCCATAACTAGCAAAAAAACCCCAAATAGCCCAATTAAAAAATGGGCAAAGGAACGGAATAGACATTTCTCCAAAGAAGATATGCAAATGTCCAAGGGGAAGGTGAAAAGTTACCCAGCATCAATAATCATCAGGGACATGCAAATCAAAACCACAATAAGATATCACCTTACAGGGGCGCCTGGGTGGCTCAGTCGGTTGAGTGGCCGACTTCGGCTCAGGTCATGATCTCGCGGTCCGTGAGTTCGAGCCCCGCGTCGGGCTCTGTGCTCACAGCTCAGAGCCTGGAGCCTGTTTCAGATTCTGTGTCTCCCTCTCTCTGACCCTCCCCCGTTCATGCTCTGTCTCTCTGTCTCAAAAATAAATAAACGTTTAAAAAAAAAAAAAAAAAAGATATCAACTTACATCTGGGGTGGGGAAAAAAAAAGATATCACCTTACATCTGTTAGGATGTCTTTTAAAAAAAAAAAAAAAGGAAAAAAAAGTGTTGGCAAGGATGTGGAGAAATTGGAACCCTTGTATGCTATTAATGGAAATACAAACTGGCAATTCACTATAGTAAAGAGTACGGTGCTCCCTCAAAAAATTAGAAATAGAACTATCATATCCAGCAATCCCACTTCAGGGTATATATCCAAAGAAAATGACATCATTACCTCCAAGAGGTATTTTCACTCTCAAGGCTATCATCACAATAGCTGAGACATAGAAACAACCTAAGTATCCAAGGACAAATGAATGGATAAAGAAAATGTGGTGGGGCGCCTGGGTGGCTCAGTTGGTTAAGCCTCTGACTTTGGCTCAGGTCATGATCTCACAGTTTGTGAGTTCGAGCCCCGCGTCGGGCTCTGTGCTGACAGCTCGGAGCCTGGAGCCTGCTTCGGATTCTGTGTCTCACTCTCTCTCTGCCCCTCCCCTGCTCACGCTCTGTCTCTCTCTGTCTCAAAAATAAAACACTAAAAAAATTAAAAAAAAAAAAAAAAAAGAAAATGTGGTATACACATACAATGTCATATTATCCAGTCTTTAAAAGAAGGAAATCCTGCCACTCATGACAGCATGGATGAACTGAAGGACATTATGCTGAGAGAAATAAGTCAGACACAGGACAAACACTACCTAACACTTAGATGAGGAATCTAAAATAAATAAAGTCATAGAAGCAGAGAGTAGGATGGTGGTTGCCAGGGAAGGGGGAAACAGGGAGGTATTAATTAGTGAAAGGGTACAAAGTTTCAGTTATGCAAGATGAGGAAGTCCTAGAGATATATTGTACCACGTAGGTCCTGGAGTTAACAAAACTGTATTGTATACTTAAAAGTTTGTTAAGGAGGTAGATCTTATGTTAAATGTTTTTATCACACATTAAATAATAATAATAATAAATAAAGAAGAAAAGATAAGTGATGAATATCTTTATGTCATAGATTGTGGTAAAGGTTTTTTGAGTGTATACTTATCACTAAACTCAACAAATTGTAGATTTAAATATATACAGCTTTTTGTATGTCAACCATACCTCAATAAAGTGGTTTAAAAAATCATTGGAACTGAGTTATAGTTATTAGTAGCAAGGAACTGATAAAAATCATAGAATTATTAACTTGAATTACATGAAGTTGGAATTTTCACCTATTTTGATCTATAAAAATGGCAATTTAATATGGTAACATATCATGAATTTTGAAAATAATTATTAAGTCTAAATAATAAAGTTCTATTTAATATATATACATTGACTTGAACAGAAAGAATTTATATGACAGCTTCTAGGGATTCTGATATCCTTTGAAGACTGATCCATACTCTAGGGATCTGAATGTGTCAGGTTAAATTCAACTTAACAGCACTTTATTGTGCATGCACTATGTGCCAGATACTGTTCTAGGTGCATCAACAGATATATCAACAGATATATATCAACAGGGTTATATCAACAGATAAAATGTCTTCTTTTATTTTAAGGTTCCTACTGTCATGGAAGGCAACTTACATTGTGATAGGGAGAAACAGAGAAATAGGGATTTTAAGAATTTTTCTACTAGTATCTTTTTTCTGCTCTAGCATCCAATCCAGGATACCACGTTGAAATCAGCTGTCATATCTCCTTAGTCTTCTCCAATCTGTGACAGTTTTGCCATGTCTTTCAGGACCTTGTCACTTTTGTGGAAGAGTGGTGAGGTATTTTTTAGGCTCTGTCTCAATTTAAAATTGAGTTTGTCTGTGTTCCTGTAATTGGGCTAAGATTTTAGATTTGGGAGATGACCACCACAGAGATGATGGGACTTTCTCTTGGCATCCTACCAGGGGTCTCAACATGACTTATCACCAGTGATTCAGCTGTGATCACTTGGTTGAGGGGAGTATTTTCCAGGTTTCTTCTATTCCTCAGAAGTGAGTCACTATGTCCAGCCTACACTCAAGAGTTGGGAATTAAGCTTCCCCTCCTAGAGGGAGGATTATCAAACAATTTGTGGACACATGGTAAAACCACTATAGTAATTGATAAATATTTGAGGGGAGGTACTTTGAGGCTATGCAAATATTCTGTTTCTTTTTAAAGTTTTGTGTTAATCAGTGGATCTTGCCTCAGAAATTATTGCTGTGGAGTTCTAATGGTGATATTCTGTTTCCCTCATTTCTTCCACATTTATTAATTGGAATTTTTTGTGAGGAGGACTTGTCTCTTCTCACCAATGTATTTATATATTTAATTTTTAATTTATATTACTATGGATTCATGGATTTTTCCTCCTTGAATAATAGTCCAATACTACGATTATTTTGTTACTCAGATTGCTCCAACTGTGGCCATTGGAAAGTCTTTCGGTCTTGTTCCTGTGCCTTTTTGAAGTGTCATTTTTTACAGTGCTTCCTTACTTTCTGGTGCTATAAAATGCTCCAAACTTTTCTTGCATTTTCTCATCCCCAGCCCTAGAATCAGCCATTTCTCCAAGGAGCCCTGGTACCTCATATTGGAGAATGATATTTAGAAGCCAGGATCTGGGCACAATACCCCATTATTGCTGGGATGCCACTGCTTCTTGACCCTCCTTGCAGACAGAGCCAGGAAACAGATGTATATCATTAACCCAAGTGTGTATCACTAACCTAAGTTTCCTATGCTGCTGTAACAAATTACTGAGGACTTAGTGACTTGAACAACACCAATTCATCTTACACTTCTGGAGGTCAAAAGTCTAAAATAGATTTCAGTAGGCTAAAATCAAGATGTTGGCAGGTTAGTGTTACTTCTGGAGGCTATAGGAGAGATTTTGTTCCCTCACCTTTTCTGTCTCCTACAGGCTTCCTGCATTCCTTGGCTCATGGCCTTTTCTTCCATCTTCAAACTTGGCATCATAGCATTTCAGATCCATATTGCGTCACTGTGATACTCTGTTTTTGTTGTCTCATCTCCTCCTCTGACTCTTTTTAAGGATGGTTGTGATTACATTGGACCCACCCAGCTAATCCAAGTGAATTCCCTCATCTCAGGGTTCTAAATGTGATCACATCTGTGAAGTCCCTTTTGCCATGGAAGGTAACATATTCACAGGTTCTAAGGATTAGGATGTGGACATCTTTACAAAGGGGTCATTCTGCTACCTACCACTTTGCATACGAACAGGTACTAAATTTATGTATGTATCTACCTGTCTTTACATATATTAAAATAAACATGGGTTCATACTGATCTCTGGATCTATTTTGATAATAGAACCAATTCGATTTATATTTAGATTGCATGTGAGGTATGAAAGGAATAGAGGAGTCCAGGATGACTTAAGCTTTTGACCAGAGCAGTGGGGAGAACAAAGTTGCTATCAACAGAGAAAAGCAAGGCTATGGGCAGAGCAGCTTTTGCAGGAAAGATCAAGAGTTTAGTTTTGGGAATGGTGAGTTATAGATTTTATTTAAAATGCAAGTGGAGTTGTTGACTAGAAGTTTAGGTATAAGAGTTTAGAATTTTGGAGGAAAGTGTGAGCTAGATATACAAATTTTAGAGCTATTGGCATATAGATTGCATTTCATGCATGGATGATATCTTCAAGGAAGTGAGTGTAGATAGAGAAAAGATCCAAGGACTGAGCCCTGCCATTTTCCAGGATTAAGAGATTGTAAAGAAGAATAAAATGAAGGAGAGGGTAAATTTAAACGGGTGGATTTTAGCTACCTTGGTAATAGGATAAACCAGAACAGCTCTGACTTGGAAAGATTGTTTTATGATGGATATGTAATTTTAAAATGGATACTGAATACCAGTAGGAAGAATACTTGGTATTAAAAAATATAAGGATATCATCTTAAAATTATTACATGAAATAAAATATTTTTCTCAATCTCAATAGAAACCAGTATTTCTATACTTGCCTCTTATAGAAGAAAATTGAGGGAAAATATCCCCAACCTTGTATTCATTATTTATCCAAATAGCCAGACTCCTGGTTCTACTGAGATTTATTATAACCCATTAGCACCAAAAGCATGGATTCTTGCAGAAGTACTGGATTTTGGCCTGGTTGTAGTATCACATACCGTCTTGCTGTTTTGTTCGACTTTCTGGGTTGCAAGCAGTCTTAGAAGAACTAAAATACAAAGCAGCCAGTTCCTCAATTTACTAGACCTATGAAGCAATGAAAGTTGATTTCGGCTATTGTATGAGGCAGATAGTTAGGGAGAAAGCACTCTTCAAAGACAATTGCTTCAAGTTCTAAAAATTCTTTGAAACTCAACACATTTTCTACGGAAATGTAGAGATATTAGTCCTTATTAACAATCTTATTATCCTCCAATTCTCATAGCGCCAATTATGTGTGTGGAAACATACACAAAACAGTATTAAGGGCAAGATTACAATGAATAATCCTTTCCACTTCAGTCCAAAAATATCCATTCCAGGGCAGAGATCAGCAAAGTCAAAAGAATTGCTGATTACAAAATGAGTCATAACATCGGTCCATTGATTGGAGATGTAAATGTAATTTCCTCTTAAATTACCCGTGGGCTGCAATTTAGCAGTATTAGATTATGATGATTGCATGAGTTTATCTAGGTACTTTTCTATTTAATTTAGCAGCTATCTCAAGAGGCGTGGACTATGAGGAATCAACATGAATACAGATTGCTAACAGATGAAGCCTGGGCAGAATCTTGCCTTGACTGGCATTTAGGGTTCCTAAAATTACTCATTCAGATACTGGTTGCCGGGTATATTTTAAGCCCAAAGCAATGTCACATGCCTTCCAGACACTGGTGAGTTTGGTGTGTGTGTGTGTGTGTGTGTGTGTGTGTGTGTGTGAAATATGCTCATTCTAAGGGAACTCAGATGATTCCTTAATATTGGCTGGTGAATGCATGATTCTACTAGAATTATTCTGTCATGGGGGATGAAATGAGTAGGGTCAGTGCACCTAACAGAGCTGCCACATTTGGCAAAAGTGAATGCTGCCTCTGCCACTCCAGGTCTTTTTGTTTGTTTGTTTGTTTGTTTGTTTGTTTTTTCTTAAGCCAGAAGATTGTACAAACACTTAAGAATATAAGAATTTTCATACCATCTGACAGCCTAATACTTCCAGTTCACAGCAGTGAGATGACAATGCCACAGGACAGAAAAGTAGGTTTTAAAACAGAATGAAGCTTTTTACAGGTCTCTATCAGGTATTAAGCTGTATTTCCTTTTGTTTAATTTAAAGATAAAGATTCATGGCCCAAACTATGAAACATTAAAGGCCTACAGACAGTGCTTTGTTGTGTGGGATTCTCACTTTTTGTTTTACACCAAAAAAATGTCTATAAGTAAATGCTGAAAACAGTTCTCTTCAAATAAGTCGGTATCTGTGCAATGTGATAGCTATCCACCTTTGAGAAAAGTAGGCAAATGTTGTATTAGTTTGCGAATGTATGAAAATACAGAGGCCCCGGGTGGTTCTGTGCCATGTGGTAGATCTGCATAGAGGTAACCTTGGGATTTCACTATTACTTGAATGAGCTGGGTGAGTGAGTGAAACTCTGTGGGGTTTTATTCAAGCACCTATTTTTATTTATTTATGATTCTAGCTTGAATTAACTAGAATGAAAAAAATGAACGAGTGGACAAAATAGAATAATTATAGAACCAAGGGACGTTCTTATGCAAAATTTCCATGATTTAGTTTCATGGATGTTAGCAATTGTTGAATGGCAAAAAGGGCTTCATGGCCAAATAAGTTTGGGAAAAGCTGAGCTTAATAAAGCTGAACAGATTTCTTTACTGAAAGACTGCTCAGAATTTTTTATATGATAATGTACATTTTGAATCTCTAAGAAAGGGATATATATGTATACATATCTTTACATACATAGATAACAGATACAGATATGTGTGTATGTTTTTTCAAATATACATTTTATATGGATAAATATATATACATACAAATATATACAACACAATACAAATACATATACATACATATATGTGTATATATATGTGTATATATATATATATATATATATATATATATATATATACACATATATATGTACACACACACATACACTTTTTATAATGAATAGCACCTGAAGAAAGTTGTGTACCCCACATCTGGCACCTAGTTGAAGCATCAGCTGGCTGTGTGATTTTATTTGAGTCACTTAGCCTCTCTGGACCTTGTTTCCTTCCTCTGCTAAATTAAGGGAGTGAACTAAATGACCTTTCAGGTCTTTTGAAGTTCTAAGAACTAAGTCTCCATTTTATGGAAAGATATCATTAACCTTGTAGACAGCAACCACAAAATGTATACTAAATATCATCAGCTTTTCTTGATGATACATCATGGATCTATAAAACATGTATTTATCTAAACCCTTCTTTTAGCTGTGAATCAGCAGTTTACAAGAACAAATGCTTACTGAGCTTACTTCTTCTATTACTTGGCTCCAAACAACTGGTATACATTAACTGGTGTTTCTTAGTTCTTATTTCCAGTGTTTGGGGTAAGCCTGTGTCAAGAAGTCCATTTTGTTTTCGGCTGCCACCACAAAGCAGCTGTCTTCTAAATTCAAACACCTGAGGTCCCGGGGACCTACCCTTAGTCATCTTGAAATCAGTTCTCTTTGGACCCCTAGGCCATTCACTATCATACCCAGAGGCATTTTCCTAAGTGGATTGATACCCTTGGTAGGTCTCTCCAAATAATTTGCCTTCCTAGGAATATCTGGTTCTAGGGCACAGACCAAAGAGTATCATTCCCTTTGGGGTCTGAGGATAGGATGGCATCTGGATTTATCTAGGCTTGGGCAGTGTGGACCACTACCTCAGTGGCTCATATTACAATATAAAGATCCCTGTTTGGACACCATAACATTACCTTTTGGGGTGATAAATGTTTTATTGTTATTCTACTGGTGCAGCCACAAGATGGCATTCTTTTTGTATATTTTCCCCTTTTGCTTAACCATTTCCTAGGACAGAAGTTATTTTTGAGGCACTCTTCAGTCTTCGTAGTTTACGGAAATAACTAATCTAGATGAAACAAATGGGTATATTCTTGCCAATATCAACCAAAATGGATGGATGGGCTGTTTTAGTTGAGAGGAAAATTATCCATAAAACATAATGTTTTAGATTACTTACAGAAATTGCCTCAAAAATAAAGCTCAGAAGAATCTCATAACAAAAACCTCAACTTTTTAAAGAATAGGCAAGAGTTGAAAATGATTCTCCGTAATACTGTATGTCTGATGAAACATAACATTTGTAAGAAAAATGGTATGAATAAAACAATGGTATTGATTCACCTCTTTTGGAAAAACATGTATATATTTATGATTTGAAGAGTACCAGTTTGTGGTAGACCAAGGAGCATGGATGTTTAGCAGATGACTGTGATATTGATCCAAACATTCTGCCTCTTTCTAAACGGGAGCCAAGAATATGGTCTAGTTTATAACTTCTGGTTCCATCTTTTTTTTTTTAAATATTCACTCCCACCCATCCCCTAAGGAAATAACAGTACATATAATCAAAAGGAAATATTTCTTCTTCTGTTCTTTGTTGGGTCAACTCATGATAATTAGAAGAGAATTGCCAGTTGTATTTTAAAAAAGGAAAATTATATTAATAAAATGCTTTCTTCCTGCATTGCCCACACACTGATTAAATTGTCTGGGCCAATTTGTGGGGTAATCATGACTTTCTAACTTCTCAGAATAGCTTACGTATGTTCCCCTTTGTCCCAGAACAATACCCTAATCTGCTGGCATGTGGGCTTGTTGTTTCATCAGCAAGGCATGCTTGGATTCTCATAGGATTGAATACAATGATTCCCTTCCTGGGAGTACCAGACCCCCAAAAGTTTTCTGATCTGAGTGGCATGGCTTCTTGGAACCAATCCATTATTCTTTGTCCCTTTGTAATGTTCAGCCATTTGCAGTTGTTTACTCTTCTCAATATATCTCTCTTGATTTGTATATGAAACAGCTAGCTTGGGCCTTCTTCTTAGCTTATAAATCGAATAGGAAGGAGTAATTGAATAGAAAGGACTAAGGTAGGAATGGGAATAAACTGCAAGAGAGCCTGGAGGCAGAGCCCATTTGTGGTAAAACTGTTAAGTAGTTGAAAGGAGGAAGAAGAGGGAGAGGAGGGATTTTGAAATTCCTTTCTAGCATTTCCTCCTGCCACTTCCTCCAAATTTTAAGACACACACACACACACACACACAAACACACACACACACACACACGTGCGCATGCACATTCACACACACACTCCAATCCTTGCTCTCTCTTTTTGCTGCTCCATGGCCTCTCCTGAGTCCTCTTTTTATCCTCTATGGACAATCAATCCTTCTTAAGGTTTTAGGTTTTTCTCTGTAATATCCACTGATAGCAATGAAAGGTATGCTCTATTATTTGCATCTTCTACAGAACTTAAAATCAAAGCCTTTAAGAACTCTGCAGAAGTAGGTAAAAAGGGGTATAATAAAATTACTAGTGTTGGTATCAGTATTTGTGATAAGAGACCCAGATTTGATGACACAATGGATCACTATTAAAAGTAAATCATTGCTAAGGTGCCTGGGTGGCTCAGTCCATTAAGTGTTCGACTCTTGGGATTGAGTTCACGTCGGGATCCTGAGCATGGAGCCTGCTTGGAATTCTCTCTCTCCCCTTCCCCTGCTCATACTCCCATGAGCCGCGCACACGCTCTCTTTCTCTTAAAATAAGTAAACAAACATTAAAAAAATAAATCCTCACATATTGAAGAAACAATCACCTGAATTTGCTGCAATAAATTTTATCTAGAATACTGCTTTCTGTTAATACTGTCAATACTGCTTTCTGATCTGGAAATAGCAGGTAGATAATTTTATTAGGTAAAATAAAATTTCCACTTTCCACCTAAATAAAAATTTCCATTTTCCTGTTCTCCAATATTACATATATGCAAATACTTTTTAACTTGAAAACTCCCTTTGGTAATATCACACTGCCTTCAAAAGAAGCATCTTATTTTAAGGGTATTAAGATGAGTGTTTTGAAGAGTTCCCAATTAGTGATAAACCATTGTGACTATTCACACCCTTAACTGTCTTCCAAGACTGACTTATGGCTTTGATCTTTACCTTGCTGATTAAGTATGTTTGGTAAGATTTTATGTTACATCTGACCAAACTGGCTGTTTCGTTATCCAAATATGTTAATTCAGGTTCCCACAACAACATGGGGAAGCAGCCCTCTGTGGCATCCCTCTGTCATTGCTGTGTGCTGTTTGCAGAGAACAGGTGGTGCCTATGTTCCTCCTATGATCAGTGTTTCTCCCATGGCCACGGTCCAAAGGACACGGTGCCTTTCTCCGCGGAGAGGCTGGAAAGGGTCCAGGAACAGGCAAATTCAAGATCTGGGATTAGGGAGATTTCCTTAGAAGGTGGGCTAAAAATGAGGTCTAGAAAGACCAGGGCTACCAGGTGATAGGAAGGAGCCTGTAACAGTTGCCTGGTGGTGAGATGTTTGTGTATGAAATTCCTGAGTGGAGAACAGGGCAGCTGTGCCTTGAAAACATAAGAGTCACTTTAAGACAGGTTAGAGACAGACTTAGCTTCCATCTCCAGGCTATTTGCTGATGACCCTCTGTGAGTTACGGTACCGTCTGGATAGATGTTATAACTGTTCTCTTTAGGAGTTAGTCACCTTAAATTAAAAGTAGAGACTATGTGAACAATTTAAGACTATGTAGCATAAGATAAGAATTTAGACCCTAGAATTTAAGACTCCACACTCATTCCAGATAGGAATATTATTTTTCTAGTTGAGAAACATGGCCTTTTGGCAGGCAAAGCCAGTGCTTATGAGCTGATAAAAATGGTCCCAGTGCGTGCTTAGTTGCCACCCCAGGTGACATGACATGAACAGCTGTTGCAAAATCTCAGACCTTGATTCCTGCCAGACCACAGGCTACTGAGCCCAGAAAACAAAACCATGACTCATAGTGAACATTCATGGCCCCTGAGGTGGATACAGTCACACACTCACACACACACATATACACACACACACAGAGTGCTGCAGGAACTTGGACTCTGTTACCTGGCTGTCCATGTCTTTGTAAGGACGCCACCCTCACCCGTTCCTGACAGAATCCAAAGACCTTTGTGGAACCGCTCCCTACTTCCCAACACTGTGAAAAGGAGTGTGTGTTTCCAAAGGAAAGTGCAGGCTCTAAAAGGATCTGTTTGTGGCAAATAGGTGGCTCAGTTGATTAAGATTAAGCATCTGACTCTTGATTTCAGCTCAGGTCGTGATCTCACTGTTGGGAGTTTGAGCCCTGCATTGGACTCTGCGCTGACAGCATGGAGCCTGCTTGGAATTCTCTGTCTCCCTCTCTCTCTGCCCCTCCCCTACTTATGCTGTCTCAGTCTCTCTCAAAATAAATAAATAAACTTAAAGGAAAAAAGGACTGTTTAACTTCCTTTTAGTTCCTCTTTGCCGAGTTCTCCTGGGACTCTATGTTTGGGGAAGATACAAGTTTTGAGTCTGAGTCTTTCCTTTAGAGTAAGTCAGGCAATCTTGGGGGTCTTTGTGATCCCTGTGGTCGGGTGGCAGTCTTCAGGATGCTATGGCCATCATCAGAAAAGTGGGTCCATTGCAACTCTATGATTCTCTGATTTGGGACTTGGGCAAATAAAGACCTAACTTCTGGATCTAAGACAGTATCCTGAAAATTTTAAAAGTTTGGAAGTCAGTGACAAATGGTGGAAAATGACACAAACGATTCCATGTCAGCGTGAACTTCCCAGGCCCAGGCAGTTACCACAGGCAAGAGAAGCAGGCCACACACAGCCTGGCTGGTTGGGTGGATAGGAAGTGGCAAGGACTGTGGCAAGCTACTGGGACCAGGTCTTGTCTAAAGAAAAGGGGGAATTTGAAGCTCGGCACTAGCTGACTATTGCCACGTGAAGAGATGAGCTTATGGGTGCCAGCTCGTCTGGTTTCTTTCAGGAGAAGCCAGAGATCCAATGTAGTAAATGACACCCCTGAGGTTTAAATATTGGGCACTAATTCAAGTTGTAAAAAAGACAAAAAAAAAATCAAATTGCTTTGTGGTTCAAATAAGACCAGTGCAGATAAGCTATGAGTTACCAAATATTTTTAAGTTTATTTATTTATTTTGAGAGAGAGCAAGCATGAGCGGGGGGGAGGGGCAGAGAGAGAGGAGAGAGAATCCCAAGCAGGCTCCAAGGCTGTCAGCAAAGACCTGATACAAGGTTTGATCCCACAAACTGCAAGATCATGACGTGAGTGAAAATCAAGAGTTGGACACTTAAATGACTGAGCCACTCATTTTTTGACCCATTTTTTGTACAGGAAGACATTACAATATCAAAATTTTGATTGATAATCGCTTACATGGAATTTTCTAAAACTGCACTTACTTTAATATAAAATTTTGTTTTTAATTGCTTACCTTTCTGCCTAGAACATAACAGATCTTGAATAAATATTTGTAAAACAAATGATTAGAATACAATTGGTACTTCTTGTAGATACTGCCTGTTGGTTCTGTTTCCTGCATTCCAGTGTGAGAAATGTGTCCTAGGATATGGAGTAACATGGTTATTCAGTTGGTAGGTAATGGAGTTGGTGGCACAGCATCTTTAGGCTACACTGTACTACTTGGAGCTATCCACCAAATTCAACTCACAAAAGATTCCAGTAGGAGTCTGGTTGTAGCTCCCATCACTTGGGCTCAGTTCCCAGCCTCCCTGTCTCCTTACTCCAGTTTCCCCATATATTTATTTAAATTTTTTTAATGTTTATTTATTTTTAAGAGAGAGAGAGAGAGATTCAGAGCATGAGAGGGGGAGAGGCAGGGAGAGAGGGAAACACAGAATCCAAAGCAGGCTCCAGGCTCTGAGCTGTCAGCACAGAGCCTGATGCAGGGCTTGAACTCAAGAGCCACCAGATCATGACCTGAGCCAAAGTTGGACACTTAACCTACTGAACCGCACAGTCACCCCTCCCCATACATTTATGAAGCACCTACTGTCTTCCAGTCGGGGAGATGAAAAAAGTAAAGAGACACCTTATAATCCAACATGGAAAGTGAATCAGAGGTGCAGGGGTAGAATCTGGGGTCCTAGATATATGAAGCTTATGCCTCTGAGTTACATATTTTATCTTTTTCCCTTTCCAAGGATTCCTCCAGACAATACCCTTGTTTTGATTATCTATTGGTACATAAACTTAGCAGTGTAAAACAATAAACCCTAACTTGTTATCATTACCTCTCTTGGTTTTGTGAACTGACTGGACAGAGTTGCTTAAGATCTCTCCCCTGTTGCAACCAGACAATGAGTGCATCTAGAGTTCTCCCTTTCTCTCTCTGTTTTTTCCTCTCTGTAATGACTCCTTCTAAAGGACTTTTCATTTCTCCTGGCCTTCTGACTGTCTTCCCCAAACAAACATATTGGTGCAGTTCTATGGAAAGTCCTTTCCCACATGCTAAGATTAAGGAGCGCCATGAAAAACCAAACTGATTCACAGCAGAGGCTCTGAGGACAGCAGAGTCCATGGGTGATTGTCTTAGAAGCTGGAGGTCTGGAAGAGTCCTGGGCCTACCTAATCCCACAAGTGGGTAACATGTGTTATGTAAATCATTGACACTGTAGACTATTTGAAGCCAGAATAAAAATGGCAAAGCTTCCTGGGGCATCAGTTAACTCAAACACTTGAGAAGAAAAAATAAATTAATTCACAGGACTTTTAAGATATCAGTTTTATATTAAAGTCAATAACCTGAATTTTAAATAATAAAACCAATACTCAGGGAAAGGTGCACTTGTGTGGGGACCCTTGTGAAATTCTCAGTGTGCACGTTCAGTTTCCTCTTCTACAACATTTGGCATTCTTTCTGGAAGAGTTGAGGCACCACGAGCTCTCCCGTGTTACCGTTGAAAATCAAGATGAGGGGCGCCTGGGTGGCGCAGTCGGTTAAGCGTCCGACTTCAGCCAGGTCACGATCTCACGGTCCGTGAGTTCGAGCCCCGCATCAGGCTCTGGGCTGATGGCTCGGAGCCTGGAGCCTGTTTCCGATTCTGTATCTCCCTCTCTCTCTGCCCCTCCCCCGTTCATGCTCTGTCTCTCTCTGTCCCAAAAATAAATAAAAAACGTTGAAAAAAAAAATTAAAAAAAAAAAAAGAAAATCAAGATGAGAGTGTTTGTTCTTAGTGGACGATTTGAGCTTAGGTCTTACTGATTCTAAGAGGTGCTTTATTCTTCAAAATTCTGTGTCTTTCAGGACATTGGAGCAGGAAAACCTTAGCTGCTGCTGCTGTGGAGTCGTGATTATCCAGGCCCAACGGTAGGTCCTACACACCCTGGCCTCTGTTAATTCCTTCCTCCTGCTGGACTCAGCATTTTTACTTATGGGTAGTACAAGATGGTAGTACTAGACTGTGGTATCTACTGTTTATGGTGTTGTTTGCTTGTTGGCTATATTTATCATGCCTTCTTTTCTATCTACTTCCTCATACAGCAAAGGAATTTTCCTTTCGGTGGGGGGGGGGGGGGGGAATCTGCCTGATTTTATGTGCTCTTGGATGTACCATCAAGCACATGCTCCCACTCTGCCCCTCTCCCTATCAACTCCCATCCCCTTTCTTGACCACAGATCAAAACATGTAAACTAAACAGAGCCAAATCAGGAAACCACATATGTTAATTTCTTTCACTACTGTAACAAATTAGCACAAACCTAGTGGCTTAAAACAACAAAACTTTATTCTTTCACAGTTCTCGAGGCCAGAGTCCAAAACTGGTATTGGCACAGCTGGTTCCATCTGGAGGTGCTAAGAGAGAATCTGCTTCTTGCCTTTTCCACCTTCTAAACCTGTATTCCTTGTCTCGTGGCTCCTTCCATCTTCACAGCACAGCAATCCGATCTCTGCTTCCATAATCACAGTTCTCAATTCCTTCTCTCAGACTGATTCTTTCTGCCCCTTTCTTCTGAAGATCCTTGTGATAGTATTGGGCTCACCTGGATAATCCAGGATAATCCCCCCATTGCAAGGTTTCTTAATTTAATCACATTTGCAATGTCCCTTTTGCCTCATAAAGTAACATATTCACAGGCTACAGAGATTAGAATGTGAACATCTTTGTGGGGGGGGGGGGGCATTTTTTGTATACCATTCTCCTGGGAAAGTAGTTCATCCAAAGGTGGACATGTGACCTAAACAGGAAAATTAAATCTTTCCCTGGGATTATTATTAGGATGGGAGGAGAAGTTATTTTTCCTAGGAGTGGCTAATCTTGAAGAAAATTATGGTGGTGCTGCCGGCAACTCTGTTTCCAGTTACTGGGCAAAGCTCATCTGTGTCAGGAGGGAATAAAGCCAAATGATTGAGAGCTGTAGCCAAGAACATGGAAACAAAATGCAGTGGTGATAGTGATAATACTTGAGCACCTGTATCCAGCTACACTTGAAACCAGACCTTCTTGTGGTTTCCCAGGCTTACAAACCAATAAGATCTCTTTTTGCTTTGAGCTGAATTTATATACTAATGACTCCATATTTTTCTTAAACAATGAGAAGGAAAGGGAGGTGGGAGCCAACTCAATTATTTGTTCTTTTTCAGGGATATGATAACTGTTTGAATATAAATGAAGTTGAAGCTGTCAAAACAAGTCTTTATAAACATGATTAAGTTTTGTTTTCTTATGTCTATGCTCTACCAAACTACAACAGGGAATTAGAAACTAACTATATTAAAAAATATGAATGTGACTGTAACTGGAATGTTACTGAAATAATACATTCCTTGACTTTTTGCCACTGTTTTCTCATTTCCAAAAGGAAAACAAAAGAACATTTCTCTTTTATGGGAAACCAATTCTTATAGGCTCCCTTGTCTAGAGAAAGGCAGGTGCATTGTGTTAGTAACTTTTTGTCATTCAGGCCTGAAAATGTTTGTTCAGTAAGGTTAGATCCATTAAGAGATTATCATTGGCTTGTCCTGAGAGGATGTAGTTACAGAAATAGTTAAAGATGTAGTTAAAGAACGAGTGGTCCAACTCAAAGGGAGGGTATAGAATGGTGGATTACAGTGGCCACATTCTTTCAGGAGATGAAGGTTCTTTCCTTCCCCTTGAGTCTGGGTTGGCCTTATGGTTTTTTCTGACAAGCAGAATATGGAGGAAGTGATGCCTTGCTAGTGTCACCTCCAGCTCCTTAGAGGACAGCTTCTCTTACTTTTCCTTGAACCACTGCCTCTTAGGATCCAGACACCATGGAATAAGCATTGACTAGATCACTAAGTGATAAGAGGCCACACAGAGAGACTGTGGAGGAAGAGACATTGGGACTTGCTAGCTCCAGTGGTACAGACAGATGAAAGCAGTTGCACGAATGGTTTTCAGTTGCAAATATTGTTGCGACAAAGATGAGACTTTCCCCATTGAGGTGCACCCAAATTGAAGAACCATGGGAGATATTTGGTTGTATTTTAAGGTCCTAATTTAAGCTCTCGGGGTTATTTGTTATGCTGCAAAAGATCACTGGAACAGGTACGGCTGCCTAAGATTGGAAATAAGGGATTGGCAGTGGGTACCATGGTGGCTGAGACTTGCACGATACACTTTTCTTCAGTGCATCCTGTAAGTGGAGAATGCTGCGTGGTTATTAGGAAAGTGAGCATCAAGTGCCAGCCAGCAGGAGCCATGGAGAAGGCTTCCCTGGCCACATTTGGCACAGAAGGTGGAGGATTGGGACAGGTTGGGCCTTTGGCAGTTTTTTAACAGAACATGTTTCTTCACCTTTCCTCCTTCCTGGCTGTCTGGAATGTCATGAGAAGAGCTCTAGCAGTCGTCATAAACCATGAGACAATTTTGCGCATGAAAATTATGCACTATTTTAGGCAGAACAGAATGTTGGAAGGATCCTAAGAATTAGATGACTTTGTGGAGCTGCTGTACCTGGAGTCCTGATTTCCAGATTTCTTTCACTTGATGGAATAACCATTATTTCCTTAAGCCCCATTAGGTCTCATTTACATTGACTGAAGGCATTTTCTCACTGATAAACTACACAAAATGACTAAAGTTATGTTTCCCCCAGACCTTAGTAAATTATGAAATGAACCATATCTAACATGATTTATAAAAGTAAAGAAATATAATGTTTCCCCTACCTTTGCTTCACAAAGAAGATCTTTTAGGAACAGGTCTTTAGAAAATAGTAGCATTAGAGCCCATGGAGACATTATAGCCAAACAGGTTTCCCTCATACACTGAAGACATTGTGAAAAAAGCTTGAGATTTAAGTGGATATAAACTTGGGTGTGAGTCCTAGCTCTTTCTCCTCAGGCAGGTGAGTTACTCTCCTGGAACTTCATATTCCTTATGTGAAAAATGGAGGTAAGACACCTGAGTGTCTGGGATGATATAATGAAGTACCTCAAGAAATACAACTTACACTCCTTGACACACAGGGAGTCCTCAATAAATGACAATGTTACAGATTGTGCCTAGTAGAGAAAAAGGGAAATTATAGAGAAAAGAAAAAAGTAAAAGTAGAGAGACAGTAGATGGCACAGAGGAAAGAAGGCTCAGATGTGATGATAATGATTTTCAAAGCTCTGTTTTCTGCAGACCTTCATTTTCCCAAGGAGCAGAGATATTATCTATAGCAGGGAGATACTATAGTTAGCAGGTTATTAAACCAGCTATTAACCCAAACACCCAGCTCTATGCTCAGAATTTGAAAACAGAACAAAACCTCAAATCTGGGCAGTTGTAAAGAAAAGAAGCCAGTATGAAGGAAGAATTCACTTTCAGTTATTTCTTCAGCAAATATTGATGACTTCCAGTGTTCCAAGTGTTGAGGATATAGTGGAGAACAAGACAGACCAAGCTCCTGTGCTTGGGAGCTTTCATTATAGTGGTACAGGACAGGCAATACATATGTAAATTAAAGTACATACTGTCAGGTACTGAGGGATACGTTGATGAAAGACCAAGCAAGTGAAGAGAGAGAGGGATAATTGTAGGAGAGATGATTTTTAAAATAGGTTTCTGAGGTGCAAAATTGTACCTAAAGAATGTAAATTAAATATGTAAAGATTAAAATTTGCTTGGTTATTGTATCTTCAAACCATCATGGGTTTTGTCTGAGGGTCATAGAAAGAGATGCTGATCAATCATTTTCTTCTTTATAGAAAGATTTCACAAAACAGCTCCTAAATATACTTACTCAGTATCCTTAAACCAGTTATATAATCTCTCCAAGCCTCAGTTTTCTTAACTGTAAACATTAAATCCATAATATCCACTTCACAACGTTTGTGGGAAACCAAGTAAAAACATTAAGGTTTATGAAATGTCTGGCACACTTTCAAAGCTCAAGGAATATTCATTCCTTTCTCTTTTCTTGGAGTAGGATTTAACAAAAAGAAAGTGATCCAAACTAAAGCAAGACATCATTTGTGGAAAGACAAGAATTCTTGATTGTTGGGGTGATGACTTTGAAATTGAGCTTCTGATGGTGTTTGTGGATTACTGAGATATTTGGGGAGAGGAAGCACATGTGTGTCCTTTAATAAGAATGAAGACAATGGGTTGGGTCCAGTCATTCCTTTGCATTTTTTTCTACTTCTGTGGTTCTGAACTTGGCTTCTGCCCTTTCTTTTTCAGGCTAGAAGTCAAAGTTTCCTAGATGTGAGTTCACTAACTTGTGCGGGAGCGCCTACATTACAATCATCTGAGAACTTGTTATAAATATAGATCCCTTGGTCCCAGCTCAAGATTCTTCCCCCCAGCTCTAGACATTTTGATTCGGCCATTCAGGAGTGGGGACTGAGTGATACTGAGTGATATTTGATACTGAGACAGAATTGTATCAAATTCCATTTTAGGTTGTTCATTTACTTATAATAAAAATGGCTCTTCTCCTTTGAGTCTCATGTGTAATTTTGCTTATCATTTGCCCTTAATTTGTAAAAGGAAAATAAAAATCTATAGCAGTATTTCCCTAACATGACCTAACATTTTCCTTACATAACTTTCTATATCCATTTCAACCTAGTTACTAGTGAATCAAAGAATCTCAACAACAAATTTAAATTTTCACTTCCATCTTCAAGTGGATTGTGCACAAACCAGGGTGTACTTTCGTAACCCCTTTCTTTTGTAAATTTTAGCTTAGAAAATAACGAAACCATTACATTTAGCTAGATATCTAAAATTCTTAATTAATTAATTAATTAATTAATTTTAAGTTTATTTACTTGAGAAAGAGAGAGACAGCATGTGTGTGAGAGAGAGAGCAGGGAAGCAGAGGGAGAGAGAGAATCCCAAGTAGGTTCCACACTGTCGAGACTGACGTGGGACTCGATCTCACAAACTGTAAGATCATGACCTGAGCTGAAATCAAGAGTCCAACACTTAATTAACTAAACCACCCAGGTGCCCCTAAAATTCATATTTAAAGATCCTAAAAAAACAAACTTACCAGTAACTGCTATTGGTACAACTTGGTAAATAACTGAAAAAAAAAATTAGATCTCTATCTCACAATGTATAGTGGTGTAAATTCCAAATGGATCAACTATTTAAATGTAAGAAAATAAAACCATACAATTACTAAAAGAATACATGGGAAGGTAGGAGAAGATGGCGGCGTAGGAGGACGCTGGGCTCACCGCGTCCTGCTGATTGCTTAGATTCCACCCACATCTGCCTAATTTACCCTGATAACCACCAGAAGACTAGCAGAACGGACTCACTGGAGCCAAGCGTAGATGAGAGGCCCACGGAAGAGGGTAGGAAGGGCGGAGAGGCGGTGTGCACTACAGGGACTGGTGGGAGGGACCCGGGGCAGCAGAGGGGCAGCCAGCCCACCCAGCAAGGCAGAGCCCCTGAGTCTGGCCATAAAAGTGGAGGGGCCGCATGGAGTGTGTTCTGACAGCCAGTGGGACTTAACATCTGGAATGTTATAAGTCAACAGCTCTGCTTGGAGAGCAGGAGGGAGAGTTGTTGAGCCTCGGAGGACAGAGCTCAGCTTGGCGGGAACAAAGGCATGGAAAGCACTGTCTCCCTCACCCATCCCCCAGCCAAAATCCCAAAGGGAGCCAGTTCCCCTCACGTAACTTGCTTGCACCGTGCAAACACCCAACACTGTGCTTCTGTGGATCCATCCCTCTGACGGGTCTGCCTCCCTCCTGGTGCTGCAGGGCCCCTCCCAAAGTGGACCACTGAAGACAAAGCCAGCTGAGCCTGCCCCTCCCGCCCCTGTGCACCTTCCGGATCCACCCCCGCTAATACACCAGATCCCATCGAAGCAGTACCACAAGACCGGCAGTGTGCAAGTAGCCCAGACAGAGGCCACACCACTTCACAGTGAGTCCTGCCCCTGGGAGAGGGGAAGATAAGGTACACACCAGTCTGACTGTGGCCCCAGCGGTGGGCTGGGGGCAGACATCAGGTCTGACTGTGGCCCCACCCACCAACGCAAGTTACTCCAGACAACACAGAGGAAGAGCTCTGCAGTTCCCTGCCACTCCAGGGACTATCCAAAATGACGAAACAGAAGAATTCTCCTCAAAAGAAACTCCAGGAAGTAGCGACAGCTAACGAACTGATCAAAAACGATTTAAGCAATGTAACAGAAAATGAATTTAAAATAATAGTCATAAAATTAATCACTGGGCTTGAAAAAAGTATAGAGGACAGCAGGGAATCTATTACTACAGAGATCAAGGGACTAAGAAACAGTCAGGAGGAGATAAAAATGCTATAAATGAGCTGCAAAATAAAATGGAGGTGACCACAGCTCAGATTGAAGAGGCAGAGGAGAGAATAGGTGAATTAGAAGATAAAATTATGGAAAAAGAAGAAGTTGAGAAAAAGATAAAAAAATCCAGGAGTATGAGGGGAGACTTAGAGAACTAAGTGACATAATTAAACGAAATAATGTACACATAATTGGGATTCCAGAGGAGGAAGAGAGAGGGAAAGGTGCTGAAGGTGTACTGGAAGAAATCATAGCTGAGAACTTCCCTGATCTGGGGAAGGAAAAAAGCATTGAAATCCAAGAGGGACAGAGAACTCCCTTCAGATGTAACTTGAATCGATCTTCTGCATGACATATCATAGTGAAACTGGCAAAATACAAGGATAAAGAGAGAATTCTGAAAGCAGCTAGGGATAAACATGCTCTAACATATAAAGGGAGACCAATAAGACTTGTGATGGACCTGTCTACTGAAACTTGGCAGGCCAGAAAGGAATGGCAGGAAATCTTCAGTGTGATGAACAGAAAAAAATATGCAGCTGAGAATCCTTTATCCAGCAAGTCTGTCATTTAGAATACAAGGAGAGATAAAGGTCTTCCCAAACAAAAACTGAAGGAATTCATCACCACTAAACCAGCCCTACAAGAGATCCTAAGGGGGATCCTGTGAAACAAAGTACCAGAGACATCAATGCAAGCATGAAACCTACAGACATCACAATGACTCTAAACCCATATCTTTCAATAATAACACAATGTAAATGGACTAAATGCTCCAACCAAGACATAGGGTATCAAAATGGATAAAAAACCAAGACCCATCTATTTGCTGTCTACGAGAGACTCATTTTATTTATTTATTTTTTGAGTTATGTTAGGATTTACTATATACAAGACCATGTCATCTATGAATAGAGAAAATTTTCCTTCTCCCCCCTCCCCCCCACAATCTGAATGCCTTGACAAAAACTCTTCTTTTTAAGAGACTCATTTTAGACCTGAGGACACCTTCAGATTGAAAGTGAGGGGTTGGAGAACTACCTATCATGCTACTGCAAGTCAAAAGAAAGCTGGAGTAGCCATACTTATATCAGACAAACTAGACTTTAAATTAAAGCCTGTAACAAGAGATGGAGAAGGGCATTATGTAATAATTACACGGTCTATCCATCAGGAAGAGCTAACAATTTTAAATGTCTATGCGCCAAATACAGGAGCCCCCAAATATCTAAAACAATTAATCACAAACCTAAGCAACCTTATTGATAATGTGGCAATTGCAGGGGACTTTAATACTCCACTTACAACAATGGATAGATCATCTAGACACAGGATCAATAAAGAAACAAGGGCCTTGAATGATACACTGGATCAGATACTTGATAGATATATTTAGAACTCTGTATCCCAAAGCAACAGAATATACTTTCTTCTCAAGTGCACATGGAACATTCTCCAAGATAGATCACATACTGGGTCACAAAACAGCCCTTCATAAGTATACAAGAATTGAGATCATACCATGCACACTTTCAGACCACAATGTGATGAAGCTTGAAATCAACCACAAGAAAAAGTCTGGAAAACTCTAAAAGCATGGAGGTTAAAGAACACCCTACTAAAGAATGAATGGGTCAAGCAGGCAATTAGAGAAGAAATTTAAAAATATATGGAAGCAAATGAAAATGAAAATACAACTATCCAAACGCTTTGGGATGCAGCAAAGGCAGTCCTGAGAGGAAAATACATTGCAATCCAGGCCTATGGATTGGAATGGAAACAAGAAAAATCCCAAATACAAAATCTAACAGCACACCTAAAGGAAATAGAAGCAGTACAACAAAGACAGCCTAAACGCAGCAGAAGAAGAGAAATAATAAAGATCAGAGCAGAAATAAACAATATAGAATCTAAAAAAACTGTAGAGTGATCAATGAAACCAAGAGTTGGTTTTTTGAAAAAATAAACAAAATTGATAAACCTCTATCCAGGCTTCTCAATAAGAAAAGGGAGATGACCCAAATAGATAAAATCATGAATGAAAACGGAATTATTACAACCAATCCCTCAGAAATACAAGCAATTATCAGGGAGTACTATGAAAAATTATATGCCAACAAACTGGACAACCTGGAAGAAATGGACAAATTCCTAAACACCCACACACTTCCAAAACCCAAACAGGAGGAAATAGAAAGCTTGAACAGACCCATAACCAGCGAAGAAATTGAATCGGTTATCAAAAATCTCCCAACAAATAAGAGTCCAGGACCAGATGGCTTCCCAGGGGAATTCTACCAGACATTTAAAGCAGAGATGATACCTATCCTTCTCAAGCTATTCCAAAAAATAGAAAGGGAAGGAAAACTTCCAGACTCATTCTATGAAGCCAGCATTACTTTGATTCCTAAACCAGACAGAGACCCAGTAAAAAAAGAGAACTACAGACCAATATCCCTGATGAATATGGATGCAAAAATTCTCAATAAGATACCAGCAAATCGAATTCAACAGCATATAAAAAGAATTATTCACCATGATCAAGTGGGATTCATTCCTGGGCTGCAGGGCTGGTTCAACAGTCACAAATCAATCAATGTGATACATCACATTAATAAAAGAAAAGATAAGAACCATATGACCCTGTCAATCGATGCAGAAAAAGCATTTGACAAAATTCAGCATCCTTTCTTAATAAAAACCCTTGAGAAAGTCGGGGTAGAAGGAACATACTTAAACATCATAAAAGCCATTTATGAAAAGCCCACAGCTAATATCATCCTCAATAGGGAAAAACTGAGAGCTTTCCCCGAGGTCAGGAACATGACAGGGATGTCCACTCTCACCGCTGTTATTTAACATAGTGTTGGAAGTGCTAGCATCAGCAATCAGACAACAAAAGGAAATCAAAGGCATCAAAATTGGCAAAGAAAAAGTCAAACTTTCACTTTTTGCAGATGACACGATATTATACATGGAAAACCCGACAGACTCCACCAAAAGTCTGCTAGAACTGATACGTGAATTCAGCAAAGTCGCAGGATACAAAATCAATGTACAGAAATCAGTTGCATTCTTATATACTAACAATGAAGCAACAGAAAGACAAATAAAGAAACTGATCCCATTCACAATTGCACCAAGAATCATAAAATACCTAGGAATATACCTGACCAAAGATGTAAAAGATCTGTATGCTGAAAACTATAGAAAGCTTATGAAGGAAATTGAACAAGATATAAAGAAATGGAAAAACATTCCATGCTCATGGATTGGAAGAATAAATATTGTTAAAATGTCAATACTACCCAAAGCTACCTACACATTCAATGCAATCCCAATCAAAATTGCACCAGCATTCTTCTCAAAGCTAGAACAAGCAATCCTAAAATTTGTATGGAACCACAAAAGGCCCAAATAGCCAAAGTAATTTTGAAGAAGACCAAAGCAGGAGGCATCACAATCCCAGACTTTAGCCTCTACTACAAAGCTGTCATCATCAAGACAGCATGGTATTGGCACAAAAACAGACGCATAGACCAAAGGAATAGAACAGAAACCCCAGAACTAGACCCACAAACATATGGCCAACTAATCTTTGACAAAGCAGGAAAGAATATCCAATGGAAAAAAGACAGTCTCTTTAACAAATGGTGCTGGGAGAACTGGACAGCAACATGCAGAAGGATGAAACTAGACCACTTTCTTACACCATTCACAAAAACAAACTCAAAATGGATAAAGGACCTGAATTTGATACAGGAAACCATCAAAACCCTAGAGGAGAAAGCAGGAAAAAACCTCTCTGACCTCAGCCGCAGCAATTTCTTACTTGACACATCCCCAAAGGCAAGGGAATTAAAAGCAAAAATGAAGTATTGGGACCTCATGAAGATAAAAAGCTTCTGCACAGCAAAGGAAACAACCAACAAAACTAAAAGGCAACCAACGGAATGGGAAAAGATGTTTGCAAATGACATATCAGACAAAGGGCTAGTATCCAAAATCTATAAAGAACTGACCAAACTCCACACCCGAAAAACAAATAATCCAGTGAAGAAATGGGCAGAAAACATGAATAGACACTTCTCCAAAGAAGACATCCAGATGGCCAACAGGCACATGAAAAGATGCTCAACGTCACTCCTCATCAGGGAAATACAAATCAAAACCACACTGAGATATCACCTCACGCCAGTCAGAGTGGCTAAAATGAACGTAACAGGAGACTATAGATACTGGAAAGGATGTGGAGAAACGGGAACCCTCTTGCACTGTTGGTGGGAATGCAAACTGGTGCAGCCGCTCTGGAAGACAGTGTGGAGGTTCCTCAAAAAATTAAAAATAGACCTACCCTATGACCCAGCAGTAGCACTGCCAGGAATTTACCCAAGGGATACAGGAGTACTGATGCATAGGGGCACTTGTACCCCAATGTTTATAGCAGCACTTTCAACAATAGCTAAATTATGGAAAGAGGATAAATGTCCATCAACTGATGAATAGATAAAGAAATTGTGGTTTATATACACAATGGAATACTATGTGGCAATGAGAAAGAATGAAATATGGCCGTTTGTAGCAACATGGATGGAACTGGAGAGTGTTATGATAAGTGAAAGAAGTCATACAGAGAAGAACAGATTCCATATGTTTTCACTCCTATGTGGATCCTGAGAAACTTAACAGAAGACCATGGGGCAGGGGAAGAAAAAAAAATGGTTAGAGAGGGAGGGAGCCAAAACATAAGAGACTCCTAAAAACTGAGAACAAACTGAAGGTTTATGGGGGGTGGGAGGGAGGTGTGGGTGGGTGATGGGTATTGAGGAGGGCACCTGTTGGGATGAGCACTGGGTGTTGTATGGAAACCAATTTGACAATAAATTGCATAATAAAAAAAAAAAAAAAAGAAAAATGCCATTCCATTAAAAAAAAAAAAAGAATACATGGATAGATTTCTTTATCTGATCTGAGTAAGGAAGGTCTTTCCAGGGCTCAAATTTCAGATGTCATAAAAGATTAGGTAAAAGCCCAAAATTTTGCATGGCAATAAAAGTGCCACCAGAAATATGTTAAAAGACAAGCAATAAACTGGGAAAAATATCTCCAGATCATATTACAAATGAAAATTAATATCCTTAATATACAGAGTTCCTTCAAATGAAAAGGTATGTATACTTTTAAAAAATTGGCAGATACAGAAAGGATACAGAAAAGATACAGAAAAAAGAAATGTAAATGGTCTCTAAAACTTATGATGTTCAAAATTCCTCATGATAAAAAAGTTAACACTATATTAAGATACCATTTCTCACCTAGTGGATTGGTAGAATCTAACTTTGCCTTCAGGCACATTCATCTGTTGCTAGTGGGAATGTAAATCGGTATAACTCCTGTGGAGAGCAATTTGACAGTAACAATCAAATTTACCACTGCATCTACCCTTTGACTGGGCAAGTCCACTTCTGGGTATTTCTCCTACAGTATCTCTTCCTTTGTGCATGATGATGTGTGTTTGAGGATTTTTTATTTCAGCTTTGTCTGTTGAAATGGTCCAAATGTCCAACAAAGGAGGATTAGCTAAATATTTCATGTACATTCAAACAATGGAATACTTTACCACTGTAAACATGTGGATGCCATTCACAGATATGGAACGCCTCCAAGATATGTGGTTTCACATGGGAAGAAAGGCCTAGGGCAACCTGTTAGGCTAACTTCTGTGTAGCAAGGGCAGAAGGAGAGTGCATATCCATATTAATTTTTATTTGAGTCAAAAATCTTTGTTGTAAGTAAATTAATAAGATAGTTGAAGAGGAGGGAAGCAGGTTGGATTCAAGGACGAGTGGACACTTTTTTGTTTTGCCATCACCATGTGGTTAATAACTTTATCTGAAAGAAAATATCTGATAATAGTTTTTTTTTTTTTTAAGTTTGTTTTTCTTTTAGTGATCTCTATACCCAATGTGGGTATAGAGTCACAGGCTCCACCAACTGAGTCAGCCAGGCACCCCTGACGGTAGTTTTTAACATAGGTTTTACCAGTGAAGCAGGAGACTGTATTCCTTTTCCTACAGTTTTGTTTTACACACCAGAAGACTGTATCACCTAAGATGTAAAATTTAAAGGCCTCTGTGGAAAACCAAGAATGAGCAGATCCCATGTGGATAATTAGTGTTTTAAATAAAAATAATATTTTGACCAGAGGAATGTGAAGGAAATTATAGACCATCCCACGCCAAACACAAGAGGAAAACTCTCTAAGAAGGTGGTGTAAAAAACAGATTGCAGGGGCCTCCAGATCATTTTTCCAGAATGAGAGTGGACTAGCCATGAACCATGTGTGTTTAAAGATTTTTTTTTCCATGAAAGTGAGAAATCCATCTAGTGAAATGTTATTTTAAATACACTAAAAACCATGAAGAAAAGGTGTTATTAGTCCTCAACTGTGTGTTTTGGCTGCAAGTAACAAAAGAACCTTTTCCTAGTGCCATAATCAGAAGGAAGCGGGCCTCTCGTGTGGGTTCAGAGACTTAATAAAGTCACAAAATTGCTTCTAAAGCCCCAGACATAAGCATGCATGTTCAAGGAGGATGAAAAGGAGGAACTTCTTTTATAAGGAAAAAAAAAAAGAATAAACGGTAACTTTGCCTAAACTCCCTAGCATACTTTTCTCCCACCTCTCATTGGCCCAACTGTGTCACATGGCCATTCCTAAATGCAAGGGGCAGGGCTGGGAGAATGAGAATGTAGTTTTGCCAGTTTCTGCGGCAGGAACAGGAAGTGGAAAGTGTTGGGAATTCAGCACACAATGTATGCCGTACTGTGATTGGTGATGGGCACATCTTCAAGTGCCTCTGCTGCATATAGTCCGTGGGGGGGCAGTTATTAGATCCCCAGCTGGAGGCTTATTTGAGGCTGATTTCTCCCGTATTAAAGGAGGACGCAACAAGAGATTTCTTTAAATTTCCTGGGCCTCTACCCTTTAGGAACTGCCCACCTGTTTTCTGCAGCTGTAAAAGTGTAGTGCCCTTTAATACAACACTATTCAGGGCGCCTGGGTGTCTCAGTCGGTTAAGTGACCGACTTCAGCTCAGGTCATGATCTCATGGCTGGTGGGTTCGGACTGTGTTGGGCTCTGTGCTGACAGCTTGGAGCCTGGAGCCTGCTTCACATTCTGTGTCTCCCTCTCTCTCTGACCCTTCCCTGCTCACTCCCTGTCTGTCTCTCTCTCTCTCTCTCAAAAATAAAATAAAACTTAAAAAATATAACACTATCCTACCCTTATTATATTATTATATGTTTAACTTTAAAAATGGCTATTAGCGAGCACTTCAATAACCTTTGAGAAAATCTGTTCACTGGATATTCTAACAGTCAGAGTGACACTTTCTTTAAGAAATTGCCTGATGGTAAGTCCGTCTGGCTTGAGTTACTTTGATTATTTCAGTACCTTTGGGAGCTTGGAAGGCATTCCTCATCCCTTGAATATTAAAGATTTGTGTATGACCTTTCTGCCCAATCAAATAATGAGTGTAAGCCAAGTCTTGTAAAATGAAAGCAAATACTCTTAACCAGGAAATACAATTTTAATAAGGTGTTTGTCTGCCATTACCCCAAAGCATGCCTTCTCTCCAACAGGTTTATACTGTGCTAAAGAACAATTTAGATAATTCTCTCATTAAAACCCAATGTTGATAATTTTTAGATGATTACCTTTTTCAAGAAATACATTGTACTTAACAATGCAAAGCCATTCAGCAAATTGGTATTTATAATAATTTGGTGCAGGTGGCATTTCAATGTCATTAATTGCTGTGGATTCTCATGTTTGGCTATTCCTTGCTAAAGTTCCTTCTAGCTCCATCAAATGTCCTGTGATTCCATGGGTGATCTTACTTATTTATTTAATTTCAATTTTTTTTAAAGATTTTTTTTTAAGTAATCTCTACAATCAGTGTGGGGCTTGCACTCACAACCCTGAGATCAAGAGTCCCAGACTCCACTGAGGAAGCCAACCAGGCGCCTCACAGGCATTCATATTTAAAAAACTAAGCCACAGTTGACTGAAAGTCTGAATTTGCTATTTCTTTTGATCTCAAATCCAGGTATGTAAGTTTGATCTTAGGGTGAGAAAGTGGCCCACCCAAAATATTTATTCCACCTAATTCTCAATATCCCCTCAAGAGGAGACAGATGTTTTTTTTAAGTCATCAATAGGGAATCCTTTGAATGTAGATTGCCGTGGAGGGGGTAATACCTAATATTGATGGGAAATAACAGTCTTGCTCCTCCTGGTGTTGGAGTAGAAATTAGATTAGTAAAAGAGATTAACAGAAAGATGGAAAGTAGTCTTGCTGGAGGTGGATATTCTTCACTCAAATATGCATTTCTTATGGGAAGGACAATCATCCATCCTAGAATTCACAAAGTCTGTCTATTCAATTACTCATCTGGCAAATGTTTATTGAGCAACTGCTTTATAAAAGACACTGATACAAAAAGAACCTTCTTTTCGTATCTATTCTCCTCATATTGGGGATGAGAATATGGAGGGCCGAGAGGCAATGTTTTACAATGTTTTTAGAGCCAGAGAAATCCACAATTTAATAACATTTACAAAGATGTCTCAAACCTGAAGCAGATACAGATGGAACTGAGTGTGTGAGGTAGCCTCACACCCAGCAGCCCAGCTGCTCTCCTCTCTCTCTGAAGTCTCTCCAGGTTGCAGCGTGAACATTTTTGCCGAAGGGATGAAATGAGCCCCCTCACTGAATGGCATCCCTTCTGAAGAGCTGCCACTCATCTAGCTCAGCTGTTTGACATCAAGACCCCTTACATTCACTTAGTGGCCTGGTCAAGGTTGTTGACATCCAACCTCCAGGATTTTTGCAATAATCGTGATGTCCCAGAGAGGTGAATGGGGCAGAGGTGAGAGACCTCCTGTCTGGCACCAGGGTCGCAAATTGAAATGTTTGCAAGAGCATATGCCAGCAAGGTACTTATATGAACTGACACAGTGGGGAAGAGGGGAACTGTGCTGCACATGCTCCATCGAAAGGAGATAGCTCTTCAACTCTGGTTCCCTTCTGCCCAGATGTTCTCATTTTTCAAGAAAAGCCAGAAATCCAGGGCGCCTGGGTAGCTCAGTTGGTTCAGCGTCCAACTCTTGATTTCAGCTCAGGTCATGATCTCATGGTCATAAGATCAAGCCCCTAAGTCAGGCTCTGAGCTGACAGCATGGATCCTGCTTGGGATTCTCTCTCTCCCTCTTTCTCTCTCTGCCCCTCCCCCACTCATGCTCTCTAAATAAATAAATAAACAAACATACATTAAAAAAACAGAAGCCAGGGGGAGGAGCCAAGATGGCTCAACAGCATGGAAGTGTTTTGGGTGTCTCGCGTCCATGAAATACAGCCAGACCAACACTAAACCATCCTACACACCTAGAAAACTGACTGGAGGATTAACACAGCAATATGCACAACCTGAACCACAGAATTCAGTAGGTACGCGGCACAGATAAGTAAACTTGGGGGGAGAAGGCGCAGGAAGGGAGGTGCTTTTGTGAGAGGAGAGAGGACGGAGACTCAGGGGAGAATATGGGAAAAGCACCCCTCCCCCAAAGCAGCTGGAGAGAAAGTGGAAAATTGGAAACTGCAGGGACTAAACTAAAAAGGGAGAAAGGAGAAAGGAGAGAGTTTAAATTCCAGTAAGACTGTAAACAAGGGGAGTGCAGAGTCTACAACTCCACAGCCTGATACCTGGTGGTGCTCTGGTGGAAAGGGCGAATCCCCAGGAACAGAGTGCGGTCCGAGAGTTTCTCAAGCCACACGAGGAAAAGTGGTTCCACTGCTGGAAGGACATTTGGTAGAGACTGTTGAAGCCATCTGGTACCAGTAGACCCCGGAAGGCAGCCACATTTGCTGGTGTTGGGGCAAGGTCGTTAAGAGTGAAGCCTGGTGCCGGGTGTGTTGTGATTTTCCGTAATCCTGAAACGCTGCTGCTACACTGTCTCGTGAACTTTTTCTGGGACGGGCTGGCACCTGGCCAAAGTCTCGGGGCACCGGCAGCAGCAGGGTCCAGCAAGTGTTCCTGGGTGCAGCCGACATTCAGCCATTGCTCATTCGGCCACTGCTTGGTGAGACCCTCCCACAGAGGGGCAGAACGGTTCAAAGCCGCAGTCCTTCAGAAGTAAGGGGCCGGGGAAGGCAGCCACATCTGAGACAAAAATCGGGAGAGAGGTACTGCCTGGGGCCTCGTCACGGAGAGGGAAAAAGCGGAGAGTAGCCGAGAGGTGAACACAGAGGATGGGTGCACGATTGCTGATCCCGGAAAACAGACTGGGTAACTGAGTATCGCCATTTTTACAGCTCCCGCGCATGCGCAAACGCACCTACGAGCCCCGCAACAATCCACCTCAGTAGGATAGCAGCGCCATCTAGTGGAAAGCAGAGCCGTTACACTGAGCCCCGCCCAACTGGGCCAACCTCGCTCTTCAAGAACACAAGTCTCACTGCTGGCTTAGTTTATGGACTATAAAGTGCAATTCAATTTTCTTTCTTTTCCTTTTTTTTTCTCTTTTACACTTCTTTTTCTTGAATACAGAAAGAGAAAAAATTCATTTTTATTTTCAATTTTTATTAAATTTTTTTCTTTATTTTTTATTACTATATTTTTACTTTTGTGTACATTTTTTCAAATTCTATTTTACTTCCATCATTTTATTTTAGTCTACTACAGTGTATTCACTTTTTCAAATTTTCAAACGATTTCTTTTTTTCTCTTTTATTTTTTCTTTTTTCTTAAATATAGAAAAAGAAAAAATTCATATTTATTTTTAATTTTTATTAACAATATTTTTCTTTAATTTTTTTCTAGTATATTATTTATTTTGTGTATATTTTTTCAAATTCTATTTCACCCCCATCATCTCATTTTAGTCTACTTCAGTGTATTCATTTTTTCAAATTCTCAAACGATTTCCTCCCACCCCCCTTGTTTTTCTCTAATCTGTCAAACCACTTTCAACACCCAGATCCAAACACACCTAGGATATAGCATCATTTATTCAATTTTGTGTGTGTGTGTTTAAGTTTTTAATTATAATATTTTTTAATTTTAATGTTTTTTTAATTTTAATATTTTTTAATTTTAATTTTTCTACCTCATTAATTCCTTTTCTCCCTTAAAAATCCCAAAACAAAGGAATTCACCCCAAAAGAAAGAGCATGAAGAAACAACAGCCAGGGATTTAACCAACACAGATACAAGCTAGATGTCTAAACCAGACTTTAGAATCACGATAATAAGAATACTAGCTGGAGTAGAAAATAGATTAGAACCCGTTTCTACAGAGATAAAGGAAGTAAAAAATAACCAGAATGAAATTAAAAATGCTATAACTGAGCTGCAATCGGGGATGGATGCAGCGGCAAGGATGGATGAGGCAGAAGAGAGAATCAGTAATATAGAGGACAAACTTATGGAGAATAGTGAAACAGAAAAAAAAGAGGGGATTAAGGCAAAAGAGCATGATTTAAGAATTAGAGAAATCATATATAATATATATACCGAAAGCAACAAAGATTAGAAAGGAACAGAGAACACCACCAGAAACTCCAACACTACAAGCATCATAATGGCAATAAATTCATATCTTTCAGTACTCACTCTAAACGTCAATGGACTCAATGCTCCAATCAAAAGACATAGGGTAACAGAATGGATAAGGAAACAAGATCCATCTATATGCTGTTTACAAGAGACCCACTTTAGACCTAAAGACACCTACAAATTGAAAACAAGGGGATGGAGAACCATCTCTCATGCTAATGGTCAACAAAAGAAAGCCAGAGTAGCCATACTTATATCAGACAATCTAGACTTGAAAATAAAGACTGTATCAAGAGATGCAGAAGGGCATTATATCATATTCAAGAGGTCTATCCACCAAGAAGACCTAACAATTGTAAACACTGATGTGCCAAATGTGGAAGCACCCAAATATATAAATCAATTAATCACAAACATAAAGAAACTCATAGATAGTAATACCATAATAGTAGGAGACTTCAACACCCCACTCACAGCAATGGACAGATCATCTAATCAAAAAATCAACAAGGAAACAATGGCTTTGAATGTCACACTAGACCAGATGGTCTTAACAGATATATTCAGAACATTTCATCCTAAAGCAGCAGAATATACATTCTTCTCCTGTACACATGGAACGTTCTCCAGAATAGACCATATACTGGGACACAAATCAGCCCCAAATAAGTACAAAAAGATCTAGATCATACCGTGCATATTTTCAGACCACAGCACTATGAAACTTGAAATCAACTTTAAGAAAAAATTTGGAAAGGTAACAAATACTTGGAGACTGAAGAACATCCTATTAAAGAATGAATGGGATAACCAAGAAGTTAAAGAGGAAATTAAAAAGTGTATGGAAGCCAATGAAAATGATAACACCACAACCCAAAACCTCTGGGAGGCAGCAAAGTTGGTCATAAGAGGAGAGTATATAGCAATCCAGGCCTTCCTAAAGAAGGAAGAAATATCTCAGATACACAACCTAACCTTATGCCTTAAGGAGCTGGAAAAAGAACAGCAAATAAAACCCAAAAACAGCAGAAGACAGGAAATAATAAAGATTAGAGCAGAAATTAATGTTATCGAAACCAAAAAAACCAGTAGAACAGATCAATGAACCCAGAAGCTGGTTCTTTGAAAGAATGAACAAAATTGATAAACCACTAGCCAGTCTGATCAAAAAGAAAAAGGAAAGGACCCAAATAAATAAAATCAAGAATGAAAGAGGAGAGATCACAACCAACACAGCAGAAATAAAAACAATAATAAGAGAATATTATGGACAATTATATGCCAATAAAATGGGCAATCTAGAAGAAATGGACAAATTCCTAGAAATATATACACTACCAAAACTGAAACAGGAAGAAATAGAATATTTGATCACACCCGTCACCAGTAAGGAAATCGAATTAGTAATCAAAAATCTGCCAAAAAACAAGAGCCCGAGGCCATATGGCTTTCCAGGCGAATTCTACTCAACATTTAAGGAAGAGTTAACACCTATTCTCTTGAAACTGTTCCAAAAAATAGAAACAGAAGGAAAACTTCCAAACTATTTCTATGAAGCCAGCATTACCTTGATCCCAAAACCAGAGACCCCACTAAAAAGGAGAACTATAGACCAATTTCCCTGATGAACATGGATGCCAAAATCCTCAACAAGATATTAGCCAACTGGATCCAACAATACATTAAAAAAATTATTCACCACGACCGAGTCAGATTTATACCTGGGATGCAGGGCTGGTTCAATATCTGCAAAACAATTAATGTGATTCATCACATCAATGAAAGAAAGGACAAGAACCATACGATCCTCTCAATAGATGCAGAGAAAGCATTTGACAAAATACAGCATCCTTTCTTGATAAAAACCCTCAAGAAAGTAGGGATAGAAGGAGCATACCTCGAGATCATAAAAGCCATATATGAAAGACCCAATGCTAATATCCCCAGTGGGGAAAAACTGAGAGCTTTCCCCCTAAGGTCAGGAACAAGACAGGGATGTCCACTCTTGCCACTGTTATTAAACATAGGATTGGAAGTCTTAGCCTCTGCAATCAGACAACACAAAGAAATAAAAGCCATCCAGATTGGCCAGGAGGAGGTCAAGCTTTCACTCTTCGCAGATGACATGATACTCTATATGGAAAACCCAAAAGATTCCACCAAAAAACTGCTAGAATTGATTCATGAATCAGCAAATTACAGGATATAAAATCAATGTACAGAAATCGGTTGCGTTCTTATACACCAACAATGAAGCAACAGAAAGAGAAATCAAGGAATCAATCCCATTTACAGCTGCACAAAAACCCATAAAATACCTAGGAATAAATCTTAGCAAAGAGGTGAAAAATCTATATGCTGAAGACTATAGAAAGCTTATGAAAGAAACTGAAGAAGACACAAAAAAATGGAAAAAGATTCCATGCTCCTGGATAGGCAGAACAAATATTGTTAAAATGTCGATTCTACCCAAAGCAATCTACATATTTAATGCAGTCCCTATCAAAATAACACCAGCATTCTTCACAGAGCTAGAACAAATAATCCTAAAATTTGTATGGAACCAGAAAAGACCCCGAATAGCCAAAGCAATCTTGAAAAAGAAAACCAAAGCAGGAGGCATCACAATCCCAGACTTCAAGCTATACTACAAAGCTGTAATCGTTAAGACAGTATGGTACTGGCACAAGAACAGACACTCAGATCAATGGAACAGAATAAAGAACCCAGAAATGGACCCACAAACGTATGGGCAGCTAACCTTTGACAAAGCAGGAAAGAATATCCAATGGAATAAAGACAGTCTCTTCAGCAAGTGGTGCTGGGAAAACTGGACAGTGACATGCAGAAGAATGAACCTGGACCACCTTCTTACACCATACACAAAAATAAACTCAAAATGGATGGAAAGACCTCAATGTAAGACAGGAAGCCATCAAAATCCTCGAGGAGAAAGCAGGCAAAAACCTCTTTGATCTTGTCCACAGCAACTTCTTACTCAACACGTCTCCAGAGGCAAGGGAAACAAACAAACAAAAAAAAAATGAACTACTGGGACCTCATCAAAATAAAAAGCTTCTGCACAGTGAAGGAAACAATCAGCAAAACCAAAAGGCAACCGACAGAATGGGAGAATATATTTGCAAACGACATATCAGATAAAGTGTTAGTATCCAAAATCTATAAAGAGCTTATCAAACTCAACACCCAAAAAACAAATAATCCAGTGAAGAAATGAGCAAAAGACATGAATAGATACTTCTCCAAAGAAGACAATCAGATGGCCAATCAACACATGAAAAAATGCTCAACATCACTCATCATCAGGGAAATACAAATCAAAACCACAATGAGATACCACCTCACACCAGTCAGAATGGCTAACATTAACAACTCAGGCAATAACAGATGTTGGCAAGGATGCAGAGAAAGAGGATCTCTTTTCCATTGTTGGTGGCAATGCAAGCTGGTGCAGCCACTCTGGAAAACAGTAAGGAGGTTCCTCAAAAAACTAAAAATAGAACTACCCTATGACCCAACAATGGCACTACTAGGTATTTATTCAAGGAATACAGGTGTGCTGTTTTGAAGGGACACATGCACCCCCCATGTTTATAGCAGCACTATCAACAATAACCAAAGTATGGAAAGAGCCCAAATGTCCATCGATGGATGAATGGATAAAGAAGATGTGGTGTATATATATATATATATATATATATAGAGAGAGAGAGAGAGAGAGAGAGAGAGAGTATTACTCGGTAAGCGAAAAGAATGAAATCTTGCCATTTGCAACTACGTGGATGGAACTGGAGGGTATTATGCTAAGTGAAGTTAGTCAGAGAAAGACAAAAATCATATGACTTCACTCATATGAGAACTGTAAGAGACAAAACAGATGAATGTAAGGGAAGGGAAACAAAAATAATATAAAAACAGGGAGGGGGACAAAACAGAAGAGACTCATAAATATGGAGAACAAACTGAGGGTTATGGGAGGGGTTCTGGGAGGGGGGATGGGCTAAATGGGTAAGGGGCATTAAGGAATCTACTCCTGAAATCATTGTTGCACTATGTGCTAACTAATTTCAATGTAAATTTTAAAAAATAAAATAAAATAAAATAAATAAATCACTGAGTTTATGCAAAAAAAAGAGAAGCTAGAAATGTATATTTTTTATGGTATTAACTAATTCAAATCTTTAACACTTTTGGAACCAAACAAAACATGTTTGTGGGCTGGCTGTCAGTTTGAAATTTCTGATTTACAACTCTGATTTTAGGCCTTACCTGAGTATCTTCTTCATTGACCGGGGTTATTGTCTTTTTATATTCATTCCATATAACTGAGATTGCAACAGAAGTCGAGTTGAGCGATAAATAATATGGAGATTCAAATGCAAACACCACAATATAAGATGCACTAGTTATAATAATAGTAACATTAAATAATGTGCATGATATTACATTCGTTAATGATGAGTTCAGTCCCTCACTATATCACCTTTGGTAAGTGACTTAACCTCTATTTCAATTTCCTCATTTGTAAAATAGGGATATATTAGTATTTACCTCAAAAAATTGTGAGGACTAAATGAGATAATGCATATAAAATAACTTGATGAATTAATGACATATGAGGTTATGAGCGGGATCTAAAACAGCACCCCTCTTCACTCTCTGAGATTTAAACCAGTTGAAATATAATAAAGCTATTCCATGGAGAACTAAATATCATCACTATCAATGGTAAAGGCTAAGTTGCAAGTCACATTAATTGGACTAACGAAATGGGCTTGCTAACTATCTATGTCCCATTCCTGGCCTTGAAACAATCTATCTGAGAGAAATTTTGCTTTCAGAGGAACAGACACTTAACCCAGAGTACTAACTGCCCTTGGTCCAGATGCAAAGGAAAAAGAGGCTTAGTGTCTTTGTTCACTCCCACTTTTAGTATTAGGTCTGTCTAACTGAGAAACAGTAACCAATGGCTGTCAACTAATGGTAAATGCTCCCCTCCAAGAAGAGTCAAGGGTAAAACAAGAAGCCTGGGATATTGAGGGGAAATCCTCCTCAAGGAAAAAAAGGAAAGGAATAGGGAAGAAGCAATTTCCCTAAGAATTAGTAAGTTCTCAATAAGTGGCATCTATTATAATCACCATTAATTTTCAGTGTGATAGCCTTTTAGATGAATTACAAGATAAGCCTTGCCAAAATGTAATCAATGTATCCCCAAGCAGGAATTCTGCAAACTTCGTTCTTTAGAATCTAAAAGAAAAGCTGGGAAAAATGGATCCAGGATCAAATAATTTTGGAAAAATGTGCATTAAAGAAGAAATGGATTTCTCCATCACAGGACATCTTAGAGTTTTTAATATGCTAATTAGCACTTGACATGATGATAAATACATATAATGAATGCCTCTATCTCATACTTATTTGTATTAGGACACTTTTCTTCTAGCATGTTCATCAACATCCTAGGAACAATGCTCTGTGGATGATGGTTAGGGAAATGCTAATTTGGATTAATTTTAGGGGTGCCTGGGTGGCTCAGTCGGTTAAGCGTCCAACTTCAGCCCAAGGTCATGATCTCGTGGTTCGTGAGTTCGAGCCTAGTATCGGGTTCTGTGCTGACAGCTCAGAGCCTGGAGCCTGCTTCAGATTCTGTGTCTCCTCTCTCTACCCACCCCCGACTTGTGCCCTCTCTCTCTCTCTCAAAAATAAATAAACGTTAAAAAAATATATTAATTTAAATCAACCAATTTTCCAAATACTTAGGAAAAACACTATTACATATCATATACATCAACTTACTACAAACTTACACCAACCCCCCCCCCCAAAAAAAAAACAAAAAAAACCCTGAAAACAAAAATAAACACATGGAAATCAAAGTACACTTTATTAAATTCTCCTGCCTTTAAAAATGTGTGTGTGTGTGTGTGTGTGTGTGTTTTGACCCAGAAATTCAAATAAAAGCAGTTAATTCTCTCTTAGACAAAGGCAAAGATTTATTTTTTTGTTCAATTTGGGTACCAGTAGCCTTTGTCATTACCAGCTAGGCTCTCCTTACTGGACAGAGCTGGTTTCTGCATAGGGGGCATGATGTACAATGTTGGGAAGAAGGGAGGATTTCAATTTAGGGTCCCATTAAATTTAGGTTTCTAATTAAAGCAAAAGATTCTTTAAAAACAAACAACAAACAAACAACAAAACTAGTTTGAGCTGCCAATTTATTGCTTTCTTCCTAACGTTTTCTTTATAATAACTAAACAAAATGGAAGCCATATGCTTTCAATTCCTTTATAATTCTTGTTCCAAATGCAGTGTAAAAATTATCCGTTCAAACATTAACTTCTAAATGGTCCTGGTTTTATTTAACCAGTTTATTCCAGCTTTGAACTTGGCAGGTATAGAGGTCTAACCAGTTTTTAAAACTATGGACGAACTGTTCTTGCAGTTTCTTTGTATGACACCATGTTTCATTCAGCCTTGGTGTTCTCTTTAATAAGAAATACAGCAACTAATATTTACAGAGTGTGTGCCAAGAACATTATTTCATGTGATGTTCACAAACATCTTCTAAAGTAGATGCGATTATTTTGCCCATTTCACAGATGGGGACTGGGGTTTATAGAGAGGCTAAACAGTTCCCGAGGCCACCTAGTTTATACAAAGCAGTGGTTTGATGGGAACTCAGGCTGTGTGCGCTTCGTTCTGTCCCTGAACCACATGTCCAGTCTAAGAGTACTTGGAGATACAGTTCTTAAAACCCATCTGGTTCTTCAAGATCTTTACAGAGTCATAAATTTGTATGAATCCAAACATGCTTTGTTTACTGTTTACATGAATGAGTCTATATTTGGTAACTCCCAGGGCGCTCTCAATAATTTAAAAACCACAATGTTCAAACTGTTCTGGGAGGAAGAGATTAATAGGAACAAAGAGTTAGCTGATGCTGTTTAATTGGGCAAGCATGAGAGGCTGAATAAAAAAGAGAAAGACTGGTTCAATTATGGATGGGATGCTACATGGATGAGAATGTAGTTGTATTCTTGAAGCTTTAAGCGGAAATGGATGGGTTGCATGGCAAAAATCCATGCCATCTAGGAACATCAAAGGATTGTAAAAGTTGCAAAGGATACTTTACAACTGAGGCCATGGTGAAATAAAAGCAGCAGAGAAGCTAAAGGCTCAGGTATCTGAAAACTGTTTTCAAAATATCTACCACAGATTAAGGTATATTGTACATGGGCACCTTTGCAGATGTGCCAGGATTTATACTTTATCTGATTTGAATTCTGAGAGGGTACATGATCATGGATGAGGATAAATCACCTCATCAAATGCAGAAAGGTTCCTTCTTTCATTTAGATAGGTTGGAGTTTTGTTTTTTCTTCTCTTTGTTGTTGCAGCTTGAGAAATGTTCTGTCATGTGAAACAGATTATGCTCTGTGAAATCATCTGAAAGAATATTAAAGCCACATTGTGGCTTTGCATGGCATGCTACTTCCTTTGGGGTATGGGAGGGAAGTGTAGTTCATGGTCTTACTAATCAAATACTCCAAGGTGAGCACCAAATTTGATCTTTCAGGAAGAAGATCCTTGAACCTTTACCAAAGCTACTATATGAGATACATACATGCCTGAAATGGAGTTCCTTCCTCCACAGACACACAGTCGCATGGAGTATCCCACATACACATCAAGTATCTATCATATGAAAGAGGACTGTGGCAAAAGCTCCAATGGGGAAATGACACTTGGTAGAACCCGGAGTAGGCAGGTTGACCTGAGGATATTAGAGAAGATGTCGCAGAGGAAGAGTCATTTGAGTTTGTGTGAAAGGATAAGCAAGATTTTGACTAGAGACAAGTAGGAGGCAGCAATTTCAAGCTTAAAAGTAGCTTCAATCAACAAGGAGGAGTGGGATTTGCAGGTAGTTAAAGGTTGCATCTTCAGTTAAAGGGTGCAGATCTAATTGAAAGACAAAACAGAAAACAGACACATTTATTTCAGATTCAGTCTGTGGATTGCTAGTTTTCAACCTTTGGGTTAAAAGATCAAAGGGCTCACAGTCAACAAACCCCATCCACCACTCAGAGCTTCAACTCAGCTTTTTTATTGTCTTTTTCTTAAAAGGTGAACAGATAATCAGGTACCTGAGAAAACTTAGCATAAAAGACAAAGGCTAAAAAACACACACAAAATGGACAATTTGAGGAAACCCAAAACTATGCATAAACATGAGAACATCGAAAGGAGAATTACCATTACTCTTCTTAGAGAGGTAAGAAAAGATATTGCATCTCTGAACCATGAGCAAGATGCTATTATAATTAAAAAACCCAACTCTTAGAAATCACAAAATACTATAGCCAGACATAAGAAAAAAAATAAGAGTAAAGTTATAAAGTAGAGAAAAGATCCTATAAAGCAGACTGTATTCATTTCCTAGGGCTGCTATAACAAAATATCAGAGTCTGGGTGGCTTAAACAAAGGAAATTTATTTTCTCACACTTCTGGAGTCTGGAGGTTGAAGATCAAGATGTCACTAGGATTGGTTTCTTCTGAGGCTTCCTTCTTCTCCTTGTAGATAACCATTTTCATGTTCACATGGCATTCTCTCCCTGGGTGTGCCTGTATCCAAATTTCCTTTTCTTAAAAGTACCAGTCACATTGGATTAAAGCCCACTCTAATGACCTCATTTTAACTTAATTATCTCTTTAAAGACTCTGTATCTAAATACAGTCACATTCTGAGGTACTGGCAGATAGAACTTCAACATTTTAATGTTTGGGAAACACGATCTAGCATATAACATAGACCAAAAAGGATTAGAAATGGAAAACTGGAAGAAAAAGTAAAGAATGGTAGAAAACTAGGAGAAAAGATCCAATATCTGAAAAATATGAGCTCCAGAGTAAGAGAACAGATAAACAAAGAGGAGAATAAGTCATTAATGAAGAAATTTAACAAAAATTTCCAGAATTTTAAGACCCAAGTTGCAAGATTAAAAAGCACTTTATAGGGGAGCCTGGATGGCTCAGTTGGTTAAGTGTCTGACTTTGGATCAGGTCATGATCTCATGGTTCATGGGTTCGAGCCCCATGTGGGGTCTGTGCTGGCAGCCCAGAGCCTGAAGCCTGCTCTTGATTCTGTGTCTTCCTCTCTTTCTGCCCTTCCTCCGCTCACACTCTGTCTCTCTCTCTCTCTCAAAAATAAACATTAAAAAATTTTTTAAAGTGCTTTATAGCAAGAAAATGGATGAAAATAGGCCCGCATCAAGACAATTATAAAAAAATTTTCAAATACCGAAGGCAAAGGGAAGTCCCTATAAAAATATAGTGGGAAAAGCACAGGTCATATATGAAAGACTAGGAATCAGAACACTTTCAGACTTCTCAAAAGCCAACATTGAGAGCTAGAAGATAGTGGATCAGTGCCTTCAACAATTTGGAGAAGAACAATATTTTCCAGTATGAATTCTATATTCGGCAAGTTATAAATTGAATGGATGGCAGAATATAAGTATGTTCAGAAAAGTAGTCTCAAAATTCTTCTTTTAAATACTCTTTCTCAGAGCTTCTGGAGGATGTGTGCCACCAAAATTGGAAAGCAAACAAAGAAAACTACAGATAGAGTAGTTGTTCTCATTCTTGGCTACTCACTGAAATCAACTGGAATGCTTTAAGAAATACTGCTTTTTGGGTCCCACCTCCAAAAGTTCTGTGTAATTGGCCTTGGATGAGGCCCAGGCATCAGGATTTCTTAAAGTTCCCCCAGATTATTTTTATGTATATTCAAGGTAGACATAGAAGAAACGAGACAGGAAGGGAATCCCCATGGTGATACAGAAGGAATTCTGAAACAAAAGGTCTACAATGAGAATAGAGTGCAAGTCATTTATGATGGAGCAAGTAGGAAAACCTCAAAAGAAATTTCTTCAAATAGACAAAATTGAAATAAGACAGACTGCAAAGTATAGAGAAGAGACTTGGACAACTGATGGAGAGTTTTGTGTTGAGCCAACACTAAGTACATAGGAAACCAAACAAATATAAAAACTAGAAAATTATTAATCCCGCCAACACTCACACAAAAATTCAGAAGGAAAACTTATCAGAGCCTACTACATGGCTTGGTCATGGAAAGAACCTACATGAACGCTGAATATTGGGAAGGAAGGGCAGAGGAAGTCTACAGGTGTGCAATGGTATGTGTGTGTGTGTGTGTGTGTGTGTGTGTGTGCATGCACAAGAGTTGTGTTTACCTTTTCTATGGTAAGAAATCAAGATTTAATGGTTAAAAATAAAATATCAATGAACAGCCATACAAGTGTGGTATTTAGAAAGCCAAAATCTTGAAAGTTTTGCTTCTGGAGAGTGCGAAGTAGGTTGGAAGGCTAGGGGATTGTTTTTTCTCATAAAAAGTTTTGTAAAACTGGGGCGCCTGGGTGGCTCAGTCAGTTAAGCGTCCGACTTCGGCTCAGGTCATGATCTCACAGTCTGTGGGTTCAAGCCCTGCGTCGGGCTCTGTGCTGACAGCTCAGAGCCTGGAGCCTGTTTCAGATTCTGTGTCTCCCTCTTTCTCTGACCTTCCCCTGTTCACGCTCTCTCTCTGTCTCAAAAATAAATAAATGTTAAAAAAATTTTTTTTAAAAAGTTTTGTAAAACTATTTCACTCCTTAAACCATTTACATTTTTAATTTTATTAAAGTAAAAATTAAAATATACAAACAGTATAAGAACAAAAAAAGATGAGATATACTACTGAGGGATGACAGAGACAAACATGAGAACAGACAGGCTAGATCATGCCTTGACTTAATCATTGGTGTTAGGAATATCAACCAGATCCTTCTACAGAGACCTCTTGGAGTTGAGATACCAATATGGAAGACTTATTTTAGGATGAAAGAGGGGAATCTTTCAGGGAATAGATATGTTCTAGATTTCCTTTTAAGGTCAGAGGATTTTATCAGAGAATATAGCTATCTAAGGACACTAAAGAACTCAGCATTTAATCACCCAACTATTTATTCAACAAACATTTATGGACCAATGGCACTACCCTGGATATTAGATATAATTGGGAAAGGTGAATAATCCCCCTTTGGACATCAATTTAGCAGAGGAATAAAGTGATAAAAAAAACAGGGTAGTAGATTCTGTGATGGAAGATATGGTGCTATGGACATATTTAAGAAGTTCATATAAAGACAGCTAAAAAGGAAATTATTCAGAGGGGTAGGTCAAGTAGCAGCTTATGAACTCTGATAAGAATTGCGTACTTTTTTTTTTAATCCTCAGACCTTATTCATCTTACAGCTGAAAGTGTGTACCTTTTTGATTGATTGATTGATTTTTTAAATCAATCTCTTCCCTTTTCTCCCCACCCATAGCTCCTGGCAACCACTTTTCTATACTCCGTTTCTATGAATTTGACTTTTAATTTATATTCCATATATAAGGGAAACCATGGAGTATTTTCTTTTTCTGCCTGACTTATTTCATGTAGCATAATACCTTCAAGACCTATCCACATTGCCAGAAGCCTCAGGATTTCCTTCGTCCTTGTGACTAAATAATATCCAATTGTATATGTGTACCACATTTTTATTCATTCATCCATTGATGGGCACTTAGGTTGTTTTTGTTTCTTATAGACTTTATCCAAAGAGAAGCATGGAGAAATTAAGAGTTATACACAGAACTGCTATTTATAGAATAGATTAGAAAGGACAAGGATGAATAAAGAAAGGCTCTTGCTGCAACCATGTAACAAAGTCTTAAACTAGGGAAGAGTAAGAGGAATGGTGAGCAGATAAAGGACATATTGGAAGGCAAAATCCATGGAACTTAGGACTTCATGACTGATTGAATGTGGGCAGTAAGGGAAAGGAGGAAAGGTACAATGTGGTACAATGTGGGTACAGCAATATGAACGACAGCACCATTCTCAAAGATATGAAGAGGGGCAGATTCCAAGGGAAAGTCTTTAGTTCCATTTTGAGCATACTGAGTTTCATATATAATAGCCAAGCGAAAATGTATGCTCCAGTTTATGTGATTAGACCTTTAGAGAGAGAACTGTACAGGTGATATAAAGCTGAGAGTCTTAGATGATAATTGGAAGCATGTATGCAGGAAAGGTTGTGAAAGGAAGGTATAGAGAGTAAGAAGAAAAGACACTGGTAGAACCATAGAGGATCACTACTATTTGAAAAATAGAAGATTAGGTGGCTGGAAAAAAAAAACTGGAAAGAAGTAGCCCAATAGATAAGAAGAAAACTAGAAGACCAAGTATTAAGAAGGAAGGATCCAATTAGGAAGGATGAAGAAAATACAGAAGAATGGGAATAATTAATAGAACAATGTACTTGAGGGAATGAGAAGTGAGCTTCAGATAGAAGAGGAGGCAAGCTAGCTTCCCCAATTCAATGGGAGAGAAGAAGAAAAGGATAGATGCAAATACATGTAAGCTTTCATTTAAGATGGCAGTAAGTAGACTTGAGTCCAAATCTGCTTGATCCTTTCTCATCTTGGAAGTAGGAACCAGGGCATTTGCTGAGAGTGAAAGGGAATAGTAAGTTTGGAAATCTGAGGAAAATAGGGAATGCTTGACGTTCCCTTTGTGGAAAATGAGAAATAAAGCCTATTAAGAAAATGTCAGAGAATTCCAGGTACCTATGATGGCTCCAGTGCTGTTGGGAACTATGTCATATCTGTGTTGCATGATTTTCTCCAGCAGCCTAAATCTAGCATTTAAATCTACCAGACCTCACAACATGCTGCCTTTAATTTCTTTGGTGTTCTCAACCCACACGGTTACTTCCAAAGCATTCATCATTTCTATCCCTCGCCTTGCTGTAAAAATTCCTGTCCCCTTCCGCAGCCAAGCTGGGGCAGAGGTGGGCATGTTTACCCAGTATTCACCTGAGGGATTTCTTATTATAGATGGATAAGGAAGCTCTGATAACTCTAAAAATAATGAGTGGCTACTTTCATTCTAGTTGATGAGTATACATAGAAGAAAGTTTTGAAATTTGGTAATGATAACTGAGACCATCTATGACAATAAGACTATAGACAACCTAAGTCAACATGATTTTGTTGTTTACTCCAGAAAAGCTTTGCCTTGCAAACAAATAAACCAATAATAGAAACCAATATATAACTTTACTATTTGCTTCAGAAAATTCCTACAAATTATTAATTGGAGATAGCCCTATCTGCTCAGTGGGGCAAACTTACTTACAAACAGCTGTTTATATATCAAGGCTTACTTCAAGACCCTTGCCTTGTTGGGTTCACTGATTCTAAACCACTGTGTCACAAAATTTGCTGAATCCTAGTCTGTTCCCTATCTTGAAAGATATGTCTTAAACCATTTGACCTCAGACCCCAAAAGCCCTATATGTATTCCATTTCTTACTTCCCATTATTAAGATTCTGTTCATATTTTGGGGTGTTCAAATAGGGAAAATTTAGAGATATAGCAGAAAACAAATAATTGAAATTTAGAACTTTTCAGCACTTCTTAGCTATAAAATCTGTCCCCCAAGGACCGGGTCAAACTATTTTCAATTCTCCAAACTTGCATCTACTCCTCTTTGGTGGATGTCTCATTACAGAAGTTCCCCCCATGTAAACAATCTTCCAGCTGAATCCATTGTTGCCCATCTTCACCTCCCACAAAAACTCGATTACCAACACCTGTTAATTCTACCTCATAAATAGCTCCCAAGTTCATGTGCTCTTTACCATCACCACAGCCACACTCTCATTCAGCTCACTTTGGCCTCTGCAACAGTGTCCTGATCCTCTTCTAGTGCTTCCTGCCATTTCTACAGGATGGGACCCACAGTACCCTGATATCAAGGGAGAAGTTTGCTTATGGTTTGAGAAAATTGGGTAGAGATTCTGACTATCTCAGTTTCCTCCTACATGCTCCCAAGACTGAAAAGATTAATATTTTGCTTTGGACAGAACAATTCTGAGCAATGAAACTGAATCATTAATAAAAAAAACCTCCTGACAAACAAAACTCCAGGATGAGATGGCTTCCCAGGGGAATTCTACCAAACATTTAAAGAACAGTTAATACCTATTCTTCTCAAACTATTCAAAAAAATAGAAGAGGAAGGAAAACTTCCAAATTAATTCTATGAGGCCAGCATTACCCTGATACCAAACCCAGAGACGGACATGACAAAAAAAGCGAACTACAGGTCTATATCTCTGATGAATATAGATGCAAAAATTCTCAACAAAATACTAGCAAGCTGAATCCAACAACACATTAAGAAAATAATTCAACCATTATCAAGTGGGATTTATTTCTAGCATGCAGGGGTGGTTCAATATTTGCAAACCAATCAAAATGTTATATCCTATAAGAGAAAAGATTAAAACTATTTGATCAACAGATGCAGAAAAAGCATTTGGCAAAATACAACATCCATTCATGATAAAAAAAAGTCAACAAAGCAGAGTCAGAGGGAACATACCTCAACATAATAAAGGCAATATATGAAAAACCCACAGCTAACATCATACTCAATTGTGAAGAACAGAACTTTTTGTTTAAGGTCAGGAACAAGACAAGGATGTCCACTGTCACCACTTTTATTCAATATAGTACTGGAAGTCCTAGTCATGGCAATCAGACAAGAAAAAGGAATAAAAGGCATCCAAATTGGTAGGGAAGAAGTAAAACTCTCACTATTTGCAGATGATATGACATTATATATAGAAAACCCTAAAGACTCCACCAAGAAACTACTAGAAATGATACATGAATTCAGTAAGGTCACAGGATACAAAATCAATATACAGAAATCTGTAGCATTTCTATACACTAATAATGAAGTAGCAGAAAGAAATTAAGATAACAATCCCATTTACAATTGCACTAAAAATAATAAAATAGCTAGGAATACACTTAACCAAGAAAGAGAAAGACTTGTACTCTGAAAACTATAAAACATCAATGAAAGAAATTGAAGATGACACAAATGGAAAGATATTCTGTACTCATGAATTAGAAAAATTAATATTGTTGAAAATATCCACACTTTAACAAAGCCATCTACAGATTTAATGCAATCCCTATCTACATACCAATAGCATTTTTCCCATAGAACTGGAATTAATAATTCTAAAATTTGTCTGGAACCACAAAAGTCCCCAAATAGTCAAAGCAATCTCGAAAAAGAACAAAACTGGAGGTGTCACAAACCCAGATTTCAAAAATATACTACAGAGCTGTAAGAACCAAAACAGTATGGTACTGGCACATAGATCAATGAAACAAAATATCAAGCCCAGAAATGAACCCATGATTATATGGTCAATTAATCTTTGACAAAGGAGGAAGGAATATTCAATGGGAAAAAAAGATATTCTCTTCAAGTGGTGGGAAAACTGGACAGCTACATACTAAAGAATTAAACTGGACCACTTTCTTACACCATACACAAAAATAAATTCAAAATAGATTTAGGACCTAACTGTGAGAGCTGAAACCATAAAAATCCTAGAAAAGAACACAGGCAGTAATTTCTCTGATATTGGCTGTAGTAACATTTTTCTAGATGTATCTCCTAAGGCAAAGGAAACAAAAGCAAAAATAAACTATTGGGATTAAATCAAAATAAAAAGCTTCTGCACAGCAAAGTAAACAATCAACAAAACTATAACAATAAACAATATACTGAATGGAAGAAGATATTTACAAACAACATACCCAATAAAGAGTTAGCATCCAAAATACATAAAGAACTTATACAACTCAAGACTGAAGAAACCAAATAATCCAATTAAAAAATGGACCGAAGATATGAACAGACATTTCTTTAAAGAAGACATCCAGATAGCCAACTGACACATGAAAAGATGCTCAACATCAATCATCATTAGGGAAATGCAAATCAAAACTACCATGAGATACCCCTGCACAGCTATCAGAATAACTAAAATCAAAAACACAAAAAACAACAAGTGTTGGTGAGATTGTGGAGAATAAAGGAACACTGTGGGTAGGAATGCAAACTGATGCAGCCACAGTAGTAGACAGTATGGAAGTTCCTCAAAAAATTGCAAGTAAAACTACCATATGATCCAGTAATTCTACCATTGGGTGTTAACCCAAAGAACACAAAAACACTAATTCAAAAGGATACAAGCACCCCTATGTTTATTGCAGCATTATTTACAATAGCCAAATTATGGAAACAGCTCAAATGTCCATTGATAGATGAATAGATAACGAAGATGTGGCATATATACACAATGGAATATTACTCAGCCATAGAAAAGGATGAAATCTTGCCATTTACAACAACATGGATGGAGCTAGAGAGTATAATGAAAAGTGAAATGAGCCAGTCAGAAAAAGCCAAATACCATATGATTTCACTTACATGTGTAATTTAAGAAACAAAAACAAACAAGCAAAGGAAAAAAGAGACAAACGACAAAGCAGACTCTTAACTGTGTAACGGAACAAACTGATGGTTAGTTACCAGGAGGGGAGATGGATGTGGGGGATGGGCAAAATAGGTGAAGGAGATTAAGACTAAACTCATCATGATGAGCACTGGGTAATGTATGGAATTATTGAATTACTATTGTACACCTGAAACTAATATAACACTGTATGTTAACTAACCGGAATTAAAATTTTAAAAAGCTCAATATTTTGATGCATGCACAGATGTGGATGGTGTGTCTGTTCTAACACACTGCATAGGAATCTTGGCACTAAATTCTTCTCAGTATATTAGCATTTGAAGCATTTATTCATCTTGTATCACCAATTTTTAGTCATCTGTCTCTCACATAGTGAATACCTAACATGTGTTGTCGAATTGGCACAAACTAATTTCTGGAGCTGACATCTTGAAACACAGATTACTGGGGGCGCCTGGGTGGCTCAGTCGGTTAAGCGTCTGACTTCAGCTCAGGTCATGATCGTGCAATCTGTGGGTTTGAGCCCCGCGTCGGGCTCTGTGCTGACAGCTCAGAGCCTGGAGCCTGTTTCAGATTCTGTGTCTCCCTCTCTCTGACCCTCCCCCGTTCATGCTCTGTCTCTCTCTGTCTCAAAAATAAATAAAATGTTAAAAAAAAATTAAAAAAAAAAAAAAGAAACACAGATTACTCATGTCATGAAGAGCAAAACCTTTTGGGGAGCCAAGATAAAGCCTTACTTCCACAAACCGTCTTTCAAGATCCTCTCTCTCCCTCACAAGGCACCTTTGCAATCTGACCTGGAATTCTACTAGTGAGTTACATGGGATTTCACTTCAGGCTTCTGGACTCTACTCTGCATTCTTACATTTTTGTATCCTTTCTCGTGTAATACCCTCAACTCAGCATGCCCTTCATCTCATTTTTGGCTTGAGGAAATTTGCTGATTCTTTAAAACCCAACTAAATGTCACCTCCTCATGTAAGTCTTCTCTAAATGACTGTGTCCTTTTTATGTTTTTCGAAAGTACTTCATTAATAGTCTGTAGTGGAGATTAAAAAAAAAATCCAGTTAACAGCTGACAGTATTCTTCTTAGGGAAGAAGATGCCTTTGTGTAGGATAAGGTCTTGACAATGCCCAAACAGGTAAAAGGAGAGCAAAAGATCTGGAAAAAAAAATAAATAAGTAGCCCAACCTCTGTGTGTGAGAAACGGGTAGGAAATGGCTAAGTAACATGGTGGAGTAATCTAAAGGGTTAGGATAGGGACTTTGGTATTCTATTTTAGGTTGTTATATCACTATATGGTATTTCTAAAGATTTCAGTGAAGTATGCCACATGTTTAAAAGCCTCATGAATGTTGGTTTTATTTTATTTTATTTATTTTGGGGAGGCACAATTGGTTTGAAAGTGGTAGAAATAAAGGTACACTCACAAGATAGAGTAAAAAATAAGACAGCAGAGCAGAATGTGGAAATTGAAGGTGTTACGAGTTACAGGACAAAAATGGGGATTTAAGTCAGTCTTCTCTGTATCTCAAGGGACAGCAAAGCCTTGGCTGGGTTTCACCTCAATTATAGCAGTTATCATAGTGCATTTTAGATTATAGATGATTATAGGTGGTAGGTATTTTCCCTGGGGGGCAGGATCCCATTGAAACATGGATGCCTCGGCTGCAATCATGGATACGAAATGGGGACTGAGACAATTCATAGAAGAAGGGGAGTTCTAGGCAGAAAAGCAATGTGTGTGACAAGCAATAATTTTCTTCATGTAACTCAGCATAATTGTTAATGTCACCTACTGGACTCTTAATCCTGTGTTGTACATTGTACTGCTGTTTGAGAGATCTTACTAGGTAGAGTAAATTTCTTGTGGTAACTACATTTCTATGCACTCCCTTTGCACCAAATGCAAGTTTAGAATCAAGCTGAAGTGTGCATTTTATGAGGGCAGAGATTGTATCTGTTCTGTTTAACCACTGAATCCAAGCACAGTGCCTGGCTCACTCTGTAAGCAGAATAAATATTTGTTAAAATAATGAAAAAATTAATAGTTGCTCTGTAAACTTTTAACCAGTTTCTTGAATGATGCATTCTAATGATCTGGAAGTGGAAGAAATGTGGTGATTGGCAGCTGAAGAGAAATAAGGCATAGAAAAATACAGAATGTGCTGATCTATATAACCTATTTTTAAGGTTGCTTTTTCTTTTCTTGGTGCCAATTAACCTCATATGATACACAATTGAAGCATGGTTATCTAATATCTGTGTTTGATGATTTTCCAATTAATTCACAAATGAATTTCCATGTTTGCCAGCAAATTGAATTGGGTCCACTAAAATACAATCTTGCTTTCTGGGTTTTTTGAATTCTATTCCCTTTTCACTTTAAAGCAAACTAGAAATGCATATGAAAGTATGGCCTGAGTTGGGTTGCTGGAGACTACTCTGAAATGTTCTAGGAAAAGGTAACTATGAAGTGTATCCTTGCCTGTTGCTGTTCATTCCCCAGGTTTTCAAAATCCTAACCTGCCTGCTACTTAGCTGAAATTTGTGACTGAGTTTCAATGGTTAAATATCCTCCAGTTTCTGGGCACTATCAATTTCCTCTGGGAATTGAAAACACGTTTGTCAATTTCACATGCACGAATCTTGCAGAAATACAGTTCTAGGAGGCACTGAAATTACTTACCAGACTAAAAGCTTTTTTTTTTTTTTTTGTGAGCAATTAACGTAATTAAAATACTTGGTTACATCTGATGGCCTCATTTTCTGAATACTGTAAGGATCAGAGTAGAATAAATACATTTGATACATATCGATCAAATATTGCAATACTTTTGCCCTCTGAATTTTTATTTGATTTTTTTGAATAATTGTGTGTTATATAATTTGCAGCTGTTCTCTTGTTGCCCTATATACTCTTAGCGATTACTGTCTTAGTTTCCTGGGACATGCATAAAAAGTACCACAGTAGTGTAGCTTAAGCAACAGAAATTTATTCTTTCACAGTTTTGGAGGCTAAAAGTCCAAAATCAACATTAAGCTTAGTTACTTCTGAGAATGTGCTCCATGCCTCTCTCCTGGCTTCTGGTGGATTACTGACAAATGTTGGTGTTCCTGCCTCATAGAGGCCTCACCAGCATCTCTGCCTTCATCTTCGTGTGGCTTTCTCCTTGTGTGTGTGTTTGCTCTTGGTGTCCAAATTTCCCTTCTAAGGACACCATCCATATTGGATTAGGGCCCACCCTAATAAACCCATCTTAACTTGATCATCAGCAAAGGCCCTATTTCCAAATGAGGTCCCATTCACAGGCACTATGGGTTAGGGCTTCAATATCTTTGGGAGACACAGTTCGGCCCATCATGGTGGCATAACACTGTCAGTGATGGCTGTAAGGGAGGATGAATAAGAAACTGAAATTTCTTTGAAGCATTGAGCTGGGCCCTGAAGGGGCCAAGTGCAAGGCTTGGTGGGGAGAGACAGAACACTTCACAAGCTATGAGAATAGAGATTCACTGTGATTCCTTTGATTACTGTCTAATACCTGAACCAAACACAAATGGAAGGGTTTTTTGGAAAGAGATAAATAGTCAAAAAAAAGGGCTGGATTTCAGTCCTGGCTCTGCCATTTTTCCAGCTCAGTAATCCCGTATAAACAAACCAACTTCTGCAAGCCTCTCTTTCCTTGTTTGTAGATGGAAGATCTAATAGCTTGAGGGTTAAGTGAGACACTCTATGTAAAGTACCCAGAACTGTACCTAAAATTTAGCAGAGCTCAAAAATAGGTCTTTCCTTCTCCTTACTCCCTTTTCAATGCTCTTTTCCTCTATCCTTGAGGTCCTAAAATTGCTCATACTAGTGGTTTTCAATAAGTGAAAATTTTGGAGCATCATATTGCAACTTTTTAAGAAAAGTGAACGAAGGATGAAGCAGCATATGCATTGCAAAAATTGAAGGATTTTGAACTCTTCTGTCTCCCATTCTGACTCATGGGTTAAGCATTAGGGTTAAGACATATAGTTTCAGCAGTTCTTTTAAAATGCTTTCCTTGGGGTGCCTGGGTGGCTCAGTTGGTTGAGTTTACAGACTCTTGATTTTAGCTCAGGTCATGATCTCACGATCATGTTGGACTCGGAGCAGAGTGTGGAGCCTGCATAAGATTCTCTCTCTCTCTCTCTCTCTCTCTCTCTCTCTGTCTCTCCCGCTGCCCCTCTCCCTCACTCAAGTTCTTTCTCTCTCTCTCTGTCTCTCTCAAATTGAAAAAAAAATAACTTTTCTGTCTACTGGGAGATTGTCATATGAACACATTAGCATCTAATAACTCTTGAGGGGGCTATTTATCAGATGAGCCAGCAGGGGCTTGAGGGAATGGGATAAGATCAGGTGGGTTTGTTATATCTAAAAGGATGAGAGCCATTTACCTGGTATTTACTAAGTTCCTCCCCGGTGCCAGGAATTGTGACTGAGCCAGGTGTCTGCCTTCAGAAAACTTGCCTTTTTCTCCCATGGGAAGCCTATGTTTCTGGAAGCGTCTGCCATGCATGGTCTGTATGTGAGGGCTGGCTGTAGGGAGGGTACTGAGGAAAGTTATGGGTGAGAAGGGTAAGCCTCCAAGAACTTCACTTATGCCTCAGAACATTCCTGATGGAAGGGAAACAAAGACCCAAGAAACAATGTCTTATCAAGGAAATGAGTAGAGAACTTTGAATCTAGTTACAATGGGCCTCATTCAACAATAAGAAAGAAAGCATGGGCTTCCCTTGGGCTCTGTTTCTTATTGTTCACAGTTAGGTACCATTCCCCTTATTTAGTCACGTGGAGACTTCTCAAGTTTCAATGACATGCAATGTTAGATTTTAGACATCATCTATCCAACTCCCTCAATTTAGAAGAAAAATTGAAGTGGGGTGCCTGGGTGGCTCAGTTGATTGAGCGTCTGACTCTTGATTTCAGCTCAGGTCATGATCTCATGGCTTGTGAGTTCAAGCCCTGCATCGGGCTTCTCACTGGCAGTGTGGAGCCTGCTTGGGATTCTCTCTCTTTCCCTCTCTCCTATTTCTCTCTCTCTCTCTCTCAAAATAAATAAGCTTTAAAAAAAATAGAGGAGAAATTGAAGCATTTAGAGACTAGGTCGCTTGCCCAAGGTCACAGCCTCCTTCGTGACTGGTTTCCTTACCTCCAGTTCTGCTCCCTTTCCTTTTGGAGTTGTTAACAAGACACAGCAATAATTTTAATTTGTATTCATTTTGAAGTTCTAATTGTCAATTTCTCTTTTGATATGCATAAATGGGACACGGATTTTCTGCTTTGTTTTCCCTCACTTCTATCAAAATTGAGTTGTTGGTTGGTGCCCAGATGCTCTGTGGTTTAAGCTTGGATTATTTGAAATAGAATTCATTACCTTGGGAAACTAGAATTTTTTTCATCTCCTTGCAGTGATCCTTCTTTTTTTTCTGTAAAGAGTCATCTTGACATGGTTTATTACCATGTCTTCCAACCATTCCTCTAGCTATTCTTACCATTTGATTTTGATTTTCATTAATGACCAGGTGTTAGGCAGCTGCTCTGCTCATTTTGGGTTCATCCTAATTTTCAAGTTCCTTCTTTATTAGCCTGGACTGTTTTGTATAGGCTATCTTTAATGGCTTGGCCCAGTTTCAAATTACAAAATAGGTTTTAATTAGTTAGATTCCTGCCAAAGCCAGTTGATTTCAGAATGAGGCATGGTTTTAAAATATTTTTCACTATTTTTCACTACTGGCCTTACATGACAACTTTATTTGTAATCTTGGATTTAAAAAGAAGTTATCTCATAATGATCAAGGCTGGGAATGCCAAATAATTCTAAATTTGTTTTTTGTGGTGCATAAGACACAGACATTTAAACAAAAGAATTATTATGTTAGTTTTATATTTCCTAATGAAGCTAGTATCTTACAGGAATTTATTGCAGACAGACCTAGTTTTATTAGTTCCAAGAAAGAAATAGTCTCTGTCTTTCCTCAGTAGAACCAAGTAATAAATAACCTTATTAGCTACCAGGTCAACCTATGGTGATAGACATTTTGGAAATCTATGTTGCCACAAATGTTGTTTTATTTTGACTGTTGCATAACATATTGGCAAGTCTATTAAAAATTTCTTGGGTTGACAAAGTCTTCACTGGCCCAGTTTATCTGCACTGACCCCTACATGACTTATCAAGGAAGACCTGGAATCCTAAGACGTGAGAAGTATAGGTTGGTACTTGCCTGGCTGGGCTGAGTCTGGCTTAATGGGCCAGGTGTTTTCCTCCTCTCTACTTAGGGTCAAAGGATCTTTGGGCATAAAGTCCTTTGGAAGAAGTGCTGTTCTTTTCACAAATACCTCAGTAGTGTCTATGTCTGGATTGCCCTTCTGGGTAATAGAGCAGATACATATACTTTAGCAACAATTCTCTGTAGGGAGCTAATGGAAGACAGTGTGATATACTGATTGAGTGATCTCCCTAACTTTTTGTAGAAAGGGTTCAACCCACTGAATTTCTTTGGATCAGAGACCAATTAGTTTGGTAACCCATGTAATTTTTAAGGTATTGAATTCCCATTTACTTGTACCTCAACTAGTGTAAATAATGTTTCCACATAAAACTAAATCTCTAGACCCATTTAAATATGCCTAACTTGTTCCCACAATCACATTCCGAGAACACTAAAGAACCATCAAGTCTGCTGACCCACGTTGCTTGAATAGCTCTTGGCCTCCTCATCATGTTAGGTTACCCTTATCTACCAATCCTATTCCAGCTTCTTTGGTTTCCCAAGTGAGTGTAGTGACATGTATGGTCACTATGTTTAAACAATAGAGTGTTTTAATATATGTTCCATTCCATAGGATCTTTGTACGATGGAACTCACAGAGCCACACTGAAATTTCTTTTGTGAGAATTTGGAGAATGATTCTTTGGAAGACCAATACTCTATCAATACAACGTTAAGGTCAATAAAATATTTTAGGCTTGAAAAATGTTTTTGGGTCCAAAATATGAAACTCATGTAAACTCACATAAATTATATTTCATGTGAAATCTAAGTATATTTCAATATGTTTGATATGAAGTAGGGTAGAGCTTCTAAAAGTAAGAATATTCAAAGTCTAGGAAGCTTTTAAAATGCCTTGGTTTTGTCCCTGCATGGCTCCCACAGCCCAGTGGAAGCTAATGGGCCAGTGCCCCATCCCCGGCCATTCCCACAGTCTCACCAAAGCCAGTGGGTGTGTGCAGCTTACACAGGAAGATGCCCCTTGTGTGCCTGACTCTGGTGGCTGGTAGAATGGTGTTTCTGGGCCTCATGTGTCTGAAATAATCAGAGATACAGTTCTGGGCAGGCTACCATCTCCAGAGCACTGGGTAGACAGCAAATGGAAACACACCTCAGTTTTCCTGTGAAAAAGGCCTACTTACTTGTCCCGGAGCTTGAGCCTGAGAGGCAGACATCAGGTTTGTCACACATATCGAGCTCTGGAGGTATTCCTAAGGAACATAGGCCAGGAGACATCGTCTTTGCTGTCCCTTGGCCTCACTGCAGTTTGTCAGTACTTCTCAGAAAGGAGAGGAACCCGAATTTTTGCAACTGTGTCCAAGGGGCCACCTTCAGATCACCTGGTCTGGAGGCCAGCAGGATTTATGATCAATTAATGTGATAAACTACATTAACAAAATGAAGATTAAAATCATATGATCATTTCAACAGATGTAGAGAAATACTTGACAAGATTCAACATTCATTTATGATAAAAACTCACAACAAAGTGGGTGTTGATAGAAAGTACCTCAACATATTACAAAGGCCATATGTGATAAACCCACTACTAACATCATACTCAACAGTGAAAACCTGAAAGCTTTTCCTTTATGATCAGGAATAAGACAAGAATGCTCACTCTTTCCACTTCTGTTTGACACAGTGTGGAAGTCCTAGCCACAGAAATGAAGCAGGAAAAGGAAATAAAAGCCATCAAAATTGGAAAGGAGGAAATAAAAGTCACTATTTGCAGATGATATGATTTTATATTTAGAAAACTCGGGATCTGAATGGACATTTTTTTCAGAAAAGACATACAAATAGCCAATAAGTACATGAAAAGACACTCAACATCACTAATCATCAGGGAAATGCAAATCAAAACCATATTGAGATATTACCTCACACCTGTTAGAATGGCTATTGTAAAAAAAAAACACAAGAAATTACAAGTGTTGATGTGTGGAGAAAAGGGAACCCTCATGCATTGTTGGTGAGAATGTAAATTGCTGCAGCCCTGTGGAAAACAGTATGGGGGTTCCTCAAAACAATTAAAAAGAAAAACAAAACAAAACAAAAAAAAACCAAAACAATTAAAAAGAGAACTAGCATATGATCTAGCAATTCCACCTCCATGTATTTATAAAAAAAGAAAAGAAAGAAGGGAAGAAAGAAAGAAATATTAATTCAAAAAAATATATATGCACCCCTATATTTATTGCAGGTCTTATTTACAATAGCCAAGCTATGGAAACAACCTAAATGTCCATCAACGGATGAGTGGATAAAGAAGATGTGGTATATGTGTATAAAACAGAATACTATTCAGCCATAAAAAGAATGAAATCTTGCCATTTGAGACAAAATGGTGGTATTCTGCCGAGGGAAATAATATTCTACAGAGAAAGACGAATACCATGTGATTTCACTTAAATATGGAACAAATAAAAAATAAACAAATAAAATAAATAAAAATAACAAATAAAAATAAATAAATAAAAATAAATAATAAATAACAAATAAAAATAAACAAATAAAAAATAAACAAAACTCATAGATGTAGAGAACTGGTGGTTTCCAGAGGGGAATGGGGTGGAGGGATGGGCAAAATGGGTGAAAGGGAGCAAGAGAAAATATATTTTAACCTCTTAACATTTTTTTTGGAGAGAGAGAGGACAGAGAGAGAGAAGAGAGAGAGGGAGAGAACAAGCTAGGAAGGGGCAGAGAGAGAGGGAGAGAGAGAATCTTAAGCAGGCTCCATGCCCAGTGTGGAGCCCGATGCTGGGCTCGATGTCACGACAATGAGATCATGACCTGAGCCAAATTAAGAGTTGGATGCTTAACTGAGCCACCCAGGTGCCCCAAACCTCTTACCTTTTATAAAATTAGGGCCAATATTGTAGAATAGGGACCATTCTGAGTCCTTTATACTTCATGGCATATTTCACAGAACTGTGGAAGATTGGGAGTTTCAGGGGACAACAGATCATAACTGATACATTTAGGGCTGTTGCTTTCCAAAGCAGTCAAAATGGCTGCTGCAGAAGTGACTGTGAATGCCATGACTCATGAATGACAATGAGTCTTTTTCAGACTCCTTTCTCAGTCTTGTGACTAGTTCTGGTCAACAAAGTGTGAGTGAAAATTGTGGCTCTCACTTTTACGCCTGGGTGTTCTGTGTGATTTCTCCAAGATCTCTGTGTTCTCCCCAATCCATCTGGTGGGAAGTGAAGAATTCCAATATGGTGCGTAAAAATGCTAGAAGGAGCCAGATAACAGTGATGGGTCAAAGAACACCTAGGGAAACTGTCCAGCTCTATTGGATTATTTTACTATAATTCCCTTTTGTCATATAAATTCTGAATAGGATTGGCTTCCATACTATCATATGGTTTGTAGCATATACAATCTAAAGTTTAAGTCCACAGTTATTCTTCTCGATAGTAATTAATCTCACATTGGCTGTGTGATCCTGAGATTGTATCATATAGTTTCTCTGGTCATTCATATATGATATTTAAGCTTTTGTTTCTTCCTTCCAGAGACCGATGACTTTATAATGACTCCTTGTATTTGTTAGCACACAGATTGAGCTGCTGTAACAGTCTCCCGTCCTCCTCATAAAACAAACTCAGACTCAAACAAGATAGAAGTTTATTTCTTTCTCATTCAGTAGTTCAGAATAGGCCCAGAGTGAGCTTTCCCAGGGACCCAGAGTCTATCTATCTTGTAACTTTACCACCCCACATCGAAACTAGCTCCTCAGCACATTTGTATGCTCCGGGATGTACTATGGAATGCAAGTAATATCCTTAAATAATATGATCCAGAAGTTGTACCCTCTGCTTCTGTTCACATTCTATTTGCTGAAACTTAATTATGTGTCCAACCACCCCTGGTTGGAAAATATAGTTTCTAGCTGAGTAGCCATGTGCTCACAAAACTCAAGAAATTCTGTTATAAAAAGGAAAAAAAAAAAGGACAGTGGCCACAGGGGCACAGCTGTTTTTACCTGACTAACCACTTTGGGACATTTGGCTACATTTCAGTATCAGAAGGGATCTATTTGGCATATCCTATACTAGTCGATAGTAAACCTCCTTGCAGAGGAAAAGCATTGCCTCCCCTTGAAATAATAATGAATACATTTATTATCATACAGCAATCTTACATTTTTCTATTAAGGAACTAATCCATGGAAAATGCACTTTCCTGCAATATATTTAAAGTGCCATTTTGTGAACCTGCACTGTATTTACACTAGGATTTAGGAAGTCCAAAATAATTTCTACCAACCAATTAGAATGGGTGCCAGTTGTGAACACAGGGCACACTCATATAGGTGCCTACCAGCTGAGTATCAGCCCTGTCTAGGGGTGGGTTATGCTCAACAAGAATTTGTTTACAGTGAACTGAGGAACCTAATGGAAGATAATTATCCTAAGGGAAGTGAGAATTGAGATTTAAGTTTGGTTTAGCAAAAACTAAACAAAACAAACGAGCAAAGGAAGAAAAAAGAGAGAGAAAGAAAAAAGAAACAGACTCTTCACTATAGAAAACAAATTGGTTATCAGAGGGGAGGGGGGCGGGGATGGGTGAAATAGTTGATGGGGATTGAGGATCACATTTGTGAAAAGTACAAGTGATAATTATGGAAATGTTGAATTACTATATTGTACACCTGAAACTAATATAACACTGTATATTATAGTATAGTACACTGGAATTTTTTTTTAAAAAGTTTGGGTTAGGAGAAAGGAGATTCTGAGCTCAGTACATTGTCACCGAGAATGTGGCCACTTGTCTTTTTTTTTTTTTTTTAAATCTTAACATTTATTTATTTTTGAGAGAGAGAGAGAGAGAGAGAGAGAGCGAGTGGGGGAGGTGCAGAGAGAGAGGGAGACACAGAATCTGAAGCAGGTTCCAGGCTCCACACTGTCAACACAGAGCCCAGTGTGGAGCTTGAACTCACGAACTGTGAGATCATGTGAGATCATCACCTGAGCTGAAGTCAGACACTTAACTGACTGAGCCACCCAGGAGCCCCAGCCACTAGTACTAATTTGAACTTAGGTCAAGAGGTATGCAATAACAAGGCACATAAAAGCAATACACACACACACACACACACACATATGTATTCTATATTATATAGCACCATATATTCTATAATTATAGCATGCGATATATATATTATATATTACATATTATATTAGAATATTATTATATATTAGATAATCATAGCATGTTATATATATATATATATATATATATATATATATATATATATATCCCCTCTTTAAAAATAAAAATCTTTGTGGGATATGGAACACAAGGTGTCAATAACATGGTAGCTGATGCAATGGAAAGATTCTACACTGGAATCTTTGGCAGTAATAAGAGACAGAGCCCACAGGTCAGATGACAGCGTCCTCAGTGTCTGGCATTGGCACTCTGAGAGCTGTGTCACGGGGCATAGGTGGCTGTGGCTCTCCCTTTCGTGGGGATTAGCAGCGGTAGCGCCCTTTGTGAGCGCTGGAGCACAGCTACCGCATTCGGAATTGGCACTAATAAGGAACATCTTTGCAGAAAACTGGAGCCAAAGAGGAAGGAATTCTTGAGTGGTCAAGAGTACTGAACTTGGTGTAACATGGAACATGTATGTGGTCCCCAAAGGACTCTCAGAAATATCTGGGAGGAAGTTGAGAAGGTCGGGAATTTGTTCCTACATAATGAATGGCAATTAAGACAAAGTGAAACTGTTTGGTGACGTTTATTGTGACGCTTTCTCTACCATCTCTCCTGCTTTATGAATAGTTAATGTTCTTGATCTATTGTATCTACTGCTTGTGGCCTTATCTAATAGAGCTAGCTCCAGGCCTTCCTGCCTCACTGCCCTTGGACTTTGTCATTGATTTGCCCTGATTTCCATAGGAAGGAGCAGCTCCAACATAGCACACTTTCTTTTTTTTAACTTTTATTGTTAAAATACTTTTTTATTATTAAATTTTAATTCCAAGTTAGTTACCATATAGTGTAATAATGATTTCAGGGGTAGAATTTGGTGATCATCACTTTTCATTTTTACTTTAGAGAGAGAGAGCATGTGAGTAGGGGAGAGGGGTAAGGGGAGAGACAGAATCTAAAGTAGGCTTTACACTTAGCGTGGAGCCTGATGTGGGGCTCCATCCCATGATCTTGGGACCATCACCTGAGCTGAAATCAAGAGTTGGACACTCAACTGACTGAGCCACCCCGGTACCCTGCATATTCTATTCAGGGAACAGGTGATCCTGAGGCTGAAATTACGTAAAATATCCTTTCCCCTCTTCTATTCAACTGTTTCTTTTGTGTTGCCTTGACCTCCTTCTGAGTACCATTTGCAGCTTCTGATTCAAGGCTCGACAACAGAATCAGAACCACACTTCTAAAAAAGTCTCCCTTGTTCTAGCCTTTTGCCACAATTTTCTATTCTAATTATGTCTGCTTATCATTAGTCTTGCCTCTGAACTTTAACCTGTTAATTTTAATCTAGCAAAATGTCTTACCAGAGGAAAGGATATAAAAGTCACTTTATTAAATGACTCAAAAAAAATGGTTGGAGACTATCTTAGTTGGAATATATTGAAAATATTTTGACAGGTGTGTTTGGTGGTAGAATTAAATACAATGACATAAACTCGGCTCATGGTCTCCAAACAGAAAAAGAATTGGAGTGCTACAAAGTACCAGATGCTGTACCCAGCCCAAAAGGTACAGTAGTGAAGAAAACAGGCATGAATTCTTGTGCTGTTTACTAGCTGTCTGGTTTCATGTTAGTACAATCCCCTCTCTCAGCAAAAAATCAGGCTTTAAATTTCAAAGGCACTTAGAGCATTTAAACTTTTTGAATTGGAATTCTAGATTCCCATAATTTTGGCCCCAAACTACTTTGAGAAGTGAACTTGCTTCTGGTTAATTTTAGACAACTCCACTGGCTCTGTGAAGAACTGTCCCAGCTACCAACTTTGACTCAGGTCGTTCTCTTGTCTTGAAATTCCTGTCTTGTTATTTTTCCTTTAAAAATCTTTAAACCTAGTCAGTCCATATTTAAAACCTAGCTTAATAATGCATCTTACTAAAGTCTTTGCAAATGATTGCAACTGGATGTAGTCCTCTCATTTGAACTCCCTTATCATTTCCATAACTAAATCCCATATCATAATTATTCTGACTTAACTCCTTTGAATTGGCATTAACTCACGTGTTGCCATTGTGTGAATTGGAGAAAGGCATCCCTTTCTCAAGACACTTTACATTCATCTATTGGAAAATTGTGAGTTTGTAGAATAAGAAAATTATAGCCATCTGTGGGAAAAGTTACAAATACACAAATCAGTTATATCTAAGACATACAAGAAGCCCCCTAGATTGTGTCACTTTTGATGGCCACCCTGGTTTCACTTATTAGGTTGCGAGTTGCCCTTGGTTATGCCAGTGGTGTGCTGGTAAATGTTGAACAGTTGGCTCTCTGGGAAAAAGCAATCAACCAAGCCATCAGCCAACCAGCCAACCCTGATGCGTAGTGTTGGTTGATCTCAAGCTTCCAAAATGACATCAACTAGCTCACAAAACTCATAAAAATTTAAAAATCAACTTTCATCAGCTGTCAATAGCTGGCTCCAGCATATCACAGGCTGGGCTTTGTTCACTCATTTTTCCATCTATAGAGCTCAGTAAGAGTTGAAGAAGTCCTGAGCGATGTACGTATGGAGCTTACAGGTGTTATACATTGAAAAATCAGGAATATTCTTGGTGTTGCACCAAGGACAGCATGCACTTGCCAGTGTGACTATCTCCTCTTTATTTCTAATGTTGCAGGGCAATATGTCTTTTTTATGACATACTCTTGAGGCTGAAGTGCAGAAGTTCCTGAGAACACAGCAATTTATTAGCTTGCCCTAAGGTAAAAATAATACCTATAAATAACTTTTCAGTAAAATGCAATATGCCAAGTGCAGTAAAATCTCAAGGCTGCTTTATGATTAGTATTTCCATGGTCCTGGGTTTCTATTTTCTCAAAGCTTTGCTTAAACAATTTATATTTTAGCTACTTTAGTGGATAAAGCCATAAATATTTTCCTGACATATTAGTGCTTAGACAGGGAAGGCCCTGTTGCTGGTTAATTAGTTTGCATGCTGAGATGAAAGGTGGGTGATCGGTAAGGCTTGTTAAGTGTCACATACCTAACCTTGGCTAAGATGAATTATGTTTATTTTATAAAGACCAATGTTTTAGTCTTCGTGTGAGTGAGTCAGTTACAACTTTGTATTAGTTGAGAATAATGAAAATTCATATCTAGTTATCTCAAATTGATGTCATACCATATACTTCACTACCTAATAACAGGTTAAGTGAAGAAGAGTAAATATTCTTTGATATTAAAACAGTTGCATATATTTTGCCATCAGAAGATAATATCTGAGCTTAGCATAATTTTCAAAACGTTTAAATAATTCTGAAGTATTGTGCAATGACTATTAATATCATGTATATTCTATAGCTGCCTTAGCAAATTACCACAAACTTAGTGGTTTAAAAGAGCATGAATCTATTATTTTACAATTTGGTAGGTCAGAAATCTGATAGAGGTCGCCTTGGGCCAAAAAAAAAAAAAAAAAAAAAAAAGGTATCAGCAGGGCTGTGTTCCTTCTGGAAGCTCTAGGGGAGAATCTGTCCTCCTTTGGTTTTCCCAGCTTCTAGAAGCCAGCTGCATCCCTTGGTTTGTTACCCTCCTCCTCTGCCCTCAAAGTCAGCCACAGCTGACTCTCACATGGAACTCTCATACGGTTTCACTCTCTGCTGTCCCCGTTTTCATTTTTGAGAACCTTTGTGGTTATGTTGAGCCTGCCTGGATAACCCAGGATAATTTCACCTTCTGAAGGTCAGGTCAGCAGCAACCTTAATTCCTCTTGCAACTTTTAATTCCCCTTTGCCCCAAACCCTAATATATTCACAGGTTCTGGGAATTAGTATGTGGACATACATAAAAATTTATATTTTTATACTTACTTCTGAGCAAACTATGTTTCAAAGGAGTTAAATAGCTTCCCCAAGGTGTCTGGGTTGATGCCATTTTCTAAGCAAAGTGAAGATAACTTGCCTAAATTGTTTCCCCACAAATTATGGTCTCATTCAAATCTTCAATTTTGTTTAGAGTGTTCTTGCTTTTGCTCTTTACTTTTGAAGTAATCCTCTGCTACTTAAAGGATCGCAGGTTTTGTGCCTTTTCTGTTTCAAGAATGTATAGTGCAGAAAGTGATTTAAAAAGGGATCAAGTAAACGATTCACCTAGAGCAACATGAAAGACAACATGGTAAAAAGAAAAAACAAAATTCTAGTCTTTTAGCCAAAAGCCCTCATGTTTTTAAAGACCCACAGGCTTAATTAGTGTCAAGGAAAAGTCAGAGGTGAGCATCAAAGTATTTAAATATCAACTCCGTTGAAAATACAATTTGCTGGCGACTGGTACAGTATCCTTCCCTGAGAGGTGCTTGTGATTATGACCATTTTGAAGAGGAGGAAATTGAGGCTTAGAGGAGCCAAATGCTTCCCATGTAGCCATTTGGCTGGTCTTTGCTTTGACCCTGTGTATCCCTGGGTCTATCTGGCTCTCTCTCGATTCAGATTTTTTCCATAACACTGTGCCCTAGTTCCTCTGCACGATGATATCTTTCGTCATCTCCAAGGAGTTTGGTTTGCAAAATATTCCATCTGCCTGCCTTCTGGTTTTGAAAACGCTTTGATCTTAACTCTGATTTTAATTCTCAGACAATGGAAATGCAAAGAAATAGTCATTTGTTAAGAGTAGTGATTTAGCAACAGGACTGGAATAAGAGCAGAATTCAAAATTCCCAGGAGATCTAGGATGAGTAACATCCTCATCATACAACTTCTAGCAAATGCAAGAAATAAACAGGACCTTTTTCTATGTGGAATGATGATGAACAAACTTCGAGGATAGCATCAGATATCTGGACAAATAAGGGAAGGTTTTCTTCCAAAAAATGTTTACGAAACATGTCAAAAAGCCAACAGTGAATAATGAAGGACTGTGTCAGTTTTAGAGTGCAGAATCCCCTTTGCTGTGTCTTCCATTGCTACATAGAGTAACTGTGGACTTCTTACTCTTTTGTTGACTAATTTTAACCTTCTCCAATATATTTCCTTGCCTCCTTCTGCAATTGTCAAGATCCTAACCATACGATCAAGTGCAACTTCAGTGTTGGTTCTTCCAGAATGCCTGGCATCCTGGGAGGGAAAAGTTTTCTGAGTTCTCAAATTTTGCTTTCTCGTATCTCTTGGCACATCACACATTCAGCTGCATTTATTTGTGTGCATTTTTGATGTCTTTACTATATTAAAAGGCCAGCTGTCTTCATTTATTTTTATCTTCTAGTGGGCCCAGTAAAAGACTGTCTTCTAATAGGCCTTTTTATGTGTGATACAGTGCATCACACATAAAAGGTGCCTGATGTTTCATCAATGAAAAAGCGAATGGATGTAGTGGACAAGTGTAGTGTCAGCCAAAGACTGTTACTTTGTCTCATTTTTCTTTTCTAGCTCCTTTGATTGTTGCTTCTAATACAGTACCTTCAGCATAGCAGATGTTCTATAAGTGTCTACGGACATGACTTCAAAATACTTAATGTTCTCTTAAAAATCACAATGGCTTATATAAAGTCATAAAAGTAATTGGAAAAGATATTATTTTCATTAATTTTCCTTAAAGGAGTATTTTGGGAATTATTAGCTACAAATGAGTTTATCTTGATAGATTAAAATGAATTTTACAGTGATGTAGAGAGTTTTGATAGTAAATTTATGCAGATTTTGGACTTCAGCATACCGTGGCCTTATCATTTACTACATGTGTGAATTTGGGCAAATTAGTTAACCTTTGTGAAACTCAAATTCACCATCTATAAAACAGGAGTAGAACATTACCTCACAGGTTAGTTATATTAAGTGGAAACTCTATACAAACAACCTATATTATATGTCTGGCTCACAATAAATAATAGGTATTGTTTCTCTTCCTCACCCTCTTTTATTATTTTCACTTTTCTTATATATTAAATCTAACTAAAATGCATGCATGTTTTCATTTTGATTACACAAAATTAAAGTCAACATATTCAAAATTTAATATGCATAATATAATCCAAACCTAGATGTTTTATAAAGCATTTAAGAAGCATCTTGTATTACTAGTGTTTTGGACATGTTTATTTTTCTTTCTCTCTTAGGAATGGTCCTTTTTTTCTTTTGGAAAGCTATCCTTCTCTGAGGGTAGGGTTAGGGGATCAATGATGATAATTTCTACAACCACACCATTTCCCCATGCCCTATCCACTGGGATAGACATGTTTCCAAAATAGGCTTTTTCTCTAGGATTTTCATTGGGTTTTCTCTAAGATGTTAAGTGTGGACTGTAGTTAGATGTTGTCCTTCCCCTGGGAAGGAAGCAGAGGATCTTTGAGCCTGGGCAGAGTTGACCATCACGCTTTCTTCTGGAGAAAGGCAGTCTGCAACAATGAGGTAGACACATGGAAAGAAGGCCTAGTCATTCATGTCCCACATTTGGTACTGTGGATCAATAAAGTCTCTAGTTTTGGCTAAACTAGCATGAGTGTGATCTTCACATTTACAACCAAAGTCATAAGTAAACACGTATGAGCAGGGAGTTACCTGGATTCATTGTATCCTTTTGCCTCCTCCCTGTTCTACCTCTAAATTCTAGTATCTGAGCCCCCAGGTACACCATGGTGCCTACCTGGTGGAGTATTTAGGTCTGATCACTGTATAATTTACAAACTACTGTTTCAGTCAAATGCTGTAACCTTAACCTTGGCCAGGATTTGGCAAATGTTAGGATTTTGTATGAGCAGAGACCAGGTGGGAGAGAGTGGCAAGATCAGTCAACCCTTAGTATTTTTAGGGAGAAAAAAAGAACAAAAAAACCTCTCAAACACATGCGTTGTTCTCACTGAATCACCTTGAACACAGTCAGTGGAAGGTCTTTTAAATTCCCCTGCTCTGTGTGAAGCAGTGTGTGTCAAAACCACCTAGGGAAGCAGGTCTGGCCCGTGGTGGGAGAAGGGGGCTCCTGACCAAAATCCATTTCACTGGATTCCTTGGGTCTAAGTGGTATGAGCTACTAAACTGAATAGCTTCTTAAGTAAATGAACACAGCTTAAATTCATAGGGGTCATTAGGTTTCTTTTGGGGGATCAACTTTCTCCTCATTCCTCTTCCTTCCATCTTTTCTCCCTTACTTACTTCCCCCTCTCTTCCAAATAACATTTTTTAGATGGCTTTAAAGTGTAATGTTGTCACCTTTTAGAGACATTTAAAATGCAGAGGGCAAAAGGAAGTAAGAAACACCTGTAATACTACCACTCAGAGATATTCCCTCTTAATTTGGGGCATACATTCTTCCAACTCCTTTTCTATGCAACGATATTTTAACATAATTGAAATCACGATGCATACTTAATTCCATCCTCTTCTGATTTTCTTTGAACAAATCTAAACATTTTCTGCTATTTCTTTTTTTCTCCCTATTGCTTTGATTCTAAAGGTAAAGCTGCCATGAACACCTTAGCATTGCATCTTTGATGCCATATTTCAGGAGACATAGAGCATTGATAGCATGCATGTTGGAAGACTTACACCAAGGTAATTGACAATCCAGATATTGTACTTGACCCCATTTTTGTCTTCCTGCATACAGAGTGGACTTTTAGGATGCATTATAATTGGAAATGACCAGATCAGAGATGACACCAAGTGCATTTATAGGAGTAGAATCAGATGTTAACATGCCTGATACCTGAAAAAATTGTTGTTAGTTTCTGGGTAGAAAGGAAATTCAGAAATATAAAACTTAGTCACAATTGCTAGACTTCCAGTCTTCCTACGCTGTTCAAGCCGAGAGCCCATCATTATTTCTGGCAAAAGTCAGTGCTCATTTGTCTGTCAGGCTTCTCTTGCACAACCTAGAGGTTCTGCTTTGTCAAACAACAAAACAGAAGCACAGTAGTTTGGCTATAAAGTTGAAAATAACAGTAGTATTTCTCACTGTTTTAGAGGAAATTCCAAATACAAAGGAGTTAAAATTAAGACAACACTGTTAAAGAAAAGAATAGAATGCAATACACATGTGCCATGTGTATTGACACTCGTCCCATGTGGCTCCTCTCTTCACCTGATTAACCAAAAGTCAAATCCTTCAATCCAGGGATGGTGCACAAAGACACTTTTGGTTTCTGCCTAAGTCAATTCCTATGCCATCTGGAAACCTTTGCACTGAATATGTGGAAAGAAATCAGATCAGAAAATGATAGTATCTTTGGAAGAACGGGGTGATATAAATAAGAAGATATTGGTGAAATAGTTTATATCATTCATTGTTAAAAGATCCATTTTGAAGCTGGCAGGAAGTATAAGATTACAGAGATAAAAGCTCTAACATTGGCTTTAACATTTTTCAAGACATAAACGCTGTGGGGGCTTACGTGGGCGTTAGGGAAGACTGGACTAAGAGTAAGAGCAATACTATGAAAAATGTTTGTTTTTATTTTGTATTTTTGACACTGGAACCCATAAAACCTTCTGATTTTCCATCTTTTCCAGGATGGAGTCTCATTTCCAAACTAGCAGTTATCTTCTACTTTGAGAACTCCACCTGTGACAACAGGAATAATAAAGGCTTTCAAGAAAACTACTAAGAGCAGTGTAGACCCTAACTAGATAAAACTTTGGTCTGTGTCCTTTGAACTATAACGTTGTTGACTTGGACTCAGGCATTTACACAAGAGTTTTGAAATTATTTTACCCAGTGGTTCTTAACTGGGGGTATAAATTACAAGCAAAGAAGTACTGGATACATTCTCCTTCTCTTGTTGAGAACTACTGGTAGAATCTAATTTTCTTTTATTTCAGGGGGGAAAAGCAAAGACCCAAGAGAATGGATCAAATGTCCAAAGTCACCTTGTCATTTATGGAAGAATAGGACTAGAAGACTCTTCTCCCAGGATAGCATCCTTTCCACCTTAGAGCTAGAATCCACATGGACACTGAAGCATGAAGGCAGACTCCTTACCAAGGGTGGCTGCTGAGTAATTCTTTGTCCTCATCCCTGAGTTACATTGCCTCCCGACCCTTAATGTCTCAGCTTCTAAACTCTTTCCTTGACCAGGATTCATCCATGGTGAAATTGGATTTACGTTTGAGCTTACCTGATGGAACAACTCCAAGTGATTGGGATTGGTTGACAGAGATCCATACAACTCAACAACAGTGCCATGCAAGATTAAGAACATCCTCATGTGTGAGGGAGGGGAAAGTTTTGGCCTTCTCACTTTGGTGTATCCCTTAGTCCCAGGAAATCTGGTATTTCTAGACACAGGACATCCAGACACTAGAGAGTTGTTCCCCCCTGCCCCATCCGCCCATAAAATTTCACTCAAGTCCTTCCATAGGGATGGGAGTCTGACATTTTAAAGAGTGGGGAATCTAGTGTCTTTTTATAATTTGTACTAGTTGCTTTTTGGCTAAGATAGATACTAAGTGATTCGAAGATAGTTGTTCTCTTCAGAACTGGAACCTCCTATTGCTCCAATTACCAATATTACTTAAAAGTGTTTTCAGTTTAGTTTAAAGAAAGATACCCATAAGTATACTTTTAATTGTCCATGATAACAGTGGTAGTGATACAAGAAGAAAAGATAAGGATATCCATGGCTAGTATAAAACTGTATTTTCAATATTTATAATAACTTTAGGAAATATTTGTGGAAATGAGCCCATTAAAATCTCAAGTTAAAAAAGATGGCACCATTTGTAACAACCCCAAACTGGAAACTTCTCAAGTGCCTATCAACAATGGAATGGGTGAACTGTAGTATAATCACACAATAGAATATTATTGAGCAATGAGAATGAAAGATCCACAGTCAAATGCAACAATATGGATGAATCTCAAATGTAATGCTGAGTGAAAGAAGCCAGATGCAAAAGAACACATACTAATTAATTAAAACTAATGTATGATATTAAAAGTCAGGACAGTAGCTGTCCTTGGAGGAGCAAAGTGGTGGTTGGAAGAAGGGGCTTCTAAGGCACTAGTAATGTTCTGTTTCTTAAAGGTGCTGGTTACAGGGCTGTCTATGGTAGGAGAAAGTTCACTGAGCTGGGTACACTTACGTTTTATGAAACTGTTGTGTGTTATATTTCAATAACTTTTTTTTTCTTTAAAAAAAGGCCAATGGGCATCTTTCAAGAAGCAAGAAAACCAACACTCATATTTTGAACAGAAATTCCCTCATTTTCGTTTTGTTAGGAAAAATAAGGATGTTGGAAGTGTGCCTCTTTTGTAAAATATTAATCAAGTAATGAAATGAACCAAACTAGCCAAAAGGACAGGGAAAGAGAACATGAAAGCCTCAAGAGATGAGTTCCTATCAGGGACGCAACAGTCCCCTCCCAGAACTCTTATGTGAGTTAGGATTTTAGAAGCAGGTCTGTCTGAGGTGGGGAAGCCTCTCATTTATATTCAGAAATGCACTTTCCAAAGCTAGACAGCTAGCACAATAGGCTTAGTGAGTAATGGGCTCACAATTTCAATTTATTATCAAAATATTTCCATCAGACAACAAACCTGAAAAGATAAAGAGATGCAGAGCTATATAGATGCCCTTTTATCAGAGCCACCTCAGGGACAGATTTTATTCTGAAAATCCTGATTGTAAACCACAGGTCTTATGTATCTTTAGACAACTGTCCAATGGCCATTTTTCACCTAGTTTGTGCTTAAAGTTTTTTATCAATATGATTTATAAGTGTAAAAATCTCAAATCTTCATCTGTACATCACTTTACAGATCTTGGTTCGGAACTATCTGTCTGAAACTTCGATATTCAGTGATTACCTATAATAATAATTACTTAGTCATAAATGTAATAATTAAATATAAAAATTATTATTTATACATTACTACAAATCTCTTAAAAAGATCAAGTTTTGAGAGGGAGAGAGAACAAGAAATTGCTTAGAAAATTGCAGGGAGCCTTGAGAATTTCAATATCCGTGAAAGCAGGTATAATGAAAAATAGCTTCAGACATTCATTTTCTCCCTAAGAGTAGCTTAAAATACAATGATTTCAGGATGAATAACTGATGATTGGCAAAACTGGTTTAAAATTACATTAAGTCCCACGGCCCCAACATGTATAAGAATTCTTTGGAAGATTTTTGCAGGAGCATAAATGTTACAAATAAAAATAAAAATAAGTAATTAGGCAATGTGTGTTTTAACTCTCATGCCACTGCTGTGCTTTTGGAGCCAACTGTATTCTCCAATCTCTTCTTTCTCCCTTTGATTAGAAATCCCAGTCTACATCAAGTGGTTAACACTGTTTTCAAGAGGTGACATCAAACTGGCAGATCGTATGAGAAACAGAAATGAATGGTAATATCTTTAGACATAAAGCGTTATTTACACAGTGAGAAGTGATTGATTTGATAGACACCAGACCCCACCCCTCCTCTCCATACCTTTTCCAGAATAACCTAACTTCATTTCTAAATGATGCTCTCTCATCTCTGTTAACTACCCCCATGTAATTACAGTGACTTCGGTGGCCCATTTTCTCTTGGACAGAGTTTCCCATTTTCATGGTGTTGGCAAGGCTAACCAAAGGCTACGTCGCTTTTTCTGAAGATCACCAAACTCGGCATTTCTTTTCTGGATTCATGTATGAGTTCTTGCGGCAATGATAGGCCTCTGAAAACTCAGGGGAGTTCTGCAAAGTCCCAATAATTCTGTGAAACAAAACAAAGTCACCATCAGCATTTGATACTTATGTCCATACCCTATAGGAGAAGCTCTACAGAATTTCTATAGGTGTAGGCCTATTGAGGGAATTTGAAATTTACAGTTTAAGAGAATAATAATTATCATAAAAAAGAAACAGGTAGAATAAATTTGTTATTTGTTAATAGAATTTTTAAGTGAGCAGGTAACAAAGCACAGGAATTAAGAGCACAGATTTGAAGATGGCATGGCTTGAATCCTGGTTATAAGTTGAATCTATTTTGCTTCTCTGTGATTCACTTTCCTTTTCTATAAATGCATATAATAATAGTACATGCATCTTAAGGTTGTCAGTAAAGTAAGTAAGATATACATGTTGTAAAATAAATGAATAATACATATTTGGAATAGCAGTTATTATAATAAGAGTTTGGTCAAAAATAAAATCATGAGTGTTCATTATCTTTTGGAAGGGCTCACACAATAACAAGTATAACAGACTAAATAGATATTTGTTGATTTAATAAGGAAGAGAATTATTTTCTTTCTTTCCAAAAGAACTCCATAGATATCAGAAACTGGATTCAGCCTGAGTAACTGGAAAAGGCTGGCAGAAAGTCAATTTCTTCTTATCTCTGACCCCAATGGGCAAAAACAACACTGTCCAACCCACTTTCGGCACCAAGCAACATTTGAGGAGACAGATAGGTCAGTGCAGTGATGCAGAGGTGATGTTTTCACGTCAACCCCAAACCAGCTCCTTCCCTTCTCTTCCCACTGGGACCACCCCACCACACCCACCTTGGATTGGGAGGAAGGGCAGGGAGGCAAACAGACTAGGGTGATGGGAAGACCTCAAGCAAGTGACAGGAGAGTATGTTCTAATTACTGAGATTTCCTTACGTGGCAGATGTGCTAAGTGTAAATCTTTGCACTCTTATCTCCTCTAACCCATTCTCTAAATCAAATCCCCTAATTCCCTTATTTAAAATCTTCCAGGGGCTTGAATGAAAGTCAACTTCCTTTCTGTGGCTTCCAGTGTTTTGAGGGCTCCAGCCGACCTTCCCGGCTTCCTCATAGTACGTTCGTTCTTCATCCCATTTCTCTCAAACTACACCGACCTACTTTCCATTCATCAAACCAGCCAATTTCTTTCCCTCTTCAGAGCTTTCTGCTCCCACTGACCATAGTCCCTGGAAAGTTTACTCCCCAGTGACTACATGACTCACTCCTTCTCAGCCTTCATGCCTCCACTTAAACACCCCTCCTCAGAGGCTTTCTTCAAATAATGTCCAGATTAGTTCCTTCCACCTGCAGTAGCCCTCTCGATTCACAGTGATTTGTTCTTCTTCTTTACTTCCTGACATAACCCTACACTGTAATGTGAGGGCAAAATACTGTGTATCTCTTGCTCCCTGCTGCCCTCCCCCCAAGCCTAGCACAGTGCTTTGTATATTGTAGGACTCAGGACATACATACCGAATAAATGAGTCTGTTGGCTGGTCACGGTGATTACATGTATACGAGGAATAGGGCATTATAAAGAAAATGTCCCGCTTGGCATTTTTGTTGTTTATTTGCTACAACCAACTAGAGAGAAAGCAAGCATTTGCTTTCCTTATTCCCATTCCAGGAAAGATAACTGAATTTCTGAAAATCTGACTCCCTAATGTGTCAACTATTACCACATCAACTATCTCTCATCCCCAACATCACAACTCCTCTATCCCTTCAGGGAGAATGTAAATCTTTTTGGTTATGTGTGTATTTTTAGTACTCCTAGAAAAGTCCTAAAGATTAATAGGAATCTTCCTGGTATTTGGGGGAGGGCGGGTGGTGATTGAAATGGGGTGGGGGCCAGAGCTGGGGCATTTACATCTATTAGTCCATTTGATATGGAAAAGACTGGCTTCCCAGTGCTGAGAAGGGGCCCAGTAATGTGCCCTCTCCTTTGTGTGAATGGCACAGACATGCCTCTCACTATGAGCAGGGTCCTGAGAGAACCTCTGATAGGATGGGGTGTAATGGGCCCTTGCCCATGACCACCTGAAGGAAATGGAGCCACCTGACTTCAGAGGGAGCCCTTGAACTGCAGGGATATCAGCAGTGACCACAGCAGGCTGGAGATGGAGGCTAATTCCCTAATTTCTAGGTCTTCGGGTTCCTGAACAATCTTAAAAAGGAGTACACTGAAAACTACTGAAATTAAACTTCTTACTTCCTTGCTTAGGGTGGGAGCTTGCGATTGAGTTAATTTGCTATTATAGTAATAATAATAATAATAATAATAATAATAATAGTAATAAATGTGTCACTTCTTACATCTAAAAGTTTAAGAACAAATTCACTTGATACTTGGTCAAAAGTGATTATATGCAGGAATAAAAAGATTTTATTTTATTTTTAGTAATCTCTATTCCCAATGTGGGGCTCGAACTCATGACCCCATGATCAAGAGTCACATGTTCTACCGACTGAGCCAGCCAGGTGCTCCAAAGAATAAAAGGATTTTACACATCAGGAATTTGTATTGGTCTTTAGTCTTTTAAGTTTCTGGGCTCATGGACTCTGAGACAGAAAGATGCTTTGATTCATTTAATTCAATCCCGTTTCCACTTTAGGAAGCCCTATATGCTGGCTGAATGACAGTCATCATGGTGGCCCGATTGTTCCTCAAACTGGGGAGGAAGCTCCCTGATGGGCAAGGAAATCATCTGAGAGTCACTGAATGGAAGAGGTGCTCTTTTTTGTTTTCATTTTAGTAAACTTTTTTAATAAAAGGATTGTGTCTTAGATATAATCATATGGGGACAAGTACTTCAGTAAAATGTCCAAACCCATGACTTAATTCTACATTTGTCATAAAAATATTAAGGAAATTAAACACACACACACACACACACACACACACACACACACACACACACCTCAAAAAAGGGAAGTCTTCACAAAGCACCAATGGGAGTTAGCAATGTGGCAACACTCAACCTCAGGCACACTTAGCTCTTCATTTAAATTCCAGCTCTTCTCTTTCCATCCAAAGGCTTCGCTTAGACAATTTGATTCTGAATAATTAGGTCAACAACATACCAGGTCTTCACTTACCTTCCTAGCACTCTAATTAATGTCTTATTGTTTACATTAAATCTTTGGATGGAGGACATAAATAATCTATTTCAAAAAGTGGATACATTATTAATCAAATGAATCCTTTCTCTTAAGAGTGGGGTCATATTTCATTAATATTACATAAAATACTTACCTGAATTTCATGCTACATGAAAACTGTGTGGCATATGTGTTTATAATAACAAAGATAAATGGCTTTTATTAATTATTTCTTAAAGTGATTTACTTGAAAGTTTTATTTTATTATATAAAATATTTTATTGTACTATTGTTGTTTATTGCCTTGGCAAATAATCACTTCTTTTAAAAACATTTAAGATATAGAGAGTTGAACATCAGGTGATCAAGAAGACTACCTCTGCCTGCACTTAACTGGATTTTTGAATTACTGAATGAGCTTTTTGCAATTAATTGGTCTTCTGACAACCCTTTGTTCCTTCTTTTAAATGAATGACTTGGTTACCAGGTTAACTAGCTTCATTCATAAGTAAACTATCCAATCTTTATCATTAACTGTTGTTGATGATTTTGTTAAAGTAAGGTCACCTTGATCAGCTTATGCTCCACTATGGATTGACAAAGAAATAAATGCCAGAATAGATTCCCAGATCCAGTCTGAAGATTAACAAGTGCTAACAGGAATTCTACAAGGTTCACCAAAATCCAAACTAACACTTACAAAATATCAAAACCAATGCTAATATTTAAGGTAAATGGAGGAAACATTAGTATTTCAAAGACGATTTAGCATATGCATACTATATCATAGAATAATAGGGAATAAAATCACCATATTACTTGGAAATGTCTACATAAAACACTAGAAAGACTCTCTTACAAAAAGTGCTAGAAATTAATCTGTGGGGAAAATTTCTTGCTTTATTAGTAGTGTTAGTTCTATAAAGTGCCCTTATATTCTGACTGGAAGACAATTATCCACCAATTTAAGCATCTATTTTAAAATTTTTTCTTAAGTGTTTGTTTTTCAGAGAGAGACAGAGAGACAGAGCATGAGCAGGGGAGTGGCAGGAGGAGAGGGAGACATAGAATCTGAAGCAGGTTCAAGGCTCTGAGCTGTCAGCACAGAGCCCGATGCAGGGCTCAAACTCACTGACTGCAAGATCATGACCTGAGCCAAAGTCGGATGCTTAACTGACTGAGCCACAAAGGGGACCCTAGCAACTTAAGCATCTAAATTAGCACTTTTGCTATTTAAGTAGCATATACATTGGTATCACTTTGTCCCTTTGGACTTCCTTTAAAAAAAGTATCAGACCCTTTTATATTGTTTAGAAGTATTACATCTGAATAACTTTAGAAACACATGTGTATTTTATATAGTAAATATTAGCATAACAACCATTCTGAGTGACTGCAGATGGCTAAGAAAAACTGAATTTCCAAAGAAGTCATTTAAATTTTGAGTTCAATTTCTAGAACCTCATGGGGAAATGTTTTTGTTTTAAATACTAAAGTTTTTAGAAGTTTATGTAAAGTACATAAGACTTTGGTTAGGAAGAATAAGACAATTACAGCTCAGACCTAACAAATTGTTTTATAGATTCAGCTTTATATCAAGTATATTTTGTCTTTTGTTGTTAATACTGTGAATATTTAAGCGTAAGCTTACAAAATCTCCCTCTATTTCAGAAATGTTTCTACACAGCCCACTATGCACAATTTTTCACTAGCAATTCAATTTCTATTAGTTTTTAAGGCTCTTTAAAAAATATGTTTTACTTTGTAGAGCCAGGAAGCAGCTTGTTTCCAAAACTAAATGTAACCTCAACCTTTTGCCAAGGAAATCCCTTTACCTCCAGAGAAAATAATAGTTTCCTTGACAAAGGGTTGGCATTCCATTTACCCTTTTAAAAAAAACAACACATACTTTTCTTGCTATAAATGAAAAATAGTCAAGGAGGCATCTTTTACACCAGGATAGAGAAAATGAAAGTTACAAATAATTTTACATATTTTATAATAAAATAGTATGTACTTTTATAGAGAGAAAATTTTACATATTTATAATAAAATCCTTTCAGTTTAAAATTGAAGGTAGAACAGTTACATATTTACCTACATATCATTTAACCGGTGATCAGTTACTGACATTCTGAACTATACAGACATAAGAAATGAGCAACAAAGAGCCCTTGACTTTAGTTAATAAAAACTGTTTCAAATTACTCATGGAAATTCTTACTCTGTTTATACCTTTCGTGTCTAAAAATAATTCTAGTACTAATTTTCACACACATATATGTAACAGACACTTCTATATTAACATTAATCTTCAATGGCTCTTATGAGAACTTAATCCTCATTTTATATATTAAGAAATTGATTAAGTAACAGCTTGCAAATGGCAGAATCATGGGTGGAACTCAAGTGTTTCTTACTTCAAAGCTTGCATTTTTTTTTTTTTTACCATACAAGTATAAAGATATGCTTTCTGACCTAATCAGAATAAAGGAATGAGATGGCAAAAGGCAGGCAATGTAGTAACAGAAAAGAGAACTAGGAAAGAAACAAACAGAAAAACCCTAATAAAAAGCCAAAATTAAAAGTAAAAAAAAGCACTACTGTATCCCCATCAGTGGCTCCGTATTGTAGGAATAAGTTGCTCCCCACACTAGCTTTTGAGGATTTCAGGAGACTAATAAGCACTAAAATGCCAACTAGTAGTCATAACAATAGTCTGTGTCATTTAAAAACAAAGGCTAGGTTTTGTTGAGGATACTGTGTTAATAAGGCAACAGGGCAGAAAATATTTTAAACAGAGAAATTTTCATTCAGTGGTTAAGATGAAAACATTAACACTCAAGGGACAAATTGTAGCTATCAAAAGCTTTCAATTTGCAAGCCTCATTCTCTGAGGATGCCAGGTGTATCACGTACTACAATAATACTACTTAAATTCACTTAGGTTTCTACGGACATATGCTTTAGTTCATCGGGATATGGAGGGAAGAACTTTGACCAATTAGATTGTTATCATGGTTAATGTGAGCGTATGAATTGCATTCGTTGTCTTCAGAATTAGATTCCTGTACCTTCACTTCTGAAGACTTCAGTAAGGAAAAAGCAAATTCTAGAAACGAAACAGTTACTTGGGTAAACCATAATGGGAATTAACCTAGTGACTTTTGCTGCTCATTACCTAAAAAAGAAGTTAATTTGAATATTCTACCAAGACTGAATTTACCTTGGATTATAAACATATTGGGCATACAATAAACAGTTGCTGAATGAATGAATTTTGAAAGAACTGTTAAGGCAAATACTAAATGATGGTGATTACAATGATGATACTAGAACAAGCTGAGTAAATTCTTTAATTTGTAAATGTGCTATTTTATTGTTTCATAACTGAATGTAGTTTTTCCCCAGGAGTGAATGATCCGGGCAGTATACTTATGGCTATTTTAGGAAGGGCTTTTAAAACTCAGCCCCTTAATTCTCTCTTTTTCTCAAACTTTTTCTAACCACTCTACAAAATTTTAATTTGTTTTTCAGAGTTCCTGCTTGAGAAGTGTTGTTTATCATTTAGCAGCGATGAAGTGGTATAGTATGTTGGAAGGGGGAGCATTAATAATTTAGTGCTAAACTAGATACACAGGGATCCAGGATTTAACACTGAAACACTGGTTCGAGTGATTCTCTTTCACTGTTGTGATTTCTCTGAGATTTTCTGGTCTCGGAAGGACTTTAGATTTCTTCTAACTCAACCCTCCACTCTACAGCGCATTTTTCTCCAGCATCCTTAATGAGCTGTTCTCTGACTTCCGCTTCAAGGTATCCTCTCCTGGAGCTCTGGGGCTAACTTTATGTTGGACAGCCACTGATTACATCTAATTAAGCCTCTAATTCTAATCAACCTCTAATTAAAGAACATTTCTCTTTATGTTGAATGCAAATCTTTCTTTGGAATGGCTACTCATTGGTGTTACGCTTAAACTTTTCATAGCCTCTTAAAAATGTCTATGCTAGCTTTAAATAGAGCTACTATTCTCAGGCAGCATCTTTGTTGGAATCCATCAAGCACTGAGCATTGGTCATGTATATTCTGAGGATAACAGCAGTCAAGGCTATGCTCATGTAAACATGACATTTATCCTGTTTTGTTCTGGTGATCGTTTGTTCCATGACCCTCAAAAGAAAAAAACAACAACAACTGTATTTCAAAATTTTATAGTCACAGTTAGAAAAAAAAAATTTCCAAATTTAGAAGTAATGGAGTCAATATTGGAGCACCTGACTGCTGTTCAAACCCACGTACCTGAAATTCCCTGGGCTGTGAACATCTGTTTTAATGGAGTTGACAGCATACTCTGGCCTGTAGGTCCCACACCACACCTAGGGATAGGGATAGAAAAAGGAAAGTAGTGTGCTTAGGTTCAGTCAAAGATTATTTGTTTGAGCAGGCCAACTTCCTATTGCAAAAATTAAACTGGAATTCTGCATTCCCCAGCCATTTACTCTTCAAATAATTGTTCAGTGATAGGCAACCAGAAACATAATTACCATTAATATGATATGATAGTCTGTTATAAACAATGAAAGTCAGTCAAGTCAAATGCTCTGCCATAACTGATTAAAACAAGAAAACTCAGCATGCAATATCTAACTTACTATGAAATTATAACTCAAAATGATTTTCATATCTATCAATCAAAAAAGATACACTACCTGGGCAAAGTTCAAGAAGAATAGTTGTTTGTGATTTAGGTCAAGTCCAGGAAGTAGTTTTTCTTCACCATTCTTTTTAACATAATTTTGATAGGCCTAGGCAGTTAATGAAATAGAAACATGATGTTTATAATTTTGAAATTTATGTATAAATCTATGCAAAAGACCATGTAACCAAGTAACCAAGTAATTAACCTTTTATATCAGGATCGCCATAATAATATATTTACATATAGAAACTTAACAACTATTTCATGGATTAGAAAGAAAACCAGAATTTATTTACAAATGGTCTGAAAATATCAATGATCAATAAATGTCAGTTGAATGAATGGATGACTTAAATAAATGATGAAAAACTTATCTAAATATTGTTCTATAGAGAGATGGATAAGTCCAGTTGTTGGAAGAATGGATTGCCAAGGGAGTTTGTGATGGTTATATTTAGCACAGTTATTACTCTTAGCAAAAAGACTTTCATCAGACTTCGTTTGAATGATTCAGGCCCAAAGTCAAGGCATTCCTTAAGATCTCTTAAAAATTAGTATCCTGTGATTCTAAGCATAAAGATGAGCAGTTATTATGGCCCCCTGGAAGACAAGGGAAAATAGACTGAACCTCAGTTACATTAGGAAGAAGGAATTTAGGTTACTTGAATGTCAGAAAGTGTTCTTAATCCGTAAGGCTTTATGAACACTATTAAGAAATGTAGTTTTTCTCTACTAAATATACTCAAGAGATTTACAACAAACTTTCTGAGATGTGTTACTTCCAATTTAATACAAAGGAAAGTGATCACTCAGATAAGCAGAAGATATATTTGATTTCTTCCTCCTTGCCATTGATATAGATTTACTGAGTATCTCCTTTGAAAAGATGCTAGGAGCATGGGGAAGACTTGATCCTGCTCCCTCCTAGGAAGCTCACAATATAGCAAGGGGACAAGGTACTAGATGCTATGATTTCACATATAATAAAATATTTGCACACTTGTAATTTGCTTCATTATAATAATTCTGTAGTTGTTTTAGGTGAGGATCTTCATGGAAGTACCATCAACCCAGATTTTGACTAGAGTTTTACAGGAATGATTTTTAATCTGTCTGAATATTAGAATAACTGTCGGGGTTTGGGAGTATTAAGAGTGCCAATTCCGTCCACTTCCAGGCAAAATGAAGTGACAAGAACTGGATTTACCTTCCTGCTGAAACAACCAAATGATGGACAAAATATATGGAACAATGGTGCACATTACACTGGACATCAGGCAAAAAGGAGAGTGACCTCTCTGAGATGGTAAACATATAGGATAAGCCCTATAATTGCCCCAGTGTATTGCCTTAAGCATTTGCAGTTTACAACGTAGAGAAGAGAAACTCAATCAGAGCTTAAGGGACTGCTTGAGTTGAGAAGGAGCTGAGAGTTCAAGGACACCAAGGACAGAGTCCTGAAGAGGAGAAAGCCACACAGAAGAGGATCTCTAGAGATCAAGTATTCAGCTGAGTATGTTTCTGAGTATGCATATGAGCAAACTACCAGAAACTAGGGAAGGAACCATGAAAAAGGATTAGAGATAAAAATGCCTAGTATTCACACAGGACAAAAATGGAAGACCTTGAGTTTCACACAGTAGGGTCTTGCCTCAGCAGTGGAGAATAATTGTCCCTGGACTGAACACTACCCTAGTCCCACCAAACAAGTTGTAAAAGCAAGATCCAAAAGGATCAAACCATTTCTAAGGAATTTAACTGTGTCCAAGTATAAAGCTCAAAAATATTTGTGCAAAAACAAAATACCTAGTATCCTAAGAGGTAAAATGCACATTGACTGGCATCCAGTCAAAATATTACCAAGCATTCAAAGAAGCAGCAACGTACCACCCCCCACCCACCCCAGATTCTATTGGGATTCATTCTTTTGGAAACTTTGCAGGCAGCTCAATCTCTCAAGTCTCACACTTTGATCATCCATGGTCACTGCCAAGTCACAGGTTCTACCAGTCATCTTTCCCTCACTGCTTACCCTTTCCTGGCCCAACCACTAAGGCCCTCCTACTCCCCTTTAACCCATACATTTCTATAGTGGGAAAATAACCCTACATCTTCATCCATTGCATAGGACATTCCATCTGTGTTGGTTTTAGAGAAGCCTGGTTCTGTCCTGAGGCACCTTGACCCTTGTACCTTCTCAAGTAGACACTGCTCATTGTCTCACATGTGAGCTACCTCAGGGTTAGAAGAGGCATTTAAAACTACCTTCTCTCTTTCTCCTTGTTGATTCCAAGACCAGTATCCCTCTACTCTTTTGTGAAAATCCCTACTTTTTCTTGTGCGCATGGCATCGACTAGATCATCCTTCAACCCATCAAATAATGGCATCTTTCATGGAAGGTTTGCAGTTACATCTCCAGCGCTGAGAATAGTAAGGTCCTCAACAAGTATTTGTTGAATGCAAGAATGAATGGAAGGCTAAACGAGATTCTCAGGGATGCTCCATGGATATACCCCTCTGGATATAATAGTTTGGATGACTACAAGGCCACATGCCACAAGGCCATATCACTTCAGTCCCTCACTGTATCATTGTAACTGGACTGTGGTTGATGCTGATTATGGTTCCTAACTGCTTCACCTGCTGTGAAACGGGGGGTCCCATTTAGTACACTGATCAATGACTGAAATAACCCTTTTTATGAGATACCTTTTCTAAAAAATTATTTCAGAGATTATTTCTTAGAAAAATGTTGCTTCCTCTATGGAACGTGCATGTCTCCTCATTTCTGCTCATATAACATTCCATGTTTCTTCTTCTCAGCTTCTCAGGAGCTTAGACTGGTGTTCAGCTCAATCATAACTGTACTGCCCAATCCCCCTTTTCCCCATGTATTTTCTACTTTCTATTCATTGCTTACTCCCTACATTATATGCACCTTTTGCTAAAGGCTTTACATCAGTGATTAAATATAATATATACGCCAAACATTAAAATGGGAAACAATATTATTACTCACTCTGTATGCTTGGCCAATGCCTCCATTATCAGCAATATTTTCTCCCAGTGTATTAATTCCATTGAGCTGTTAAAAAACAAAAGATGCTTAAAGATTCTTACCTGTATTTGGATTGTTAAGAAGGCATCAATAATGCACTTAAGATGGACTATATCTATTCCTCAAAAAATTGAAAATAGAAATACCATATGATTCAATAATTTCACTATTGGGTATTTACCCAGGGAAAACAAAAACACTAACTTGAAAAGATATATTTATTTACTGTAGCATGACCACAGCCAGGGCACAGAAACAACCTAAGTGTCTATGGATAGGCAAACAGGTAAGGAAGAAGAGACACACACACACGCCCACACACACAGGAATATTACACAGCCATAAAAAAGTATGAGATCATGCCATTTGAGGCAACATGGATGGACCTAGAAGGTATTATGTTGTCGGGCTGAGAAAGACAAATATCATATGACTCCACGCATAAATGGAATCTAAAAAGGATGAATTAAAAAACCAGAACTATAAATACAGAGAACAAACTGATAGTTGCCAGAGGGGAAGGGGACAGGGGGATGGACCAAATGGGTGAAGACCAGAGGGATATTCAGGCTTCCAGTTATAGAATGAGGAAGGCACAGGAATAAAAGGCAGAGCATAAGGAATACAGTCAGTGATACTGTAATAACAATGTCAAGAGACAGATGGTAGCTACACTCGTGGTTAAAGCACAGTGTATAAAATTGTAAAGTCACAAAGTTATATACCTGAAACTAATGTAACATTACATGTCATCTATATTCAAAAAAATAAAACATCATCGTCGTCAACAACAACAATAAAAAAGATTGAATACATCTAAAACTTTTCAAGAGAGTGCTGATGACATACATGTTGTCCACCAGCTAGGTCCCAGGAGAAGTTTCCATACTGGTACACCATGCATTGGGATTGGTCTTTAAAATTATTTGCAGACTGTTGAGTCCACCAGTCAACAAGGTCTCCATCCTTATTAAAATTCCTGCCTGTAATATAATGATTTAAGTAAAATGGGAACTCATTACATCAAGAATTACAATAAGGTATGTTTAATCTGAAAGGCAAGGAACAAAATACCACTGTGTGAGAGAACACTACACTGTACAGGTAATGAGAGGAACTGCTCCCTTCCTCATCCTGTGTTGATGAAACCTGGGCTGCCAGGGCCTGCTTTGCTGATGTGCCTTAGTATTAATCCAGGCCTTGCGTCCACTTGGTTCCTGATATCTCAGCCGAGGCCACCAGGTAAGCCAGTCCTGAAATCGTGCCTTGTTTCTCTTGGAGAGTTTTCATGTTGACCAAGACTGTTTAATTTGATATTTTGAAACTTAAAAAGACCATTATTTTTATTCTGCATTCATTTCATATCTCAGACCCTTCATGAGACACACCGTGGACTCAGTTTCCCTCAACTTCAAGCACACAGAAAGAAGTGCCTTCCTCCTGGGGCTTTCCCACTAAATCTAAACACATTGATCTTTCCCTTTTTTGAGCTACAGTGGCATTTATTACATGTCATGTTTTAAGACTTCATTTTATCATCCTTTTAAATAGTTACTTATGATGTAGTGAATAAGAAAAGGGCTACAAAGACAAATTACTTGAACTCACATCCTGATTCCACTAATTCCTAGCAATTCTTTCATGTGCCTTTACTTTTTTCCATTAAAAAAACTGAAATGGTATTAGTACCTACCTGTGAAAATTACTGTATAGTTGAATTAATAGACACTTTCATGAAATAAGACCAAACATTTATCATTGACAAATATCAGTGTCTTCTCAATGTAAATATTTGTGTTATTCCGTCAAGAGTGGAAAGCACACATTGCTTACCTCACTACTAGAAATTTCTGATCTTCCTAAGAACAATTTAAAAGGAATACTAAAAGTATGATTATTAGCCAGTGGTACACGGATGAATAAATATGTTCTTGTATTGATCAAGTATAATAACTCTTAATCAGGTTTATTAGGATCTGTCTCAGCCAAAGGAAAGTGTCCACGGCACTTTACCATTGTCATCGAAGCCATGGGTGATTTCATGTCCTATGACCATGCCGATACCCCCATAGTTCAATGAGTTAGACTGCTGAGCACTGAAGAAGGGGGGCTGCAGGATGCCAGCTGGGAAGACTACAAAGAAAGAAGATGGTTAAAGATTATTGGCATTATTCTGTGATGGCAGGCCTGGGGCTGGCTTTCTGCCTGGTAAGCTATTTTCCAGTATGTCAGTTTCACTTAATTGTATATAAAAATCTTCTGTGATAAAACAAATGTAGGTCTTTTATTATTGATGACAACAGAGAGTTCATCCCAAAGCGGTACTGTAATCTATGATTTATAATCACAATTTACTTTACAAACTCTGCTAAGATTGTTTTTTGCTATAAAGAGTTTAGAGCAAGGGAAAATTATCATCTTCATTCAGAAAGTCTTTTCCCTGCTGCAAATATTTGGGATAAACAGTTATTTAATAACACAAGTATTTCTTTTAATGTCATCTCTAACATTTTATTCATCTACAATAGCTTGTTAAATAAACAGAACTACTCAATGAAAGGCATCCTCCAATCACATTGCCCAATTTTACTTTTAACAAGGTACCTGTGGCTGTTTATTTCCTTATTTTTGGTTGTTGTCCTTCCTTTTCTTATTGCCCTCACCTGCTCTAGACCCTCGACTATCAGTCCTTTGAGAGCATAGATTTGTGGGCCCAGAGATACATTTGTTTATTTGTTGAGTCCATTTGTTTTTTGAGTTCATTATCTTTAGCATCTAAAACTAGCAAGGTGCCTGGAACATAATGGGTGCTTAAGAAATAGGTTGAATAGGTGAATGATCAATGATAAATGAACAAATGAATTTACTAAAGACTTTATTAAATAAATATTTTTTATGTCTACCCTGACATCTGCATTAACTTGCTAGCTTTTTACACTTAGATGTCTCACAAACTTTAAATTTCATGTGTCAAACATCAAACTCATCATTTTCCCTTCTAAACCATCACTCTCTTGACTTTATTTCTGATAATGGCATCTGAAGGGTCCCAATCATCCAACATGAACATTTTATATTTATCTTACATGCTTATTTTATTGTTTAAATATTGGTTTATTTGTTTGTTTGTTTTTACAAAGTCTTATATAGTCTACTTAGGAAAAGACCAGGTCATATACCTTCCTTCCAGAAGCATTTCTTCTGTTTATCTCCTCCTATCAGTCTTATCGCCACCATCCTACTTCATATTATCATTCCTTGTCTTAAGAATTACTTAATTTACATGGGGCACCTGGGTGGCTCAGTTGGCTAAGCATCCAACTTTGGCTCAGGTCATGATCTCATGGTTCGTGAGTCCGAGCCCTGAGTCGGGCTCTGGGCTGACAGCTTAGAGCCTGTAGCCTGCTTGGATGCTGTCTGTCTGTCTGTCTGTCTCTCTCTCTGTCCCTCCCCTGATAGTGCTCTGTCTCTCAAAAATAAATAACCATTAAAAAATTTTTAAAAAATTATTTAATTTCCTATGTGATCTTTCCACTTCCTGTCTCACCCAACTATAATCTATCCTAGATCTACTCCACCCTGCAGCCAGACTAAAATGCACCTCTTTGATGGGGGGTGGGGGAAAGGGGAAAGTGGGTGATGGACAGTGAGGAGGGCACTTGCTGGGATGAGCCCTGGGTATTGTATGGAAAGCAATCTGACAATAAATCATATTAAAAAAAAAAATCACGCAACTCTGGTCATTATCACTCCCCTGCGAAAAATCCTTGGATGGCTTTGATACTTTCTAACTAAATATAGCATCTTTTTCCTAGCCTTTGCCTCCATGGTCCTCTCCTACTTCATCTTCCTCATGCCCACCCCCTTCCTCATAGTACTCATAACTTAGCAATTTCATCTTACATGTTTTAAAATTCTAGTATCTACTGAGTTACATCCTGTAATAATAATAATAATAATAATAATAATAATAGTAATAATAATAAAATCTTTGGTAACAACACCTATTGCATGCAAAACCCTAGGCGACTGCTATGTGGGATTCTAAGAAAAGTCAAGAGAAGGTCCCGACCTTAAGAAATCTAAGATCTAGTTATACAGAGTAGCAAATGTTGTTTCTTTGTCTTTTGGGTGGGGCAAATATGGCATAGCCTTGAATGGATTTCAAGGATAAATATTGGATATTTACAGAGGAGACTTCAAAAATATGCTGGACAATTTAAATGCTCTCCAGATCTTTAAAAAAATCTGGAAAGTTGCCATAACATCCAAAATGACAAAATAATTAGAAAATAAATACTTCTGTCCTTGGAGAATTTTGATGAAAGTTATACCTCACATGTAGCTGCCTGAGTTATCAACAGTGCCAAGAAATTATTTTTAGCTTAAAATATTAAAATTATGTGCAGTACGTTATTCACTTAAAGTGAATACTATCTCCCACACTATGTACTTTGATTAAAATCCACCCGTTATATAAAATGCTCTTATGAAATGTGCTATCAAGACTAAACATTAACTGTAAAGATCCTGCTGCTTTAATTGTACCCTGATATGTCATTCTTCAGGCAAGTGATAATATTTTTATGGCTCATATTAAATACTAGTCTTCAAGCTCAGCTTTGCAAATTATGATTTCTTGTTTTACACTATCAGCTAAATCTCAATGATGAGGATTTTCCCCATTAGTCTATCACTATTACCAGTAGACTTCACAACTGTTGATAATAACTAATTGCTTAGTTGTACATTTTTTACATTCATGATTGTCAATTAGTCAATTACATAAGTCACTGGTCCATGAAACAAAAAACTGTGTTTCTCCCTAACTCCCATGCCCTTGCTTCCCTGGTTTATTTTTTTAAGGCTGCGAGCAATTCAATTTTAGAATCTTGTATAAAGCTTGATGACATCAGGTGAAATAAATTTGGGGTGGAAAAAAGCTAAAGATTATTTTTTATGTTAAATGGAATATCAATATGTTTGGAAACATTTGCTCTTAATTTTCAAGCCTGAAAATGAGATTCCTAAGAACAAGTAATATAACTTTAGAAAATTTATTATTTCAACGTCATCATACATTACCCAGGTTGAATACACTAGATAATCCATGGGAGGTTTCTGGAGCTCTATGGAGCAAATGTGTGGGGAATAAGAACCAGTGAATTAAACACTTTCAGTATGCCTTCCTGTCTGGGAAGCTGATTTCTTTTTAAATTGATGGAAACTGGCAGGGGTACATAAGGCAGAATATAGTCTTCCTGTGAGTTAGAACAAAAAGTGTTTGGAATTGAATTAAAAAGAAGAAATTATTAATATGATAACTCCCTAAATGATAATAAAACAAGTTCTTTTTTACCATAACATAAAAAGGCCAATCCCATGAGAAATTATATGTGATCTAATTTAAGGTATTTGTGTGAGGGTAGGAGGGTCATTTATGAGACACATGCTATTCTATAGCTATTCTAATTCTGTAATGCACAATTCCAAAATCAAAAGTTGTATATCTATGTATGTATACAGATAGACAGACACACACACACACACACACACACACACACACACACACACACTTCTATCTAGAAGAAAGATGAAGATCTGGATCTTCAATTATTTTTAGTTAAGACAATCCCCACGTTGAAGATTTAAATGAATTGTCAAAGAAAAAACATACACATGTCAAAGATTTCTTCTTGCATGACACTTTCCTTTCCTCTGAATTGCTGTTATTGTAACACAAGCATATGAAAAGATGTTAACAATTTTTCAGATACTGAATTTCTATCTGATGAATTTATCTTCAGAATCTTTAAAAGGTCTTTTTTATTAAGAATGCTTATTGTAGCCAATTCTTGATTATTCAGAGGATAACTGACTACTTTGTGAAATGTTAGGCCACTTTTGCCTTCTTCTTCCTTTTGCTGTGTGCTTCTTTGGTTAGAGGGTATTAAATTCAAATTGAGAACATTCTCTGGTCTTCTCTGATCAGGGAATCTCTGAAGTAAACCAATTTTGAGCCAGCTCCAGGGATATGAGGTAATTCAGAGCCTAACAAGATCCTGCCTTGACCTAAACTGTAGATCTGCTCTAGAGAGGGGCTGAAGGGATTATCATACCAGAGTGGTTCTACAAAAGGTCTGTATGGGTCTTCTTGTTGGAATGAATCAGCACCAGGTCTGATAGGATCCAGGGTCCTTCCTCAGCTGGATTAAAATAAAGCTGTATCTTTTAGTCTGCTCAAATACAGACTGAAGTCCAGGCTGCCTCATTTTGCCTTGGAATTCCATAAGAGCTCATTATCCTGTTTAAGTCCAAGTCTATAATGAACTAGATATTATACTGACAGAACTAGTCAATATCAAAAAGAGATCTTCAAAGTGAAGGCTCTCCAGAGAGAAAGGCACTTTTAAGAAAGGACTGAATGGTTTCTAGGAATATATTGAAAAGGGTAGACTGCATGCATTCTTAGTTGATCATTAAACAGACTCTGGTCTGGGTTTAGGTAATCATTGCACTAGCTAGGAAATGTACTAGACTAGACTTTGAACTAATTGATTTTAACCAACTGCATATGACTTACTTATTATTGATATGTTATAAAAAACAAGTCTTGGGGCACCTGGGTGGCTGTTGGTTAAGCATCCGACTTAATTTTACCTCAGGTCATGATCTCATGGTTGTGAGAATGAGCCCTGCATTGGGCTCTACACTGAGCATACAGCCTGCTTGGGATTCTCTCTCTCCCTCTCTCTCTGCCCCTCCCCCACTGGCTCCACTTGCTCCTACAGTCTCTCTCTCTAAATGAATAAATTAATTTAAAAAAACACGCCAAAAAACCCCCCAAAACACACACAACTTTTCTGATTATTTTATATAATTAATTTTCATGTCATATACCAAAATAAATTCCAGATGGCTAATGATTTACTTCAAAAATAAAGACCATAAACATACCAGAAGAAAATGTAGATAATTTCTTAATTTTACTTTTCCTTGGTTTAAAAGCAAGGGGGAAAGGTATAATCGAACAAAATCAGAGTTATAGTTTCTTTTAAAGTTTGTTTTTTAACCAATAGTGAAAAATATTGCAGGATTTTCCACCATATCTAATCTAATTTGTAACAGAATTCAAGAAAAATGAGGTTTAGGGCATGAGATTTTATTTGAGAATAATGCTGAAAATATTTCCCCTCTTGATTCTCGACCACACTTTGAAATGAAGGGCTAGACTAAGTACACCTGGAGACACTGGCTGTACTGTTTGTTTAGTATACCTCTGATAGTAGTCAATCTGTTGGGTGCCTTTCTACATATTTAAAACCCTTGGGGAAAAAATGGGTCCATTTATGTAATACCTAAGAAAAAGTTTAAAGATCTCAAAGTCTTCCCAGGGAAAAAAATTATATATCTTTGTTCTATTAAGTCATTTAGTTATTCATTATATCTCTCACTCATGTATTCATTTCTACACATATTCCTATAACATTACTATTCATGAACATATTAGTTTTTTTTCTTTTTTGATTAAAAGTAGTTAAGCAAATATAATTTCATATGGTTCAACCTAATATAATTGACTTTTCAACTTTCTGAGACCTTTGGAATCTTCCAGAAAAATGGGTGATAGAGATCAGGACCATCCCCACCAGAGCTAACATACATAATTGCCTGGAGGATGGGATTTCTGCAAAGCTGGTTCATGGAACCTTAAACTTATGCTGATGCTTAGAAAGTCCTAAAGTCAATATAACTTGATGGAGACATGAGAGACATTTAAAAAGCATTCAGAAATAAAATAAAAGTACTTAGACATAAGATAAACCATTTAGCCACAGATGAGAACATTGCAAAAGAAAGAAAACCACTTAATGTAATTTGTACTAACTTCAAATTTGCTATTACAGTGAAAAGAGGTACATGGATGCATTTACTTTTAAGGAGTATATTCAATAAATCAATAACTCGGCCTCTGCTGTGCTTTTATGGGGAGTACTTTAAATTGGTCATGCAATTCACTACAAGTTGGTAACAACAGAGAAATATTAAAGAATTGTTTAGGAATAGACCTTACCTATCTGATTTCTGCCTGAAGAATAAAATGCATTGACTACGGCTGCTCCACTTATCCACCTATGGAAAACATAAGAACTCATTACAAATTATACTATTATCATCTGATTCAATCTACTCAACGCAATAAAAGCATTATTACTATTCCAAGAGGAATCTTAACTTTCTGTTTGAAATATGACCAAGTTAAAATTAGTTCACTAGGTAAGACAGCTCATTTGAAAATATTTCTACTTTTTGAAAAATCAGAATATATCCCCGTCTGCAAATCTGTTATTTCACCTGTGTGAATTCATATGTACCTATTCATATGTACCTTTTTGGAAATTGCAATGGATTAACATTATATTGAAATATGCTTACCTTTAGGTTCCTGATACTTGGTAACTATACCAACAATTCTGGAGCAATTGGCAGGATATTGAAGTTTAAGTTGTTAAAACTTCATATTCAAATATATTTACATCTTTTAAATGTTCTAGTTTATTTTGAAACTAAGATATCCCCTTCTCAGGTAGTTAGTTTCAGGTAGTCTGCCTCTGATTACTGCCATTTAAAATTACCTTTTTTAAATGAAGCAATCCAGCTAATTGAGCAAAGGCATATTTTGGTATAATGACTGCAAAGTGAAATCCAGGTGGATCTTAAGTGGATTTGTCTGTCTGTCTATGTATACCATGACTTAGTCTCCATGCAGCATTCAGAGATTTCATAAAATACAGTTCCTGACTTCAGTTTAGTTGAAGAGATGAAAAAGCAGCATAAATTACCATAAGACTAAATGAGAAAATGGAAAAAAAAAATAGCTCGCAGAATATAATTTGAGGGCAGTATTAAGCTAAAGAACAGGTGACAATGTTCCCATGTCTTTCTGCTCAGATGTTATGAAAATTGCATACCAGTAATCATTGTTGGGGGTGTCTGGGTGGCTCACTCAGTTAAGGGTCCAACTCTTGGTTTTGGCTCAGGTCATGATCTTACAGTTTGTGAGATAGAGCTCCACGCTGGGCTCTGCACTGACAGCACTGAGCCTGCTTGGGGTTCTCTCTCTCTCTCTCTCTCTCTCTCTCTCTCTCTCTCTTTCTTTCTGTGTGTGTGTGTGTGTGTGTGTGTGTGTGTGCGCGCGCGCGTCTCCTTGCCCCTCCCCTGCTTGTGTACGTGCTCTCTCTCTCTCTCTCTCAAAATAAATAAATAAATAAATAAACATTAAAAAAAAAAAACCCCAATAATCATTGTTAGAATACTACTCAGGCTTAAAAAGGAATGAAATCATGCCATTTGTGGCAATATGGATGAACTTAGAGGGTATTATGCTAAGTGAAAGATGTTAGGCAGAGAAAGACAAATACCACATGATTTCACTTATATGTGGAATCTAAAAAAACAAAACAAATGAACAAACAAAAATCGAAAACAGACCCCATAAATACAGAGAATGAACTGATGATTTCCAGAGGGGAGGGGTGTGGGGGGATGGGCAAAATGGGTGAAGGAGAGTGGGAGGTACAGGCTCCTAGTTATGGAATAAATGTCCCAGGAGGAAAGGTACAGCACAGGGAATATAATCAATGGTATTATAATAGCATTGTATGGTGACAGATAGTAGCTACACTTGTAGTGAGCATAGCATAATACAGAGTTGTTGAATCACTATATTGTACCCTTGAAACTCATGTAACATTGTATGTCAACTATACTTCAGTAAAATAAAAAATAAAATTATTGTTCAGCACTTTTTTGCAACAGGAGTAATATTCCAATCTTAATAAGACTTTTATATATATACATTGTATTTATATATATTATATATACTAGTATATATATGTGTGTATACACACACACACACACACACACAGTCATTGAATAATAGATAATGCTTAATTTCAGATAATCCCTTAAATGTCAGCACACATGCATACACTTAAGACAATCATATATTATTAGCTAACGGTTTCACTGTAGTTATGCCACTTTCAGGGCAATAATTAGCGTGCCAATTATTATCCTACTCATGGAAGGAGTTTACAGTAATTAGTACAATGAGGTTAAATCAGAACTGTTTCCAGACCCTGCTTTGCAAGGTAAGCAGTACAAAGTCAGCTGTCCAAATCAACATTTTAGCTACAATTTCAGTAACTATTGTGGGATGTCAGATGTGAGTTCCTATTTTGATCTCTTAAAAAGAACTGAGCGAAAGCCATATATAACAACTGTCTGATAAATTCTAATTAAGTATGAGTTTTATCTCCAATAACACGACTCAGACATTCATAGAAAACATCGGGAAATTTAAAAAAAATCCAGATAACACTTCTCTGAATTTTTCTTTAGAAAGAAAATAAATTTGAAGATGGAGTGTGTGTGTGGGAGGGGATGGTTGAACAATATTTTTGTAGTTTGATGCCATTTTAAATAGATAAAAACATTTTCAAACAGGATGGTGTGACTGATAGATCAGTTTTTCCTAATTTCATCATAGGTGAGTCATCAGTATTTAAATTTCTTGCAGGTTGAGGATTACAAGCAAATAATTACATTTATTTTAATTAAACTCCACTTGATTCCCACATGATTCTCACATGACTCACAGCAAAAACATTAAATCCAGGGGTGTTAAGACTAAAATCAAGAGATCAGGAACCATACAGAGCAAGTCGATTTTGTTTGTGTGACCAAAAAGGCATTACAAAAGACAATTCTTATGTAAGTAAAAACCATGATCAGGAAAAATGATTTATCAGGATTATGTTTACATATATTCACATAGTTATTCACATAGTTATTACGACTTAGGTTCAAGTGTGGCTCTGAGTTGTGTGGCAGGAGGGGCAAAATGGACAGCGTGCTCTCGCTACTCCTGAGGAGAAACACCATTCCTTATAGTGACTCTTCAGAAAGGTATTTTTCATGTGGTCTCAACATTTTGATAGCACCTATGGCAGTAGACTTTATGCCCAAATAGCTTAAAATTATTCATTTTAATTGTTATAAAATTGATGTAACATGTTTCCAGGTCTCAGTTGTTTTAAGGTTCAGTTTCTCAATTATGAACCGATTTAGTGACTCCTCATGGACTTTTATGGGTAATCACAAATCATATGCCAATTTTTTGGTTCTGGACTCAGGCACATGCTACAAATGACAGACCAAAGGTACCAATCCAAAATGTTTTCTTAAAATAAGTAAAGCACAGAGGAAAGGAGCTGGATGTATGCAAATGTTTCAGAGAGCAACAGGTCTCAGAAGGAGGACATAGATGAATGAAGTTTATAGACCCTTCTCATGTTTACTGCTTTGGTAAAAATAAATGTCATACCTTTGTTTTAGTGCTTTCCTGCTGTTCTGTTACATGACTTTGAGGGGTTTATGATTGCATTTTGATTCATGTCTGTAACTTTCCAGGAGGGAGTGCTTTACATATTAAAACGTCCATGGTGAATTATACTTTCAAGAAAATATGGAGCTATTTATGACCACAAAACTCCCAAATAAAATTGGAATTACACACTACAGAGCAGTAGTGTGTAGCGTTTGCCTTTTCTTCCCTGAGAACCTGCACAATGCATCCTTAGACTACCCCTGGGTGATTCAAGATTGAAAAGCACAGGGCATACTGTCCCTGGGAACAACAGGAACTTGAAATACTGAGATTGAATCGTTACACCTTAAATAAAATGATGATAACAGCTACAGGTTCAGCGTCTAACATGTGTGGTCAGTCATGAAATATCTTAGTACGCTGGATGTAAAAAGCTAAATTAGGGCAAAGAAAATATTTTTCAAGTTAAAGGTGACGTAATGGAAACCATAAGTTCATCTGATTTGGACGCAGCCTCAAAGTTTCAGGAAAAGCTTCCATTTATGGAACAGAGACACATTTGATGCTGAATAGCAGCACAGAAAAGAGAAAATGCACAACAGAAGAGAAAACCAAATGGTGGTGATTCTTGCCCTAAAATAATGGATCGTGCAGGTTGACGGTACCTTTAATGTCCAGACTGGAGGCCAGATACTAGCAGCTGCCTGGAGCAGGTATCAGACCTGAGTGATGAAATCACACCCATTCTTTGATTTTTCTTCCTGCCTCCAATGGTCTGAGGGGGTAGGAGTTTGGGTGTGTGTGGTATTAACCAAGAATGGGAAAGCAAGAAGGAGGAAAACTTTATTTTTAATTTTGGAGCCATGACTTTGTCAGGTGAACGGATTTTGGTTTGGGGGCATTTGACAGTAGAACAAAGACGGGCCACTCTAAGCCGCACAGACCTCAAAGCTGAACTAACAGTGTGGATGGGAAATATGACTGAAATACCCTTGAGATGGGGACCAGGTGTTTCTCTTCTATCTCTTATTACCCTGAAGAACCCAGGCAGTGATGAAATTAAAGCACAAAGAATCAGTTTTATAGCAGAGACGAAAGGCAGAAGTCGACAGCCTGATCCCGCAGCCTTTTGGATGCAATAAACCCACTGGATTGCAAAAGCACCTGGAATTTAACTCCTCTTTCACCCTCTCATGTGTAACTTTAAAACTTAAAACAACAAAACTGTTAATGCCCCTTTCCCTGAAAGTGTTCCATTTCCCAGCATCTAGTGGTCCCAAAGCAACTCCTTTAAGATCAGCAGTACGAAACAATGGTTTTCTCTATCTTCCTCAAGTCCTTGTGGAAAGGAGAATTCTCATTTTGTAATCCCAATAACCACTGTAAACTTTTACATTTATTAATATTCTTTCATCAAGACTTCAGAGTTTCCTATAGACCTATAGACCTTCATTCAGCCAAACCAATCATACAAGATAGATGACACGTCCAGTTTTCAGGTGTAGAAACTAAGGCACAGCATGCTTTTCTGACCTTCGAATGCACTTAAAAACTAAGCAATACAACAGGGACACAGATATGTAAACTACGGAGAAAGAGGACCCTCTCATCTTCCATCCAAATCCTCTACTTCTGAGCTGTTGATCTGTATTATATAACACATTTCAGTACAAGGATGAATGCCATTTCCTTGCTAAACTCTTTAAAAATGAAAGTGCTCATTTTTATTTACTTATCTTCAATATACAAAACTCAGTTTTATTTATATACACTGGCAATGTCAATCCAAAATGAATTAAGAAAACAATGCCATCTACAATACTACTAAGAACAATAAAACATTTAGGCACAAATTTAACAAAAGAAGGGCAAGCTGTGTACGTTGAAAACTCCAAAACACTACTGAAAGAAATTAAAGAGGACTTAAAAACCTAGAAGAGGGGCGCCTGGGTGGCTCAGTCGGTTAAGCGTCCGACTTCAACTCAGGTCACGATCTCGCGGTCCGTGAGTTCGAGCCCCGTGTCTGGCTCTGGGCTGATGGCTCGGAGCCTGGAGCCTGGAGCCTGCTTCCTGCTTCCGATTCTGTGTCTCCCTCTCTCTCTACCCCTCCCCCATTCATGCTCTGTCTCTCTCTGTCTCAAAAATAAATAAACGTTAAAAAAATTTTTTGAAAAAAAAAAAAAAAAACCTAGAAGAGATATGCCACTTTCATGAATCAGAAAACTTAATTTTTTATTGAGGTATAATTAACATATAACATATTAGTTTCAGGTGTACAATATAATGCTTTGATATTTGTATACACTGCAAAATGATCATCACAATGAATCTAATTACCATCTGTCACAATACAAAGTTATGAAAAACATGTTTTTGTTTTCTCTTTTGGCAGCTTTCAAGTATGCACTACATATTATTGACTGTAATCACCATGTTATATACATTACATCCCCACAACTAATTATTTTATACCTAGAAGTCTGCATCTCTTGATCCCCTTTATATATATCACCCAGCCCCAAACCATCCTCTGCCCTGACAACCACCATTCTGTTCTATGTATCTATGAGTTTTGTTTTTTCATTTGTTTTCTAGGTATCACATATAAGGGAAATCATACAGTATTTGTTTTTCTCTGCCTCGTTTCTCTTAGCATTTACCATCAAATTCCATCCACGTTGTCACAAATGGCAATATTTCACCCTTTTTATGGCTGAATAGTATTCCCTTGTGTGTATGTGTGTGTATATGATGTATATGTATAAATATACACACACGTACACACACACACACATGCATACATACATACTGCATCTTCTATCTATTCATTCATCAGTGAACACTTAGGTTGTTCCCACATCTTGGCTATTGTAAATAATGCTGCAATAAATATAAGGGTGCATATATCTTTCTAAATTAGTGTTATTATTTTCTTCAAATAAATACCAGGAAGTGGAATTGCTGGGTCATATGGTATACTTCTATTTGTATCTTTAGGAAGCTCCATACTGTTTTCCATCGTGGCTGCACCAATTTATATTCCCACCAATAGTGTACAACAGGTCCCCTGCTAAACTTGCCATTTTTTTCTTTTTGGTAATAAACATTCTAACATTGTGAGGTGATATCTCATTGTGATTGCTTTGCATTTCTCTGGTTAGTAACATTGAGCATCATATCATGTGCCTCTTAGTCATCTTTTGTGTCTTCTTTGGAAAAATGATTATTGAGATCCTCTGCTCATTTTTTAATTGGACTGGTTTTTTGTTTGTTTGTTTTTTTTGCTGATGAGTTGTAGGATACACACACACACACACACATATATATATATATAAAGTCTCCAGCTTTTATCTTCTCTCTCAATATTGCTTTGGCTATTTGGGATGTCTTGTGTTTCAATACAAATTTTAGGATTGTTTGTTCTTTTTCTGTGAAAAATGCTACTGGAATTTTGATAGAGATTGCATTAAACCTATAGATTGATTTGGTAATATGGAATATATGGTGTTAATGCTCTTTCATTGGGAACATATTTGTCTGCTTTCTCATTTTGTTTGACTCTTTTCACTTGTTTCTATGTACTAGGCAAAACAACTACCTTTCGAAGTACTGAAGGAGTGCCCTTGTGTAGGAAACTTATCTCTCAACCTTGCCCTAGGTCTTTGCCGTCTCTCAACCTTTGTAGGTATCAAAGCAACCTGATTCATTCTTCATAGATCCCAGTTGTTGAGGGTGTGGCAAGACTTGTCAGTGTTCCAAAGGGAGGAATCTCATTTAGCACCCAGTTTGAGGTTGATTGGAAGCCCCTGAGACAGCAGTTTCTAAAGTACGCAAATACATAGTTTTGAGGGACTGCAATTGTAAACCCTGCTGGCCTCCAGACCACTTGATCTGCAGGTGTCCCTGGTGTATAGTTATAAAAATTGGGGCTTCTGAAGAGTGTATAAGCTCCTTTTTGGGAGGTACGGGGGAGGTGTAGTGAGACGCAAAGATGGTATCCCCACCCTGCATTTCCTGAGAGCACCTCCATAGCCTCTAGATCTGTAGCACACCTGAAGTCTGCCCCTCAGACTGAAGCTCCTGGACAAATAAATAGGGCTTTCACACAGAAATACCGGAGGTATGTTTTAGTCTACAGTCTGTGTAGTACTCTGGGGGTGGTTGCCTGCCAAAAACTATCTCTCAGATTGTTACAGTCCTTGGGATCTGGTGGCCTCTTAACACAAGCCCCCTGGCCACCAGAGCCAGGTAATTAAGGAGCATCCCCTGTGTGTCCTGCATATGCTCGTTCACTTCAGCAAGGCAGCAGAATAGCACAGAGCTGAGGCACTCCTACCTATGTTATCAAGGTAGAGAGAGAGAGAGCGAGAGAGAGAGAGCAAAGTTGGTGTCCACCCATTCCTCTCTCCCCATGGAGTCCCAACAGGCCCATGCCCTTGCGGCAGATGAGTTAGGATTAGCAAATAAATCTCCTTCACATATAATCTAGGCCCTTTTCAAACTGCTGCTTTTGTGCTGGTCCCTGGAGTGACTGGAGGCTGCATGCAAGCCCTTTAAGATAATTATCTCAGTTCTCTCTGTCCTTTTGGGTCTCTTGGATTTGAGTCCCACTGGTTTTCACATGTCTCCATTGCAGGTCCCACAGGTTGGTGTGATGTGGGGAACAAACACCTCAGTCCTCAGAAAGAAGCTCTGGATTTGTGAGATCCCCCCCTTCCCAGTTGTGGGTCACTGCACCAGGGATAGTGTTTTTGGCAAGACCACCAAACTGCCTCTCCCACCCATCTCAATTTAGCCCTTTTACTGTTTGTCATGAAGAAGCTGTTCAGCTAGTTTTCAGGTCTTTATCAGAGGGAATAATTGTTCCATATGTAGCTATAGATTCAGTCCATGGAATGAGGTGAGTTCAGGATCTTCCCAGGCTGCCATTTGGGACTGCCCCTTAGAAAGTGCTCCTTTTAAAATTGTTTCATACTTAGGTCTCCCCCTTACCCTAATACACTTTAGGATGCTGGCCTCTACACTACAACGAAGTCATTTTAGAAGACCGATCGTGACCAGACTATAACAAAAACAGCTACTATTCAATAAGCACCTAAATTATACGACAGGCACATATACAATATATAACACAACAACCCCATAAGGCAAAAGTAGATGTTATTTTCCTCAGTTTATAAAGGAATCACTGATACTCATATTATGGAGGTTGTCGAGGTTAAACAGTAAGTGGCAGAACAAGAACCTTAACTCAGGGCTGCCCATTCTAAGTCCCACTTTCCACTGTCCCACCGTCCCTCCCTGACTGCCAATTCTTTCCACTGTTCCATAAAGTGCAATGTTTTTTACCCAAAGATAAAAGCACAGCAGGATAAAAGAGCCTCTTTAAACTATTCATTGATGTTGCAGAAGAGTTGTTAACATAACTGAAGTACTCTGATTACCTGAGAGGTGAGAACCAAGACACCCATTGTGACCTGAAATTGGGAGAATCCACTTCTTCAACAAAATGCAACAGAAATCACTGATGTGATTTTCTTCCTAGGAGTCATCAGTTGGTGGCATGTCGTTCTAAGTTTGGCAACAAGGCACATTCTTTTTAGTCTTTGATAAGTTTCTATGCGTATACGCACAAATGTGTGCCCCTTCATTTGTGTGATGTGCCAAATTCAGAGAAATTCCCAAATTGGAAAATATATGGGTGGGTGAATCAGTTCTGTCAGAATTTTCTTTTGATGACTTTTTTCCTGATTTAGAATAATCTTGGGATCTCTCAAGAACTGAAACTTCTTCTATCCTATATAACCCTTAGCAATAACATAACTTACATTATGTCTATTGTCAATCTCATTAGACAGTAACTCCATGGAATCAATGATAGTTCTTTTTTTTAATTATAGTAAGAACATCTGCCAGAAGCTATATCCTCTTAATACACTGTAACACATTGAAAACTGTGTGTACAAAGTTGCACAGAAGATCTCTAGAGGTTATTGATCTTGCTTAATTTAAACTTTACGTCTTTTGACTAATAACTCCCCATCTACTCCTCTCCTCCAGCCCCTGGTAATCACAATTCCATTCTTTGGTTTTATGAATTTGACTATTTTAGAAAAACTCACATAAGTGGAATCATGCAGTATTTGTCTTTCTCTATCTGGCTTATTTCACTTAGCATAATGTTTTCATGTTCATCCATGTTGTATATTGCAGAATCTCCTACTCTTTAAAAGCTGAATGTATTCCATTGTATATATGTACCACATTTTCTTTATCCATTTATCGGTCAGTGGAAACAGGTTGTTTCCACATCTATCTGTTCTGAATGGTGCTGCAATGAACAAGGGAGTGCAAATATTCCCTGAAGATATCGATTTCAACTCTTTGGAATATATTTAGAAATGGGTTTCCTGGGTCATATGGTAGTTCTATTTCTAATTTTTTGAGGAACTGCCATACTGTTTTCCATAGCAGCTGCACCATTTTGCATTCCCACCAATGGTGTGCAAGCTCTCCAATTTCTCCACATCCTTTACCAATACTTCTCTCTCTCTCTCTCTCTTTTTTTATAACAGTCATCCTGACAGCAGTGATGTGTTATCTCATTGTGGTTTTTGACTTGCATTTCCCTGACGATTACTAACGCTGAGCATCTTTTCACGTGTCTGTCAGCCATTTGTAAGTCTTCTTTGGAGAAATGTCTATTCAAGCCCTTAACCCATTTTTAAATTGGCTTATTACTTTTTTTGTTACTGAGTTTTAGAGGTCTCTTATATATCTTGTAGATTATCACCTTATCAGAAATATGATTTAACCAACGTTTTCTCCCACTTCATACATTGCTTTTTTATTCTGTTGGTCATTTCCTTTGCTGTGCAGAAGCTTTTTAGTTTAATACTGTCTCACTTGTTTATTTTATGCTTTGTTCTTAATTGTATCTCTAAGACTTAGGGAACATGATAGGTGCTCAATATGTATTTGGGCCTTGGCATATGAATGAGTCCTCCAACCTCCAAGAGAGATGACTCCCCTCCTTGGACTCTGGGAAGGGGGAAGGCACTAGGCCTAGGTGAGGCACTCCTATGCAGGCTATAGAGAGCCATGGCCACCAAGAGCTATGCACCAACTGAAATATCATCCCCTCAAGATGGTACACTAGTAGGGGCACCTGGGTGGCTCAGTTGGTTAAGCGTCCGGCTTCGGTTCAGGTCATGTTCTTGCGGTTTGTGAGTTTGAGCCCCGTGTCAGGCTCTGTGCTGACAGCTTGGAGCCTGGAGCCTGTTTCAGATTCTGTGTCTCCCTCTGCCCCTCTCCTGCTCACACTCTCTCAATAATAAATAAACGTTAAAAAAATTAAAAAAAAAATAAAAAGATGGTACACTAGTGTAAAAGTTCTAGAATTCTTTTGCAAAATTCTCTTAGTTTAAAACTTCAACCTTTAAACCATTTAATTCCCTTCTCTACTTCCCATCCCCTCTAAAAAAGCCAAAAACCAAAACCAAACAAACACACAAAAAAAACCCAAAGCCTTCCTTGGGTGCTAATTAAAAAGCAGAAATGTTTTTATCCTTATCATGAAGAGCACTGAGTAATGTATAGAATTGTTGAATCACTAATCTAATGCTGTATGTTAATCATACCAGGAATTGCAATAAAAACTTAATTTTAAAAAAGCAGAAATGTTTTTACTGATCAAATATGTTTTGCTTATAGCCTCCAAAACACAGCGGAAAACCACAAAGCCTCGCAGTTTAATGGGAGCCTAAAAGATGGAAATCTCAAATTTTCAACTCTTACAACAAATGTAGAACACAAGAATTCCATGGCAGTATGTGGGAACCAGAATGATTTGTCCAAATTTAGTCTATCTGTTATTCCATGTTCCTGGCTCAGTAGTGCTTGATGAGCCAAATAATCTTTTTTGTAAATCCTCCCCATACGTCTATGCTCATGGAGACTCATTTGTGTCTCAAGTCTCCAGCACTCCGCACACACACCCTGGACAGTTCCTACCAACACCACCTCTATACCGTCTCACTTACCCACATTATATTATATTATATTATATTATATTATATTATATTATATTATATTATATATTAGTGGATATATTATATGATATGTAATATAATAGCCCTGCATACTATTTTTCTTTTGATGACCAAGCTCACTGATATAGGACTTCATTAGAAAGAAGACTGGCTCTAGAAATACCAGTGAAGGGGAAAAATAGAAGGGTTATTTTAGAAAGAAGTGAGCTACTTCCCTACCTCTCTGGAGAGCATGTTCTTTTTCTCTTGAGTCACCTGATGTGTAGAAGCCAAGGAGGAAAACTTCTTGGCCTTTATCAAAACTTCACAGTTAGGCCCACAGAATTTGAATGCTGGAATCTTAAAGATGTTATACAGTCTAAATCAACCTGCTCATTTTATAAATAAGAAAACTACATGCCTTTTAAAGGGCCAGGTAGTAAGTGACAGAACTGGGACACTGAAAGAGAGTTAGTGACTCATTGCAGTGGCAAATCCATGGTGTCACTTCACAGGGTACTAACGTCCCTGCTATTTTTGGTGGTGTTGGCCTTTCAGGAAAAAACACACAGAGCCACAGCTGCTGGCTGCCAGGGATTGCCACCATCCAATGAGCCCAGATTAGAAAAAACAGCAGGCTTGAAGCAATGACAGGGAAGACAGATGAACCAACCATTTTGTTCTGTTTTGTTTCTAGTGAATCTTCTGTTCATGTCAATATTAATTTAAATGCTGACATGTTGCTTCTAGAGAATGTTCTACTAATAAGTAAAGGTTTAATGGTGGTTTTAAAAAAGTGCTGTTCTAGCACTTGTAACAGAACCAAGCAAACTCTGCCTTTTATCAGATTTAACTGTTACTTACTTGCTTCTTTCTTTAGATTGTGAGCTCCTGGGTCCAGGGCCACATTTTATTCATCTATATCCTTTACAGTGTTTATTTAGCACAATGATTTGCACGTTGCAGCTGCTCAATAAAATGCTTATTGAACTGGCTCTTGTCAATATACCTGTGTTTTTATTTTGAAACACAACAGCAGGAAAGATGAAGCAATGAAATGAATCTTTGTAGTTTTTGATAAGTAATGCCGTGGCTCAGTGGTCATGATTTACAAACAGGGCCACATCACAGTTATATCACAGGAAGTTGTGTCCTGAGAAACTAACAAAATAACATCAAATCTAAAACACAAGAAAAGGAATGTTTTCTGTTGTTATTCTTGTACATTTTTCTTTCTCTTTAGAGGTTTATGTTCTATTGACTCTAAGTGAATAATCATGTTACTGGAAATAAGATCATTACAGATATATATCTAAGTAATTTTGCCAAAGGATATTACATTCTAAGTTTATCACTCTTACTATCTGATAATATGACATATTTGAAATTCTTTACAAACTGGTACCAAAGACCCAGAGAACACAATGTTTGGGATAATTTTGGAAACACTAGGCACTCAGAAACCCCATGAACCAAGCTTTTCAAATTTAAATCCCTGTCCTTTGCAGTAGCTGCCTGCTCAAATGGGCAGAAGGCTCTTTTAGTGAAATGATTAAATCAGGTAGATCACATACAGACTTCCAGGACTTTCTCAATGTTTTGAATCTGTTAAACAGAGAGAGCAGCGGAGAGCTGTTATATAACTTCACTGACCATGATGGTGAAACGCTTGGATGTGACACTCTCTACCTTGGCAGTTGAGTTCACTTCATCAGCATGATCACAAACCACTATTGTATCATTTATTAACCCCAGAAACATTGAGGAAGGGTCTACATTCTGTTCATCAGTGTTCAGGCTCTGGTGACACAAACATCTGGTTTCTGCTTTCAACAAGGACTAGGGCAGGCACAAGGTGAAGAGAAAAATGCAGTGGGGTGCTATGAATAAGGAAGTAATGTTCTAGTTGAGTCCAACAATATATAGGCTTCTGTTAGATGAACAAGGACAGAAAGGGTGATCCACGGTAAGGGATAAGGAGGAAGAAAAGATGGAAGAATGACCTAGAGTTATTCCTATAGCTGGAGGTTTGGGCAATGCTGGGAGGGTGGGCAGGGTGAATCTAAAGGAATTCTGGAGAGCTAATGGGAGGAATGCAGAGCCTTGTACCATGAGATAGGCAATAGGGATATATTGAAAGGTTTTCATCAGGAAATAACACAACTCATTCTGTGTCTTTAAAAAATCTCTAGGGTATTAGTAAGGAGAATGAGCTGAAGGAAAGATGATTGGTGATAAGATGATTGGTGATAAGATTAGGAAAAAATTAGTAATAACTTTGGTGAACAATGAGACATGCCTGAATTTACTCAGTGACCATGGAGATAGTAAGATGGAGATCCCCTAGAAATACCTATATAATCTTTAATTAGCAGCTGGTAGATGTAAACTTTTGGTTTTGAATGGGGATCTGGAGTAGATATTACTATAGATGTCAGAGATGAGAGAAAGAGATCAGTCTAGAATGGTGAGTCCCTGATTTCTGTATTGATAACAATAAGATGAAAGTTGCTGGAAAATATAGGGCAATATGAGGATATGGGGAGAAAGATGATCAAATTTTGTCCCAAATGGAAAATTCTGTGTTTGTAGGGTCTGTGGAACACCTATGTAGAGATGTTTCATGGGTAGCTAGACATGTGGGTTGAAAACAAATCTGGGCCAGGTACAAATATTCAGTGGTCATAATGATGGTAGAAGATGCCAAGAAGCATAGGAGTTTGCCCAGTGAGGGGAAAAACAAACAAACAAACAAAGAAACAAACAAACAAACAAACACAGGTCCAGAAGCTTATTACTTGGTTAATTGACTGAATTAATTAAAATTGATTGTTGTCTTGAAAATATAATGCATCTACAATACCCTACAATATAAACCCTACATAATCCATAGTTTTTCCCATCCCTGTCCCATCAATTGTGGGCATGGGCACCCATTTCTCCTGCAAGACCTTAGGAGTGAGGACTTGAGCATCTGAAAATGTAGTTCTCTGAGAGGTAACTACAAACTATGTGAACAAAGCAGAAGCAGTAGATGTGTCTGCCTGAACACACACAGTGAGGATTTGAATTTGGTATACATAAAAAAGGAAGGAGAACATAGTGACTTTATTACTACTACACAATTACAAAATAGGTCTGAAACTTTCACTCCAAGAAACCTCAAAAAAATATAAGGAACTGTCATGACATTGTATCCCACAGTCCTAATGGTTTGACGTGATCACTGTCAAAGGTGCTTCCAATATTTTGGAAAACAAAAAATAAATTTTAAACCTAAACTGCCAAATTAAAAGCATCACCCTGTAAAAAGAAAATGACACAAAACTAAATACGAAGAGTATCATTAACCAAAAGGAACTAACACTAACTCAGAGGTTCTCACTTGAAGTTGGGGGGTAGTACTTAAAAAGAATCCAATACCTGGGTCCCCACCCACAGGCAAGTACATCACAGGCAAGGGTAGTGAGATTGGGGCCTCAGTACTATTTCTAGGGCTCCCCAGGTGACTCTCCTGTACAGCCAGAATTTAGAACCCTTGGACTCAGTACACAGGCAGAAGAAGAGAAAGGAAAAGAAACTAGTCTGACATGGCAGAGAAGACCTTAGAAGCCATATTGCACTTATGATGACTATCAGAAGCTCATGGGAAGGACCCAAAATGTTCTGTTGACCTATGCGTGCTACTGAGCAAACATTCATTAAAACAGTGTACACAGCTTTCACTTGTGATTATTGTAAGGGAAAAGGACTCAAGAGAAAAGCAACATATATGATGAAAGGGAATGAAAAATGCAAACTATATTACGAAATAATTGTAGAACTTTGGACTACATTAAGTTCAAAAGAAAACATGAAGCCATAACTCAACAACTATTTTTAAAATTATGAAAAAGTCTTCTGGTGTCATATGGATGCAGGTTATATTAGCTATTTTCAGAAACACTATTTGACAATATTTGTAGATATTTGTAGATATTTCACACAGTACTAACAATTATTAAATGTAAGTATATGCATCTTAAAGAAAAAAATTCAGACTTACAAGAAACTTCTCAGTTTATAAGTTTACCCACTGAATATTCTTTTTGATGACTTTTTTGTGGGTTTCTTGAAATAGGGTTTCACAACCAATTACAACACAAACCATATGCACCCACTCTTCTCCCTTCTTTGCCAGCTAGGACACTAAACGTTCTCTGACATTTGCAGCCCTGTTTTTAGCACCAGACAATACATTTACTGCAGTATAAACCCAGAGGTCAGCAAAGGAAATCAATCTCTCTTTCATGGCACCTGACAGGTTCAAAATGGTGTACAGAGATCGAACGTATTGGCATTTTCACTTAGGAATTTTGTCCAACCTGTACTTAGTTAACTGAGAACAGAACAGCCTGTCATCAAACAGTCTCACATCACTTTGTACACTTCCTGGCACATTTCCCTCCTAGTGGTAGAGTTTATTATATATGTCTTTCTTACCTTCTGCTGTTGTAATGTAATATAATATAATATAATATAATATAATATAATATAATATAATCAAAGTTCACTTGTGATTCTCCCAGTTCCCAATGACACCTGGACTTAGTCAGTGTTCTACAATATTAGTTTAGTAAATGAATAAATGAAAGAATAAATGAATACATGAATAATAAACCAAGCACCTCACTGTCATGTTATTTTGTCGGCTACCACACGGATCAAGTTAGTACATTTCTTTTTTATTCGCTCACTCACTCTAACTCAGTTTTAACTGGAAACCTTCCATGTGTTCAGCATGCTGCTGAGCAGTCAAAACGAATAGCCCCTGTTCTCTAGAAGTTAAGAGCCCAGCAAGAAAAAGTCAACATAAGCAGCTCTAGGGCTCTATGTGCACAAACACACAAGTTGATGCATGTTAATATGTTAGACATACTGAGTTAGACACACCCATTTAGTTGAAAAATAAACACTAAGCTGATGTTAACATAAGCACCAATGCCACTGATAAGCAGGGATTAAGAGCATTTGAAGGCAACTCCCATTATCTCTTATTCGGCTGCCACAAGTTTCAGGGGCGTGTCACACGGAGCAGTCTAGAAGGGGATGGAGTTGTGGGATGACTGACCCATAGAAAACAGGTGGGGCTGTGGGCAGGAGATAATTCCGAGTTCCACAAGTGTGGCCTCAGAGAAAACTGGCAGAAGCTCTGGGTTACCTAGGTCAAGGTGTTCTTGAGAAACTTGTCCACAAAGTAGAGGAAAGAGGTAATAATATGAGAGGAAACCAAAGAAATGAGGTAGCCTGAGGCCACCATAATAAAACAAATTTTAATTTTGCTTAAATCTTTGACCCACCTTTAGTATGATATTCTTGGATGCTCGTAGAGGTATTCACTCCATTGAAGGAGAATATGGTACTTTTTTAACATTAACATTGAGTCAGGTTCTTTTTCTTAACCCAACAATGAGAGGGGAAAAGCCCCTTTTCTGAATGAACATATAGGAAACTGGAATATACATACTCATCCTTGTCCACCTTTTCTCGGAGCTTCTTTAGTTGTTTATTCTGGCCAAACTTCAAGTTTTGAATTATGTTCTCAAAGTATTCATCTTCCTTGTAGTTCAACTATATTACATAAAAGGTTTTGGGAAAAATAGTCAAAATTTCTGCTAAAAAACCATAGGGGACATTTTCTTAAATTGTATTAGTTAATAAAGTTAACGGAGAGCATTAAAACTTACCAAAGAAGGATTTAATTCCATTTAGCCTAGTTCTATATAATAGGTCACTGTCGCTCTAACTAAATCGCTACTTTAGTCTATTCTTCTGTAACTAATCGAATGAACCGAGTGTCAGACAAGCTTTCCTATATTGATAGTAACCCTTACATGACAGATAAGAGCACATTCCATTTTAGCACCTACAATGTACCAGGCACTGTTCTCAGCACTTTATATATTACATGTTTTTAATCCTTATAATAATCTTATGAAGATGGGTTGTTATTGCCATTTTAAAGCTGAGGAAACCAAGGCAATTAAGTCACTTGCCCAAGTTAGTGAATGGTGGAGCTGGGATTTGAACCCAAGAAATTCCCTGTGGGTCTATGTTCTTAGCCATCAGACTCCTGCCACAAAGGCCCCCAGGACTCAGATGCTGCAGCCAGCTCATTTACAAGAAATAGTCAAGCTTTTCTACAAATGTAAAGAGAGAAGAGGACACTGTGGCTTGCAAACTCCCATGTTAGACTGGTAATCAATGGATTAGGAATCACTGACATCCCCACTTCTGGACAAGGATCACCTTGTTGTCACCAGGGTCTCAAGGAGTTGCGGGGACCACAAGATTAGCAACAGGATCCTCAGCTGGGTCTTAAATCAATAGTGTAGTGACTTGAATCAATTCTCTTTTCATTGTTCTCTTTTCATTGTTCTCTTTTCATTGTTACATTACCAGAGGGGAATAAAACCGATTCTGGTTTTCAAATGGTAGGTTTTTGTTTTGTTTTATTTTTTTTTGAATACAGAGGCATAACCTGGTTTTTATCCAGTGGAGGAATAATAGGAAAGCGAAGGGGAACTGAAGACGTGACTTTCCAGGCCTGGACCAGAGGAGATAAGGAGCCTGAGTGCGGCCTGTTGTTCATCACTTTGATGTCTACCCCTTGATGCTCTTTAAAGGACACCAGATTTTTCCAGTACTGTTCAATGGAATATACGGAGACCAAGATCACAAAAACCAAATATGAACCAGGCCAATGAAACAAAAGGCTAAAACTAAAACACAAGTTCTGGCTTCGGTGGAAAAGGCTTTTATATAACAAGACCTTTGGCCTTAGGCTACTTCACATCATTTCGGGCACCCCACAGCTGCAAATGACATCATCACCAGCCCCAGGTATCATTAGCACAGTCTGCATAGAGACTTACCTCGAGGTATTCATTATTCAGTTTGTTGTCATTTGAAATAATGTCATCAGGATAGCCAATTCTTTCTTTAATTGCTAAGGCCTATGAAAATTAAAATATTGAATATAAGGATAATTCTATAGCTTTCAAATGCAAACATTATATATATATTTTTAAATGCAAACATTATAATTTGCCCATGACTGCCAATTGAATAACCTGCTCCATACTGTTTACAAAAATAGTATCTGACAACACTTAAATAGAGATCTTTGCAATGGCTTCTCCCTGGGGTTGAAAATAAACAAAAACCGGTTCTGAAATTTAGCTTCTAATACCCTATTCGTATAGGCTCCAGCTTTCCCAAGAAAACCAAAATGAAAACTGACAAGTCATTGTTCCTCATGTATTGTACTTCTATGAAATTTTTCTCTGAAAGGCTTTTTTCTTCCATTTCTTAGGAGGGGTAAGTAATAGTGCTTCCATTCTACCAGCTTATAATTGTCTTTCCATTTCACTGATTTGGCTGAGAAAACAGATATGGGCTTATAAGTTTAGTGCTAATGTTCTGAGTATGGAGTCCTGGAGTTTATATGTTCTCTTTTGGTCTCCAAGGCCAGTGTACCTATCTTCCCACAGTTAAATGAATGGCATTATTTAAATGAGTAGAAGACAGGACTTGCCTTGTTGTACTAGCTCATGTTTACCACTTGCTTACTACCCTTGCTAATTTTTATTTTTATTATTTTAAAATTGTTTACTTATTTTTTTATTATTTTATTACTAGTTTACTATTGCAATATCTTTCCATTTTTTATTTCTCTCATTTTTTCAAAGATATTTGACTTTTGATTCTATCATATTACATTGCTCTTAAATATTTTAATTATGCAGGGCGCCTGGGTGGCTCAGTCAGTTGAACGTCCGACTCTTGGTTTTGGCTCAGGTCATGATCTCACAGTTTGTGAGTTTGAGCCCCGCTTCGGGTTCTGTGCTGATGGTGTGGAGCCTGCTTGGGATCCTCTCTCTCCCTCTTTCTGCCCCTCCCCTGCTCACTTTCTCTCTCTTTCAAAATAAATAAATAAAAACCTAAAAAAGTAATTTAATTACGCTACAAATCTGTTTCATAAGCACAGGAGTTCTGCAGTGGATCAGACAGGATATGCGTAAGTCTGTTTTAGGCCAAGCCCATTTTCTTGTAGGTTTCCACACCACTGCCCATTACCATCAGCCCCTTCTCAGAGGTTTTTTATTTTCTAGAAGACACTTCCCCAAAGAGTGTCCTAAGGGACACAAACTCTACAGAATTAGGTCTACATAAAAAGGATTTATTGTCAAATACTTTGGGTAAATACTGTGACAAAAACATTAAGCAGGCTTCTTTACTGCAGCTTAAAATTCGGTAATTGTAAGTGTCCAATTGTAAGCATAAGGAATTAATTTGTCTATTTTCTCATTCAATACATATTCAAGTATCTATGATGAGTCAGGTACTTTGTAAGGGGCTAAGAATACAATGCTAGGAAAAACTTTCTCCCCCCAGAGAGCCTACCATAAAGTTCAGTGACAGGCAATGTAATGAGTGTTAGGTATGGTACCTTAAAATCATCTCCTAGAAGCATGTAACCTAGTCTAGCGTGGGATCAGGAAAGTCTTCCTACAGGAAATGTTCCCTAAATTCTTTGACCGTGAGAGTCTTCTTCAGGGAACTACTTGTGGGTTCAGTGGCTTATGATACTGCCTTGGGAAATGATGATCTAGCATAATCCAGCTGTGCTACATCAAATAGACCCAGGTCAAGATAGCTAGAACATGAAAGGAGCAGAGCCGGCCTGAATTTCTGAGGAATTTCTGAGTCAGTGATGAAAAGACAGATATACTTTGGTGCCTAAATTCTAGACCTAACCTATCTCCAGCTTTGAGAAGACTGAAAAAGATAGTCCTTCCACATGATTTAATCCTGGAAAGAACTAGACTGTATCTTGGTTTTTTATTATAGTAGGTTCATAAACTCTTTCTGTATCAGTTTGAAGAATGGTCTGTTCTTCTTGCCATCCCAACTACAGAGGAATTATCAGGTTGCATGTGAATTGTGCTGCCAAAGTATATAGAATTTCCACTGGACATATTCCTTCTAGTTTTATATAGTTATCAAGACAAATGATCGTAGTAAGTTTAAACCTAAGATTTCCTTAGGCATCTGACACCTTTATTCTTTACAAAAATTTTTTTTAACATTTATTCATTTTTTTGAGAGAGACAGAGCATGAGTCGGGGAGGACAGAGGGAGACACAGAATCTGAAGCAGGTTCCAGGCTCTGAGCTGTCAGTGCAGAGCCTGACGCCAGGCTTAAACCCATGAACCATGAGATCGTGACCTGAGCCAAAGTCGGACACTTAACCGACTAAGCCACCCAGAAGCCCTGACACCTTTGTTCTTATGCAAGATATGAGAAGTCCCAGTAACAGGTGCACAATGGGGTAGATAAGAATAGCTATAACAAGGCTCCTTCAACATCCCTTTAACTGTAGATCACCATGTAATACTCAAATAATGCATCACCTTACACTTACAGAAGTGTACACTTTTCTCCCTAGGCCATATAAAAGTCTAAATAAGGCATGTTTTCTAAAACTTGAGCTGGAAATCTGCATTAAACATTAAGGGATATTTTTTAGGCTTTAGTAGAGTCCTTTTGCATAAGCTTTATGAAAAGAGGAGAAGTATGAACCATTGATAGTATCTTTCGGTTCTTTACTCGTTCATCTAAGATTTTTCCTTGTTTTCTGAAGACTCCTTAAAAAAAAAAAAAGGAAAATTGTAGATCTTTCAAAGGTTTGAACTGAACATGGACAGTAGGAGCTGGATGCAAAGAGATAATAAAAGGTGAAAAATCATAGAAACAAATCTTTATCCACGAAAACTGTTCCTGGAAACATGACATCTTGAAGGAGCTTGCTTAATTTTATGCAATCCTTGAACTTCTTTCTTCTGAACTTCAAGTTGATCTTTGCTTGTAAAGCAATTGTTAGCTAATAGTTAGCTTTGTGTTTCTTTTTACCTTTTCCTCAGCTTTCTTTTTCGTCTCAGCATCCATCCAAGTGAGGTCATCTAAAGTCTGGATAAAAACCTCTCGGATCTGTGTAATCAAATCCTCAACCTAAAATGAAAGGAACAGAAGACAAATTTAGGCCATGAATTAATTTTCTGTAACACAAATTTTAACAAACAGGGCTTTGAGCTGCCTTTATAGGACTCAATAATATGTTAATGCATGTAAATTTATAGACAAACCATGACCTAAACAAATGGATACATGTGGATAATTATGTTTTCAAAGGAATCTTGCTACTATTGACCCTAATGGTGAAATAGGTCTTATATATGCATTAATGAAAAAATTATCTTTAGAATGTAATGGCTTCAGGATGCCTGGGTGGCTCAATCTAACTTTGGCTCAGGTCACGATCTCACCATTAGTGAGTTCGAGCCCTGTGTAGAGCTCTGTGCTGACAGCTCGGATTCTGTGTCTCCCTCTCTTTCTGCCCTCCCCCACCCATGCTCTGTCTCTCTTTCTCTCAAAAATAAACATTAAAAAAAAAAGAACATAATGGTTTCCATTATCATAAAAAAACACATAAAATAGTAGCTGTCATCACTGTTAGTAGTTCAATTAAGCATAAAGTAGCATTTTAATAGTTTCTTTCACTTAGCCTTTAAGTTCCATGGTCTTCATTTCAATAACAATGAAAAATGGAGTACTTTTTTAGGTATTTCAAATAAACCCTAAAACCTTACTTTCAAAGTTTTTCAGAAAACTCTAATTCTTGGTCAGTCTTGCCAATAGGAGAATTTACAATTAACTGTATCAACAGAACATGTGAGTGAGTGGGTACTCTGAATACATTGTTTCGGGAAGGGGGACGATTGGTTTTGGACTAGACAACTTTAAGATCAGAAACAGAAGCAGACCTTTTGGGAGAGGGAGGAGGAGAGTGGTTGAGAAATAACCACAAATTGTGATACAGAGATTCTCTGCCAATTAATAAACTTTAGCCCAATTATGAACTATTGTAATTGCCCATTGATGGAAACAATCAACTGATAAGAGTATTGTGCTGAAAACATTACCACATGTTTACTCTCTCCAGCGAATGCAGCTTCCACGTACAGCCTTCCCACAGCATTTTCCATATTCCCATTGACATAGTTTGCACAACGTCTCCACGTTGCTGTTTCTGATGTTGTGCCATAAAGGGCCTAAGGGCGAGAGAAAGGAAATGACATCTGACCACGAGAAGATGGCCAGAGCAAGGTAGAACACATATTTCACAGGGACTCTGTTCTTTATGTCCTCTAAATTCTGCTTCTCCTCACAAGGCATGTTGTCCTTGCCCAAGACAAAAACGTAATCCAACTGGAGCATTTACTTACAAATAATCTGAAAACAAGGTATATTTTCGGCAGCACATCCCAGTGGAACTTTGGGCCGTTACAGGTGAATACCCTTGTAGACAGTTTAGAAAACAACAACAAAATGGCCCCCCTTCCACCAAAACCAAAAAAATATATATAACAGTTACAACTGCATAAACGTAAACACGAAGTAATGTTCAATTTATGTAACAAGGGAGGTATCTGGTATACAAGAAAACACATTTCAGTTTTTTAATAATTTAGCTGAATTTCCAGTACTTAGAAGAACTGTATGTGAATAAATTTAAGTACTAACGAGGGAATTAACTGAGGTAAGGGAAATCGAGCAAAAGACCATTTTTGCAGGCTTTAATTTCAAAACTTTGTCTACATTTTCTTTCAAAGGGTAAATGCTAGAAATGTCAAATAAACAGTTGTTTCCTTTCCATAACACCAATCAATACGTTTGCCAGAGTTTTTCCTCTTCAATCCCTCCTGCCCTCTCCCCTCACCACAGCACTAATAGGACGATTGTTTAAATAATGCAGGTACAGCCTAGTAAAAAGCCTTAAGGTTGTCTCCAGGTAGCTGTACTCTCAGTGGATTGTCCACATCAATGTAGTCCACCTGTCTGTATGTCTAGTGTGCTACAGGCACCTGAAAATGAAATTTATTCAGATAGATCCCCTTGCAGTTACGTTTAACACAACAAAAAACCAAGCCAGTATTGTCTCACGAACTGCTCAAATAACCAAATGCACCTCCTTCCAGGGCAATTCAATCATGCTGCCAGAGTAGACAATCATGGGATGGCAAAGCCCTTGAAAGCTGGCTTTCCCAGGCAACAGAGCCAAAATATGGGCAAAATAATCAACATTTGGCATTTTGACTCTTGGCAAAGTTCACCACATTCTAGCACATGGCAAGCCTTCATAACCATGTATCTCTTTATGCGTTAAGTCTTAAGAAAAGAGAGATTTTTTCTTCACCTTGCGGAAAGCATTTCTGGACTCCTTGTAGGTTCGGCTGAGGCTGCTTACAAGATCCATTATGAATCGCCAGGACATTAAATTTTGAAGATCTCTGTATAAAAAAACCCACCACCCAGCAACAGAAAAGATGAGGCTGCAAAGCTTCTAAAGAGTGATATTAAATGTAAATTTTGAGGACATAGGCACTCTGACATACCTACCTGGCAGAATATTTGGTAAGAGTGAGCTTAAGTTTGGTTAAATATTCTGGAGCATAAACAACCACCTCTTCTTCATTTGGAATATTAATATTCACAGTTGACATGATTTCATTTGTGAAATTTGACCAGCTGAATGGCTGGAAAAAAGCAAGCATAAAACATTCAGTTTTATTTATTTATGGAGTCAGACATGGTTAGGGTGTCATTTGCATCACTATAGAATTACCACAATGTCCAGTTTATTTGCGTGGGATTTTTCCTCCATTGTTTCAATCAGTTCCTGAATAGAAATTAGTTCTGTAGCATGATTATTTAAAGAGCAGCATTCAACCAACCATTTAAGAGCAAAAGCAAAGCCCTTAAGCATAGAGAATATACAGCTAGAAATTAAGCTCGATGTCATCTTCTTGGTCTAACTCACATTAAAAAAAAAAAATGAAAAAGAAATTTAGCTTTATAAAATAAAGCTTCCTACATTTATGCAAAAATTTAAATGGGTATAAAGTGTTTATCTTTTAAAGGTGGATATTAAACAATCCATTCAAACACAGTGATACATCTCAGTGGAGATCCTGCTATAAATGAAAGCATACTATTGTAGGAGAGGTACAGTAATGTCACAGATACAACACAAATGGTCCAATGAAGCCAAACAACACATCTGAAACTATCAATATTGGGTCTATAGGCATATGCAATTTTTACACTTTGGAGCTGCTAAGAGATGAAATCTTATCTGTTATTCTCTGAATGGTTATTCAACCACCAGTAGATATAAGAAAAAAACACAGATGTGGAAGTACATAAAAATAAAGATCACTAAGTATGTAGTACTATATACTTTTCTTAATTTCGTTTGGTAGTTCGGACCATTGTTTCAAAACATACTTATTAAAACCCTTAACACTTATTATTTTAAGCAGCTTCATGTGAGAAATTCCTAACAATAGGTCATGCCTTTACAAAGTATCCCCCCTCCCTTTTTTTCCTGTAATTAGTGCCAAAGAGAATTCTATCAGTGAATGTGATGGTTTGTAGATTTTCCCATGGATCTTGCTACTTTTCACAATCATGTGTATGAACTTATACACAAGGATACATGCATAGTCCCCAAAAGAGATTATTATGTACTGGCTAATGAATTACAACTGTTTATAAATGGAATCTATGAGACAGATTTTTCTTCTTATTTCTTGTGTTCTATTTCTCCACTATTGCTCGGAACATCTCGATACATGGCCTTGATGAGAATATGGCAAGTTCCATAAATAAATTATCATTTTTAAGAGTTAAAAAAGAAATCTAGTGGCTTTATTATTTGACTGGCCAAGTCCAATGGCTATACAGTTGTATTTCAGAAGGATTTTCCAGTTTAATGTTTTCCAAACTTTTTGTTACAATAGTCTAATATCATTGCATAGCTGCCTTGAAAGGAATTTTAATTTGAAATTCACTCTAACTAAATATAATACAATGATTTCACATGTTTTTTTTTCCCCCAGTCTTGTCATCAAGTCAAATGGTTGGTGTCCTCTAAATTCATTTTGACATTCAATTTATTTCAAAAAGTAAATAATCACTGAATTTTAACCAACTATATTTCAATGTTATAATTTTAGAAATGGCACAATAACAGAGCACATAAAACTTGGTACTTACCTTCCCATTGATCTCTAGTGAAAAGTTATTTTGGAGCTGGGCTAATGTCATTTTGTTATAAAGAAGCATTGGATCATTCCGATCTTCAGATTTAGTTGTAGCCTATGGATTTAATTTTTGATCATTGTTTTAGAACTAAGAATGATTTAGAAAAATATAACTCTATATGAAGGAAAAAGAAGTATGGAATAGGTACAACATAATTCAAGCTCTATTTTGTATACTTGTTTAATGGTTAAAATAAATTGATATCAAAAAGAGAAGTGAAATTTAGGAGATTTTAAGTATATTTAGTAATAATCATCACTATTTGGCTGCCATGTCGAATATAAAATTCTTCAAAATCTTTTTATACTTTGACAACTGCTGAACCACACAGACAGTGTCCACAGGCCTCTTTCTTTTTAAGGGTCATGGCCAGCTCAGTTGTTGCTGTGGTTGTTTTATATGATAACTTTCTCAAATACAGTCTTCTCCAATGCAGCTCTCAAATACTCTCTCCCACCTCCTCATTGCCACTATCCAGCGTCCCAGGTAAAATCCAGACAGGAAAAACAAAAACAAAAACAAACCAAAAACCATAATGACTTCTGCAAGAATTTAAAGCCAGTAAGAGAGAAAATTCCTAGTGTACACCACAGTCATATGAGGAGAGTGCCAGCACCTTCTATTTTTGTGACTCCTATCCCACCTAATTAGTTTAACACACTATACTCAACAGCATCCAGTTTTATTTACTTGTTTATTTATTTTTCACTCAACCAAAAAAGAAAATCGTAGTAGCAACTCCTCAACTAGTGGTTGAAATTAGCAAAGTCAATTTTAAGTGAGGAGAGACGAAAGGTAGAAGTTTAATATGGGAATTATTTCTCGGTGACAATGGCTCCAATTTCCCTTTTAGGTACTTATTTATTCACTACTTAAAAAAAAAATTATTTATTGAACATCTCCTGAATGCAATACATAGCCGGATTCTGTTAGAGATACACAGGTGATTCAAACAAGACTAAGACCTCACCCCAACCTGAATTTAAGAGAGAAGGAAAAACAAAGACACAAATAATTTTGAGGTAAGATACAACTATCACAGAGCTAAGGCTGATCAAAGGACGACATGGTCTGGGAACGGCCAAGTGGTAAAAACCCAGTGCAATAAACTATTCTCCTCTCACCATTCTGTGTCCAGCACAGAATCACATGTAACCCATCCAAATGCCATTCATCCAGCTGCAGCTCCAAGCAAAGTCTGGCTCTGATTGGAGATTTTTGGTCGCATGTAGCTCCAGGAAAGCTAAAATAGCCCTCAAAGATCTTTAGTCTTCAAGATGCTGAGGGCAGTGGCAAGCACATGGGGATTTAGGAACACGGGTTGTTGTTTGCAATGTCAGAGAGAGGTCTGTAGATTCTAGACTGAACCTGACCATGTGTTTAATCAATAACCTTGATACTGCTTAGACAGAATTCACTCCTTGAGACTGCAGACTCTTGTCAGAGCAAAGTCAGACAAGAAAGTGCCAATTCACGCCTGGGTGGCTCAGTCCGTTAAGCGTCCCACTTCAGCTCAGGTCATGATCTCACGGTCCGTGAGTTCGAGCCCCGCGTCGGGCTCTGGGCTGACGGCCCAGAGCCTGGAGCCTGCTTCCGATTCTGTGTCTCCCTCTCTCTCTGACCCTCCCCCGTTCGTGCTCTGTCTCTCTCTGTCTCAAAAATAAATAAACATTAAAAAAAAAAAATTAAAAAAAAAAGAAAGTGCCAATTCAGACTCCAAGGGTTCATCTGAAACTAGAGGAAACTCAGGAAAACACCCTGTGGACTTTGCTGCTAAACCTTGCCTGTCAGACCCTTTGAGCCAACCTGGTGGTCTGAACTCAGTAACATCACACTGTCATGTGGTCATATTCAGGGACTAGTATTTCTAAGCAAAAGGATAGTCAATCTCTGTGATCACCTTAAACTTTAAAATAAAGCAAAGGAAAACTATACATAGCAATTGCATGTGCCCTGAATCTCAAGGACATTTCAACAAATGACTGCAAATAGGCTTTTGGTATAATCCACTTATAATAAGTAATTAAGGGTATCTAGTTTAATATTTGCCAAACTTAGTATGCCTCCTGGCTATCAGGAACCCAGTTTACTACAAAATTCTACAGTTTCAAAGGTCCTCATAAAGTCAATGATTCATTACTGAGCTATGCATTCTTACCAGTTGGTTACAAAGTTGCACATTTTACCTTTAAAATATGATAGAGAGGAGAAAAGAAAAAAAGAGTGGTGAAAATTTAGTGTATTAAAGAAAATGTGTTTTACATTGGCAATTTCTTTTTCCAATTCCATAACTCTCTTCATTTCCAAAGAAAGTTGGTTTTCATCGATGGGCAGTCTTTTCTCCTTACGGATCAATCTGGCCACAGAAATCATAAAATCCACGTATGCTATACAAGCCTGCAAGAAATAAATAACAATGAACTGTCGGAGAACATTCTAAATATTTAGCATGACGATTTAACTTAAAATTTATTAATTTTTGGTAACACATAAAGCGCAGTAAAACAGATATCATTTTCTAAATCCTAAAAGAAATGACCTGCCCAGGGGCGCCTGGGTGGCTCTGTTGGTGAAGTGTCTGACTTCGGCTCAGGTCATGATCTCAAGGTTCATGAGTTTAAGCCCCACATCAGGCTCTGTGCTGACAGCTTGGAGCCTGGAGCCTGCTTCAGATTCTGTGTTTCCCTTTCTCTCTGCCCCTTCCCCACTTGCGCTCTGTCTCTCAAAAATAAATAAACATTAAAAAAAATTTAAAAAAAAAAAAGAAAAAGAAAAAGAAATGACCTGCACAAATTCTTAGAAAGTCATCATGTGTTTGAATTAGAGCAGAACAAAAAAAGTATCATTTGAAGGTACCAAGTAATTTATCACTATTTGATTTGGGAATTCTATAATTTTCTATTCATTATCAAGTTATTTTAAATTGCCTTACTAAGAATGCAGTTGCAAAAACACTTGATAAGCAATAACCTAGCATTTTTTCCTGAATAATAATAAATTCTTATACTGAATTCCATTCTCAGATTTTCTATGCTTATGTATGTCCTTTTCAAATGTTCTTGAAGAGATGGCCACAAACTCATATAACATTATCAGGACATCTTTAGATCTTTTCTTTGGCCAAGCATTTGTTTTTTGTTTATTTTTGTTGTTTTTGCTGCTGTTGTCTAAGCAGCAAATGAGACTGTGTGCTCATAATTTGGCTCACAATGTAAAATTTCTATATCTGGATATTTGCGCTTTTCTAAGGACTTAAATTCTTTCCATTTTATCTTCACATGCATTTTAACTTTGAGAAGGTAAGCCATAAACTAGTTATATTATCAACCTTTTACAGAATATATAATGCCTTACTCAAATTCAGAGTGGCATCAACACCAGGAAATTGAATACCACTTATGTAGATTTCAACCCATTGCTATTCAGCCATTATTATCCATCAGCAATTAAAATAAATTATGATCCCACCCCGTAAAATTTACTCAAAATTCAAGTTCCTAGCACCAGCTTAATGACAAACAGACAACCATGATTAGGGAAGTCATGCCACACAAGTCTGCGGTTAATGGGCACTTCTGTGCTTCTAATACTCATTTGAAGTATTCGAAGGGTAAATACGAAGGGAGGTTATACAGTGCTAAACACTTTGTAGTTTCAAGAGGGTTTAATATCCTTACTTATTGATTATCAGTGAAAGGAGCACACTTATATTCACTGTGAGTACAAAAGGCGCATCTGAATTTGTAGTGACTCATTAAGAGGATCAAACATAAAACCTACAGGCAAATAAAAAAATATTTTATCAAGCAAGATGTACAGGTATTATCAATTTGAAAATCAAGAGGACGACTTAAAGTAAGGTTTAGATACTGGCATTCTATGACCTTCACTAAATGCTAAGTAAACAGTTCCCCAGGGAGAGGGTTTCTCTTTTCATGGATACCCCGTGATGCTGGGGTATCCAGCTAGCATCTCTTTTCTTGGAACTGCTACTCAATAGAACAAACTATTTTTTCAGCTGTGAGCCTGTATTAAAAACCTAATCACTAAGGCAACAGGGATAAAAGGATGTTTTTATGTATATTCTCACCAAGTCATTCTTTTCCTATTAAAAGGTAATCAGAATTCTTGTTTCTCTTTGAAGTAAACAAATATGTCTGATTTCACATCTCACGGGACCAACTATTCCAAAGTATAAGCATGCAGCGTTTTGAATTAACCATATTTCTAATCATATAAATTCATCTGCATTCAGCAGGGAATTACTACTGACTATGAAGGAAATGGTAATTTGAATTTTCCAGTATCAGTCTGCTGAGATTCCTTTTGATTTTGTAGGATGCTTTTTTTGGTAATGAGGTAAGAAAGCAGTAACAAGAACGCTCTCCTGCCCTTCACTGATGCTGCAAACTGGTTCTACTCCAGTATCTTTATCTTTACAGGTTCATTTAAAGACTCTAGAACTTGGCATAAGGCAAGCACAAGAACTCTGGATGGTGCTTCCAGTCTGCTGAGCTGGTAAGGTTTCCCAGAAAACTGGAAGCATATGATATCACCAATCTCTGGGATTCTTGAATATTTAATACAGCTACATGGAATACACTACCTCCTTTAATGAGCTCCATTACCTGGCAACTACTCCAATGTGACTGATTAAAATGTGTGTCTTAGTATCTTGATTATCTTTCCTGGCTTCCAAATTTATCTAGTAGCTGTCAGAACCCAAGCTTACTCCTGCTGTTAAATCCTTTTTACAAGATGTGATTCTACTCTAAGGTTTTAATATTCTTCCCTGAGATACTTACAGATATGTAATATGCCAAATGATAGTAATTGTCATGATTTGGGGAGAAAGTAATCAACGTATATTTTAACATTTAAATAGTACATTGGCCAGGATATTTTTAAAATTGAAATTCAATTTTTCTTTTTTGTTACTGAAAGAGCAATTAGTTACTAGGACAAGGGTCACAGCCAGTGGTCATAAGGTGGCCTTGTTTAAGCCTTCACACAGTGAATCCTTTATGTGAAAAAGAATCAGGGCGCCTGGGTGGCTCATTCTGTTGAGCATCTGACCTCGGCTCAGGTCTGATCTCACTGTTTGTGAGTTCGAGCCCCACATCAGGCTCTGTGCTGATAGCTCAGAGCCTGGAGCCTGCTTTGGATTCTGTGTCTCCCTCTCTGTCTCTGATCCTCTCCCACTCACACTCTGTGTGTGTCTCTCTCTCAAAAATAAATAAACATCAAAAAACTTTTTTTTTTAAAAAAAGAATCCACCTAAATATCTACAGAGCCCTCCTTTTAAAAATAAAACTTTGTACATCCCAATTCCTATAATAGCAGGTTCAGAGATGATCATTGGTTTCACATGGTTTTATGGTAAAATTCGTAATAATAGCTTTGTGAATTTTTAAATTACATATTATCAATGGGACGATATTTACTAACATCCAAGACCATGAATTGTCACTCTAATTAGAACTATCTTCATTTTGCAGGGCCAAAAAATGGTACTTATAAATTGGCTCTGTTCAGAAATTGGACTTCTCCTGCTTAGAACAAAGCTGGTATTTGTTGGTTGCCAAAGAGAAAAAGAGCATGACATGTTACTATTGTCCTTCAAAATTTAGCATCTTTGTTTATGAACAACAGCAAGACCCAGGGAGGAACAGATAGCTTTCTAGTTAGATTGGCTGATATTTGGGTACCTGAGGGCAACAACAACCTAAGGATCAGGGTTTCACTTCCAAAGATTCTGTCCTGGGACACCCAGCTCTTACCAATTTTCTGCGTTCCCTTTTCTAGAGGAGTCATGTGGAGATGACTGAGAAGTCATCGAACTGTGCTATTCTTATCTACTGATGCCCAGGGATTTTTTTTTTTGAAGTTTTCCTCACTTTTTTTTTTTACTTTTATTTTTTATTTTTTAAAATTTACATCCAAATTAGTTAGCATATAGTGAAACATTGATTTCAGGAGTAGATTCCTTAATGCCCCTTCCCCATTTAGCCCATCCCCCCTCCCACAAACCCTCCTGTAACCCTCAGTTTGTTCTCCATATTTATGAGTCTCTTCTGTTTTGTCCCCCTCCCTGTTTTTATATTATTTTTGTTTCCCTTCCCTTAGGTTCATCTGTTTTGTCTCTTAAAGTCCTCATATGAGTGAAGTCATATGATATTTGTCTTTCTCTGACTGACTGATTTCACTTAGCATAATACCCTCCAGTTCCATCCACGTAGTTGCAAATGGCAAGATTTCATTCTTTTTGATTACCGAGTAATACTCTATTGTATATATATATACCACATCTTCTTTATCCATTCATCCATCAATGGACATTTGGATGCCCAGAGATTTTTAATAATGCTCCACAGAAAGTTTCCTGAAGGAACACACAGGGGACACACCAAGTGGGAAAGACAGGTTTCCCATCAAAAAGGCTTGTTATTTTTTTGACCGCTTAAACATCATTGTCAGGGAGCACGCACCTGTTGCACTAGAGACCTGCTCCCCTGCAGGGACCGCAGACAGAATTGAGAAAGAGCACCCAGTCTGAGAAGGAGAAACACCAGACTCCAGAGGATCCACTGTAGACCAGCATGGGGACTCTTTGGGGGCTTTCATCAGATTATGAATGAGGAGAACCTAGAGACTGATGTGAGCACTTATTGTGTAACTTCTAAGGCTTATTGCAGATGTTTGAGAAGCTGTATGTAGTTCCTTTTATAAACCACGTTCAATCCATCTCAAAAAATTCTCTTGTCAGTGCCACACATGCCAAGACAAGTCTTGTCATATTCACATATTCTTGTCATATTCACTAAGTCTCAAGTTTAAAAGCTCCTTTACATTTTGTTAAATACAGATGCCTGGACTGGGTACAATCTCCTGACTGTTAGTCACCTGGTGCCCAGAAAGGACAAAATGAGGTCAGCAGTTTCCCTTGCAGAATCTGTTTTATCAAGTCAGCCAAGCAGCGGCCAGAGTGATCTTTTTAAAAACCAAACCAAATTACATCTAAATTCTCCACCGACCCCTATCCCCAGTCACTCACCTTGTATCACCGTTTTGTTTCCTTTATAACACTACTGTCTGCATTTATCTTATTTCCTTATATTATTTACTTGTTTCTTTGCTTTCTATCTCTTGACATCAGAACATGGGTTCTAGGTGAACAGGAACTTTTCTGCCTTGTTTCCTTGGTATATCTGCCACCTAGAAAAATATCTGTCACATAGTAGAAGCTCAATAAATATCTACTGATTTTAAAAAATGAATTTTGGGGCACCTGGTGGCTCAGTCACTTAAGCATCATGATCCACTCAGGTCATGATCTCACAGTTCATGGGTTTGAGCCCCACATCAGGCTCTGCGCTGATGGTGTGGAGCCTGCTTGGGATTCTTTCTTTCTCCCTCTCTCTCTGCCCCTCCCCTGCTCGTGTGCACTCTCTCTCTTGCTCTCTCAAAATAGATAAATAAACTTAAAAAATTAAAAAATACATTAAAAAATGAAGGTAAATTTTAAGTACATTAAGTAAGTTTCCCTCACTTCCTATGTCATCAGACTTCCATTCTCAGCCCAAGTCTGGAACAGTTTCTCTCTGCTTGTATTTTGGGTAAGTGAGCAAACAAAATCCTCTGTAGGTTTAACTCAATTCCAGCTTGCGCCTGCTCATTGAAAGGATTGCAAACCTCAGCTTTTGTTCCTTCCTTCTTTCCCGGTCTGCATTTTCTCTTATTCAGACACACAGACCCTGGGTCATCTCTTTTTGGCTTCCAACCGTCCTGGCCATGTTCCAAGTCCTCTATCCTCATCCCTCAAACATCTCCATTTTCATGAGCCCTCAGTTTTCCTAAGAGGATTGAATTTGTTCATGATTCTGGACTCCTTCTTCCCTCCTGTGCCCCTATAGCACTATATCCTGTGGCTTCTAATTTCCAATTTCTGCCCCATCTCCTCTGGTTCTCATCTGCTAGACCAGTGGTTTGCTCACTTTTCTTTTAGCCCTGAAATGCTCTGTTCAAATAAATATTTTGTTGATGTGTAAGCAAGTAAAATGAATCATGATGGATTGTCTTGAAGCATGTAGGCAAGAAGGTGTGGCTACACAGAGCCCTGCTATTGACACACACAAAGAGGTCTTAGGTTTGGAAACTGCTACTCTGGCTTATTCTACTTTCTCAGACAAACACGGAGCATAAGTAAACATATCTATAACCCAATTATGTTCAAATATTTGGTGTGGCTAACCTACAGATTTCTTTACAAAACAGGACAAGGTAACAATTAGCCTTGATAATCTAGAGGTAATTAAAGGGAAGCTTTGAAAACTGTTCCAATTTATCCTCAAATACAGAGTTGGGAGACTCTTCTGAAGGTGAGTGGCTTCTTAAGAAAATTCATGCCATCATTCGTTTCAGTGACTCAATCAATATACAAGAACTTTCTCACATAAGGCTGGTTCCAATGAAAAATTATGGATAGGATGATTATCTTTTATGGGTAATGTGTATCTTTCCTATTGTTTTCCTTGCATAGAAACTATACCCTTAGAATGGACAGAATTATTTCAAATCTCAACTTCTGTCCTGTAGGGTAGTAGTGTGCCATTCAAATTAATCAGAGTAGGTTTTATTACTTACAATTAATGTTCTCTTTCTTTCTTTCTTTCTTTCTTTCTTTCAATTTATTTATTTTTGAGAGACAGAGAGCAACAGAGTGTGAGCAGGGGAGAGGCAGGGGGAGAGGCAGAGAGAGAGGGAGACACAGAATCCAAAGCAGGCTCCAGGCTCCGAGCTGTCCACACAGAGCCCGACACGGGGCTTGAACCCATGAACTGTGAGATCATGACCTGAGCCAAAGTCGGACGCTCAACCGACTGAGCCACCCAGGCGCCCCTACAATTAATGTTCTTAACTGACACATGGATCTTTTAATCTGTGAGTTTAAGCAAGTCATTTTACTTCTTTGGGTCTCTGTTTCCTCATTTGTAAGAGAAGAGTTTGGACTAAATCCTCTAATGTCCCATTTAGTTCTTAAAGTCTGTGCATGAGTAACCTTAATTGTTAAGAAAACATATGAATGTGTCATGTACGAAATATTAGAATATACATCTTTGGTTTCTATTATCATAGGGCATGTTCTCTTCTTTAAGTGAGACAGAAAGTACAGAAAATGAAAAGGAACAGAGGTATTTAAGTTCAGAAAGATAACCAGATGAATATCATATGCATTTCTCAAAATATAACATTTAAAACTGCCAGAATAAAAGCACATAATAAGTTTGAAAAGGAAGAAGGCCTTTTAACAAGAGAAAAATAGGTTTTGTCTTTGAGGAAGGAGGTGAGAGATAGTTCTTGGGAAAAAAAATGCATCATCTATTTTCATTACTTAGTAGTGTAATGACACAAAGCATTTTACTGTTTTGAATGCCATACAATTATCACAACACAAAAATTCCATTTGGAGGGTATCAAAAGCAAACACACATACATACACACACACACACACACACACACACCACAAACACATTTCTATGAAGCAGAATGAGCTTTCATAGTAGGTGCTGTTTCCATTGTTCGTGATAAGTTTAGCTTAGGATTATGAGGAAGACTTCTTGAATGAGCTGGATATCCTCAAAGAGGAGCCAAGAAGGATCTGGGGAAATGGGCTTAGGTAATGATCTGATCAAGATATATGTTTAGGGTCTTTATGATCAAAGAGGGGATGTGACCCTCCCTCATTACCCTGCCCCTGAAGCATAACTGCAGAATCAGACTCCACACTATAGTTTGAAAATCACTGGTTAGAGTGACTGGCAAGGAAGCCAGGCTTCTCTAGTCAAAGATGGAGCCCCTTTCCTGGTAAAATTTGGTGACCTCATGCCAATCCTCAAAACTTCTCTTGGTTATTTCCAATAAAATAATGTGGAATGCAAAAGTATGGGGCCCACTGACTATGTGAATATATCTCAGACAAACTGAAAGTGTAGCAGAGAAAGAAATAGACATTAAAAAGAGGAAGAGGGATACATCGTTTATAGGATGTTTGTAAGATACTTAGGAAATATAGTCCATTAGCCACTGATATTCTAGAGTTCACACTTGCCCCAAAATCAAGGTGAGGAACTAGGAGGGAGCTCTAAGAGATTGGGTGTTTCTACCTTCCTTTTCTTTCCTCTCTTCCCTGCCATCTTCCCCCTCAACTGTTCATCTACTGATTCCGTTCATCCCCTGATTCACTTAGTATTCATTTGATAACTAATAAGGGTCAGGAACCAAGCTGGACACTAGAAATGAAGCAAAGAATAAGTGAGACATGCCACTGTTGCCACTAATTCTACACTTTCCTGGGGGGGGGAAATGACATTAAATAAAAAAGTATCCAGAAATCCATGCGCTATGGGAACATAAAGGTATTTTTGTCTAGTTACAAGTTCCAGGGAAGGCCTTCATGAGGAAATAAAATTTAAACTTAGATTGAAAGGGTGAGGAGAAAAGGAAGAGAGAGGGCTGGGCAGGTGGCAGGCATGCGAACAGTACTCCAGGCAAGGGAACAGATATATAAAAGCCTATAAGTGAGAAAATCAATGAAGACCAGTGTTACACTGATACAATGATATTAAGATTTCTTCTAGTTTTATAACTTTTCCACTAGATGTTATTTCATTACTCTATCCTTTTCATCATTTGTTTTTCATGAAACAATACAACACTAAGGAAAAAGTATTCACAGGGGTCAACTTTTTTCAGAGATAGCAAGGTAGTGGGAAAATTAGAATTAACATTTACTTGAGAGCTGGCTAGGGATACAGAATAGACACTAAGTGAGGGATTATAGGTAGGTGTGGCTGGGAGAGAGTAGCATATATCATGAGGGCAATAAGGAAAAAAATGGAATTTCTTCTGTGTTCACACATATTCTTTGTTCTCCCCCTGAAATCCCCCCGCCCCATGCAGTTAATGGATTTGAAAAGAGGGGGAGGGTCCACAAATATTCTAGTAATTATCCATTTCCAGGATGAAAATTAGATTTTATCCCATATGCCAACCCCCCTTCGACTGGTTGCTTGGAGCTGGAGCACTGAGTTGAGAAGTATTCTGGGGCCTGATGTTAGCAGGAAAGGGTACAATTACCAATAGCCCTATTTATGGAAGCGGGGCAAGGCAGCAAGCACGCTTGCTAATTTGAACCTAATTTGAACCGGTAACTTCCTGGCTGTAAATGCCAATGCTGCTGGATTTTCCCTATCGTTTGCTCATTTAAAGAACCTTCCTAGTATAAAGTCCTACTCTTATGTCTTTGGCATCCAAAATTCCCTTCTTCTGTTTAGTAATAGAGCTTTCCTCCCTGTCAACCACATGTTAAAAGGCACACACATGGCCACCCAGCTTAAGACTACATTTCCCAGAATACTTAGAATTTAGCTGTGGCCACATGGCAATGTTCTAACCAATGGAATGTATGCAACTTCTGCATCATTTACATAAAAAGAAATCTTTTTTTTTTTCTTTCCTCGTGGCAGGAAATGTGAACAGAGCATTGGCGAACCAACTCTGACCAAACAGACTAATATAAAACATGAGAAGACTTAATGTTAGAGCAATAAGGTGGTCAAAGAAGCTGTGGTCTCAGCCACTCCCATGGAGCAGTGTTTCCTTCCTCCCCTGACTGCCCGCCTCCTTCTGTATTACAACAGGAGATAGAAATAAGCCTCTCTCTGGTTGGAGCTTCAGTATTTTTAGGTCTCTGTTACCGTAGCTTAGCCAGAACCCAACTAATTTACAAACTCAAGGGCACACAGGGACCAGGAAGTCCATATAACCCAGTAATCATCTAAATGACTGCTCAAGGCTGAAGAACAAGTGCACTATGGAAAGCAGCAGGCACCACGGCCCTGCTCAAAAGCTGCCACCTGGGAACGCAGGCCTAGGGTTTCCAACCCTACTAATTTATCAAGAAATCTAGGTTCGCAGATCTTACAATATCGTTATCTTACAATATTGTTAACAATATTGGCAACTAATCCAAACTTAAAAAACAAAACAAAACTGCGGGTTAAACAAAAATGCCTCTGTGTCAGACTCAAGTCTATGATGGCCAGTGTGTGACCTGTTCTAGATTACAAGACAGCACTGAATCCAAAACACACAAATACACCATCATCCTAAGAACTGCTTTTTTTTGGGGGGGGAATAAATTTCCCCCCAAATACACTGACTGCCAGGTAGTCCCTGATATCAGAGACATTAGAGGTCAAAAAAAACCTGACATATTTTTAGGATTGGAAAAATTTAATGTTTTTTAGGACACAATCCTGAATATGAGAAACATTCCAGTTCATGATGATGACAGTGTAACATAATGAGCCAAAATTCCTCAATCACCCTCAACTCTGCAGCAGGAAGTAGCTCATAAAGCCTGTAATAGCTACAGCCCACACAGTTACTAGATGATAATGAACCCAAATAACCCACCTCCATTTGACGTCTGTGCTACTAGTAGTCGCCTTTTATAATGTATCTTTTTCTTCATTTCAATGTTGTGTAGCTGCTCAAAAAGGCACTTTACAGTGGATTGATTCCATGTTATCTGAACTTAATAATTAGGCAAAATAAATGCTTGGCACCAACATATTTAGCTAATAATTTTCGCTATGAAGTCATTTCAGCCATATCACTACCTTATAACCCATCAGGATCATCAAACATAAACTTACTTCTGAGTTACCAAACAATTATGAGGAAAACATTTATAACATCTTCCCCAAATATCTAATTATATGTCCCATTGCTGGGTTTGTCTTGTGTTGTGTTTTACATCAATAAGCACAGGCACACAAACATCAGTGTGAGGGCATAATACAAAGCATTCTAGAATACCCCCCAGTTCTGTGGCGTATGATGCTCCCTGGCTCCCTGACCAATGTTAGAGTCAGAAAGTGGCTGCAAAGCTTTGTCTGAACCCGATGCTCCTTCCTAGGTAGTCCTCTGAAAGTCACATCTGGTGACTGGTTCTGAAAGGGCACTATAGAGTATGATGTGTCTCATTCTCATACTGGACCATTCCCTGAACCTCACTGGCACTGCCCTAGACCATGATTATCTGTTTTTGTTTGTTTGTTTGTTTGTTTAAGTAGTCTCCATGCTGGGTGTGTAGCCCAGGATGGGACTTGAAATCACCACCCTGAACTGAGATCAAGACCTGAGCTGAGATCAAGAGTCAGGTGCTTAACCAACTGAGCCACCTGGGCAGTTCCATTTACTTTTTAAATGACTCAATTTATAGAGGAAATGAAACACTTATAATTCACTTTTCAAAATGGGTCATATGACTTAAATAGTAAAAATCAAGACACAAATAAGGAATTTCAAGTTTCCTTATTCCTTAAAAGACTTTCATGGAACGTCTGGGTGGATCAGTCAGTTAAGCATCCAGCTTTGGCTCAGGGCATGATCTTGCAGTTTGTGAGTTCAAGCCCAGCGTTGGGCTCTGTGCTGACACCTGGGAGCCTGGGGCCTGCTTTGGATTCTGTGTCTTCCTCTCTCTCTGCCCCTCCCCCACTCACATTCTTGTCTCTCTCTCAAAAATAAATAAACATTTAAAAAAAAAAGGACTTTTGGGCGTCTGGGTGGCTCAGTAGGTTGAGTGTCCCACTTCAGCTCAGGTCATGATCTCACGGCTTGTGGGTTCAAGCCCCATGTCGGGCTCTGTGCTGACAGCTCGGAGCCTGGAGCCTGCTTCAGATTCTGTGTCTCCCTCTCTCTCTGCCCCTACCCCTCTCACGCTCTGTCTCTGTCTCTGTCTCTGTCTCTCTCTCTCAAAAATAAATAAATGTCAAAAAAAAATTTTTTTTTTTTAAATTTAAAAAAAAAAAAAAAAAAAAAAGGACTTTGATTCATTCTGCTGAGAGTATGCATTCAGTCCAAGGAAGCTCACTAGTATGTATATTAAGTTTAAATTTGGCCTTAATCTTTTTCGGCATTTATAAGTTTACATCAATTGTTTCTGTAGCTTTCTGTTGTTGTTTGTTTGTTTACCTCTTCGTATATTCCAGTGCATTCATAGTAGTCTCTGGAAGGGAGGCCAAGTCGAGGCTGATCAATCTGTAAAAAATATACCAAGAAGAAAATAAACCATTCAGTTGATGTGGGACAGTTGGAAAAAATACAAGCATGTCTATGTATGAGCAAGAGCCTAGTGTTCTTGCTGTTTATAAGGGTAACAACAGTCAGACAATGAGTGAATACAAATTAGGCACTGGTTTCCATACTACTTGGCAGTTTTACAGTGATGGGTAGTTAGGTAATCTGGAAGAGTATGCTGCAGGTATTTGAGGAAAACCAAAGAAACTTGAACGAAATACACCAGGAAGAATTTTTTAATGCAAAACCAAAGGTGCAGGTGGACAAAAACATGTTAGAATCTAGGACTTGGAAGTTTCTAAATTACACATTTACAGGACATTTGGCTTCCTGAGATTCTAATATGCTCTCCTGGAAGACATTCTCTTCTCCCACCCTTAATGGGGATGAGAAAAAACCAAAAAAGTGGAAACCTCTGTGGTAACTCTACAACTGTTTCTCTAGTGGAAATCTTGCCAGAGATTTTTTTGAGATTCCCTTCCCTGGGGGTGGGGGGTAGGGGAGACTCCTCCTCGGTTCTCTCCTGCTCTGCTCAACACTTGAGCAGACCCAGCTGACAGCAGAGTGTGTGAAAGAGGAAACTAGTCTCTGCTCGAGTGTGTCTGGTCCACTGGACCACCTGGAGAGCCACCTGGACACAGTGCAGCTTTGCGAGATTGCTTCCTATGCACCGCATGATTTGATGGGTATGGGGCAAACTAGGGCATGTATGGGTTAAAGTGAGAAACCCAGCAGCTGTAAAGAGCCCAGGACAATACAAAAGAAACAGAACCCAGAGGATTAGTATGGAAAGAGCCAGAAGGTGTCACCACAGATAGGGCTCTGCCCCCTTTCCAACCTCTCCACTCTCCCTAGGAAATCTCTTCATGGTGATCATGCAGGATGCTGGTACTGAAGAGCCAAAGGAGTGAATTCCAGAAGGGAGAAGGGGGCCCACTGTAGAAGACAGCTGGGTTCAATTCCTTTCATGATTTTAATAAAAATGGCCATAAAGATTTATACAATAGTGACATAAATATGAATCTGTGTCTTGCAACTTTTGGGGTACTTTCTTTTACAAGGAGACCAAAAATAAAGCTCTGTAAATATTTTAGTCCATTCCAAACATACTCATTAAGTATTAATTTCATCTTAGGTGACACCTTAAGTAAACCTAAATGAATGGCTTACATGAGGGGAAAAAAATCTAAAACACTGATTTTAAAAGAACGGTATTTTATTTACCTTCACTGAGAAAAAAGTTCAGATATTCTTTAGTAACAGCCAAAACTGTACTCAAAATCCTTTTCTCAAAAAACAAACAAAAAACCAAAAAAAACCCACTCCCCCACCCCAAAATCCCCCAAATCCCTTTTCTGTGTTCTTTTGGGAAGCAATTGGAAATTTCTGGTTTCCAGATTTGCATTACTAATGTAAACCAAACTATGCTCCTTTCATGAGCATATGGAGAAATCAGGTGCTGTTTCAAATTAGGGGGCCCTTTCATTTCTTTAATTTATTTTATGAAGAAAGCAGTATCAAACCTAAGGTAGCAGAAGGGAGACACGACCACAGCATTAAGAGAATACTTTCAAAATTGGGAATCCAGGTTTCAGGGACAGAGCACAAATTTATTACTATCTTGCTCATGCAATTCAAATGAGAATATGCATTATTTCTAAATACCAACAACAACAATGTATGCAGAAATTTTATTAACAATTTAAAGCTAACTTGGCTGTCAGCCCACAAACTTACATGAATTATATGGTTCACAGAGTTCTTATCATCAGTGCCAACAAAAAAATTAAGAATGACTTTTTTCCCAAATTTAGAATTCAGCTGTGCAATAGATTTCTCAGCTGTCCAAGAAGGACCTAAAGCAAAGAAAGGTGAAGAATACTTTTAGAAGTTTCGGTGCATTAATGTGATACTATAATAATATAGATTCTATATGGAAATTATATTTTTAAAAAAGAATGAAAATCACCTTACCATAGGTCTGCTCCCAGTTTTCTGTTGCTACGGGCCAATCATATATATCTGGTAGTAGACTGAGTAGAGGTTTTCCGCCTCTGCTATCAATAGCGGCTTTTGGAAACAATGAAAATAAATTCCTTATGAAGTCTTTGCATATTTTGGCACACTCTTAATGAAATACAAGGAAGAGCACTTACATTCATTTATACAAGATCGGTACAGTGTTTTTGCTTTCTGCACTGCTATTATATCTTCAGTTTTGGGTTCCTGAAGAACATCTGAAATAGAGCATTGAGTACAACCCATCAATACAATTGCTCATTTGCAGCTGTAATTAACATTTGCAGTGCAGGTTCAGAAAAAAAGCTTGCTTTTGTGTATGTATGTTCACTGCCTCCCCATGCTAAACCCCTCCAGGAAAAACTAAACCCCCTACCAGATCATTATTCCTAGTGCAGAACTGGGAGTTGATTTCATTAGCCAAGTTAGATGAAAGTCTTTTTGACTAGATTCTCTTTTTTTGTGAACAACGACGTGTACTGCTCTGCCATACATAAGTTCCTGTTTTTTTAAAATTAAGATTAAAAAGAAATAATAATGCAGAGGAATATGGAATTTAATATGATAGTCTTCTTGATAGCTGGAAATAATTATCTTTGTGTGATTGTACTGTTCATGCTCCAGATGAATTGAATGAATTATTCTACTTGTTTGGATGTTCTAAAATAGCAAAAATTGTTTTTCTACAAAGTAACTTCTAGAAGTGGGGAACAGAAGACGGAGGATAGCAGAAGACTAGACAAGACTTCCTCAACTTCCCAGGGAGAGTATCTTAGCTGGGTTAGAATAAATACCCACCCAGGGATATAAACATCAGTAACATCTTCAACACAGTAATGGCTCAATATCGACATCAACCCAGGGCCAGGGTGGGAAAATATAATGGAGGTGGTGTTTGGTGGCAATCAATTAACTCATTTAAAATTTTTTTTAATGTTTATTTTTGAGAGAGAGAGACAGAGAGTCAGAGCCAGGGGGACAGAGGATCCCAAGCAGATCTGTGCTGACAGCAGTGAGCTGATGTGGGGCTTGAACTCTTGGACCACGAGATCATGACCTGAACTAAAGTCGGAAGCTTAACTAACTGAGCCACCCAGGCACCCCAATTAATTTCTTATTGTGTGAAACGGCATAAAGATGCCATCCTGTAGAGAGGACAGATTTTGTTGTATGTGTACCCACAAATGAAAGCAGGAATGCTGAGATGCCAACATATCCATTTCAGCCTTACCACCCTCAGAGAGACTTGGTGGTGAGCCACAAAACTTGGAGGGATTATCGACTTTAATCTTCTGTGACATTCTCTGTAATGGCTAAGAGTTGTATCTTTAAAAAATGGATATATTAAGAGAGAAATCTTTGATGCATAGAAACAAACTCCACTAACCTTTCAAAATGACTTCTAGTTCATCTCTTAAAATGTCAAAGTTACTGTAACGGGAGCTGGTCTCAGGAATGACGTTGCGTTTCAACCAGCCTCCACAGGCATATTTAAAAAAGTCTGTACAAGGCTCAGCAGTGGCATCCATGTTCTGGATCAGTCGAGCAGCTGAAAGACCAGAGAATGAACGAGATCAAATGAAGGGTGTATTTCTTAAGTAGTTTGGAAGGGGGGGAAGAGGCATGTTATTTCTCCTTTATGATCAAGTCAACTGCACTGATGCTCCTTTTTCTTACTTCTCTAATGGTCATTTGAGGAGGAATGATGATTCTTATCTACGTATAGTCCTCCCTTCCTTTGTTAGAGTTGGTTAGGTTTATTCCTGACAGGTCTCGGTCTTCCCATCCTACATCCCACCCCCACCTCCAAATAACTGAGGTTCTTGCTAGCTCCTATCTCAGATGACAACAAAGAACACAGGTCTGCCTTACCAGGCCTGAACCTGGGGCTGACACAGGCGGCTCTTCACTCTATTAATTTTAGCGGCTGACTTTACTTTTCAAATTTCTGTGACTTTTGAATGTCTCTGAGATTCTAAGGGAAGTGGGATTGTTCTTTGTTTTTTTAAAGTAATCTCTAAACCTAATGTGAGGCTCAAACTCACGACCCTGAGATCAAGCGTCTCATGCTCCACCGAGGGGAGCCAGCCAGGTGCCCCTGTGGGACTGTTAATGCATTTTATCATTCTACTATTATTACTTCTTGGACCTCGCTCACAATATTTTTGCAATTCAAATTTGACATCCAATTTGCACTTGTTTATGTAGAGTCTGTCATTACAAAATCGGCTGTAAGCTCATTAGCTTTTCTTATGTCCACTCTTTTATCTTTGAAAAACTACGATGAAAATACAAATGAGCCAACACCGAGTATTTACAACGTGCAAAACCCTGACTGTGCTAGGTGCTGCAGTTGATAGAAGGATGTATAAAATATGAATTATTGCCATTGAGGAGAAGGATATTATGCACAGGAGGCCCAACACCCACAATTCCTACACCTGGAAGAGTGAGAAAACCCTCCCACTGTCCTCCCCACGTTCTTTCTCATCCAAGTTGAACTGTTTTGCAGTAAAAACAAAAGACCAATTGAGAATTCATCTGTATCAAGAGAGTATAAGTTCTCAAATGAGCTTTTGAAAAGACTTCACTTTCTGAGTTAATTAATTAATTTAAAAACTTCAAACAATTGCTGAGCTGTGTGGATTCTTCCAACCTGGAATGGTTAAGTCTGTTTTCCAGCAGAATCTCAAGCCTCCGCCTCTTACCACCCTCTGGATGTGTTTGCCTGGCTGCCACTTCAGGCTCCAAGTCTTTAATGCTGAACTACGGGTCGTCTCCAGACCATAGTCTGGACTCACGCACCTTGGTACACAGCACAACCATCATCATGGCCTCCCGGGTTTGAACTTTGGGTAACGCTCTGTATTTCCCCCTCCCGCTTAGGTTATTGGTAACTCCTTTGCCTCTTTCCTATACTCGCCGTGATGAGTTTACATTTTCACTCCCTTTTGGCTAGAAGTCACCCAACTATTCATCTTGCTAATACCATCTCTCTACTTGTATATATTCCACATATCTTTCACAGATTAAACTTCCCCAAATACACTTTTGCGGGCCACTCTCTCACTGGAATATGGCAGTAGCTTGCCACTGCCCAGGTTAAATTACAAAATTCTTTAATTTGGCCTCTAAATCTTTACTAATCAAAAAAAGTCTCTACCTTCTCTTTTTTTCCTCTCTGTGTTTTTACTCAAACTCTCTGCCCCAACCAGACAGCCTCGCTACATGTGCCACAAACGTTCCTGTGTTTCTCTGCTGGGTGCTGGTGCTTCTCAATTCCTCATCCTACCCTTCTAACTTCTCTTCCTTTTCTTCCCAAATGCTGCTCACCATTCAAGGTTCAGCATGTGGCCCATCTCTTCCCTGAGGCTCCCATGACTCCATACTTTCAGGGAATATTTCTTTCCCTGAACTTCTGAGAGCTCATTGCCTCACTCAGTCCTTAATGCTCATTGTGGACACCTACACCATCTTCCTAACCATTCTGTTGATGAACTTAGCCTCTTTGCATTCCCATCACCTAGCACCTCATAAAAGACAGGCACAAATGGCTGTGTGTGATGACATTACTGAGTTATCTGTGAGTCCTCTTACTCCTTCCTCTGACACACCCCCTCCCCCGCTCCTGCACGTCAGACCAGTTCTCATCTCCTGGCCTCCAGGCCATCCCTTCCTTTCAATGCCCACTGTTTCTGCTCTCTTTCGGGCCCTCCTTCTTTTAGGATCTATCCATGCCCTTTTGCCCAAGTTGTGGCCCCAGGCCTGTGCCCACTGCAATCCACCCTGTGGGTCAACTGGATTAATGTTGCCATAACATTTCAGCATGGCATTTCCATTCCGAGGTTTTCAAAATACTCCATCTGCATTTATAATAAAATCTAGAAAAAATATATAAATATATAGCAACATATCATAAAATCCCCACCTGAAACTAATGTTAACACTTTATGTTAATTTTACATGAGTAAAAAGAAAACAAACAAAATCATAGATGGAATAAATGACTCTGGGAGAAATTTTAAAATAAATACAGACTCCACAGCATATTCTCATTCTGATGCGTCTAGTGAAGCTTCTCTCTCACTACTTCCTCACACATGCCTTCTGCCCCAGTAAAATGGCTGCGTCAGTTTGTGCTGTGAACACCTTACAGTTTTCTGCTTTTGTAACTTTGACTGTGTTGCATCAAGCCCTACTAAAATATCCTTTTTAATATTTTCATATTTAGAGATTTCAGGCATTTTCAAGGCCTCAGTTCAAATCATCCTTCTTCATGAAGGACTGTCCTCGCAAAATCTATATCAGCTGCCATCGTACTCATTTTTTTGTTGTTGGAAAAAAACATTACCTCCTCACCTGGACTGTGTAGTTCTGGTAAAGAAGGGAATGTGTTTTCCAGGTCTCTTACAGAGCCCAATGTTGCAGTGAATCAAAATTGGTCAGTAAAAACTCTTAATTTAAAACCTCAGGTAAAGATTAGGAAATTGATTTTAAAAAGATAGAAAAACTAACTCCCTTAAATGCTGAGGGAAATGAAAATATGATGACAGGGGAGGTGAAAATAAAGACCCTAAAACTTGGAGAATTATCACATTTAAAGTGAAAAACCAGAAAACTGGGAGCCTGAAAGAAGAGCTAACCAAAGATGGTCTAAGCACATATTTTTAGCAATTTTATGTACCTTTTGTCTTTTAAAATACTTTTAAGTATTTAAAATGAGCATTGTAAAGGCAACTGGCATTTTGGGAGCACTTCTAGCTTCTTTCCTCCCTGGGGAAATGGAAGGTTTATGCCCCTAACATCACAAGGAGCAAGCAATAAACTCCGAGGGGGAAGAGCAGCGAGCCAGTAATGAGTCAGTAGAATGAACAAGTTTTACTGCCTATTTGGAAAGAGCACATACCCTTTTAAACACCTTGAACAAAAAGGAGGAGCAGTGAAGCGGCTCTATGCTCATGAGCACAAATCCACTGCCATGTGAATGCCTCTATACGTCTCACTTCTCCCACAAACAAAAAAGGAGGATCCTTCCCATCTAGGTGGAATTCATCACCTGACACCCGGTTCAACTACCTACATCTGGAAAACAAACCAAAGAAGCAGGATTCAAACAATTTGTGAGGGCTTAGCAGGCAAGAGATAGGAAGAGACAACTTTGCAAACTCTTTCCTGTGCCACTTTTCAAATTTCCTTTGACCAGAGCTCATCTGAGCATGGGCGCTTCCAATCACTTCAAAGAGAGCTTGCTGTCCTGGTGAATATTTTGGGGCCATGGGCCAAGGCAAGTCATGGGCTAGCACTTTTATGCCGGGTCTTTGATCAAGCTTCCTTTAATCTCTTATCGTGGGTTTGATTCTCGTTTTGCACCTTACCATCCGGACCTCTGTGCTGACTTTTCTTTGAAGTCAGCAGTAGACCTGTGGGTAGAAGGCCTGTAGGAAACAGACGCTCAGCTGTCAAACTGGTCGTAATTGTTTTTATATTTTGCGCTTTGTTTTGAATTACTCAACCTCTCCACACAGCCACACCTGGGCTCTTCAGATGTTTCCTTATCTGTGTGTTTCTGACTCCTGAGTAAACAAATGTGGTTTAAAAACAAATAAAATTATTCACCTTAATAAGTAGACATAAAGAATGATGTAGTAAAGGCAAAAGTATTGACACAGAATGATGCTGACCACATGTTCTTAAAGTGAAAGAAACAGTATTTATGCTATTTTTAAAAATCTACATAAAGCACAGAAAGTCTAAAAGACATAGCAGTTACATCTGGTTGGAGGATTATGAGTGTGTTTAATTTTGTATTAGTTGCTTATCTTTATTTTCCAATTTGTATTAGATGAACATGCACTGCTTTTGCAATAAGAAAAAAAGCATTTTTAATATAAGAAAATAGTCACATAAAGACAAGAAAAGTAATCTTCTATTAATAATGAGCTTATTTCTTATGAATGACAATTCCAAATGTTCGAGGCTGATAATATATGACACACCATTTTTTTTCCTAACTAATCTTCTTGTAACATTCTCCTAACTTGCTTGACTATAGGAAATTTAAAACAAGCTCAACTACCATCCGGGAAGTTATTAATTACTGTATTCATTACCAAGGGTCTATTGTGTGGGAATGGATTAGAAGATGCTGTAGAAGCTGGGAAAATGTTTGGGGTCCTTAAATCAGGCAGACCGGTTTTGAATCCCTGAGCTTCACCACTTTTTACTTGTACAAGATTAAGTAATGTCCCCAAGATCAAGCAGCTAGTAAATGATGGAGCCACAGGCCTTGCACTTAGGCTCCCAGGGTCCCAGGTTCACCACCCTCTTCCCTCGGTATTTTGGATAGATGAGGTGGGGGTATGTGAGAAGCAGCGACTTGCATTCTTTCCCTTTCTTCTTCTTTTTTCCACTTCTTCTCAGTTACCCTGTCTTTTGCCCTTGCCCTCTCCCCTCTCTGCCACTCTGTAACCACAGCTTCCCAACTTTATCACCAGCAACAAGTCTCAGGTCAAAGGTAGGAGAAAGTATCAGGGCTTGGAAGGTCTGTGGTGGCCAGGAAGAAGGAAAAAGGTTAACCCCCCCCCCCCCCCCCAACAAACAAACAAAACAGATGAATTCCTCACGGCAGGGTAAGTGGACAGGCAAGTGGCATAGAGCCCATTTGTATTCAAGAAGGGCATCTTCTTTTTTTTTTTTTTTTTTTTAACTTTTTAAACGTTTATTTATTTTTGAGAGAGAGAGGCAGAGTACAAGCTAGGGAGGGGCAGAGAGAGAGGGAGACATAGAATCCAAAGCAGGCTCTAAGCTATGAGCTGTTAGCACAGAGCCCGATGTGGGGCTTGAACCCACGAACCGTGAGATCATGACCTGAGCCAAAGTCAGATGCTTAACTGACTGAGCCATCCAGATGCCCCAACAACCTATACTTCTAAGTGCACTTCAGTCCCTTATAAACCCCTGGCCCCATATTGCAGGAAGCCACACATATATCTCCTGTGTACAGGCCCACTCCTTCCAGGCCTCCTCTCTACTATATTGCCTTTGGCCTCCATAACCTTTTGCCCCATCCATGACCCAGTTCGGTCTGGTGCAGGACCTGTGTGAAAATGCCTTTCTTTCATCTGTCATCGTCTTGGAGGAGTCTCAAAGAGGCTCCTCGTGTCTCCAGGTAAATAGCTGTCTGACATTTTAGCTCCATGCCTCCCTCTCCCAAGAACCACAAGGACTGATAGGCCTGGTTTGGGGGAGACAATAATAGCAAAACCTGCACTCTGTTCCGAATTATTTCTCTCCTCGATGGGCAAGGCTTTGTTTAAGGGACATTTTTGTTGAGCTTGACTTTCTATTCCTCCAAGAGGAGCTCTCTCTAATCTCAGGAGCCTCTTGGGCCTCTCAGGCAATAGACTGGGGGCATAACTACACCAGTTTTCAGATAGGATTGGACATGAGGAAGCTCCAGCTACACTGGAATTCCACTTCATGTCACCAATGGCTTCCATGCCACACGATCCCCTGCTTTCCAACAATATCAATAGTTTGCTACCTGAAAATAGGACTTTTGGCACTATGCCCAAGAAATATTTCAATGTTTATACATATACATTCCCTAGAGACTAGTCTGGGTGTGTGTGTGCGTGTGTGTATGTGTGTGTGTGTGTGTGTTTTAAAAAGATTTCTGAATGTGTCAAGTGCTCTTGGGGAAATTTTCAGGAAAATAAGGGAAACCTGAAATAAATAGGATTGCCACAAGCAGCAAATCAATAAACTGGATAGCATAAAGCTTTGTGCTGTGGCACTTTTTTGTGGACTTAACATTAGTTAATACTGGTCCCTACTCAGTAGTTCACTGATGCTTTCCCATCAGAATGAATTCATGGGAATTATGAGCATGGTCCATTTTTTTTATTTGATGGAGTTCTAATGTCACAACTAACACTGAATTAGCAAGTACACAGTCATTGACAATTGGGGAAATACAGAGTTAGGTTCTTATTAGCTTCTGACCACAGAGCATTTTCATCAACCGATCAATACATAATCTTGTTTTATATGTTTCTATTTGATTGAAAGACATTTTATTTAATATATATCATGGAGTCATTAATACCGAACTCACAGCCAATAGTGCTACAACTCATGAGGGAACAAAGCTTATCTAACACAGGTGTTTTCTTTGTAAGGCACGATACAGCTTTCTGGTGCTTAGAAATACTAACAGCATTTCAGCACGTTTGGAACCCTTTTTAAATAGGGAAATAACCAACAAAAAACCACAAAAAATACGACAAATTTGACACTAAATAGACCAAGGACCCTTGCTTACAGTCCTTGTTAGACCTCAGCCGGACACACATGTGTTGGGTGACTCAGATCTTTCACCAATCTGCTCAGGTCTGCAAATGACCTCAAAAGCACCACATGCATTGATTTTGGGGGTTACAAATAAATTTTGGCCAGCCAGGTGAGTTGGCAAACGGGGAACTCTCAAAGAATTTGGATCAACTATATACTTTCGTCTGTTTTTTCTTTGAGGCTTTTTAACTATCCAGAAGATGTACAAACCAGGCAACAATATTTAGTGGCAATGAATTCAAATAATTTCATCCTCAATTACCAAACTTATATTCTAGTGTCAAAGATTTTGAATAGGTTAGGCATCTATTTACAACATAAGTGCCACACATCTGATTCTGTGAAAAAATTTCTTCCCTGACCGTTCTTACTCTGCACGTAACTAAGTCTTAGGAAATGGTATATAAGCAAAACTGTTTTCAGCCTGTTCTCTCCAAATCAGCCTAAGTCATTGGCTTTTTGACCCCAACCACACAACATTTTCATTTCATTATCTTAAAATCACTATAATCAGCCTAGCTTATGACTGTTCTGGAAGTGTGCAGAAGAGGTCAGAGAAATGTTGGGGTACCTATAAATGCTCTTGTAAAGACCTTAGGACACCCATTTCTGACCCAACCTTCTTTCCTAAATGTGTGCTTTATTAATACCTGATATTACTTACTGGGAAAATTTGACAATTTAAAAATCTCTTTTGACAACATTCTGAAAGTATTGCTGACCTTATTCCCCTGCTGCTACCCTCCTCCCACCATCCCCCAACCAAAATTAAGGCAAAGTCAGAACGTTTTGAAAGAACACAAGGAAAATGCAATGTAATCACAACGGGTCACAAAGGACTCCATTCAAAAGGCAGTAATGTAGAAACTGGATTCTAGAGGACCATTCCTGAAGGGAAAATGACTGAAAATTAGCAAGCACACAGACTAATGCTAATAAAAACCAAATGGTTTTCATTGCAAACATTCTGGATTCTTCCATTTTTAAATGAAATCCTTGTCCCCAAATTGCTTTTGTAATACCTTGGTGAAGAAAAGGTTGCAGGAGTGGGATGGGGAAATATCTGATGCTGAATTTAATCCAGACTGCTAGTTTATCATTTAATCAACCACTCCCTGTCAACCTCTGGTGAAGTTCCAGCTAAGCCAAGGTCAAGTCTTAACACTAGTCTAATTGATCAGCATCAGGAAAAGCTGTCACTATACATTTGTTCAGAAACTGTGGATTTATACAAGTAGGTCTGAGGAAAGCATAGTGGCTTTACTCTATAGAGCTGCAACTCTCCGGAAGGGAGACCTATTATTTCATGTCTTAACTTGAGATGTAGTTAGTATATAAGTATATTTTAGATATGCATGTGATCAATTTACCTTAAATGTATAGACAAAAACACATGTCTGCATGCACGTGCTACAGTTAACCTGGTATCCATTTGCTATCAAATTTACAGATAAACTCACTACCAGATTCACATATAGAATGTAAACTATAGGATTTCACTTGGGTTGAGCCAAAGATGCTTATGTAATAATAATAATAATAATAATAATGATAATAATAATAATAATAATAAATAATAGCAGCCAATGGTGGACATGTGTCAGGCACGAAGCCCTTACTGTGTGAAAAGTACTGTTTTAAGTTCTTCAAAATTTGTTTTCATTAAACTGTATATGGTAACTACATTTTTGTCCCCATTTTAGAGCTAGAGAAATTGAGGATGGTTGGTAAGCAACAAAGCCAAGGTTTGACTCAAGCAGTGGTGGCCAGAGTCTGAGCTCTTCTGTGATGCTAAGTTGCCTCTTTGCTTTAAATGTTTTTTTCTTATAATTGCTCAACAGAGTAATACATATTACCTCTATTTTAAGGAAATCTAAGCACAGAGTCGTCACATGTCCAAGATGACCAAGATAACTTTAGATAGAGCATTGGCTTAATTTTAGGCTGTTGTTTTTAATACAGTATCATTCTGCCATGACCAAATAACATTAAAGAAATTTTAGAAGCTACACAGAAAGGGGAAGAAAATCCAAATTAAATTAAACAGCAACCAGTTTTTGGGGGGGAGGGCGGTTTTGATGCCAAATTAAGGTTTTGATTGTTCTATAATGTGAGTATAGCTACATGAATTTTTTTTTTTATCTCATTTGGCCCTGAATTTTAGAATTTGTTGAGATAATCACAGAAATCTCAAGTCTAATAGACACACAATAATAATTCTTTTTTGGCTCTCCCCAAATTGGTGAAATTCTTATTAGTGAAATTCATTATCTTATAGTCCATTTAAATGAATGGCTCACAGCCAAGAGAGGACAGTCAATAATTTTCCAATAGGGATTCCTCCAAAAATCAAAACCCAAAACATATTCTTTTAATAACCCAAAGCCTTGACACTGTGTTACAGTTAAGTTAAAGTGCCATATGTCTAAAAATAATTTTTCTTTCCAGGTCCAATTTGCATTTTGAATCCTAAAAGATTCTTTGCTAGCAAAAAGCTATTAGAGATTATACTGCAATTTAAATACAATATATCACTTAAAATAAGTTATCAGGGCTGCAGGTTCATTATAATGTTAATGAATAATAATGCTCCTTTTTGAGGAAAGATAGAGAAGGTTACTGAAAGGCTAGGTTGTTCTCTCAGTAACTTCTGTCAGGTAGATTCCAAGATCCCTGGACACTGGTGGATGTCTCTAAAGAGAAAGCAGTGAACTTACATACCCCTGTTTCTCCCATTGAAACATTTTGTTAATTTGGACCACGGTACTGAGCAAGAATGACCAGACACCTTCACTAATATGCAATTACTGAGAATAACTCAAAACATTCTGCCTTTGCATCAATTTTGGTTACGGGGTGGTGCAAAAAGATCACAGCAGGAAGATGAGCTGGGTCATCAGTGCTTTTATAAAACTGATGTTGGAATCATAAGACAGCTCTTTTCTAGTGAGCACTATTCAATCCAGTATGTATAACAAACTAAGCAATTAGTGGACACGAGGTCGTGTTTGGCTCCAAATGTTTATATTTTTTGATGAATAGCTCTTTTATAGTATCAAAAACACAGAGGATTATGCTAAGTCATTTGCCTTTTCCAAAAAAATGTTCTCCTTGTGGGCATGAAAAGACTCCAAAACTTTTCAACTCATTTTGACAAGTATTTTTGAGTATCCCCATGATATCGGACAGTACTCAGAACTGAACACACCAGGCTGAATAAACAGGTATCATCCCTGCCCTCGGAGAGCTTGCAGGTTTTCCTCTGAAACGAGACTATTTCTTTCGTAATGCACATAAACTCCTATAATGTCACTGTATCTAGACATGCATGGTTCTCATTTTCAATCACTAAATTTAGCCAGTATTCAGTTGATAAGTAAAGCTCTTATTTTATATGCAACTTGAGATAAGGAGGCACATGCGGTGTTTCCATGTGCCTGTGTTTGCACGTGTGAGCTGACCAGGAATCTGAACGGTCACGTTGTGAATGAAATGACCAGGGATAGGGAACCTGAGGAGATGATGGTTGAAAACCAGCAACACTTAGCTAATTTGGGGCATCCAAGAGAAGGAAAGCACAGGGGCTTCATTAAACAAGAGTGGAAATGGATTATGGAGAAGAGAGAAGCTGGAGTCGAACAAGAAGGGCCAGACTAGTGGTGATTTGGGTCCTAGAGAGCTGGTTATGCTTACCTGAGTAGGAAATTCATTGAAAATTCTCCCTGAAATACCTCCAGAAACGGTTTCCTTGTTGACCTAATTCTAGCTTAGGAGGGTAGAATTAGCAAGGTAAATTAAACAATTGAGAAGAGAGTCATTGGCTTTGCCACTAGCAAAGGAGATGAATCAGACAGAAAAGGGCTCAACTTAGGTTGCTTGACAGAGAAACATAGAACTGAGAAACCTGACTTACGTAAGCAGGACAAAGCCAGAATGAAAACACTTCTTTGCTGCCATATTTGTGGATCAGGTGCCCTGACAAATCACTTTGCCTGAACAACAGTGGTTTTGTGACATCAAGATAAGGAAGTTGAGGATAAACATAAAACATAAGTGAAAACTTTATTTACTCAACCAATATGTATGGACAATTTACTATGTGCCATGCACCTTGCTAGGTGGTGAAGACAGAAGGATAAATAAGATAGAAAGAGTTGAAACTTTCACTATAGTGGGAAAAACTAGACATTGGACAACTAACTACAAGTGAGATGTAAGTTATGGGTATGTAGGGAATGAAGGAAGAATTAGCTAGGCAAAGGTGGAGAGAAGACCATTTCATTCATTCATTCATTCATTCATTGTTCCACAAATATTTGAGTCAGGTACCAAGCTGTGTTCCAGGTGGAGAAGGTGGGTGATGGCCTTGACAAAAGAGGACTGGAGTGTAAGAGTCTATGGGTGTGAAAACGTAGGCTAACCTCTGAAGAAGGGATGCAGGATGGATAAAGGATGAAAAGCTACGTTCCCAAAGCTTCAGCACCTACATTCCCAAAGCTTTTCCTATCTTTGATTGGTGGAAGCAGACTTGTGGGAACTAATAAGCAGGGGCTTGGCCCTTATCACTCTGTCCAGTGAAGGGGAGGGATATGATCATGGGAAAGAGGATTTACTCCTGCTGAGGCTGCAAGAAACAGCCAGCCTTGTCCTGTAAGTTCTCATTATGAGCATCTCATGGAGACAGCTTTCCCTTTATTTTCTACCTTGATGGCTGGTCACAAAGTTCTCAAGAATCTCTTGGACACATGCCCTGCCAAACGGACTTATGCTTTCACGAGCCCTAGCTTAGATGAGTCTTCTCCATGAATCCAGAGTTCTTGTGGACTACAGATGTTAAGCTGTGGGCTGACCTCCTCTGTAAGTTTCATATATTGTAGCATCATTTGTATGATGATATGGTTAGATGAGAGATGGGGCCTCGGATCATCAATGATGATATATCAGTATGAGACATGCAATTACTGAGAAATAACTCAAAGCATATTTCCAGGTAACCCACAGAATACAGAAGCAATAATAATTATAGGTACACTCTTTACCCAGAACAAGGGATCTACTCTGCACAACCAAGGCCATAATGGTCATTCCAAAAGAATTCTTCCTTCTCAATTAAGTATGTCTTCTCATAGTAAATTATCACCATCTGTTATTTAAAAGCTTTGAAAATCACACATGTGCTCTATCAGCATCTTAAAATATTTTGACACTGGGTTCTTTTTCCTGTTACTATGCTTGAATTAAAAATGACTTTTTGGGGATACAAACTGTTGCAGTCACTCTGGAAAACAGCATGGAAGTTCCTCAAAAAATTTAAAAAAAATTAAAAATAGAACTACCCTACGACCCAGCAATTGCACCACTAGGTATTTATCCAAGGGATACAGGTATGCTATTTTGAAGGGACACATGTACCCCCATGTTTATAGCAGCGCTATCAACAAGAGCCAAAGTATGGAAAGAGCCCAAACGTCCACAGATGGAGAATGGATAAAGAAGATGTGGTATATGCAGTATTACTCGGCAATCAAAAAAGAATGAAATCTTGTCATTTGCAACTACGTGGATGGAACTAGAGGGTATTATGCTAAGCAAAATTAGTCAGAGAAAGACAAATATCATGTGACTTCACTCATATGAGGACTTTAAGATACAAAACAGATGAACATAAGGGAAGGGAAGCAAAAATAATATAAAAACAAGGAGGGGGAACAAAACATAAAAGACTTAAATACAGAGAACAAACAGAGGGCTGCTGGAGGGGTTGCGGGAGGGGGGATGGGCTAAATGGCTAAGGGGCATTAAGGAATCTACTCCAGAAATCATTGTTGCACTTAATTAAAAAATTAATTAATTTTTAAAACTGACTTTTATGGGCCCTTAACTGAACATGGAAGCTGCTTGAGATTCTCTCGCTCTCTTCCTCTGCCCTGCTCCCCTGTTCTCTCTCTCCCTCCTTTTCTGTCTCTAAAATAAAATTAAAAATTAAAAAAAAAAAAAGGACTTTTATTGTTCATTTAAAGTCAGGTAGGCAATATCCGAAAAAAAAAATTAACTTTCCACACATAATTAGATTTTCTTGTATTAAATAAACAGGACAAAAAATGGATTCCTCCCTCCTAAGTTTTTAAAATTAACAGGTATGGTAGCTGATGTATGAGAGAAAAAGCAGGATCCTTGGCTTTCTGTGTTGACGTACAAAATTAGTGGCCTGTCCCTCCCTCAGTAAAGGAAGAAACATTTTTGTTCCACGTAAAATGTTTGTCATGTACATAACCTGGGCTCAGGTAAAAGCAGTACGAGCCAGTCCAGTGAGACTGAATCCTATTTTAGATGGACTACAAGTGTCAGCAACAGAGGAAGCTTCCAGCTAAGAGCAATGTCGGGATTGGAACCCACAGGCAGTTCCAACGAAGGAGATGTAACCAGCAGTGTGCTGATCCAAGAAAGTTCTGCAAGGTCTGGCAAAAGGTAATGAGGTTAGGAGCTAAGCTAGGTTTCAGTCCCAGAAGACAGGAAAGGAAAAGTGGAAAGAGTCAGACTCCAGAAGCGGGGAATGAGCCAGAAGTGAGGTCCCAAGGGACAAGGTAGGACCCCACACAACTGGAGCTGAGGTCAGAGGCAGCTCACCCGTGAGACTCACCAGATTTGGAGCCAGGGCCACTGACCATGACCTTAGTGAGTGCCTGGGCCTGAAATGGGTCTGACTGTACAACAGGGACCCTGTGTGGAACCCAACTAGTTTGTAAACTTTTTAAATCTTCTCATCTCTTTTCTCAGTTTTAATTTTATTATCGCAGTTAAAATACATCATGTCAAGTTTCATAGCAATAATTGCTACTATCTTATATTCTCTTTTAAAAGATTCATATTGGGGCGCCTGGGTGGCTCAGTCAGTTAAGCATCCTACTTGGGCTCAGGTCATGATCTCACAGTCCGTGAGTTCGAGCCCCGTGTCGGGCTCTGTGCTGACCGCTCAGAGCCTGGAGCCTGCTTCGGATTCTGTGTCTCCCTTTCTCTAACCCTCCCCCGTTCATGCTCTATCTCTCTCTGACTCAAAAATAAATAAACATTAAAAAAAATTTTAAAGATTCATATTTGCATGGATAGGGGTTTAAGAGGACTTTCAAGGCTTCACTTGTGCCATTTCTTCTCAACATGCTTCTCAACATGTATTCTTGCTACAGAATAGTGTATACAGGGCTTTGAGAAATTTTCTGTTCGGTTAATGACTTTTTATATATTGCTTCTTTCACTCGATCCACTCAAATATAATTAAGTTATTTCTCTGAACAAATACAATTATTAATATTTTGCTTCTTGGCAATATCTAAGTTAGTGAAATCATTAATTGTTATATACATATGTTTGGGGATAATGAATTCATCTGGCTTCAGACTAGCAGACGTATCAAAACATCCTAATTTCACTCAGCTAATTTCATTATACCAGAAAATTAAGCCCATGGATTTAACAAAAGCTTTCTTTTCTGGGAGTATTTTTAAGTAACTACTGGATCCTCAAGCACATCTTATTATAAGTCTTTAATGATTTGGGAGTCCTTTCAATAAGAATTTCTTTGAAGTTCAGGAAAGCCTTGATTAACAAAAGAAACTTTTTAAAGAGATGGCCTGGGCCATATCCCCCATGTTATAGTTGGCTTGCTTCTTTCTGCTTTAAGCATCAAGCGCTGAGGAACAAATGCACTGAGGGCTATTGGTTGCCTGCTAACTGATTTCAATTTGAGTTCCCAATCATCTGGTCTGTGCTGTGGACCAAATCCCTTTTTTCAGGTTCACAGCTAAGGTCCTACTACTTGTTAGACTCCTGCCGACCGAAGTTTCTAAAAAAGATATTTTGGGATGCCTGGCTGGCTCAGTCGGTAGAGCATGCTACTCTTGACCTCAGGGTTGTAAGTTTGAGTGTAGAAATCACTTAAAAACAAAATCTTTAAAGAAAATAAATAAAAATAAATAAATTAATTAAAATTCAAAAAGATATTTTTATTTCTAAAATGTGACAATTCCAAGGCGTCTGGGTGGCTCAGTCAGGTTAGCATCTGACTCTCAATCTTGGCTCAGGTCATGAGCTCATGGTTCGTGAGTTCAAGTCCTATATGTGGCTCTGCGCTGACAGCATGGAGCCTGCTTGGAATTATCTTTCTCCTCTCTCTCTGCCCCTCTCCTGTTCTCTCTCTCTGTCTCTGTCTCTCAAAATAAATAAACTTAAAAAAATAAAAATAAATAAATAAAATGTGACAATTCCACTTTGGCTTTTTTTTTTTTTTTTTAATTTTGAAGGAAGATCGTGTCTCTGAGAAACATTTAAACAAACATTTTGTTTTAAGGTAAGAACTCACTGATTCACTATGACTCTTCTACCTAGGCTAGTGAAAAGATAAATAGAATGAATTCATTAGTGATTCCGTCAAATGGAGTTCAACAACAACATGCCAGACGGGTGGTCCTCCACCATTACCTCTTGCTGGTTGCTGTTTACCCACTTGAATTATATAATTACATATGACAGCACGTGAGCCAAAAGCCCTAACCGGCGTGAACTAATTTCTAGCTCTGGTGTCACATCCTAAGACTCTAGAATCTCACTGCTGTCAGCATTTACTTCCATTCGGAAGGGTATCCCCCGCAAACTTTTCTCTGGAGAAGGAATGATAAGGGTGTGGGATGTGAAACAGGAGAGCATTTTAAGTATTTAAGTATTAAATTAAGTATTTCAGTATTAAGCTCTAAGCCTTATAGAGTGCAGCCACCAGGTCTCTGCTTTAATCAGAAAGCCTTCCCCTGAAGCTCCCTGGCCTTCTGGCACTCTGAGACACTGAGAGACAAAACTAGCCTTCTATTATCACTAGAGGTAGCATCCAAATCATTTCTCTTCACACTGCTTGTTTAGGCTTCTGCCAGTTGATCATTCCAGCATCAACTACCTTACCTCTTTAACTGTCTGGACATTCTTCACTGTTTATTAAATATTAACGCCTTGCTCAGTCTTCCCTTCCATGAAAGTTCTGCCATCTTCCCAGGTAACATCAGGGACTTTAGGGACCACCTCTGCTACTCTCCAGCTCTAGAATTTCTGAACTTTCTGAACTGTCATGACCTTCACCTCCACTCCACATCAGTACATGCATTTTGATGGTAACATCCTGAGGTTGCCATTACCCAGAACAGTTCTACCTTTGAAATCTTAGACTTGACTAACCTATGTACCGACCTTCTGATCCTTAGAAGGTTTTTCATTTGTTTATTCCCTCTATACCTGCTTTTGAACTTCACTGAGAACTCACCTCGCACCTACTCTATTTTCCCTTTGTGTTTATCTTCTATCCAGCCTACATTCTTAGTGCCATCATTTAAACCAACATCTCATCACAGTATTTCATTCCCTTGCTCCCTGCAAATAAGCCTACCCTGAATCTATCCAGCTGCCTTCTTTTCCCCTCCAACTATAGGCTAAGATATTTAGTAGTATATTTTAGGCCCACCTGGGTGGCTCAGTCAGTTAAGAGCCTGACTTTGGCTCAGGTCATGATCTCACAGTTCGTGAGTTCAAGCCCCACATCGGGCCCTCTGCTGTCAGTGCACAGCCTACTTTAGATCTTCTGTACCCTCCCCTCTCTCTCCCCCTGCCCCATTTGTGCTCTCCCTCAAAAATAAACATCAAAAAGTAATATATTTTACACATTGATTCATTGACCGTCTCCTTTTTTATTGTGAGCTTCTTGTGAGCCTGGACTTTGTGTTAAACACTTCTACATCCTCAGCAACCAGTGTAGTGCTCAATATCTGTTGAAGATATTATCAGTGGTGCTGGAAAATCCCAAAACTACCTGGGTTAATGCCATTTCAAATAATGGTCTTAAGCTCCAACAGGGTTATCAATCCTGTGCACAGTCTTTCTGCATACATGGCCCTGGCTGGCCTTCCCTTCCCCTCTATACACTGCCCCTTTCCAGCCTCTGATACTCTCACTTTCTCTGCCAGCTCAGGCCCAGCAGCAGACTTTGCTTCTTACTTCACAGGGGAAACTGAAGTAACTGGATGATAACCAACACACCTTCCTATCCTTCCCAGCTTCCAAACATACTTGTATTCAAGCCATCGTTGCCTCCTCGCCCGGTAAGAGAGGAAGAGGGGGCTCTCCTCTGTCTCGGGAGTCCTACCACCTTTTCCCTGGATATATCCTCTCTTATGTCCCCAGGAACTAGACTTAGCAATTTTCCTACTTTCCACCTGAAACTTCAACTTCTTCCTCTGTGCTCCCATTTCTTATCAACCTCTCAGCTGCAGTAAACTCCAACAATCTTACTTTTTAACATACTCTCTTCCTTATGGTTTGGTGATTTTACACTTCCCTGGTTTTCCATTTACCTCCCTGACTCCTCCCCTTCTATCCCTTTTGGAAGTCTTCATTTCCTTCCTGGGAAATCTCAACCACACCCTCTGTATGCTGATGGTTCCTGAATCCTTATTTCCAACCCTGACTTTGCCACATGGAAGACTTAAGAGTATCTCCAATCTACACTGTCTCGAAAGAGACTTTTCACTGCATGTTAAAATCTATCCATTCTCTCCAACCTGTTACCAGTCAAACCCAGGCAACCATTAGCTCTCATCCCAGATAAGTGGGCAGTAGCCTAGTTTCCTGCCCACAGCCATTCTTTAGTTACAGTTCTGATCAAGTCATGCTTCATTTGAAACTTCCTTCCATAACTTCTCTGGGCTATTAGTTAAAAGTAACATCCTGATAACATCCAGGTAACTTTACCATGGTCCACATGATCCAGTGTCTTAGCCCTATAGCTATTCCTTCAGTTCCTCAATATTGTCAAGCTATCCCTCACACTTGGGATGCAGAAATGTTATTCCCTTGTATGTATGGGTAAATCTCTTCCTCCACCTCACCAGGTGTGAGCTACATAGCAGGCAAACCTCTGCTTAAAATCCTTCAGATCCTCCCTATAACATATTTATTTATTTTCCATAAATGTTAGGAGGAATTACAACCCATGTAGTACATGAACTACCCCAATTAATTTTTCCAATATCATGTCTTGCTAGCCTGGTGCATTTTTCCAGTCATCATGAATCATGTGCAGGTCCTAAACTCAACTCAGCCTTTGCTTGCATGCTGCATCTAGCCTATGCACATGCTGTTCTCTGCTCCACTGGTCTGGCAGTCTCTGACTATTCTTCAGAACTTAGTGGGTGACATTTCCTCTTGATAATGAGTTCCTGGCTCCATCACAGTCACTCGAGCTGCCCATTCCCATGACTTATCTGGTTCAGGTGTTCCTTTCTCAGAGTGCCTACAGCACAGTCTGCTTACTTCTGTCATAGCACTTACCCACACCATATGGTTATTTAGTTTATTGGTCTGTCATGCTGACTGGACTACCACTTTCCTGACGACAGGGGTTATCTGAGTTCATGGTCCTGAGTGTCTAGGACAAGGCTCAGCATTTAGATGGTGCCCACTTAATGTTTTTGGAAAAAAATCAATAAACGAACAGAGGCATGGATAAACAAATGAATGGATGGATGAGGAAAGAAGTTGTCTTGTTCTCTGTGAAGACATCCCTGTCCACATTTTTCCAGGGAAATTCAGGAGGACATTCCAGGTTCAACTTCTCCATTACTAGCAGATAAAAAGGCCAGTGCCTCACCCACTCTAACTGAGTTTTCAGTGGGTAGCACAGCCTGAAACTGCAGCTGTTAAAGCAATTATTTGGTTAACATTTATACTTCTTTTTAAAAATGCAAACATCCAGGTAATTCCTATATACCTTAATGTCAACTGATATACTTAAAATGCTTTTCTTCTGACCCCTAACAGAGACCACTCCATTGAAGGAACAAGAACTTTGTGTGTCAGGGAGGAGAGATGGTTTGGCATGGGTATATTTTAAAAGCTTCCCAAATTATCCCAATAAGCAGCCATAGCTGAGAATCACTATTCTTCAGCACTTCTCAGACTTTATTGTGCACACTATTCTCCTGGGGACTACACTAAAAATGCAGCTGCAGATTCAATAGGTCTGAGGTGGGGCCTGAGAATTTGCACTTTTGCAAGTTTCCCAGCTGATGCCGATGCTGATGCTGCCAGTCTGTGGGCCACACTTTGAACAGCAAGGATCTAGTTATTCTTATTGCCACAGGTCTCTGGTTTATTTACTTTTGGGGTCAGTGAGTGGCGAGGGAAGGGATAACAGAGAGAGTGTGCAAGGGCAAGCATGGAGTAACTATGGATTCAAATCAGTGTGCCTGACAGTAAGTTTTGTTCTATAGGAAATGTGGATCTAAGTGCCCATTTCTGATTGTGCAGACTTTAACTTATTCACAGGCGGACCTGTCATACCTTGTGCTATGAAAGAGCACAGAAGTCAAGGAAAATATTAATAAGGGATGACAAATTATAGACTATATAGACTATATTGAACTATATAGAATATATAGACTATATAGAACATTCTCTCTCTCTCTCTCTCCTTCCCTCTCTTTTGACCACGCTTTCATCTTTAAAAATATGTTGACTGCTTTTTGGTTCTCAATAAATAGGCTAAACAGGGCATCTGCAACTTGCATGAAAAAAACACATTAAATGGAATATATCCGTGCATTATACCTACGGTGCATCTCCATGAAGGATGTGTCATGTGAAATGGGCTATCATTATTAGTCTTTGCTGTTTCTCTGTAAAATGAGACACTGTAATTCCAATTTTGTAGATAAGGAAAATAAAATGCAGAAAGCTAAACTAACTTAATTAAGATCACATGCTAACAACACAGGATGTGGCCAAAACTTGTATCTTTGCTCTCCCATGCTAAGTTGGCTTAGTGGAAAAAGGAGCAGTAATCTTTCAAAAGATTGTGCCTTAATTATTCATAACACTTGTATCTCTTTGAAATAAAGCTTACTATTTAACAGTCTTTCTTCTACACATATCTACTGCTGGAATTTGTCTATGTTCTATTCATCCAATTATTAACCTATTGAAATGAATTCAAATTGGCCTTACAGGGATACATAAATTAACTCATATACACTGGATGAGAAAGAAAAAAGAGGATAGGAATAATGCTAATGAATCAAATGGTATACAAAGAGGTCTTATAATTACAAGGTGAAAACAAATTTGACTCTTGACTTACTAGCAGTCAAGGTGAAACAGGACACATTTCACAGAACCCATATGTGAAACCAACACATTTTTTCCAAGAGCAGGATTATTTCCAAAAGCAAACTGCTCTGCGGTAGACCCCATATTCTGACTTTGTTTCAGAAATGGCTGGCCTACCTTGCTCTATGATATCACATGCATCTCTGACACCCTCTGAAAGCTAAACTCCCGGTGCATACAAAAAATGTTTCCAATGTCCAATTTTGAATTTTAACTTCCTACTTGATTTTCTGTTTCCATAGACTTTCATCAATATTAGCCTAACACAATCCAATAATCGATACTCAAACTGAGAAGCTTGAGTTATTTAGTGAAGATTTGGTAGACACTTAAAAGGAAATGTAATCATTTTTAATTGCAAAAATGGGATTTAACACTTAATAGCAAGCAGAAGATCAAAATATAATTACTTAGAGGCACCTGGGTGGCTCCGTAGGTTAAGCGTCTGACTTTGGGTCAGGTCATGATCTCACAGTTCGTGGTTTCAAGCCCCGCGTTGGGCTCTGTGCTGACAGCTCAGAGCCTGGAGCCTGCTTCAGATTCTGTGTCTCCCTCTCTCTCTGCCCCTCCCCTGCTCGTGCTCTGTCTCTCTCTCTCTCTCAAAAATAAATAAATTAAAAGCAATGTTAAAAAATATAATGATTTATAGATGGACACTGGAGAGATAAAAAAAGGGATGAGGGTGGTTTTGTTTTGTCTGTCGATGGCTTTATTAAGTTACAATTTGCATACCATAAAATTCAACCAACACTTTTTAATAAATTATCCAGTTGCACAAAACCATCACTGTAATGCAACTTTAGAATGTGTCCATTACCCAAAAGCCTCCCTAGGGCCCATGTGCTGCAATTCCTGCCCCACTCCCAGCCCCAGGCAATAGCTGTTCTGCCTTCTGCCTCTTTAATTTTGCCTTCTCTGAAAATTTCATGTAAGTGGAATTGTATAATATGCACGTTTTCGTGTCTGGTTTATTTCACTTAACAATGTCTGAGGTTCATGCATACCGTTGCATGTGTCATAGTTTGTTCCTTTTTATTGCTGTGTTGTATTCCCGTTTACAGCTATACCTTATTTTGTTCATTTACCTGTTGATAGACATTTGGGTTGTTTCCATGTTTTGGCTATTATGAATAATACCATAATGAACAACCACAGAGAAATTCTTGTGAGGACATGTGCTTTCGTGTCTTTTAGGGAAATACCTAGGTATGAAATTGCTGGTCATATGCAAAGAGTATGTTTAACTTTTTATGAAAATCGCCAAATGCTTTCCCAATTGGTTTTTAGATATTCACCTGGGAAGTACTGAGGTATTTTTCCATTCCCACCAACGTTTGATGTCTCCAGTCTATATCCTCGCTAACACTTGATACTCTTTTTTTTTTTTTAGTGTTTATTTATTTATTTTGAGAAAGAGAGAGAGCCCACGCAAGCAAGTATGAGTGAGCGGGAAAGGGGCAGAGAGTGAGGGAAGAGAATCCCAAACAGGTTCCATGCTGTTAGCATTGAGCCCAATGCGGGGCTCAATCCCACAAACTGTGAGATCGTGACCTGAGCTGGTACCAAGAGTTGGATGCCTAATCAACTGAACCACCTGGGCACCCTTATTTATTTATTTATTTATTTATTTATTTATTTATTAATTACAGCCTGTCTGATGGTTATAAGGTGAGGGTATGTTGAATAGAGAGAATATATCCTGGTTTTCAGTCAGTCAGTCATAGGATAAAAACTAGTTCCTTCCCCCCCCCTCCCCCCCCTCCCCCCCCCCCCCCACTCTACTGTATCTCCTTTTCTGAACAACCGGAGAGAATGAAATCTTTCAGGATTCAAGGGTTTGGGAATTGTCCCCTTATGAATTTTTAATTCTCTATTTTTCAATTTCCCTTAAATAATCTACTAATATTATCAACTTGATCTTCATATTATATCAAAGGCTTATTGGAAAGCACTTGCCACCCCACAGTTTGCTGAGGAACAGAACAAAGCAAGACCCTTGAACTACAGCCATACCTCTCACTCTGCAATGTTAAGTGAGTGTAAAGCCAGAGGCCTCGTCCTAGCCAAAGCAGAGTTTATATCCACTCTCCTTTATATATAGGTGATGTTCACAGCTGTGAAACAAACCTTAGGATTCCAAATAAGCTTACCAGGCATTGCTAAATTTCCTTCCCTTTAACCATTTCATTCAACTTATCTATGTTTTCCATACCTTGGCCATGCATTAAGGAAAAAAAATAAAATAATGGTGTACCACTGCTTAAATTCTACCCAGAAGGTAAGAAAAATATGTTACATATGTTTGTTTTTATCACATAATTGATTCCCTTCTTGGAAAGGATTTGACTGACAGATGCTAATTCTGACTGGGGAAATTTTCAAGGAAGTATTGCTACACAATAGTCGGGAGAATGGTGTCGGGAAAGCTGCCCAAAGCAAACTGCCACATGCCACATTTACATGAACAAAGGTGTGTCTCAGCCAGCTTTCTACTAAGATACCTGCTAGCCCGAAGGATTTTTCTCAAACTTAATTACATAATAAAATAGCCTCATCTCCTACTCCGAAAGGTTGCTACACACCCGGTAGCCCTGAAGAGTCAGTCTGCAGTCTTTCTTGTACTTATCTAGTTGTGCCATTTTTCTTCATGGAGGCTTCATGGGGTGTTAACAGGCAAGAAAGGAGAGACCGTGGCCAACAGTGAGAGACCTTTTCCTGTTGCTGCCAGGAAAAGGCCAGTTGGTGCCAAGATACTTCACCTAGGGCATTACCAGAATCTGACCCTTACAAAAATGAGCAGAAATTTGAAGGTTCATACTCTGAATATGAATACATTATCTCATCATGCTGAATATATCTTTCAAGTAAACAGAATGCCTCCTTTCCTTCTATTAATAATTAAGTACTTATCAAAAGTTTGCTTGGTAGGAAAAAAAAAAGTTTGCTTGGTGAGTAGAGATTTAAAGGAAAGGAAATGAATAGTTCTGAGAGATTTTATCCAAGGCTTGATGCTCCATGAACCTGTCTCTCGGTGTCTCTCGGGCTACCATGATTATGCAGTATACAACCTGCACAATTGTACAGACAGTCTTTCTCTCTCTCTTGTGCATTGTATTGCTCATGTATCTTAACTTGGCTTCTCCATCCCCCAAAGAGTCTAAGACAACACTGTTAATATTTGCTTCTTTAAGACCACTCAATTGCAGTTGTATTTGATGTACTAAAATCACTGATGAAGCTGCTCACTGTTCTCAGTAAAATAGCTGTTTTCTGGAGTGGAGAGATATTTGTTCTCTTCCTTCTCAGTCTGGATTTAATTATTTCAACTCTCCGAGAGTCATCTTATGCCTCTTAGCATTAGGTTCTAGCAGGAGGGGAGGCAATCTGCTTTCATACAATGTAAAGACATTGGGTATTAAAAGTTTGATAGACTCCTAGTCTCCTTCAAGGCAACACGGAGGAATGGTCACCATTACGAGCTCCAGAATCAGGCTACCTGGGCTGGCATCCCAGGCCAAGTTTGTTCATTTATAAAAATAAGATATAATGGTACCTACCTCACAGGGTCATTGTAAGAATCAAACGTATCGATACATATAAACTGCTTATAATAGTGTCAGACAAATAACTCTTCAGTGTTAACTATGATTACTTTATTATCGTCTCTTTCTATTCTATTCTATTCTATTCTATTCTATTCTATTCTAATTCTCCTATATTCTATTATTATACTCCCCTGTAAATCTATTTAATATTCCTTCCCCATACTCTATATCACACACCTCCATTTAGTAATAAAGCAGCAGCTTGGTGGGAAACGCTTGTGCATGTATGTATGTGCATATTTTAATTCCTTACCAATAGTCTGAAAATAAAGGAATGATGGAGGGTGTATTAGAAGTTCCCTCTCACTGCTATAACAAATTACCACAAACGTAATGGCTTAAAGCAGCACAAATTTCCTGTCATACAGTCCCAAGAAGGGTTGCCAGCACTGTACTCTGTCTGGATGCTGTAAGAGAGAACCATTCCTTTCCCCTCCCAGCTTCTCGAGGCAGCACACATTTCTTGGCTTGGGGCTGTATCATTCCAACCTCTGCTTTCTGCACTGCTTTGGTCATATCCCTTTCTCTGATTCTACCCTTCTGCTCCCTTCCCCTTATAAGCATGCTTATGATTACATAAATCCATCCAAATAATTCAGGATAATCTCCCCATTTCAAGATTCTTAAGTTAAATTTGCAAAGTCCTTCCCCCCCACCACCATATAAGGTAATATATTCGCAGGATCCAGGGATAGGAAGTGGATATCTTTAGGGAGGGATTATTCTACCTACCACAATGGGAAAAGCACTGGATGATCTCTTGAGATCATTCAAGCCAGTGGTACCTACTTGGAGGTGGCTCTGATGTCCCAAGGGGACAATGGCAGTATCTGGAGACATTTTTTGTTTGTCACAAGTTGGGAAGGGAATGGTACTAGACATCTAGTGGGTAAGAGGTCAGGGATGTTGCTAAACATCTTCTAATGCACAGGACGGCCTCCTCACCCCGACAAAGAATTATCCAGGCCAAAATGGCAACAGTGATGAAGCTGAGAAACCCTGATTTAAAGCATGTGATTCCTTGAAATCTTCAGAGCTAGTAAGGTTACAATACAATGGAAACCAGTTTCAGGACTTAGATGTATATGGAGAAGTTTGAGAAATCACAAGCAAGCTCTATAACTCCATGTTTTGACAATCTTATATAGTAAATAAGAGATGAATAACATTACTCATGCTTTAATAGTAGGGTTTTGAACACTACCTTAACTTGTTATTTGTTAAGTAGTGTTTCTTTTATTTTAGGTTGGTATAATCTTTCATACTGGTGCATTTCATATACATGTAAATTATCTTTAAGTATGTATTATAAACATAATTTATGTATGTTATAAATATTAAAACTCATAGATTCTCAGATTTAAAGTACCTAACACCAAACAGATTTCAAGATGATCTACATTTTTGCCTTCGTATGACCTGATATCTATCCCTTGACTTGAAAGGATCAGAGAAGTACACTTGCTATGACATCCTCATCTATCAAGAGAAAGACATAAGTTAGAACCAACTTTTACTTAAAGTAAGCACCTTGGCTCTCAATACCTACTTTTCCAATTCTTATCAATCTCTGTGCTCAGGGATGAATTCTCCCAGTCTTTGTATGTATCTATTTTAATGCTTATTTATTTATTTTGAGAGAAAGAGAGATTTCAAGCAGGGGGAGGGGCAGAGAGAGAGAGGGAGAGAGAGAGAATCCCAAGAAGGCTCCATGTTATCAACACAGATCCCGACGCTGGACTCAAGGTCATGAACCATGAGATCATGATCTAAGCCAAAATCAAGAGTCAGACATTTAACCGACTGAGCCACCCAGGAGCCCCTCTCCCAGTCATTTTTTTAAAAATTTTTTCAATGTTTATTTATTTTTGAGAGAGAGAGAGAGACACAGAGTGTGAGTGGGGAAGGAGCAGAGAGAGACACACACAGAATCTAAAGCAGGCTACACGCTCTGAGCTGTCAGAACAAAGCCTGACACGGGGCTCAAACCCATGAACCGTGAGATCATGACCTGAACTGAAGTTGGACGTTTAACCAACTGAGTCACACAGGCACCCCTCTCCTAGTCTTTTTAAAGCAATCTAGAAATTGTTGGTAGGAGACCTTATATTCTTCTCAACATCTTTTTTTCCCCATGTTTCTTTTCCTTTCCATTCACTGCTCATTCATTTTTCTTTAATACTTTTTTCTGCCTAAGAATTCCCCTAGAATTTTGTTAATTTGCAGCAACTTTAAGTTTATTTATTTTGAGACAGACAAAGAGTGCAAGTGGGGGAGGGGTAGAGAAAGAGAGAGAACTCAAGCAGGCTCCGTGCTGTCAGCACAGAACCCACATGGGGCTCCAGCTCACGAAACCATGAGCCGAAATCAAGAGTCAGATGCTTAACCAACTGAGCCACCCAGGCGCCCCAATTTGAGCTGCTAAAAACAGTAGTTGTATCTTTTATGGCAGAAAAGGTTGACTAACAAGCAGGGAACTGTGGGTGTGTAAGTGGGCACGAGTGTGAATACTGTACCCATAAGGGTGAGTTTCATCTTCATTTTTCCCCCCAGGAAGAACAGTAACTAGCAATATGAAAGTATTTTAACAGCTTGTAAACAAACACAGCCAAATAAAGAAGATCACAGTTATTCAGCAACTTTGTTTACCACTGACACTATTTCCATTGTATATATTTCCCTGCCAAGGTACAATTCTATAAGGTGTTTTACATTTGGTATGATTTCTAAGCTACAATGAAAGGATACATGTTAAATATGTCTTAATGAATTGAGATTTCCCAAACACCACTTTAAGAAAAAAAAAGCCAAAGTCCAATCCCTAAGCAGTAAATCACACCTAAGATTCCAAATTCCAGATATCACATTGCTAATTGGGGTAGGTACCACTAGATGAGCCTGCCCAGCCTCTCTATGTCTGCCTCGTTAAAAAATTCCATTTCTTCATGGTACCCAGGTAGCTCAGCCAGTTAAGCATCTGACTTCAGCTCAGGTCATGATCTTGCGGTTCATGGGTTTGAGCCCCATGTCAGGCTCTATGCTGACAGCTCAGAGCCTGGAGCCTGCTTTGGATTCTGTGTCTCCCTCTCTCTGCCCCTCTCCCACTCGAGTCTATCTGTCTCTCAAAAACGAACATTAAAACATTTTTTTTAATTCCATTTCTTTGTATTAAATTAAAATTAAAGAGAAAGAGAATGAGAGACTAAGTGTGAAAGAGAACCTAGAGATTAAGAGACTTAGAAGACATGTCAAGTGTATTAAGGACAGAGAAACTTGGAGACAATTAGAGGTCAATACATAAGTGGGAGTTTCTCAAAACAAGATAAGAATGAGCATATAATAAAAGAAAAGTGGGGGATGAGCAAATGATAACTTTGACAACTTGGGCACATACCAACTCTGGCACAGTGCCCCTGGACATCTCCCAGCCAAGGGATCTGTGCAGCCATTTTCTGGGGAATAAAGAAACTTCTTTTGTTTCTGGAAAGCCCTTGGGTGGGCAAGTGACTGTTAGTATGTTGAGCAACCAGTGGCTAATGTCCCAATCAGGCCTCCCTCCAGTCACCCACATCATATCTCAGGTGTCCTGTCAGTGCACATGAGATCCAGAGCAACTACAGCAATAAAAACATCAAAAAGTAATATACAGAAGAGCAAAGGGCAAACATTCAGAACATTAAACTATCACCTAAAATCCCAAGATATTTTCTCATCATTATTTTGCAAAGGTCAATGCATAACAAAAACCCAGATAAAACCATCTAATAGGAAATGGTTCAAAATCATTTGGGACAGGTTATTTCTTAGAAGACATGTGAACATTAGAAAAGAGGTCTAGAATCTCCTGACAAAGGAGATAGGAGGTAAATAGTGTTCATATCCCAGGCTGTTGCACCCAGCTACCACCTTCTTCTTGTCAAATGCTCTCCTCTTTTTCACCACTCTCTAATTGATGTGACAGCTTATAACTCCACACACTCCCTCGGTTCCCTTCTCTGACTTTTCTTTTCCTTGTACTCTAACTCTTGATGTCCTCTTAAGTTCAGCCCTTGTAGCTCATCTCCTTTTAAGAACCCAAATACCCCACAAGGCTTCACCTATCGCTCCTGGACAGATCCCAAATGACCCACACGAGAGATCTTCCTACACTCCATCTCTACCCTCTTGCCGTCTATACCCACTTGTGCATAACCCCTGGCTTAGACCCAACCTGTCCAAATCCATATTAATCACATCACTCCCTTAAACAAATTTACCTCCAAACCTCTCTATTTCTGTGCACATGGTTACCATTTTCCTGAGTCCCGTAGATTTTAAAACTTGGGATCAGATCATTTTCTTTTTTTCTTTTTTTAAAGTTTATTTATTTATTTACAGGGCAAGGGAGGGGCAGAGAGAGAGAGAATCCCAAGTAGGCTCCGTACCATCAGTGCAGAGCTGATGAGGGGCTCAAACTTACAAACCGTGAGATCATGACCCAAGCCAAAACCAAGAGTCGGACGCTTACCTGACTGAGCCACCCAGGTGCCCCAAAACTTGGCATTATTTTCAGATCATTCATATTCTTCATTTAGCAATACTGTTACACTGAGTCATCCAATTTTCCATTCATGTGGTCACAGGGCTCTCTCATACCACTCTAAGCTGCTCCTCAAGGCACCCCTCCATTACAGCAGCAGTCCCTACCTGCCCACCCTCTCTGGCTCATCACTTTTCACTGAACCTACCCAACCCCGCACTCCCAGAATCATCTTTCGGCTTTGCCTTACTGAATGATCTGTCCTGGAAAATATCCGTTTCTCCTTCATTACAACATCAAAGCTAACACATACATTTCCAAAGCTCTCCATCACGTGGCCCTATCTATCAAGCCTATATATTCACTGTTTCTCAACAACATGATTGATTCCTATTCTCTGTCCTTACTTGGAATTCCCTCTTCTATACCTCTACTTCTAACCCTTAGCCCATATCAAGGCCCCTCCCAAATCTCTCTTCTCCAACAGGCTTTACGGACCACACAACACTCCCTTCTTAGTTCATGCCCCTCTGATCACCTGCATCGAGAAGTCAACATGATGATATGATGCTCTCGCCATTTCAGTGTGTTGTCTTTCTCCAACCACCTGGCAAACTCCAGGAAGCTAGAGATACAGTCCTCTATCGCCCTTACCACACACTCCAGAGCTGGAAAGAGCAAATTCTTTTTTAGAATAAACTAGCTAATCAATCTAGTACTTAAGTACTTTTGGATTTTCCTTGACTATAAATAAATGATCTATAATAAATAAAAGTATACACGAAGGAAATATAGAGATATTTGTCTATTAGCATTTGATTTTTAAATGTTAATACGTTACTTGCAAAACTATTCCATTTGAAAACCATCTTCTTACCTGATTTTATGCAGTCTGACGACTTGCAAATGCCATCTAGAAAAAGAAGGGAATATGCATAAATATCTGCAATGCGGGTTTGTAATTTCTCCCTATATTCTGTTCTTTTAAAAACTGCCAATTAAATAATAAATTCCTTAAAGCAAGAACTAAAACCTGAGTATTGTATGTCATTGCCAATAGTTAGAAAGAACATAGAGAAATAAAATAGGTAAATCCTAAATTTAAACACTTTATTATGAAAAAAACCAATTTATTGTATCATTGCTACTCACTAAGCCCTAGATCTACTAAATTGAAATAATCAGTTGTTTTAGTACGGTAATCTTTTTTTTCCCCCTATTAAGGAACCAATCTTTTCTAATCCTTATTGTGAAAACTGCTAAAACTCAAATTAGACCTCTTAGATTCCTGTGAAGCCCTTTAGAATTTCAATGACACAACAAATTTCACTAATTAAAGCTAGCCACAAAATGGTGTATACTTTAATCAAATAAAATTATACACTAGAATCCTTATAAAATAAGCATGAGTGCACTAAATATACTTGGCAATTAATAACTTAGCTCAAACATAAAAGACATTGTACTTTAGTCAGAGTTAACTGTTTCGACATATTGATGTTACATTTTATGACGAAATCTTTATACCACCATCCTTAAGTATCTCTCTCCATAACACATTCGCTTGGTAGACAAAAAAGGCGTAAGATGAAGATTTCACTCTCTTGTGCATTTTTGTGTGCACAGGTGTGGGAGTCACTCACCATCATAGGTTGCATAGAGTGCGATCATCGTCACAGCGATGATGGTAAGGAGCAGGACAAGGACGGAGAGACTGATCTCCAGTGAGGTCCATCGTTGTTTCTTTGGCCTTGGAGTGTTGATATCAGTTATATCCATCTGACTTTCTGATTTGCCCATCACCTAAAATCTGGAAAAAAAATTTTTGTTAAGTCTTTAAATACTACCAACAACAAACTAATATATAGATAAAAAGAAGAGAAAATGAATGTACAACTTTCCAAATGCTAATGTGGCTAGATAAAAGTAAATGACTAATTCATTTTAGGTAAGAAATCAAGTTCTGCTGTTGTTGAAAGTCAGAATTTTGATTCTGAAAACAGAGTATAGAGCCAATGAATTTGACATGATCAGTCACAATTTTTTTTTTAAATAACAGTAAAGATCCAAACAAAATTAGACAAGAAGACTTAGCTAAATACTCACATAAGATTCCTATGGCAGTTCATAAGCAAATAATTGCTGTACCATCATAAAGCAAAGTTTTAAACTCACCCTTCTGAACTTTGGACAACGTCAAAGGTGAATTTTATATCTTGCTCCAATGGTTTCCTTCATAAGCATGGAAATCAATGACTAATACTTTGAGGTTTTGACTAAGCAGTAATTTGAAACATGAATACAGATAAAAACAAAAAGGAACAAACACTTGTGATAGCTTATTTTTAGTCTTTTTTTTAATGTTTTATTTATTTTTGAGACAGACAGGGACAGAGCATGAGCAGGGGAGGGGCAGAGAGAGAGGGAGACACGGAATCTGAAGCAGGCTGTCAGCACAGCTCAGAGCCTGACGCGGGGCTTGAACTCACGAACTGCAAGATCATGACCTGAACCGCAGTCGGATGCTTAACCGACTGAGCCACCCAGGCACCCCTTATTTTTAGTCTTAAAAACAACTTTTATTTTTACAAGCTCAAAATTACAGCTACTGCTGATGTGGGTATCTATTAACTGGTTAGACAACATTCTGATGGTCACTCAGTGAACCAAAAGTCAGTGGTTTACACCCAGAAATAGCTGTTAATCACTGTTTCTTCGTGCGACTGAAGAAGAAAAAAATATATGCATTAAAAAACTCTCCTTGCAGGTCAGGGTAACAATTGTTAAGATACTTACTTAACTTATATTTAAATTAATATTAATACTTCTAATAATAGCTGACATTTATTGAGTGCTTCCTGTGTGTCAGTCACTAGTTCTTAGTGCTTTACCTGTGCGGATTATTTTAATCTTTGTAAGGTGGGTATTAATATTCCAATTCTATACTTTAGGAAACCGAGGCACATAAAACTCAGGGAACTTTCCCCACTACAAAACTAGTAAATGTTCTTTACAGAGAACACATTTGGTCACTGTTTGAAATAAAAATATATCATATCATCACACAATAAAAGCTATTTTAGATCTTATTGCAGAAGTTTTTGGAAGGGGGAGGGAAGTTAAGGGGATGAAAGCCTAAATATTAAATTTCATTAAGTTTCTTTTAGAGCCCTCGTGGTTCTTTATTGACCATCCACCAAAGCTCCAACTTCAATTTTTCTGCATGACTGTAGAAAAGGGCATCATAAACTAACAGATTAGCTGTTTATAACTTTATACAAATTAAGCATATAACTTAGTTCCTAGATGAAGTGACTCCTCAGAAATACTCTTAAAGATCTTTGTGGAACACCCACAATTTGCCTGATGGTATGTTTTGTGGAAACTGAGGCACAGGATAAAGTAGAAAATGGATTCTACATTTGAAGTGTGGACTGGGAGATCCCACTGATAGCTAGGAATTTAATCTCCCCAGTGAGTTATTAATAAGTGAACCACAGCTGGACTTTAGAGTTCTGGATACAAAGTCTTAAGCACGCTGTCCTCTTGATTACAGGAGGCTATAACCAAGGACAGACTATCAAATAAAAATATTTTATTAGACCATGAAAACTGTGTCTGCTCAATAAAAGTGGGATGTAATGTACCTGAATGTTAAAATGTCTTACTTAATGGTTATGTAACTCATGTTGGCTTAGTCTCACAGACTCTGGGGTTATGATATGGAATTGCATTGATCGTGGCCCTTGGAGTTTTAATACGGATGGTGATTGGGGAAAGAAAAGATGGGACCAAATTTAATACTTGGACACCATTCAGAGAGGTAAACAATAAAAAGAATAATTTTCCCAGTTTCCCCAGAAGAATTCAAGAGTGGCGTAAACAGCATCTGAATATTAATCACATTTGCCTTTCATGAGCATTTGTCTTCCTGCTCTAATATTTCAGAAGACAATCTAGCCAAGTTGCCCTGAAATAATACGATCCACTTCTCATTAAAAAAATTTTTTTTTAACATTTATTTATTATTGAGAGACCGAGAGACAGGGAGCATGAGCAGGGGAGGAGCAGAGAGAGGGGGAGACACAAAATCTGAAATAAGCTCCAGGCACTGAGCTGTCAGCACAGAGCCCAACATGGGGCTCGAACCCACAAACTGTGAGATCATGACCTGAGCCGAAGTCGGTCGCCCAACCAACTGAGCCACCCAGGCACCCTGATCCACTTCTCATTTTAGTTCTCTCTGAGAAACAACAATCAGTTTCTGTAGTAAAACTTAGGGCCAGGAACCAGGGTAGCCACAGGGTTAAATTAAAGGTGCTCTTTGGCTCCACCAGGCTTCCAACTTCAGAAAACTGGTAGGCAGGCATGTCTTTCTCCGGTCTAGGTTACTTTTCCCTCACTTCTTCTCCTTACCCTTGAGACTGGGGTACAGAGGCAGCTGGGCTTTTAATGGTTCTGCACCTAAGACTGCAGAAATTGTTACAGGGAAATAAAGGCAGTGACTACAGCTGTTAGCCCTTTTACCTGCATCAAAAGAATATCATCTTTGAATCACCTGCAAACCCTCCATCTGCCCCTCTTGTAAACACGCTGATTTTTTTTTTTTTTTTTTTTTTGTCTTTTGCTCCTAAGTAGCAATTTTGAACAGCACTGAGCAAAAGGAGAAATGATACAAGTTTAACTTCCTGGTTAACTTTGCCATTCATTTCCAGACACTTCTGGTGGATTCACTATGTTCCTATAAGAAAACAGGAGCCAGAATCTTGAACACCAAGATGAATCACCAACCCCCTGGATACGGAATATTCAAGTCAACTACACCCAACCCCATTTTAGAGAAGGGAGGGAAGAGGGCAAAAGGATACAAAAAAAATTATAAAGTTGATACTTATAGTTCCATATAAAGCAGGATATGCCCCCCACCCCAAAATACCTACATGTTTAAAATAGTACATCTCAATTGGAGATACGGTCAGAAAGTTTCAACCAAAAAGGAGACACTTCCAGAGGAGAGAACAGAGAATTAGGAGATCTAACCCAACAAGAAATCTGCCAACTTCAGCTAAATAACATTACCAAAAGAATGATTATTTTGCTTAAGTAGAAACAGCATTCCAAAGCAATATAAAGCAGCAATTCTTACACCAGTTGAGAATAGAGTCAAATCAACCTACAGGATAACTGCTTTGTTAAAGGGAAGTCTATAAACCAAAGCGATTTTCATCTTCACAGCACTTTCCCACATTAGCATTTCTGCAAGTCCCTGAGGGTACACTATTAAAACAATCTTGTGTTATGGAAACTGAGGCACAGGAAGCAGGAGAGACAGGTTGCATATTTAGGCTGTAGCTGAGGAGGCTGAAGAGACAGGTCAAGAGAAAAACCATCTCCTTTTTTCCCAGGACATTACTGTATAGGTGTTCCCGGGGTCTGGACACAAAGTAACAACCACATCACTCCCATATGCTGTGCAGCTATTCAACAGAAGTCACAGCAGCGAGTTCAAGAAAGTACCGGACAAATTTTTGTAAGTGCTGGGGCCCAGAAATAATGCAAGAGTGAAGACTCTGCAAGCCTCCAAAGCCGGCCTGCCGATTGGCAGCTCCCCAATGCTGACACTGCACGTCAGGTACTACTTTCCAATTTAATAAAATTACCATTTGCATCACCTATGGGGGAGGAACAGACTCAATCAAGTGGCTAAAGAGGAACGTTTGGTTGCAATTACCCTTATTTTCGAATAATACAAATACACTGAGGCCAATGAGGTAAGAAAACTTTCACCTACCCAGGAACTCCCCCCTGCTCCCGCCAACCAACCCTCTGTGATTTAAGCACGCTATCAGCATAAATTATATAATAGCAAGCTAAGGTTAAGGCAAGATGAAGAGCTAGGGTAATGAAAGGATCTTCAGGTTAGGAAAAGTAAAAACAGAAAAGTGAGTTACAAATGAGAAAATCCGATAGAAACCAAAATGAAAACAAACCTTGCTTAAAAAAAAAAAAAAAAAATCCGTGTCTGTACAGCGGAATGGCAAATTCCCAGCCCCCAGATCAGACCCCCTGCAATTTGGAAGCGCTGATCCCGGCAACCAAACATAACTCCCCAAGGCAGAGGCTGCAGGGAGCTGTGGAAATGAACCCGAAGACTCGACCCCACATCACTCGCAGACCCCTCCTCCAGGTCACCCTCTTCGCCCCTTCCCTCACTCTTCGAGTCCCAGATGCGGCACCTTCCCAGGGCACGCCTCCCTCGCCCACGGCCGCGGGGTCCCGGGCGCTCGATTGCGCCGGAGCCGAGCCGCTGCCCCTGCTCCGTGCGCCTCCCGGGCGGCCGCTGCCCTCGGTCGGCTGTGCCCGCCCCGTGCCCGTCCCACCGGCTCCCACCGCCCGTGCTCTCGCGCCCTTCGGACCCTTCTCCCCAGCTCCCAGGTGCGGGCTCGCTCTCCCAGGACTCACCAGTGGGATTCGGGAGAAGTTGGAGGCTGCTGAGCAGACACATCCCGACCAATGAGCGCGCGGGGCCGGGCGTGGGGAGCCCCGCCGAGCGCCGGTCGGTCCGTGCGTCCGCCCCAGCGCGCCCCGAGCGGCGCGGGCTCCGGGCGGCGGGCGGCGGCTGCGCCGAGCGAGGCCGGACTCGGGGGAGGTTCCGGCCCCGCGGCGGCCCGGGCCGGAGGAGCGAGGGGGAACCGGGCATCCCTCGGACCCGCACCCGGAGGGACTCACCGTGGCCTCTCAGCGGATCCCGCGCCGGGAGTTGGGCGGCTGCTCCCGCCTGCGCGCGGTCAAGCTTCGCCACTTGCACATCTCCGCGCCCCGCGCGTCTCGGCGCTCTCACCCCCACCCCCCGTCCCCCCCGCCGCAGGACGAGCGAGAGGAGCAGTTCCCTGGGTGACCTGAAGGTTTCCGCTAGGTCTCCCGAACCCTGTCACATCGTGTGTGGGGGCCGGGTGTGCGTGCGTGCGAGAAAGCCCCCCCACCTCACCCTTCCCAAAAGGGCTTTGCCAAACATTCTTGGAATTGCTTAGCGTCGGGGCTTTCAAGAAAACAATGCATCGCCTCTTCGAGAATGTGTAGTGCTGATGAAGGTTCTGTTGCTCTCCCTGGTCAACCTGAGACCAAAATGATTCTCTTCTCACATTCTTCTTTCGCTCTCCTTCTCCTCCCTCCATCCCAGCTTCCTTCCTTTCCTATTTGTTTTGTTCTGTCCCTTCCCTTTTTTGTTTCCTTTCTTTCTTGACCCCTCTCCCTTTTCCTTCTTCCCGTCTTTCTCCTCCTCTCTCCTCTTTCTTCTCTTCCTTTCTTTTTCTTGGTCAGACCAAAATGATATCAAGAGCTATATTCTGTATTGAAACTCCCCAATCCCACCTCCTGACTCTTGGGAATCTAGTGATGTGTATATCCAAAGGCTTGGGGACCGGGAGCGAGAGAGTCACAGAAAAATAAGCGAAGGTGTGTCTGCTCTGCCTTCTAAAATTGGCTATAATGTGTCTGGACCCTTCTCGTTTTCATGGAGCCAGGTAGCAGCACAGCATTCTCATGTAAGACATGCGATTCCCCCCCTCAAGGAAGTTTAAAAAAAATACTTTTTGCACAAAGGCGATTTCTTTATAAAAGCTACCTACAGCAGCTCTAAGTGTCAAGGAGCTTAGAAGAACTAGACCTCCCATATTGGTGTGGTTTGGGGGTTTTGGGGTTTTGTTTTGCTTACATGATTTTTAGTTCAATTATTCAATGCCATAGCTTCAACAGTGTCCTTTTCCTTTTTCAAATCATGTCTCATTGCAAACACAGACACACACACACACCCTGAGGAAGTCATACTGAAATAAGGTGACTTTTCCTGAACTCGCAATTACCTGTTTTTGACATCAAGTAACTGACAGATTTTACATTCTTTACGTGGTAGACCTGAAAGGCAAGGAGAAATAGTAATACTTGCTAGTGAAATAGTAAGTGGGATACAATGTAGAGACATTTTTTAAGAAGTTAAAATAATTATTAAATAACTAGATTAATATACATCAATCTAATATATAGGCTTCAAAAGAATTCTCTCCATATCTCTATGCTTTACTCTTGTCTGGTTCACGTGTTACACACCACTTAATCCTCATGACAACCCTAAAATATGGATGTAATTGCCCCATAAATGAGCATAAGGAGCTTGGCCAAGTTAAAACTACTGGGAACTGTTTCAACTGGAATATGAACCCAGTTCATTTTTTTTAGGATCTGATTTTTAAGTAATCTCTGCACCCAATGTGGGGATTGGGGATTGAACTTACAAACCCCAAGATCAGTTCTACCAACTGAGCCAGCCAGGAGCCCCTGAGTCTAGTTCATTTTTGATTCAAATGCTGAGTTACAGTTCTCCTCATTTTACAGAAAGGACTGAAGCATAGGTACATGATTTACTAAAATTCATTGTGTGAGAAATCTTGTTCTTCTAACACTCTAGTGCTTAATTTTTATTACTTTTCAGCTAAATTACCAAAATGTTATTTCAACCTTACATAATCAACAATGAACTACAAGCAGTTAGAAAAGTCTTTTTTTTTTTTTTTTTTTCCCCATGTAGCCAGGCCTCAGTTTCTTCACAGGGAGCCCCATGTATTAAAAATGTAATATGTTTCTTCTGATTAACATAATAATGAATATTGGGGGGGGGGGTGCCTGGCCAGAATAATCCCCAAATTTGCATACCAACAGAAAATGCAACTTAAATTCATGCCTGATCTTAACATTTCCATTTAAACTTTTCAAGCTACATTTTGTTTTCCAATTTGCACAAAAATTTTAAACAGAAAAAGGTTCTTTTTGGAAGGTAATAGAATACCCTCGCAGTTCAGGAATATCTAATTACCAGTAGAAAATAAGACAATCTGGTTTGTGTATAGTGCCTCTAAACTTATAGCTGGAAGTTAAAAATAAAGGTAATTCATTTAAATTCTTTTAAAAATTAAAGATTTGTTAATGAGAACTTTTTGGACTATTCAGTGATAAGCATATATCATAGTTTTAGTTCTGTCTTGTTGCAAGAGGAAAACATTGCAGGAAGCCAATTCAAAGATCCACTCTTAGTGGTAGGGGTATTTTAGAGGGGAAGAAAAATGAAAAGAGAATATACAGAAAAAGAAAAAAGGTATAGTTAAAGTTGTTTTTAGACTGTCTTTCAGCTGATAGTCAAGAAGGTGTGTTTCCCACAAGTCTTAATCTCATTAAAGTTTACCAAAATTTAAGGGTTTCATCAGGAATGCTAAATCTCTTCCTAGAAGGAGGTTAAACAAGTTTAAGAAGATTTCTCCTTTAAAGGATCTAATAAAGAAAGAGTCCCCAGGTTAGGAAACTCAGAAAACCTGAGACTTATAGAGGTTGTACAAGGTCATGCAATTTAGTGGGTTATAGAGATGGACCAGAAAGTAGTCCTCCTGGCTACCATGCATAAGTTATTAACAGTGGAATGATGCATTGGTTCCGACAAGTTACAGAGTAGATCCTTAAAAGCTGTCCCTGTACACAACACTTACAAACGCTTGATACAGTATTTTTTAAAGGCCCTTTAAATGCACCACTGAGCCAGCAAGAAAGTGAAGGAAACGCCAAGATTAAAGTCATGAATTCAGAAAGTCTTCTAAGTGTTAAAGATGGTGCTGTCCTGGGGTGGCTACCCGTCTGCAGCCTCACCAAACCTACGGTTGCATTTGTAACAGGACTTGTAAGTGCCAGGGACTTCTTAGACAGCAAGGGGAAAAGTCAAGTCAGAGATTTCTACCTAAAACTGAGGCCACTGAAAAGAAACATCTGCAGTGCAAAGGTGAACTAGAAAAAGAAAAAAACAAAACTCAAACCCCATTCACATTCCCCCCCTTCCCTCCCTACCCCAAACCTAAATATGTTTGCTTTTTTCGGCCTTGACTCTGGCAGGTAAATTTACACCAAAAAGCTACTGGTGAATCATAATCAGATGGACAGTAGGGCTAGCTAGGATGTAAACGAATTCTGTGGCCTGAAAATTCCCAAGTTAAAAGTTTGTAGTAAAGTGGTTCCAGCTAGACTATACCAAACAAAAATTGAAAGAATTATTATCACTTAGCTCTCACTAAAGGAACTTACTGAGAATACATGTATAAAACAAAATGATACTGAAGTAGGAAAGCTGAAAGGACTCCATTTTATTTATTTATTTATTTATTTTCAAATTTTTATTTTATTATTTTTTTAAATACAATTTTTATTGTCAAGTTAGCTAACATACAGTGTATATAGTATGTTCTTGATTTCAGGAGTAGATTCCCATGATTCCTCGCTTACCATTTTAGAAAGGCTCCATCTTTACTGTTTTTTTGCTAGGCTCCATTTATTCATATTCCATATTTACCTCTGAATAAGCCAAAGAAGCTATGTTCCCACTTCAAGGGGGAAAAAGAAAGTTAATTGTTCTCTGAATTTTGTCCTAGGCCTCAAACACCTGATAACGCCTAAGAAGAACCAGATCCCAAATATGTTCCAGAACATTAGCTTCAAACAAACCTCAGCTGATATTGGCATCAATACCCCTACCTTCAGTAATTCATGGAATAACACCTATTGTTCACCTGACACTCACCTCTGATTGGACCCAACCATAGATTCCTGAAGATATACATCCCCTACACCCTTGTCCAAGATAAACCCCAAGCCCCAAGCAATGATGAGACTCATTCTCCTTTTCTTTGGGGGTCGCCCAGTTATTCTGTCTACTATTCTCTGTCACTCGCCCTATTCAATAAACTCTGTTTTCATTTTCTCCAGCTTGCATTTGATTTGTGTCCGGCATGAAGCCAAGGACCCTCTTGACTGGGTTCTTGGACTCAGCCTGCCTGCATCAATACTAGATAGATAAGTTATTTAAAGGAGTGATAAGCAAAGAATATAGTAACAATGTAAGAAAATCTAAGTAAACATTGACTTAAAAAAATGTTTGGGTATACAGATGGCCAATAGATACATGAAAAGGTGTTCGGCATCACTCATCATCAGGAAAATGCAAATCAAAACTACAATGGGATATCATCTCACACCTATCAGAATGGCTAAAATCAGCAACACAAGAAATGACAGGTGTTGGCAAGGATGTGGAGAAAAGGGAACACTTATGCACTGTTGGTGGGAGTGCAAACTGGTGCAGCTACTCTGGAAAGTAGTATGGAGTTTACTCAAAAAGTTAAAAATAGGGGCACCTGGGTGGCTCAGTCGGTTAAGCGTCCTACTCTTGATCTCCGCTCAGGTCATGATCTCTCAGTTCATGGGATCGAGCCCTACATTGAGCTCTGTCCTGACAGTGTGGAGCCTGCTTAGGATTCTCTCTCTCTCTCTCTCTCTCTCTCTCTCTCTCTCTCTCTTTGCCCCTCCCTGTCTCAAAATAGATAAATAAGTTTTTTTTTTTTTTTTTTAAAGCTAAAAGTAGAACTACTCTATAATCCAGCAATTGCACTACTAGGTATTTACCCAAAAACTACAAAAATACTAATTCAAAGGGATACATGCATCCCAGTGATTTTTTTTGAATTTTTTTTAATGTTTATTTATTTGTGAAGGAGAGAGAGACAGAGTGTGAATGGGGGAGGGGCAAAGAGAGAGGGAGACACAGAATCCGAAGCAGGCTCCAGGCTCTGAGCTGTCAGCACAGAGCCTGATGCAGGGCTTGAACTCACAAACTGTGAGATCATGACCTGAGCCAAAGTTGGACACTCAACCAACTGAGCCACCCAGGCACCCCCATGCATCCCAAAGTTTATAGCAGCATTATCTACAATAGACAAACTATGGAAAAAGCCCAAATGTCCATTGGCTGGAATATTAACTCAGTGATAAAAAGGAATGACATCTTGCCATTTGTAACAACATGGATGGATCTAGAGAGTATGCTAAGTGAAATAAGTCAGTCAAAAAAGACAAATACCATATGATTTCACTCATATGTGGAATTAAGCAACAAAACAAAGGAGCATAGGGAAAACAAAGAGAGAAGCAAACCAAGAAACAGACTCTTAACTGTAGATAACAAACTGATGGTTACCAGAGAGGAGGGGGGGTGGAGGGATGGATGAAATAGGTGATGGGGATTAAGGAGTACACTTGTGATGAGCACCAGATGTTGTATGGACATGCTGAATCACTAAATTGTACACCTGAAACTAATATTACACTGTATGCTAACTAACTGGAATTTGAATTTAAAGAAAAGTCTGGGGATAAAAAAGATCGACTAAAATATTAGACAATAATGGTGTATAACTTGATAGTTTGATTAGAGCCAAAGCACTCTAACAGTGCTTATTTATGTTGTCGGAAAGGAAGATAATGATAATGATTTTAGACTTTATTAAATTAATTATACGTGTAAAAATTACTAGTGTAAGTATTCAATGAGGAGAAATTGAGTGCATGAGGTCAAATGTTGCAGAGAGGTAAAAAAACTAGAATTAATAAAAGGAAATCTAAAGGAAAATAAGGAAAGAGAAAAAGGAAACATTAGAAAAGACATACGGTACAAAATTAACATGGTAGAAATAAATCTAAATATGTCAATTACAATAAATATAATTGGACTTAATTCTCCAGTTACAGAACAAAGATTGTAATGCAATAAATAGACAAAATTCAGCTCTCTTCTATTTAGGAAACAAATCTAAAATATAAGAACATAGGATGGTTGAAAGCAAAATGATGGATAAACATATGTCAAATATTAACCAAAAGACAACTGGTACAGAAATACTGTAATCAGATAAAACAGACTTCAATTTACCAAAAAAAAAAACAAATAAAGTCATCAGTTCAGCAGGATAATACAATTCTAAATGTGATTACATCCAGTACCATAAATTTTAAATATATATTGCAAAAAATAACAGAACTATAAAAAGAAATTGATAATTCACTGTGATAAGGATGATTTTATTTTTTATTAAAAATATTTTTTAATGTTTATTTATTTTTGAGAGAGAGAGAGAGACAAAGAGGGGTAGAAAGAGAAAGAGACAGAATCTGAAGCAGGTTCCAGGCTCTGAGCTATCAGCACAGAGCCTGACATGGAGCTCGAACTCACAAACCACAAAATCATAACCTGAGACTAAGTTGGAAGCTCAACCCACTGCCACCCAGGCACCCCCATGATAAGGATTATTTGAATACACTTTTCTTGATATTTGATAAAGCATGTGAACAAATTAGTAACAACCCAGAAGATCTGAATAACAATACTAACATTCTTCCATAAGTATATTGAACATTTCATCCAAGGATTGGAGAACACACACTTGTCCTTAACAAGAAATCTTATGGAAGCTGTGGGCTAGATTTTGGACAAGGGAGCTTCTATAGCAGTTTGTATTTTAAAGCCTCTTTCTCTTTCTTTCTTTTCTTTCTTTCTTTTTTTTTTTTTTTTCTGTAGAGAATTACCTCCCTGAAGTTTGCATTTCAAGGAGATGGCCCAGATAAGAAGGTAAGAGTTAGTTTTATTTTAGCTTAGGGGAGAAGACCTTAAAAAAAAAAAAAAAAAAAAAAAAAAAAAAAAAAAAATCCTATCAGGTTCTGAGTATCAGCTTCCAGTTTGGCCAACAATTAAAAAAAAAATCCTTTTAAATATCTTTCAATTTCTGCTGGGAAAACAGTAAATATTTCTGGCAATACTGAACACCCCCTTGGACTTAAGAGGCATTCACGAATTGAGTGCGAAAGCTATTTTATTTTTCTCTGTTTATCAGGTACTACAGAGATCTGGAAGAGCTGACTCTGGTGAGTATCCTCACCCTTAGCTGGCTTCTGCCAGTTTTCCATCCACAGGCTATGCGTGGGGGTTAAAGCAGAGGGTATAGCTCCGGTATCTACCAGAATTTGCCAAGGGTTTTCTTTAACTGTAATTTTAGTTTCCCTTAGCTGTTTAAGGGAATAATATAGCAGTTTACCAGAAAATTCCTGAGTGTCATCAACTCTGGGAGGGGTCCGTAAGGAGGTTCTCCGTTGACGGTAGATTCAGGGTTATCTGTAAGGCCACTGACTTGGTGGACTTTCGCTCATGGTCTTGTAATCTCTTTAGAGTGGAAAGACAATGTAGAGAGAGGATAAATGATAGAATGAATGCTATAAAGGAGGAAGGAGAGGAGAAGTAGGAATTGCGTCCATCTTTCATTTCAGGTGCCTCTTGTGTTGTGTGTGTGTGATTTTTTTTTGCAATGAAGCTATTTTAGAATCTTGAAGCGTTTTTGAAGCCTTCAGCTTACCTATTAAAATAGGTATCTCATTCAGTTTGTTTAATTTGGGAACACAATTTTTAAGTGCACTTCTTAAATGATCTCAGCTAATTGGAACATTCCTCAGAATGGCCATTGTAATTTCCCTCCCTGAGGGCTGGCAGCAGTTTTGTAGGACCCTTAACCACAAATGGAGTTCAACCCACATTTCTGTCCAGCCATATTTTAAGAACCCCAACCTGACAGTTACTAAGTTCTCAGGACACAAAACAATGATCTTGTCTAATTCTAGGGGGTTTGAGGGTAAGATTTTTTCATTTTTGTAAATATTTATAAGTTCCAGGACCATAGCAATTACATGTCAAATAAGCAGATTTAAGTATCCCATTCTTTTTCAGCTAAGCCTTTGGATCTCTTGGAGCCAAACTAATACCTAAGGAAGATGTGCCACTGGAGTGGAGATTGTGTGATGTTTTAGAGTGAACGTCATCGCATAGAGATTTTCTTGAGGTTGGCAGGTGACCTAGAGTCAACCTAACCTGTTCTGAGACCAACTTATCCTAACCCAGGAGTCTTCTTAGAGTTAGGTGGCAAACACTCTAATAGCTTTTAAGTGCTCAACCCATGCCCACCACGTTTTGTGGCCTTTTATCTTCCAAGATTCCCAGAAGCAATATAGCCTTTACTTAGTGGACCCAGTTCAGAGTAACCTCGACCCAGTCTGATCCCATAACCAGTCCAGTTCTTAAGTCTGACCTGTCTCATCTTGGACCTGGTCCAGTTTTTAAATTGAATCCAATCCATTCCAAACCAATCAGCATTTCCCAATGTGAAACCTAGGGACTGGGGAGAGGACTGAACTGGTGGACCCCAAAGAATGGGGATTGCAGACTGATTGCAAACAAATTGGGAAATACAGCTGCCACCAGCGCTTCCCAACATGGAATCTCGGGAAGAATTCCAAACAAATGTGGAACTGCAGACTAAACTACCAGCAGTTCCCAAAGTAGAATCTGGGGGCAGAATTACGGCCTGGGGTTTCTAATCAAATAGGGAACTGACTAGAAATTCAATTAGATCAGGAGCTTCACAAAGAGAGTGGAGCCTAGAATCCAGAGAAACTTACCCACAGCCCTCTGAAATGGCCGAATGGCGGAAATGGCGAGCAAGACTGAACTCAAAGGGTTCTCAGGTTACCACTCCTGTTTTTCTTTTCCTCTCTGAAGCTATCAGAAGTTTGCTTCTTATGTTCACCACCGCCGCCACCAAAACTGCTTTTAAAAATTCAGCTGAGTAAATATGAAGATCTAATTGGCTTTATTCAATGATTCATGAATCAGGCAGCATCCCATCTGGCAAATGGAAAGGAGTTTCAAAGAGCTATACAAACAAAATGGGAGACTTTTATAGGCAAAGGGGTGGGAACAATGGAGGAGTTGATTATCTCATCTTCCTTTGGGGACAGAAAGGGGTCTATCAGGTGGATTACTTCACCATCCCTTAAACCAGATTGACTGGTTTAAGATTACATTCCTGGGAGAGGTTAAAACTGCAGTTACATTAGGTACTAAGTCTTGGTTTGCTGAAGTGGGGCTTAGCACAAGTGACTCAATTTGGGGCCTATTTTTTCTTTTTTTATCAGTATATATTAGAGAATGTCTTTATGACCTTGCAATAAGGAATTGTTTCAAAGCCCAAAAAGTTCAAAATATAAAGAGATTGCTAAATTTAATTTACAAATTAAATTCTATTTGTTGGCCAAAAACCTTTGTAAAGAAAATAAAAAGCAAAGCACTAGGAAAAGATCTACAACATATTAAAGTGGAAATTATTAGAATATATAAAGAACTGCAAATGAAAGCCAGACAATCCCTCCAAATCGATAAAAGACAGACATTAAAACAAAGGCTAAATAAAAATAACCATAGCATATAAGAAGATACACAATCTTATTAATAGGTAACTGCCAATTAAAACTCCAATGTAAACCCAAGTTTTACTCAATGTGACTTCTTACACATCGCTGGGAAGAGTATTAATTTGTATAATCTTCCAGGAGGAAAAAAATAGTTGTCCTTGTAAAGGGCAAATGATATTATTGGCTGTCTTTTCAATAGAGTTTGGGGCATTGGCTAGCATAAGAGTAGGAAAACTTGCTCTGCAAGGGGCCAGATAGTTAATGTTTTAGACTGTTCACATATATTTCTGTTGCATATCTTCTTTTTTTCTTTTTTACAACCCCTTAAAAAGTATCTTAGCTTGTGAGCTCCATAAAAGCAGGCTACTGACCACTACTGGATTTGTCCAGTCAGCTATAGTTTGCAGATCCCTGGCTAGCAGATCTCTCAGGATTATCTGACTTTATTGGGGTGTATACCTCAGGTTGACTTTCTATTGACCATACTATTTTGCAACTGTGAAAAAGTAGCCTTTATTGGAAACTGATAGCAATGCAAATGTACTTGTGTGGGAATTTATGGGAAAATGACAGCAATGGAAATGATTCTTGTTGAAAATAATGCAAATAAATCTTTTCCGGCAAAGACACTAATGATTTCCATTGAAAAGATAACCCCAAACATTACATTTCGTTGGCCTAGGCCAATAAAAGTTTGACAGGCCAATATAGTGTTGGAAAAAAACTACACTTTAGCAAACCATTTTGGAAAACATTTGCATTATCTGGAAAGTTGAAAAGGCACACAATTTACAATCCAGCAATTCTCCCTTCAGATACATATTCTAGAAGAAAGCCTGCACATGTGCACCTGGAGATATGAGCAAGACTTCACCACAGCATTATCTATAAGAATCCTGAAAAATAACTAGAAACAACACAAAATTCCATTGATGGCAGAATGGGAAAATATTGTAATACATCCATAAAATGGAATACTAGTAGAACACTACACAGAATGCAAAATAAGCAACTGCAGCTAAACAAATCAATATGGATGATTCAGAAAAATGATGTTGAGTGAAAAAGCAAGCAAATCCTGTGCAGGATTGCATAGATTCAAAGAAAACAAAAGATATGATGCTTATGTAATCAAGGAAGCCATAGTTTAGTGGGTAAGAGAAACACGAACAAGCATGGACACTAGAACATGGTAATTTTCATAACTGAGTTATATATAAAGTTCATTTGCTATGTGATAGGCAACTTTTTACCACTGGGCATATCAGAATACTTCATCACATAACACATCTTTTATTTGGTTTGAGAAATTTGTTAGGTAGAGGAGAGGATAAAAACATTCAAGACAGAGAGAACATAGAGAACATTCTCTGTGTCTTGAATATTGTATGACATACATTGTAATATTTTAATGACTTCAAACGGTTTAGCATTGCTGAAGGCTAAAAGGCATGGGGAGGAAGAACAGATGGGGAGCAGTTTCTTGCGAAAAGACTGAAGAGGTAGGGACCAGATAATGAAGGAATTTGTACCTGATGCAAACTGTTTACAATTTGTTGCATGCAATAGAAAATCATGGTGGAATTCATGCCAGGGAGCAATAAGGTCAGCGTTGTACATGAGAATGCCCAGCCTGCATTGATGGTCATGGAAATCATGGACAACAGGGCAAAAAGGTAGGCAGACATCTGCTAGAAAGCTACTACAATGAAGGGTGCCTGGGTGGCTCAGTTGGTTAAGCATCCGGCTTTGGGTCAGGTCATGACCTCATGGTCCATGGTTCAAGCCCTGTGTCAGGCTCTGCACTGGCAGCTCAGAGACTGGAGCCTGCTTCGGAGTCGGTGTCTCCCTCTCTCTCTGCCCTTCCTCGCTCACACTCTCTCTCTGGAAAATAAATAAACATTAAAAAAAAGGCTAGTTCAATGATTTTTTTAAGTTTATTTTTTATTTTGAGAGACAAAGAGAGCAACAGGAGAGGGGCAGAGAGAGAGGGAGGGAGAGAATTTCAAACAGGGTTCACACTGTCAGTGCTGAGCCTGACGCAGGGTCCATCTCATGAATCGTGAGATCACAATCTGAGAAGAAATCAAAAGTCAGACACAAGTGACTGAGCCACCCAGGCACGCCAGCTAGTACAATGATTCTTATAAGAGGTGTTTTTAAAATAACTGAATGATCTAAGGCAATTAAAGATTAAAGAATCCATAGGATTTAGTGATTTTTTAATATTGAGGGTAGCAAAGAAGCAGGAATCTAGAGGGACTCCCGCATTTGGGCAGCCAGGTGGGTCTGTCACTTCACAGAGCGAGGGATCATTTAGTGGTGAGCTGTGGATAGGATGTTGGACATCTCGTTGAAATTGTAGCATTTCTGTCATGTGATAGAATGTAACAGTGGGGTGTTTGTTGCTTCCAACAGTCCAGCAAAACATCTAAATATCTGTTATGTGACACATGCAATAATTATCTGCTATGATGGGACAAATGAGACTCAGAAACATTGTAACTTCAGGTTTCACTCCCCAAGCAGTTTTTTGATTGACCATAACTGACGGACTGAAAATTAAATTTCAAAACGTGGAATTGAGCCTATTCTCTGGCTAAACTGTTCCATGTGCTCTGATATTGCAGGGCAGGAAATTCCCTACGGGGACACGCTGCACTTTCCCCTCACATGAGGACGTGACTAAGCTCAATTACAGAACCATGCTCATCCCCCAGCCACATTCCCAAGCAGCTCTGAAATTCCCGCATTGACAACGTATAAAGAAAGGGGAAGAGTGGAGATTCTATGGCACAGCTTGTGTGGACACTGGGCATTCACAAACCTGGAACTAATTCTAGCTTGGAGGGAGGGCTGTCTGTGGCAGGCACGTCGAGGCTGCCCATCACCACATACTAAGGAACATGTGCATCTGATTCACTGCCATTAGACCTCTCTGATGCATTTCCTGTGGACATCTGTGGCAAGAGCAGGGAGTTGAGTACTACATCACAGCAGCGACAGGAAGAACCCAGATTGGGGACAGCTGTTCAGCCTTGGCACAGTTTACCTTTAAATCTCTGGTTCTTTCTGATTCTGACCTTGAATGGGGTTGCTGATTACAAACAGTCAAAACTAGGACAAACAAGATAAAGAAAAGAAGTGTGGCTTCTAAGCAACCTCTGAGTGGGAAACTTTGCATCTTACCTTGATATAATCATATTGTAAATGTAATCAATTCCCAGCTTCTCTTGGATCCATAGTTTCCCAGAAAAATCGCCAAATGAAATAGAAATATCTTGATTTTAGACTCGTGTTTTCTGCTTTATGCCTTAGCAATTCATTTGCAAAGATAAAGTTTATCTTTAACCCCATCATTCTTAATCCTTTCCACCAGATAGACATTCTTACCAGTTCAGATTATTGCATTTCCTTACATTCTTTAAGTCCAAATGAAGTCTTTAAAATTCACCCTGATCTGTACGTGCAGATGTATGCACATAGAGGCTTTTAGTGTATATTTTTATTATAATGTTTACAATTTCTGAAAGCCAAATCCTAAGGAAAACTCACTGCTGTAACTAATTGTTATGACCCTTTTCAATGTTAAAAAAAAATCCCTTCAAGTACAGTGACTTGGGAATACTTCACAATAGTTTGCTCCATGCACATTAATACGCTATAACTTTCTAAGGTAGGCCAGAAAAATTAAAGAAATGAAAGTAGGATCCATTTGACAAGGGCAAAATTTGTGTAATTGAAAGCTCCAAAAATATTAAATAATGTGGTCTGTCTTGTTTTTGCTCCTATCAGACTAATTGTATTATTATAGATGAGTTGTTTGTTCCCCTAGCCCACCTGTGATATCTAATGGCTATCGGTAGAGGCTGCAGTTATATTCCCAAGGGAAACTAATCTCTTCCTGTTCCCTCTGATTATGCCCATTTCCTGCTGCTTCTGGAGCTAGGTAGGGAGGCAGATCCCAATAAGGTATTTCTGCTGGGATCGTCTGACATCACAAAGATAAGGGATAGGTTTAGTCACATTCTTGCTAAATTAAGCCAGTATCAGGGTATTAAAATAGCTGAAGGTAATGGAGCCTATCCCTAGTCTGTTAAACTGACAGTATTGCTTTTTACTCATTTGAAACTCAATGAGTTTCTTTCTGCTAAGGAATTCGGGGTCAGATTAATTTCTCTAGTAACTCTTTGAAGTAGGTGCTAATAAAATTAAAAAAAAAAAAAAAGGTTTCCCCATAAAGTACAATTTTTCTCCTCCTCTAATATCTCCAATAATTGCTAAGGCACAATTTCACATTCTAGCAGGGAGTGATTAATATGTCTCTAAAGTCTCAAAGAAAAAGGGTCAGGTTAGTACTCTTCAATCACAAGGATGCTCTTCTTCCCCCCAAATCAATCATTTGTGGGTTCACCCTTTTCCTGGGCCCGGAAAAACCTCTCTTAATGCTGAGCTGTCCCCCTCTCATTAATCCTCTCACCTGGTTACTGAAAACCTTCTTTAATTCTCTCTGTTATTTCTAGCCCTGTGACCTTTTAAAGACTTTCATATATTTCGTGAACTTTCACTTCTCAGTTCCACAACACTGTGCTAACACTGGACTCTCCCATCCTCTTTTTCCTCTGTGTCTACTGAACAAAGCATCTTTGCTTCTCCTTTCATCTCTTTACCATTTCTTCCTTGCTTTTATCCATCCTTCTTTACGGTTCCATGAGGCCCATGGTCTTGTGGCCCACAACTAACAAACCTTCACCGATTAGTCCCGTGTGTTTCCTGAGTGGCAGACTCATGTTTCCTTCCATTTGCAGGACACTGCACATACGCATGCTTCTGGGACCAGGCAAATTTTACACAACCAGCATTGCCCAAGTTCATCTAGGCTTCATATGTCCAAGTGGTCTTTCATGACTTCTTTAATACTGTCCATATAGTTAAGTTCCCAAGTCCTAGCCATTTTTATCTCTACAGGATCTCTTGACTCCTTTCTTTACATTCCATTCCCAAAGCCAACATTAGCCAGCATGAATTCTCTTCTCTTATTTTTTCTGGATTATTATATTAATATTTTAACTGTTATCCTTACAAAAAATATAATTTCATCTTTTTTTGATCCCATTTCATTGTTCACTTTAGTCCGTGGTTGATTGGTAGATGAGGCAAGGAAGAATTGTCCCCAGTAAGTTTGAGAAGAAACATAGCCTTGCTGATACCTTGCTTTTGGATTTCTAGCCTTGAGCTGGGAGAAAATACATTTCTGTTGTTTTAAGGACCAGTGGTGGTACTTTGTTAAAGCAGCCCTAGGCAACTAATACTGACATCTAGGAGATCATTACATAGATTAAGGGGGAAAATCTTCCACGTATAGGTAACAGTATGGTCAAAGGTGTAGAAAAGTAGAAGAGTGCCAAGAGGAATCCCATCAAACAAGTGAGTTGTTTAAAGTCAAAGGGATCTGTGTAGTTCAATGAATAATAAATACACAAACAAACAGTGTGTGGTGTTTCTTATTATTTCACACAATGAGTATGTGCCTCAGAATGAATGAAAGAAATGAGACACAAACCTTAGCCTCTTTTTTTCTTTTCCTTAGCCTATCTCTTAGGCCTCTCATCATTGAGTATTTTGCCAATTGGAGGATTAACACAGTTGTGCCATATACTTTAAAAAAATAAATAACATGGTTCCTAAACATGAGCTAAACACTATATTTGGTTCTCAACCAACTAACAGGTACCTATTCCAATATGGACAAAACACTGGATATATTTTAATTCCTGGCAGGTCTTTTATAGGTTTCTAATTTGGCACCTCCTTGATGTGTTTTCACGGATAATTTTGGTTCTAAATAATTTTTGTCTGCCTGCTGATTTGAGGCTCTAGAGCTCCTTAGTAAGATTCAGCTTTACTGTAAAAGGTTATATGATGCCCAATTTTCTGTTTCTGAAAGACCTCAAAGTTGGTCACTCATTGGGGAAATGCAAGTCAAAACGACATTGAGATATCACCTCACATCTGTCAAAATGGCTAAAATAAAAAAAAATAAAAGAAATAACAAGTGTTGGTGAGGATGTGGAGAAAAAGACACCTCTTGCACTATTGGTAGTAATGCAAATTGGTGCAGCCACAGTTAAAAGCAGTATGGAGGTTCCCCAAAAAATTAAAAAATAGAAGCACCCTAGAATCCAGTAATCACATTACTGGGTATTTACCCCCAAAACACAAAAACACTAATTCAAAGGAATACATGCACCCTGCTGTTTATAGCAACATTATTTACAATAGCCAAATTATAGAAGCAGCCCGTCGACTGATGGATAAAGAAGATGTGGTATATATAAATAATGGAATATTATTCAGCCATAAAAAAAGAATGAAATCTTGCCATTTGCAACAACATGGATGGAGCTAGAGAGTGTGATGCTAAGTGAAATGTCAGTCAGAGAAAAACAAATACCAAATGACCTCACTCATATGTGGAATTTAGTGAACAAAACAGGTGAGCAAAGGGAAAGAAAAGAGAGGGAGAGACAAACCAAGAAACAGACTCTTAACTATAGAGAACAAACTGATAGTTACTAGAGGAGAGGTGGTAGGAGGATGGGTAAAGTAGGCCATGGGGATTAAAGAGTACACTTGTCATGAAGAGCACCAGGTGACGTATGGAGTTAAAAAAAAAATCTCAAAGTTAAAGGGTAGGGTGTAATTCATCATCAGGTGGGCAATTTTTATTTTCTTTACCAAGCCAGTGAAATTCTGAGACAGTTTAACAAATCTTTTTTTTTTCTTTTCCAGCATAAAAAGAATTGCCACATATATTGGATAACTACATATATTCATCCACATTATATAATATATGCACGTGCATGTGTTGCATGTGTGTGTGTGTGTGTATGCGTGTGCATGCATACATACAGTGGGGAAACTGAGATGAAGAGAAATCAAGGAATTCTTTGAAGTTATAGAACTAATAAAGGGAAATTGTAGGATATTAATTTATATATTCTAACTTCAAATTTAATATTTTTCCGACTTGAGTATGATGACTATTCTATATATATGTGATTTTCCAGCACAGAGGTCCTCAATGGGGAAAATTTTGCTTTTCGGGCAATATTTGGCAATGTCTGAAGACATTTCTCTTGTTCCACTGTGGGTCGGACATTGGGGGTGCTGGTGGCAGCTGGTGGACAGAGGCCCAGATCTGAACATCTTACAATATACAGCACATCCCCTCAGAAATAGAGTTATCTAGTCCAAAATGTCAGTAGAACCAGGATTAGAAAATTGTGATCAAGCATAATGGCTAACAATGAATATTACTACCATATGCTAAGAAATAAATTATTCCTAAGCAACTTTTCTTTACCCTTGAAATATCTCTGATTAATTACATAGTATTCTCACTTTACAAATGGGGAAACTAAAATGGAGAGGTTAATTTGCCTCAGCAGGTGATGGGGCTAAAACTCAAACACAGATATTATTGTTGCTGAGGACTTTACCTTTAACACTACATTCTAACCAGCGCACTGTCAGGAAGGTCATCATATGATAAAACGTGATTCCAAATAACTTTCAGTTAAGGATTATTTTATGCTTTGGTTGCCTTTGCCTGACAACAACTATTGTATTGTATTGTACTGTATTGTATTATATAAGACAATGATGTGGTGTAAAATTTGCTGAAATCAATTTTCGTTGGCAGAACAAAATCAGTCATACAATGAACACAGGATCATGTTATCCTGTCTGAAAAATAAATGTTTGTGCCTGATTTATACCTCGGAGAAGTAGAAATGCAATTTTAAAATCCTTTTACCTCCTTTAAGATAAAATTTATAAGGTACTTCTGTGATCACCTAGCAACTTTTATCCAGCTATATTATTGTTGAGAATTTTTTTTTGAGAAAAAGAATTTTTTTAATGACCAAGAGACCTTAGGAATTTGAATTAAAAAGTGGTCATCAATAATAGCGGGCTGCCTAATTCAGAACAACATTCCCACTGTGAACAACAGAAAAACAAAGGAAGATAACATGATGAAATAGTGAAAAAGCAGGGGTCAAGATCTGGAGAAAGAGGTAACCTAGAAAGTGAGTCCTCACTTCAGGGCCCTAGAGGAAAACTCTAGGGAAAAGGATCAATTCTTGATGAGGTCTGAGAGCCTGAGACGGCAGTGCTTTGACAAGTTTGTGCAGCAAGAAAGACACAGTGGAGGCTAGAGCCTGCCAAAGAAGGAAACTAGTGAACCCCTCAGTGCTTTGGATTTAGACTCCAAAGGATATACCTTAAAGAGGAGGATGTACTGAAAACAATCTGTCCCTTCTAAGATACTTTTTACTTACATACTGTTTTCACGTTGGGACATCTTTTTTCACATAGGCTACATGCAAAGTTATCCTTTGATAAGGCATATCTCAGACAAAGTTGTGAAAGATTCAGAGTGAAAGATTCACACCCCCCCAACCCAGTTATTGTCATCAGGACCTTTGGACTTCCCCTCCAGTACAGCCATTAGTTCTGGCTCTCTGGGAGGGACCTGAGGGCTCTAGAATCATGGAACGTTACAGCTGGAAAAAAAATCTTAGATTATTTGTTCAGACCCCCTCATTTTACAAATGAGTAAACTAAGGATCAGAGAGGCCAGCATACTTGCCCTAAATTACTGCACTAAGGAATAAATACCTGTTGTAAAACTTAGTAAACCATCATAACCATAAGTATTTCACCTAACACATTAAGAAAGCTTCTAGCAAAAGAAAAGGACTTTAATAATGGGGTTTTAGCTTGCAGCCGGCCCAAAGGGACATCTGCAGATCACAGAGACTGTCTCACATATATGAAATTATATAATTTTGCTGCAACTTCTCAGAACATCATTTTTGTCCCCAGCCTCTCAAAGGGCAGGTATAAAGGTCTATTCTTGAAGTCAGTAACCTATGATCTAATGGCCCAATGTAATTTTAGGTGGCACACAAAGTATTTGTGACCACATTCTTCTACGCTTATCCTTATAATTCAAGAGAGCCGTAAACAGATTATCAGCTCCTGCTTGGACACTCTGGGTCTAGTCTCATAGGCCCAAATCTATTCAACAACATTTTTACTCAATTCTTATATTGTTAAAATTTTTTTTCATTTTATTTTCTTGTGTTTACTATACTAGGTGTGAATAATGATAATTTTTGCTTCTTTTTTGTTGAATTTTGTTCTTTTTTATTGAATTTGTTACATATAAATGTTCATTTACCTAGAATTTCAGAATTCTAGAAATAGCTTTTACCATTTATATATCTTTGATTTTCTTGGATAAAACCTACATTGGTCATTGGTTTTATATATATGTATCTATATATATCTATATATATCTATATATATATAAATCCCAAGATTCTGGGATCATGAGTCAGACACTCAACTGACTGAGCCACCCAGGCACCTCTATATTTTTCTTTTTTAATCATTTAATATACTATTGATTTAAACTTGCTAGCAATTTATCGCAGATGGTGGCATCTTCATTCATAAAAGACATATGCCTTTAGCTTCTGTTCTCTATGGGAGGTAGGCAAGGTAATAGTTAATAGCTTGTCTTCTAGAACCAAGTTACTTGAGTTCCATCTCAAGCCCACCATTTATTAATTGTGGGATCTTAACCTCTCTGTGTATAAGTTTTCTAATCTGTAAAAGGTGATAATAGTATCTATTTCATAAGCATTTTGTGAGAGTTAAATGAATTTATATTCTTGGAACACTTACAGTAGTCCTTTTTATACAAAAAGCTCTTTATAAGCATTAACGTCTTTCTGGCCATGTCTTAACGTCATTCTGGCCAGGTTTTGCTATCAATATGCTAACCTCATAAAACACACTTGGAAGTGATCCTTCTTTTTCTATGATCTGGAAACACTTAAAAGGCAGAATAATTATCTATTCCTTGGGGATTTGAAATAACTCAGTTATGAAATCACCCAAAACCTGTGCCCTTTGGCAGGGGGTGGGGATAGCATATTGACAAATTCACATTTTCTTTATCTTCTTGGCGTAGTTTTTTGGATATGGGTAGTTTACTGGAAAATTACACTTGCTATTTGAAAATATTAAGATTTTTCAAATGTATCAATATATGGGTTTTGTTTTTAATCTTTTCTTAATGAAACTTAAAATATATGTATTCATTTGTGGCATTTTCAGAGTCAGGTTATGGTTTGGTTATCAACTTATTCTTTATTTGTTCCTTTTTTCCATTTAATTCTGATGTCATCTTTTAATATTATTTTCGTTTTTTGGGTTTTTCTAACTTATGTTAAATGCTTTAGTTTGTTCTTTGGTACAATGTTGGCAAACTGCTTTAAAAGTGCGAAGAAATAGTTAAGAGATGTTTCTTCTCCTTTTCTTTTAATGTTTATTTATTTATTTATGTTTTATTTTTTAATGTTGATTTTTGAGAGAGAGAGAGAGAGAGAGGAGGAGTCGGGGAGGGGTGCAGGGAGAGAGAGAGGAAGATGCAGAATCCTTAACAGGCTCCAGGCTCTGAGCTGTCAGCACAGAGCCTGATGCGGGGCTCAAACTCGTGAACTGCGAGATCATGACCTGAGTCAGTCAGGCGCTCAACCATCTAAGCCATCTAGGTGCCCCTGATCTTATTTATTTATTTATTTATAAATATAATTTATTGTCAAATTGGCTAACATACAGTGTGTAAAGTGTGCTCTTGGTTTTTGGGGTAGATTCCTAAGATTCATTGTTTACACATGAAAACAGTGCTCATCCCAACAAGTGCCCTCCTCAATGCCCATCACCCATTTTCCCCTCTCCCCCACTCCCCCATCAACCCACAGTTCGTCCTCTGTATTTAAGAGTCTCTTATGGTTTGCCTCCCTCCCTCTCTGTCCCTATTTTTTTTCCCCTTCCCTTCCCCCATGGTCTTCTGTTAATCTTCTCAAGATCCACATATGAGTGAAAACATATGATATCTGTCTTTCTCTGACTTATTTCACTCAGCGTAATACCTTCCAGTTCCATCCACGGTGCTGAAAATGGAATGATTTCATTCTTTCACATTGCCAAGTAGTATTCCATTGTATACATAAACCACATCTTCTTTATCCATTCATCAGTTGATGGACATTTGGGCTCTTTCCATAATTTGACTAATGTTGAAAGTGCTGCTATAAAACATCGGGGTACATGTGCCCCTATGAATCAGCACTCCTGTATCCTTTAGATAAGTTCCTAGTAGTGCTATTGTGGGGTTGTAGGGTAGTTTTATTTTTATTTTTATTTTTATTATTATTTTTTTAAAGTTTATTTATTTTAAGAGAGAGACAGAACGTGAGCTGGGGAGGGGCAGAGAGAGAGGGGGACACAGAATCTGAAGCAGGCTCCAGGTTCTGAGTCATCAGCACAGAGCCCGATGCAGGGCTTGAACCCACAAACTGCGAGATCATGACCTGAGCTGAAGTCAGACACTCAACCAACCGAGCCACCCAGGCGCCCCGGGTAGTTCTATTTTTAATTTTTTGAGGAACCTCTAAAACTGTTTTCCAGAGTGGCTGCACCAGTGCACATTCCCACCAACAGTGCAAGAAGGTTCCCATTTCTCCACATCCTTGCCAGCATTTGTTGTTTCCTGGGTTGTTAATACTAGCCACTCTGACAGGTCTGAGGTGGTATCTCATTGTGGTTTTGATTTGTAATGAGTGACATTGAGCATCTTTTCATGTGTCTGTTGGCCTTCTGGATGTCTTCTTTGGAAAAATGTCTATTCATGTCTTCTGCCTATTTCTTCACTGGAATATTTGTTTTTCAGGTATTGAATTTGGTAAGTTCTTTATAGATTTTGGATACTAACTCTTTATCTGATAAGCCATTTGCTGGCAAATATCTTCTCCCATTCCTTTGGTTGCTTTTTAGTTTTGTTGATTGTTTCCTTTGCAGTGCAGAAACTTTTATCTTGATGAGCTCCCAATAGTTCATTTTTGCTTTTAATTCCCTTGCCTTTGGAGATTCGTCAAGTAAGAAATTGCTGCAGCTGAGGTCAAAGAGGTTGTTGCCTGTTTTCTCCTCTAGGGTTTTGATGGTTTCCTGTCTCATATTTAGGTTTCATATTTCATCCATTTTGAGTTTATTATTGTGCATGGTGTAAGAAAGTGGTTTAGTTTCATTCTTCTGCATGTTGCTGTCCAGTTTCCCAGCACCATTTGCTAAAGAGACTCTCTTTTTTCTATTGGGTACTCTTTCCTGCTTTGTCAAAGATTAGTTGGCCATTAATGTTTATTTATTTTTGAGAGAGAGACAGAGAGTGAGTGGGAGAGGGGCAGAGAGTGAGGGAGACACAGAATCCGAAGCAGGATCCAGGTTCTGAGCAAGCTTTGAGTACAGAGCCCAACGTGGGACCCAAACCCATGAACCGTGAGATCATAACCTGAGTCGAAGTCAGACACTTAACCGACTGAGCCACCTGGGCACCCTTCTTTCTCTTTTTCTAACACAAGCACACTATATTTATATGTTATTTGTTATGATTACATTCTCACTAATTAGTTAATTGATTCATTCACAAATATTTATTTAGAACTAGACATTGTCCAGGGTGCTGGAAGTGAGTGTAGGGCAGTGAACAGTAAACAAAATGGGCATTGCCTTCAACAAGAATAAATGCAGTGATTAAATGTGCTCTGAGGACAGGGGGATGCTTTTCCTCTTTCTTGGGTTTGAACTGATAGAATTCTACTGCCTAACCCTTGAGGTCAATTATGATCAGGAGTCTTTATTTAAAATTTTGACAATTTTAGCTTAACTGTACACATGTATTATTATTATTATTATTACTTATAAGGATTTATGCAAGTTTTTTTTTAAATCAACTTCCTATTGATACATCTTAGAATATGTGATAGCTAAGTAAGTTGGTATCCTCTGTTGTTCAGTATGTTTGCCATGGGCTTTCCAGAGCAAGATGGTAAAAAAAAAAAAAAAAAAAAGTTATATCATAGACCCCTCTTTCTCTAAAAATTAAAAAAATGAAAATAAGTTTAAAACAGCAATTGCAAACATGCATGAAAGAAAATATTAGTGTAGTAGTAGGAGTCAAACAAATAAATACATAACCAAGCCAGGGAAAGAGAGGTAGAATGTAACAGGCATTGTGAAGATTCCTTCCCTCATCCCTCCTGTAAGCCATTGGGGGAAAGATGAATTATATCCTAAAAAGTATCATTGATCCTTACCCTTTCACTGTTCCCTTCCCCTCTCACACAGTCATTACAGTTCAAAGACAAAGGAATGAATAAAGACGTCAGCTTGGGAAGAACTCTCAAACCCTTTGAGAGTATGAAATATAAACAGCTATCTATCAGCACACCAGAGGCAGGCAAGTCCACTAGGGCTTACCCAGCGAGAGGTGAGCTGAGTAGAGAAGTCTGAAAAGGTATAATAATCAGCCAAATTAATTGGCCTTTTATTTTTTTTTTAAGTTTATTTATTTTGGGGGGTGTATGTGGGAGGGGCAGAGGGAGAGAGAAAGAATCCCAAGAGGGCTCCATGCTGTCAGCACAAAGCCTAATGTAGGGCTTGAACTCACATACCACGAGATCGTGACCTGAGCCAAAACCAAGAGTCTGATGCTCAACTGCCTGAGCCACCCCTAATTGGTCTTTTAAAACAGTTTAGGGATCTAGTAAAAAGGATGCCAAATGATAAAATAAAATCATCCTAGGGGAGAGGCACTTGGAGAACTGCAGGTGAAAGCCCATCAATTTTATTTTCTACAAACCAATGTCTTATAGTTAAAAACAAAAAATACCTGAGTGGGAGGAGACTGAATTCAGCTAAAAAAATATGGTAAGGGAATTGAAGATCTGGGATTACTATCTGAAGTTGCTGAATGGAGAAAAATGAGCTATATCCTAAGAGTAGTTCCATTTAAAAAATTCTTAAAAAAGAAATAAAGCAACAAAAAACAAAACCCCCCAAATCTGTGGCCTGACTACAACGAGTAAACTAAGGCCCTGAACTCTTTTAAAAAAAGGCAAACCAATTTTTTATTATACTTTTTGTATAACATACATTTAGAAAAACGCATAAATCACAAGTATACATCTCTGAATTTTCACAAAGTTAAGACACCCGCACAATTGCACCAAAAAGTGAAACCTTGCTAGTGCCTCCGAGATCCCCCTTGACCCATTACTAGTCATTCCCTATTTGTCCCAGAAGTACCCATTATTCAAACTTCTCATCCCACAGGTTAGTTTTTTAACTGTTTATAAATGGAGAATTCACGCAATAGACTTTGTATTACTTTGGGCTGTCAGGGAAAAAAAAACGGCAAGACTTAGTGGCTAAACAACAGAAATGTACTTTCTCATTTCTGGAGGCTGGGAGTCCCAGATCAAGTTTCAGTGAATTCAGTTTCATGGCAGGGAGCTCTCTTCCTGGCTTGCAGACAGTTGTCTTTTTGCTGTGCCTTCACATAGCGGAGAGAAAGCAAGTTCTCTGGTGTGTCCTCTTAGAAGGGCACTGATCCTATCAGATTGTGGCCCCATACTCATAACCTCTTTAATCTTCATTTTCTCCTAAGGCCCGAATGCAGTCACAATGGGGGTTAGGGCTTCAATTTATGTTTTGAGTGGACACATTTAATCTGTAACAGATTCTCCCTTTTTTGCTCAACATTGTTTGTAATTTCTGTGTATTCATTCTTATTACTATATGGTATTTCATTGTGTGAGCATATCACATTTCCCCCCATTTTACAGTTGAGATATTTGAACAGTTTCTTGTTTGGAAATGCTATGAGCATATTTTATATGTCTTTTAGTGAACGTATGAATACATTTGGCAAACACATGAATATAATACTCATGTTCATTATATATTTAAGAGTTGAATTGCTGGGTAATGGAGTATACATATGACTCAGGTTTAGTAGATGGATACTGCCAAACAATTTTGCAAGATTGTTGAAGTAGTTTATATTAGCAATTTATGAGATTTCTGTTTACTTTAGATCCTTGCCAATTCATTCATTGTCATTTTAGCCATATGTTTGTTTATTGGCCAAAAGATACTCATTGAAGTCTTTAGCCCATTCTCAAGTATAGTGAATTTCTAACAATGATATGAGAGAGCACATAGGCAAGATCATCTGTCTGTGATTTGTCATAGCTGGACTTAATTCTTTCTATTCATGCACAATTAGGGAAATGATAGTATTCATACCAAAACTCCATGGAATAAAAAATAGGGTCTCAGTTACATGGAAGGAAGATAAGAAGAATGTACCCAAATTATTTACCACCAAAAGAAGGTTTTGGCAAAAAACTCAAATGAATAACAATGAAGGCAAAAAGAAATTGCATGAAAGCTACATAAAATCACTATAATAAAAATTATTAAAAAAAGAATTAGTATAAAAAAATTCTAGTAGGTGAAATACATGATATGGCAAAAAAAAAAAAAAAAAAAAAAAAAAAAAAGAAAACAAGGCCAAAGAAATAAAAGTAAATTGCACACTGCATTAGTGTCCTACATCTGCCATAACATATTACCACAAACTAGGTGACTTGAAACAACAGAAATTTATTCTCTCACAGTTCTGGAGGATAGCTTCTGTTGATTGCTGGCAATCCTTGGCCATCTTCTCTCTCTGTGGGCCTGTGAAACTAGAAAACAAGCTATCTGCTTTCAAAATATAATGGTAGGTCAGGCACAGGACCATTCCCAAGGGAGAAATCAGAAGGAATAAAGCAAGTCTCAAGCAAGTCTAAAACCCAGCAGGGAAAATTCCATTAGATAGATGGAAGGCCTGGGAATCATCATCTAAGGTGTGATGCTGTGTCCTCTGGGCCTGTGGCAGTGGCCTTACCCTCTGGCCTCTCCCTTTGCATCTGTAGCTCTGCCTTTGGAACCACTCTGTGTCCTTGAAGGCCAAGGCCAAGCCCATATTTGCAGCCAAGAAATTTATCAGCTTTTTTTTTCCCCCCTTGTAGAATCTCAGAAGTGTGACAGCTTTCCTTCATTTTGTCCCATCTCTGTCTCTTTTTAGTCCAGGCTGGTAGTGTGTCTGCTCATATAACATTCTCAGAAGACTTGTTAGTCTCCCATGTAATTCACAGTGGTCTATGCCATCTTACAAGAAAGTCCTCCACAGATCTTCCCCAGCTTTGGTTGGGAAGGTTGATCGATCCATGATTTCCGTACTTCATCTATTCAACAAAAGTTGCCCAGAATCCTTGATCCTGCCTTTAGAGCGTGCTATCTACATTAGGCTGATAATTTTCCAAATCATCAGATTTGGTGCCATCTCTTGCCTTTCACAGTTTACTATCAGCTTCAGCAAGAAGAAACTAGGTTGAACCCATCACACTTCGCTTGGAAGTATCCTTAGCTGAATATCCAAGTTCATCATTTATAAATTCTGCTTTTCACCAAACTATAGAATGCAACTCAGCCAAAGGTTCTGGCACTTCATAACATGAATCATCTTTCCTCTATTTGACGATAACATATCCCTTGTTTCCTCCTGAGACCTCACCAGGAGCACCTTGGATGTTCATATTTCTCACCAACATTCAGTTCATGACAACACATGTGTTTTCTAAGGTGGTGGAAGCTGCGTCTACCATGCTCCTCACTTCCATCTGAGCCCTCAGCTGACGTGCCTTTAACATTCATATTTCTCTCAACCATCTCTTTAAGGCATCTAGACTTTTTCTATGAAAATTCTTCCAGCCTCTACTCATTTCCCAATTCCAAAGCCACTTCCACAGTTTTAGGTATTTGGTACTGCAGCCTCTCACTTTCCAGTACCAAAATTGGCATTTTTGGTACTTTGCTGGGGCTGCCATAACAAATTACTATAAACAGGTAGCTTTAAAAACCAGATTTATTCTTTCGCACTTCACAAGGCCAGGAGTTCAAAATCAAGTGTCAGCAGGGTTGGTTTGAAGGAGAAACTCTCCCATGTCTCTCTCCTGGCTTCTCGTGGTTGGTTGCCAGCAACCCTTGGCATTCCTAGCTCATAGAACTACTACTCGAACCTCTTCATCCATCTTTACGTGGCCTTTTTCTCCTGTGTCTCTTTGTTTTTTTTCTGTTTCAAATAAAGGCAGTGTCATGGGATTCAGGGCACCCTCTAATCCAGCATTACCTCATCTCAATTCTTGGCTTAATTATATCTTCAAACACCCTATTCCCAAATAAGGTCATATTCTGAGGTTCTGGGTGGACATGAATTTTGGGAGGACACAGTTCAACCCATTGCACACACCATGAGAAGTCTGACTGCAAAAGAATTAGGAAGAACATGATTTGGGTTAGAAAAAAGAGATACAAAATAAAATAGTGAAGTTTCAGAAAGATGAAATGGGAGATTTCAGGGCCAAGGGAACAAAGAGGGTGCTTAATACAGAAGTAATGAACAAATTAGAATTAGTAAGGATTAGAATAGACATGTCAAAGACAAAGTTTCTGAAATGGAGAAAAGGTTTGGGATAATCACAGTGATTTGACATAAAAGCAACAAAGATTAAAGCAACTAGAGGGCAGGTAATAAATGTGGAGAGCAAAAGTCAATGCCACATAAAGATCTCCAGTATCTGTGAATAAGATAAACTAAACACTAGAGTAGAAAAAGTATTCTGATACAGAATAATGAGTATTTTTATAGGAAAAAGGAAAAACTGAAACTACGGATTAAAAGGCCCACGATGTTCGAGGAAAAATTGATGCAGGCTGTTCATTAGCAAGGGATGTTCTGAAGAATTTACTGAACTCCAAGGACAAAAAAATCTGCAAAAATATAGTGATAGAAAGGCTATATTCAGGAAATTTCAGACTTCCTCAGATTTTACAGTGAGGCAATCTCTACTAAACTCTGAGGGAAAAGTTAATAAAAATTTTTATGTAAGCCTTGTTATGTAAGCACCAAGGCAAAGCTATCTTTTTTTTTCCTTAAGTAAGCTTTTACATCCAACATGGGGTTTGAACCAGGACCCTGAGATCAAGAGTCATATGCTCTACCAACCGCCCCTAAGGCAAAGCTATCTTTAAACAAATGCAAACATCTCAAGAAATATCTCACTCTAGCCCATCTCTCCCACTGATCACAATGAAACAAACTCTGAACAACAAATAAACAAGAATGTTCTGAATTGCTCAAGGACTCTGAAAAGAAACAAAACCAGATAGGTGGTAGAAGAGCAAAAACTGAGAAAATGTTCCACGTAGGGTGACTTTCTCATTTACTTATGAATTTATCTTTCCTCTGTGGCCTTGCTCTAAGGGTAGACCCCACAGAAATCAGGGGAAGGGGTCGTCACCAGCTGAAGAGTGTGCCTTAAGGGAAGTCCTGGAAAGGAGAGAGGGAAAGAAGGGGATTTCTGATTTGAGGCAGGATCCTACACCTAGATCCTAGATCAGGCCCAGCTCCTGATCTCTGGGTACATAGGTCAACGAGCACATGGCAAGGCCTTCAAACATGGAGCTGAGCTTTGAGCCATATGCACAAGTCTCAGCTTCACCCAGGAATAACGTTATCCTGGAACAATATCTATACGGGAAAGACCCAAACAGAGGCCTAAAAAGACCTGACCCGAAAACTGGACTACTCCAAAAATTCTCATACTAATCCATGAACGCAAGGGCCAGAGATTTGCAAAGCCTCAAAAAACTGAACTGATATTTGAATTCCCACTCATAGAAATAAGACCAATTCTACTGTTTCTTTAAAATTTGTTTTTAAGGTTTATTTATTTTTGAGAGAGAGAGAGAGAGAGCACGAGCAGGGGAGGGGCAGAGAGAGGGAGACACAGAATCCGAAGCAGGCTCCAGGCTCTGAGCTGTCAGCACAGTGTCTGACGTAGGGCTCCAACTAGTGAACCTTGAGATCATGACCTGAGTCGAAGTCATTCGCTTAACCAACTGAGCCACCCAGGTGCCCCATCAATCCTAATGTGTAAGTCATATTAGTTTCTCCAGAGGATTAAAACAAGCCCTATCATCTATACAACATAACTTTCACAATGTCCAGGATACAATAGAAAACTACTCTGTATACACAGAACCAAGAAGAGACTTTAATGCAGCTATTATATATTAAAACTATGCAATGTGATGCGGAGGAAACACTCCTAAAAAGATGGAATGAGAGAAAGCCTCATAAGATAAGTAGAGTCTATAAAAAGGAAATTTTGAAATGATAAATGTAATAAATAAATTAAAAAAACTTACTGGTAGATAGACCTACAAGTTGAATTGAGATGACAGAGGAACAAGTCAGTAAATGTGAAATAAGTCAATAGAAATTACCCAACCTGAAGAATAGAGGAAAAAAAGATTGGGGAAGAAAAAAAACAATAACAAACCACCTCAGCTCTTAGGGACTAATGTGACAATACCAAAAGGTCTAGCACATGAGCAGAGTTCCAGAGAGTCTGTGTAAGAGACATAGAAGCACAAAAAATGGCTGAAGAAAAAAGCGGCTGAAACTTCTCAAATTTGTTGAAAGTCATAAATTTATAGATTCAAGATCAGCAAACTCCAAACAGTATAAACTCAAAGAATATCATGGAAAATAAGGAAAATAAGACAATACTTTGGACTGAATTATACTTAAAAGACAACATATCCACAGTTATGAGATAAAGCTGTTCTAAGAGTAAAACTTAAAACACTAAATGCTTTAAAGAAGAAATCTTGGGGCACCTGAGTGGCTCAGTCAGTTAAGCGTCTGATTTTGATTTGGGCTTATATCATGATCTCAAGGTTGTGGAAATGAGATCCCACAGGCTCTACTCTGAGTATGGAGTCTGTTTAAGATTACTTCTTTCCTCCTTCCTCTGCCCCTCTCCTCCACTAGTGTGCTCTCTCTCCCTAAAATAAGATTAAAAAAAAAAGAAAGAAAAGAAGAAATCTAAAATCAATGCCTAACATTCCATATTAAGAAGCTAAAGAAAGAGTGAAACAGGTCCAAAGTCAGTAGAATAAAGGAAATAATAAAGATTAGAAATCAACAAAATAGAAAACAAACAATAAAGAAAATTAACAAAGTCAAAAGTTGGCCCATTGAAAAAACCAACGAAATCAACACAGACCAACACATTCTTAGGTAAAGTGATCAAGAAAAAAGAAAAAGAAGATAAATTGTCATGATCAGGAATGAAAAATATATTAGAGAAGAGCCTACACATATTAAAATGATGATTAATTTTAAAAAACCTCAAACCATAACTTCCTGAAAATTTACACTTTTCCTAAAGAGACCTTTTGGTAAACAAAATATCAAACTAAATGTATGCAAAATATAGCAGTGATATACTCTAAAACATCAGTTTAAATAGTTTCATAGATAATTACAACCTGATTTAAAAGTATTTCAGGGAGGGGCACCTGGCTGGGTCAGTTGGTAGAGCATGCAACTCTTGATCTCAGGGTTGTGAGTTCAAGCCCCACACTGGGTGTAGAGCTTACTCAAATTACTATATATATATATATATATATATATTTTTTTTTTTTTTTTCAGTGAATAGTGAAAGGAAAACTAGTGACTAGTTCCACTAGTTCTCCTAAATCATGACTAGTTCAGGAGAAAAATGATACCAAAACGTGCTCCCCGCCCCACTCTAAAATTATAACCTAGTCTCACTCATAATATTAATGCAAGTATCTTTTAAATTTTGTAAATAGCATTAAGTAGTCAATTAAGGAATACTATTTCTTGGCTTGGTGAGGTTCATCCCAAGAATGAAAAGATATTTACACCTTGGAAAATGAAGTAATTTAATTACTCATAATATTGGCCTAAAAGAGGAAAACTGATTATTCTTATCCTATTCAAATGAAGATATTTGACAAACACCTATCATAATCAAAACACTTAGTGGAGAAACAGTATAAACATTCAAATTAAAATCAGGATAAAGGCAAGGATTCCCAATGTTAATAATATTATTAATATTGTTCAGGAAGTAATAGTGAATACAAATTAAACAAGACAAAGAAATTAGAAGGATAAATACTGGAAGGAAAAAAGAAAAGGGAAAACAAAGAAAAACTTATTTGCAGGTGAGATGATTGTCTACTTTGAAAATTTAAAAGAACCACACACAAAACAACCCTCTTACAATTAAAATAAATTTTAAAATAAATTTAAGTTAATTGAAATCAAATAAAACTAAAAGAAATTTTAGTAAGATGGCTGGTTTCAAAATTAATGTACAAAAGTCAGAACCTTCTCTAACAACAAACTATAACATGTCAGATGAAAAAAAGAAAAGGTGCCATTCACAATGGTTCTAAAAAGATACGCACTTAATTTATAAGACTTTTTTGACTACATTTTTAAAACTATTGAGATTGGTAAAGGAAATGATACTTCGTTTATGGGTAGGTAAGAAAAATGATCAATTAATGCTAACTTAATTTATTAATTTAAGTCATTCAATCTCATTGAAACACTGAAAGGTTGGGGGGAAATTAGACAAAGTGTTACCAGAGTAAATTTGTGGAAGTAAACATATGAGGATAGGAAGGACAATTCTGGAAAAGCAATGAAAAAAAACAAACAAACTAGTCTACTAGATAATAAAATGTGTAATCGAGTTAAAACACCTAAAAGAGTTTAGTATACCAAAGAAATACACCTAGGAAACATAGTAAATGATCCTGTGGTTGGTGCAACTATTTATGGGAAATTAGGATATTATGAAGGTGCCATATGAAATCAGTGGGGAAAAAAAAGATTAATTAATAGCATTGGAAAAACTTGCTAACAGTTTAGAAAAAATAAATTTATCCCTTACTTAAAATGAATCTCAAAATAGTTTCTAGGTACATTAAAAATCTAAAAATAAAATTATAAAATTACTAAGAGAAAAGTGGGTAAACTTATATGTAATCTTGTTATTGGGAGGCTTTCTAGGCAGGACACCAAACACCAAAGCCATAAAAGAAAAGTTAAAAGAAATGTATTTGCAAGAAGAAAAAGAAAAAAAGACGAACTTGGAAAAAAATTTATAACAGATAAAGCTTACAAATGGTGATTTTCCTAAATTTACAGATGGTTTATATGAATCCCCACGTAAAAGACAATGAGTCTAGAAAAACACGCAAAGGTGATAAATGCTTAATGGAGAAAGAAATGTAAATGGCCAAAACCATGAAAAGATACTCACTTTCACTCATAATTAAAGTTGACAAAAGCAAAAAATGGTGATCTTTTTCACCTTTTACATTAACAAAGGTAAGGAGGTTTGATATTCAATGTCAGGGAGGGTATGAAGAAACATATGCATTCATGTATCACTGGTAGGAAAACAAAATATACAACTTCTTTGAAAGATAATTCAGCAACAGTTATTCAAATTGAAAAATGAGAAGATTCAAATTCTCTTTGGTATATGATGCAATTTGTGTAAAACATTAAACACGTGTGTGTGTGTGTGTGTGTGTGTGTGTGTGTGTGTGTGTGTCTTTCCCCTTCTCCCTGAAGGATCCGTAAGAAACTCTTCCCATTAGTTACCTTTGGAGAGAAGGACTCTTCATGAAATGGGAAGAGAGACATTTTCTTTTTATATCATGAATGTTTTTGTTTACAGGGTTTTCCTTTTTTTTTTCCCTAACCATAATTCTGTATCTCAAAATAAAAAGAAACTAGCCAGACGCCTACCTCTCATATTCTCACAAAAGATGACCAGGCTGATGGAAGGAATTCCATTGCAGAGATTCTCAGCAGCTAGTTTGTATCTTTTCTTCTGAACTTACCTGACAGGAGGATTTAAAAGAGCAGTTGGGAAAAGCTCTCAGTACCTGAGTGTCTGTGCACATTATCTCAGAGAAGATGAAAGCCAGCATGGTCATTAAGACAGCCAACTCCATTTGACTAATTTCTCTAAACTCCTAAATTGAAATACTCCTTTGTTGAAAACATTTTTGAGAGCTAAGTAGAGTTCTTATAAGATGACAAAGTTCAATTTCAAAAAGATTAAAAGGAGTGGTTCATAAAAGTTTAGAAACATTTAGAATGTTTATCTCTCTGATTGAGACAGTATGATGCTGCTGACAATCTTCTTTCCTCTCTGACTCTAAATGGCTGTACCTTTTAGTAACTTGATACACAGCCTTTGGGTCTTTGGCATTTAAGACGTGGTACTTGAGGATTTAAGTTTTTCCATTTTCCTTTCCTATCTTTTCATCTCTAGCTCTTTGTTTTCTATTAAAATTGAACTCCCTCTTCCTTCTTTTCATTCATTTCTCTAAGATACCACCCTGTGCACTTCTATTTAAATAGAGATTCTGGAGTATGAAGACAATTTCCAAAACGTCTTTGGGTGGATTAATAGGCCTTAAATACCCTGCAGGATGATTTGAACCATCATTTCAAAGATAAAAGTAATGGTTGCTTGTCTTACTTTTTCTTATTAGTTTTATTTATCTCATGACAAAATCCTTCTTTTCTCTTAAAATTAAATTTATGGATCTTTTTAAAGCTATAAAACGGTTTTGTGTAATAATAAGTGCAACATAGCCTTCTGCTACCCTTCCATGAAATCCCTTCTGAAAATTTGCTGCGATAGAAATAGTCAAGAAACCAAAGAAGTTGTGACCTTTCTAGGTGTGTGGCTTTTTTATCTGTACTCTGGAATCAAGTTTAAGGTCTTTGCTGCCACCATATTTAATAGTACCTGCCCATGCATTTTGTATCACATTGCCTGCCCACTTTTATATTTTTATCGTACTTCTCACTCTCTGAAAATATTTTTTTGGTATAATTGTGTTATCTGTGTTGTTCATAGATTGGAGGCCAATTTCCCATGAAGTCAATGAAGCTAAACTTCAGAGCCCCTGTTTCACCTGGGGCCCGTGTGAGTGCTGGGAGTTTCTGGAAGCTGTGGAGTATTCAGGGTAAAGAGGGGAAGGCAGTCTGCCACTGAGAGGCCTTAGCATGTAGGCATGTCTAGTAATTTGCTTACAGGTATCTCAGAAGAAAGGGGCCTGAACCTCCAATGCCCCGAAAGTGGTTGGATTTTTTTCTCTTATTCCCAATAAGTAGCCACTACTATATCTAATTTGATATCTATAATTTGTAGGTTGCTTTGTCTTAGAGAGGGCCTGCCAAATTATGTTCATTTAAGGCTCTACAAATCCTTACCGTGTCACTGATTAGAATGTAAACCCCGTGAAAAGGCTGTGTCAGCTGCTTTCATCATCGTAATCTTAAAGCCTACAGCACATAGGAGATACTTCACAAATCTTTGCTGAAAAAAATATTGAGATGAGGGAGATCAAGGAGAAGAGCATTCCAAGACTACTGATCTGAGAACAGATATGGCTTATTTCAGGAACCGCAGAAAGGTTAGTGTGGTCGGAACATGCGAACGATGGAGAGGAGAGATATGGGCATACGCAAGGCCCAGAAAATTCTAGGTGCATTGGAATATTTTAAACATTGAGACATGACTGGCTTTATTTTATTTTATTTTTACGACATGAACTTTTTTTTTCCTTTTCAGTTCTAGTGTAGTTAACATACAGCACTGTATTTATTCAGACATGACTGTCTAAATATAAAAGATGACTTTGGTTGCTCCATAGAAAATGGATTGGAGGGAGAAACAATAGTGAGGGCAGATCTGCAGGGGAGTGATGGTGTGGACGTGGACCAGTGACAATTAGAGAGAGACTGAAGTAAGGGATTCAGGATGGATATGAAAGATCAAAACAACAGCATTTTCTGTTGCACTAAGTGTGGAAAGGGAGTGAGAGGCTGCAGGAAGGGTTCATGGAATTTTGTGGAATTTTTGTGGTCTGATGCTCTTTGTTATGTTGCACAGTCCTAGGGAAAATGCAAATAGAGAGGGTCTAGATACCACCTAGTAGAGCCATGTTCTTTCTTTGCAACAGAAATTGACATTTCAATGGCAGGTTTCCCTAATGCTTTGAGACACAGATTCAGAATCACTAGCATCAGTCTCACCTTGACTTTTTCCTCAAATATAAATTTTAAATAGTTACTTAAAATTTCTAAATCGTAACATTATAAGGCTATATGGAGGAATCCAGATAATTTTTAAAAATTTTAGTTTTTTCAAATGTATTCCATTTTAAATATAGGTCTGAAATATTGTTGACCAGTCTCCTTTTTTCTTTTCTTTCTTTCTTTTTTTTTTTTTTTTTTTGAGATACTTTTGAACTTACAGGAAAGTTGCAAGAATACTATAAACAGGGGCATCTGAGTGGCTCAGTCAGTTGAGTGCCCAACTCTTCATTCTGGCTCAGGTCATGATCTCACAATTCATGAGGTCCAGCACTGTGTCAGGCTCTGTGCTGACAGCACAGAGTCTGCTTGAGATTCTCTGTCTCCCTCTCTCTCTCTCCCTTCCTCTCTCTCTCTCTTGTGCTTGTGCGCGCGCACTCTCTCTATACAAAATAAATATTAAAAAAAAGAGAATGCTATAAAGAAATATTATATATTTTTACCCAGATTCCTCCAAATATGAACATTTGCTGTATTTGCTCTATTCTCTCTCTACACAATACACAATATATATCACATATATGTGTGTACATATGTGTATATTTAACCTTATACTTACACATTATTCTTTTTCTGAACCACTTGAGAGTAAGTTGCAGACATGATGTCCCTTTTCCCCCAAATATGCCGCTGTGGATTTTCTAAAAACAAGCAATTCTCTTGCACAATCACTCTAAAATGCTCAAAATCAGGAAATTATCTTTAATACAATACTATAATCAGCCAATTTTATGGAGATTGTTTTGGCCATTATTTTTAAATGCAAAGATCTAGCTTAATATCTTTTCCCAGCAATGTTATTGGAATGAAAGTGGGCATTTTATTTTTTTATTTATATACATATATATATATATATATACATATACATATATATATATATATTTAATATGAAATTTACTGTCAAATTGGTTTCTATACAACACCGAGTGCTCATCCCAACAAGTGCCCTCCTCAATGCCCATCACCCACTTTCCCCTCCCTCCCACCCCCCCATCAACCCTCAGTTTATTCTCAGTTTTCAAGAGTCTCTTATAGTTTGGCTCCCTCCCTCTCTAACTTTTTTTTTCCTTCCCCTCCCCCATGATCTTCTGTTAAGTTTCTCAGGATCCACATAAGAGTGAAAACATTTGGTATCTGTCTTTCTCTGTATGACTTATTTCACTTAGCATAACACTTTCCCATTTTATTTTTTTTTTTAAGTTTATTTATTTGAGAGAGACAGAGAGAGAGAGAGAGCACAAGAGACAGTGGGGGAAGGACAGAGAGAGAGGAAGAGGGAAAATCCCAGGCAGGTTCTGTACAGTTAGTGCAGGACCCAACATGGGACTCCATCTCAGTGACCTCGAAATCACGACCTGAGCCTAAATCAGGAGTCGGACACTTAACCGAGTCACCCAGGTGCCTTAAAAGTGGGCATTTTAAAATTATGGAAAGAGCCTAAATGTCCATCAACTGATGAATGGATAAAGAAATTGTGGCTTATATACACAATGGAATACTACGTGGCAATGAGAAAGAATGAAATATGGCCTTTTATAGCAACGTGGATGGAACTGGAGAGTGTGATGCTAAGTGAAATAAGCCATACAGAGAAAGACAGATACCATATGGTTTCACTCTTATGTGGATCCTGAGAAACTTAACAGAAACTCATGGGGGAGGGGAAGGAAAAAAAAAAAGAGGTTAGAGTGGGAGAGAGCCAAAGCATAAGAGACTGTTAAAAACTGAAAATAAACTGAGGGTTGATGGGGGGTGGGAGGGAGGGGAGGGTGGGTGATGGGTATTGAGGAGGGCACTTTTGGGATGAGCACTGGGTGTTGTATGGAAACCAATTTGACAATAAATTTCATATATTAAAAAAAAAAAGTGGGCATTTTAAAAATGAGAGGTATTTGTTCAGTACCAACTGACAGAATCTCATTTTAAATTTATGATCCTTACCCTCAAATCCTTACCGCCTGGCAATTCTACTATCTCTCCCTGATCTATTTAATTCTCACTTTCCTAACTGACACACCTTTTCCATTTTTGTCAAATTCTTACAACTCTCTTGCCTCTTTTCACTCTCAGCTGATGATCTTTTTACTTCACTGAGGAAAGAGTAGCCAACAAAAGAGGACTTCCATACATTCTCACCACAAAGCCTGTCAAACCGTCTTGTACCCAATCCTCTGTCTTATTTTCCTGCCACTATGAAGGGGTTATTTTTCCTCCTACCTATAGTCCACCCTTCCTCTTGGCACTGGGTCTGGTCCGCATCCAGCATTTGTGGGCCTCAACGGCCTCCTCCAGCATTTGTGTTCTGTGGTTTTCTCTCCCCACTTTTGAGTCATCAATATCTTCTTCATTAGATCATCCACTTGACCACCCAAAGCTGACTTCATCACTCCCTACCACCATCACTCCCCCTACTACCCATTCCCCTTACAATAAACACAGAGTTGTGTACACTCATTATCTCCACTTCCTCTCCAGTTAGGCCAATTCTCCCCTACAATTCCATTACAATTGTTCTCACCAAGATCATCGGTGACCTATGTTTTCAGATTCAATGATCATTTCCCAATGCTCACTTCATTTGACTTACCAGCAGCATTTGACACAATTGGGCATTCCCTCCTTCTTGAGATACTTTCTTCACTTGGCTTGTAGGTTACTCCATGGTTTTCCTCCCTCACTCATTCCTTCTTTTCTGTTTCCTTTGTTGGTTCTTCTTCAACTGTTTGAGCTCTAAAGGCTGGAGTTCTCTTGGGCTCACTCCTCTGAGCACTTCTCTTCCTATTCCCATTTTGCGCCATTTCACTCAGTTTCAATGTTTTAATATCATGTATACAATGATGTCTGCCAGCTGCTGAGCAGACTGTTAAGGTCACAAACTCTGGAGCTAACTACCTGGCTTTGAACGTGCCCCCTCCAGTTACTAGCCCTTTAAACATAGGAAATTATTTCTCTGTGCCTCAATTTCCTTAGCTGTGAAGCGGGGATAATTACAGTACTTACTTACCAATTTGGGGAGAATTGATACTAGTCAAATTTAAGTTGGAAAACATAAGCCACTTTAAGCATTTACAACAAAGGGAATTTAATGCATTCTAATAGTAGTGTAAGTGATTAGAAGAGTTGAAAAGCCAACCAAGGGATGCTGAGGAAATCCAGACATTATTAGTAATGACAATAAGCCACTACCACTACCTGGAGAGACAAAGAAAGACTTACTAGAAAGCTATAATACTCAAGAGAGTATGGAACTGTCATTAGAATACACATATCAATCAATTCAACAGAACAGAGAGTCCAAAAATAGTATAATTAATTGAATTTTGAAAAAGGTGCCAGCATAATTCAATGGATAAAGTAAATTATTTTCAAAAAATAGTACTGGGAAAACAGTATATCCATTTGGGGAAAAAAAATAAACTGCACACTGTATATAAAAATTAACGAGATAAACCACTGAGCTAACCCTGAAAGTTAAAACTATAAAACTTCTAGCAAAAAAAACAAACAACATAGGATAAAGTAGTTGCAAACAAGGTAAGCCAAAATTTTTTTGGAAATAGAAACCACAAACCATACACAATTTTTGATGAATTAGACTTTAACAAAATTAAAAGTTCTGCTCTTCAATATACACTACTCTTCAAAAGAAGAGGCAAGCCACAGACCAGAAGAAATTATTTTCTATGCATATAGTTGACAAAAGAGTGATACCCAGAATGTAGCAGGAACTCTTACAGCCCAATAGTAAAAAAGCAAACAACACTCAGTCATAAAAAGAAATAAACTACTGATGCACACAGCATGTATGAAACCGGGAAAATACTACTTTGAGTGAAAGAAGTTAACCAAAAGATTACATACTATATGACCACGTGTATATAAAACTCTGAAGGAGGCAAATCTAAGGTACAGGGACAGCAAACAGATCAGTTGTTACCCAGGACCTGTGGTATTAGGGAATGGATTAGGACAGGGTACAAGGGAAATTTGGGGGATGATGGAAAACATTCTACTTATTGATTGCAATGGTAGCTATACAAATGTATGCATTTGTCAAAACTCATTGAACAGAACACTTTAACTTGGTGCATTTTGTTTATGAATTTTACTTCAATTAAATTAATTTTATTAAAAAGTTAAAAAGAATGTAATATGCCCAAACATGAATTATTGACTTTTCCTGAAAACCTTCTGTTCTCCCAATTCTGGCCATTTCAATATATGAAAAATTTATTTCTCCAACTGCTCAGGCCATCAGTCAGAGTCTTTCTTCACTCTTCTCTTTCTCTCATGTTTCACCTCTAACCCACTGGCAAATTCCATCAGCTTTACCTTCAAAATACATTTGATTGGTGGGAATGTAAATTGGCAAAACCAAAATGGAAAACTAGTATGGAGGTTCCTCAAAAAATTAAAAATAAAAATACCATATTATCCAGCAATTCCAGTTCTAAGTATTTATCCAAAGAAAATGAAAATTAACTTGAAGGATATCTGTTGCTCCCATTTTCATTGCAGCATTATTTATAACAGCCAAGATATAGAAACAACCTAAGTGTCCACTGATGGATGAATGGGTAAAGAAGATGTGGTGTGGGGGCGCCTGGGTGACTCAGTCAGTGAAGCATCCAACTCTTGATTTCAGCTCAGATTATGATCTCAGGGTTCCTGGGATAGGAACCACACGGACCCTGCTTGGGATTCTCTCTTCTCCCTCTCTCTCTGCCCCTCCCCTGCTCATGTGCATGTGCATGTGTTTGAGCTCTCTTTCTCTCTCTCTCAAAATAAATAAATAAACACTAAAAAAAAAAAAAAAAAGTGGTGTCTACACCCCCCCCCCCCCCCACACACACACGGGAGTATTATCCAGCAGTAAAAAATAATGAAATCTTGCCATGTGTTACAACATGGATGGACCTTGAGGGCATTATGGTAAGTGAAATAAACCAGGCAGAGAAAGAAAAATACATATGTTCTCTTTTGTATGTGGAATCTTAAAAAGAAAATAAAGAAAACAAACTCAAAGATAGAGAGAACAGATTAGTGGTTGCAAGAGGCAGGGGTAGGGTGGGAGAAATGGGTGAACTGTTTTTTTTTTTTTTTTTAATTTAAATACTTTGAGTTAAAAAATGTTGAATGTTAAAAAAATACATCTTGAATATGATCACTTCTCGTCACCTTCACCACGACTGCACTGGTTCAAGCTACCATCATTTTTGCCTGGATTACTGAAGCCACCTCCCTGAGGAAGTTTTTCTTAGCAGCTCCAGCTCATTTATGGTATGTGTTCTACTGCTCTCCACTGGTAACTTGTCTCATTCCGAGTCAGAGACAACTTTCTTACACTGGCCTGCTGGGCTGGACCCCATCATCTGCCCCATATTACCTCTCTCACTGCATCCCCTCCCCTCTCCCCAAATTCCACTGAAATCCTTGCTGTTGCTCAAACGTGTCAAAGACAGTTCCAGTCAAGGTCTTCATGTGCTCGCTCCTCCCTGAAGGAGAGCAGGCCAGCTCGTCTGCAAAGCTCAGCTGTCACTTCTTTCTGTCTCCTGTCACAGGCTACCCCCAACCCTACCAAGTGATCTCTGTTCCTTTTCCTTGCTGCATTTTTACTCTCGGTCCTTATAATTCCCAGACGTATATTTATTTGTTTAATTGCTTTTGTTAGGTCTTTTCCTCACATAGACTATAAGAGAGTGGGAAGCTTGTTTTGTTTTCTTTATCTCTAGCACCTGGAATGGTGCACTCAATAAATTTTTATTATTTTACTAGTCATACATAACATATAATTTACATTGGTTTTACATTAATATATGTTTAGTACATAAATATTTTAAATATAAGATACATATTATATGTAATATATAAATTATAATATATTAATATTAATAAGCATGCAAATATTTATTGAATAAATGAATGAATTGATTTAGTCTTGAGGCATTATACACACATATGCATTTTATATTTTCTCCCTTCTTACTATGGGAGTTTTGTTTTCTTTTAATGTTTTCATTTACTTTTGAGAGAGAGACAGTGTGAGCAGGGGAGGGGCAGAGAGAAAGGGAGACACAGAATACAAAGCAGACCTCAGGCTCTGAGGTGTCAGCACAGAGCCCAACGTGGGACTTGAACCCACAAACCATGAGATCATGACCTGAGCCGAAGTCAGAGGCTTAACATACTGAGCCACCCAGGCGCCCCTTGCTATGGAAGCTTTATTTTTACTCCATCATAATTCCCTAAAACAATCATCTGTCTCCACTGTTGCGTGAACATCTTTCATCACAGCCTACAAATGCTTGGAAGTGCTGTCATATGTCCTCTCGGAGTCTACTATAAACATAAATAATTCATTCTGGCTTCTTCAGCACTCAGCCAGTGTGCTCTGTCTGCCATTCTGCTCAACTGCAGAACTCCAGGCAGCCACCTTTAATTGATTGGATTTGGCAGGGAATATGAAACCTGTTTGTTGTCCTAGATGTAAATTCAAACTTTCTTTGGTAGTTGTTTTAGGCTTGATTTCCAAACTGACCAAGAGACATGGACCCATGGGGTAAAATGGAAATTACACGCTCTTTAAAGCTTTTCCAGCCTTGCTGGGATGGACCAAAGAGGCAGACAGTACATTAAATAATGATTACTGCATATTTTATTAAGACTCTAGGGGTTTAGCTTAAAAATAAGACTCCCAGTTCTCCTTCATCTGTGCCTTGACAAGATCTCAATTTAGTTGAGTCCTATTCTTTCGTAGCCTCCTAAAGTCTAATCAATCACAGATCTCAAAGGCAAGTACAGAAAACCCTTCAAATTGTTTGCTTCCTTGTTAACGAGAGCCCTTTATGAACACGCTCTGTACCTTTTCTAAGTGAGATGAAGTCCACAAGGCCAGGGAAACATCATTTCCACTCTCTTGCTCCTAAAATCGAACTGATAAGTCTGGTCCTTATTTCTAATGAGGTTTTTGAATGTAAAGTAAGATGCTTATTATTACCAGGGGATTCCTGCGGGGACAGGAAAAACAGATATAAAAGAAAAAGTAAATCTTCTGTCATGTGTTTGGAACTCAGGAATTTACTGGTGACGGTTGGGGAACATACCGTCCCAAATCCTTATCTTCCTCTCTGTCGTAACCCTCTGGTACTTGCTAGACAGGTAAACTGTCCCTATGTTACCCCCTCCCCAAAGACCAATTCCTCAAAACTTGAGTCTTACTTGTTAAGCTGAGAGGAAGATGTGTTTCTTAGACAGGATTTAGATGTCATCTCTTTCCTTGTGTACATTCTAAAAATCTGCAGCCTAATTCTTTAAAGCAACTGGCCAAGTTTTCTATATACATTAATTGAGATACTTCTCTAATTTTGAATCTGTTGATATCTTTGGTTTAAGGAATTTCTTCTGATGTAGTTGTAATTAAATTGCATATCACCTCGAATTTATTCTGGCCCAAGGGAAGAAAGTTGCCTGGGATTTTCATTAACTTTTTAATTAGCCTTTTGGTGGTTACCTCCGATAGATTATTTTATTTTTAATAGAACACAGCTACATCTGTTCATTATATTGACTACAAACTAAATCTTATTTTTGAAGTGCCCATAGTTGCTTCATGGCAACATTTTCTTATTTGTTTAATCTGCTATTTCAGCCTTCAACTATGGATAGAATGTTTTAACATCAATAGGAAACAACGCTGGGCAGATAAATGTTACCTTTTAACATTGAAATTGTCTGTTATTTTATTTTAAACTTTAGAAAATGGGGGCACCTGGATGGCTCAGTTGGTTAAGTGGCCCACTTCGGCTCAGGTCATGATCTCATGGTTGGTGGGTTCGATGCCCCACGTTGGGCTCTGTGCTGACAGCTCAGAGCCTGGAGCCTGCTTTGGATTCTGTGTCTCCCTCTCTCTCTGCTCCTCTCCTGCTCGTGCTCGTCTATCTTTCCCTCTCTCAAAAATAAATAAACAGTAAAAAAATTTGTTTAATAAAATAAACTTTAGAAAATGGTTCAAATAGTCTATATCCTCATGTAACTATGAGTTTTAATTTTATTGGTATTTATATCAATAAGTTTTTAGTTTTATCTATTAGAATTCTTTTGTAATGAAGCTGGTTTCTACCACAGTTTGAATGAATAAACATTTTTTTTGAAATACATTAACTTGCAAATAAGGAAAAGCTTAATATAATACACTTAGCCTCGATGGTGGACGGCATTGTTTATTCTGACAACAATATGTTAAGAATTTTTTCCATAATTGCTTCTTATTGTGTTCACAGTGGTTTAGTAATAAAACAGTAAAAAGGTAGTGAAATCTAAAGGTGTTTTACCTAAGGTTGACTTTTGATCCTGAACTTTGAAGACAGTCAGTTCATTAAGATTAACTGTACCTTCCACTTCTAACATATGAGACTTTGAGAAAGTTCTTTCATGCCATGACACTTATTGCCCCTTCTATAAAACATGGATTGCAGGAGTGCCTGGGTGGCTCAGTCAGTTAGATGTCCAACTCTTAATTTTGGCTCAGGTCATGATCTCAGGGTTGTGAGATCGAGCCCCATGTCGAGCTCTGTGCTGAGTATGGAGCTTGCCTAAGATTCTCTCTCCTATTCTTTCTCTCTGTCTCTCCCACCTTCAAAAAAAAAAAAAAAAAAGCCTTTTTCTTTTTCCAGTATGTAATCAGTATTACATGTATTAGTTGGAAATACAGAAAGCAGATAGGACAGTGTCTGGTCCCCTGTACAGTCCCCTTGTTAATAATGTGCCAGCCACATGTGTTTCCTTTCTTCTCCTGATCCCTGTCTTTAGACTGTGCCCTCCTAGCCCCTCTACCTCCAGATGTTTACATGGCTAGCTCCTTTTCTACATTCTCACCTCATCAGGGAAGTAACCACCCAATCTAACCGCCATCCTTAATTAGTTACGATATTACACATCACTCCATTTTATGGTCCTCATAACCCTTATCAATAGATACAATTACCTTTCTTTTCTGTTTACTTGTTTATTTTCTTTATACCATTCAAGCTCTTGGAGAGTAAGGATATTATTGTCTTTCTTTTCACTGAATCCCCAGAGCCTAGAATAGAGAGTGATATATAACAATCGAGTGAATAAATGGCAGTTGTCACCCTTTTCCAGTGAATTCACTGGCATTCCAAAAGAATCATCTTTTTTTTAGAGTGGCATTTACCTATGCATAAACAGATTGCTAGAAATTAGTAAATAGATAACTAAAAACAAGGCAAGGGTGTACTCTGCCTTTATTTGATTATGCTGATGAGAAATAAAAATATACTGTAGGTAAAAGATTTATTCATTCACTAAATAAACCTACCATGTGAGCACGTAGTATGAACTAAGGATTGGGCCAGTCATTGCAGTTAAAATGCATGAGAGACTTCAGGGGGTCCTGGGTGGCTCAGCCGGTTAAGCATTGGACTTCAGCTCAGGTCATGATCTCGGGGTTTGTGGGTTTAAGCTCTGCGTCAGGCTCTATGCTGACAGCTCGGAGCCTGAAGCCTGCTTAGGATTCTGTGTCTCCCTCTTTCTCTGCCCCTCCCCTCGTCGTGCTCTGTCTCTCTCTCTCTCTCGGGAATAAATAAACGTTAGAAGAAGAAGAAGAAGAAAAAGAAGAAGAAGAAGAAGAAGCAGCGGAAGGGGAAGGGGAAGGGGAAGGAGAAGGAGAAGAAGAAGAGAGCTCATATTTTAAAAGCACCTAAATCTAATTTGTACAGTAAACCACGTATTCACTTAAATTGTTGCCTTTCAGTTAGCTATGCCTTTATGCTATGAAAATGCTAAAATGCTAGATAAGCCCAGGCCAAGGGATTTTTGTGGAAGATAGCCCAAGGCTAAGAAATCTTTACAGCAGTGACATTTGAGCTGGACCTTAAAGACTGAGTGGAGGATTTCAGGGTAGAGAAAGAAGGAAGGGCATTTAGAGAACACAGCTAGCATGAACAAAAGCCCAGAAGAGTCCTTGTCCTCCTGTGTGTTGGGGACAGGGAGGTGTTGGGGAGGAATCAGCCAATAGCCTAAAAGGCTGAACAAACATAGGAGGGAGTGGCAAGAATGGAAAGGTAATTGAAACCTTAAAGAATCATAAATACCTTGCCCGGGGCTTAGATTTTAAACTGTAGGTGATAGAAAGTGTAAGCTGGATTAGATCTGCATTTTAGAAAGGTCATCGCTATGACTATGCTGAAGAGGAGAGGGTTTCTAGAAGACAGGAAAGAGACCTGAGGCAGTGAGCAGTTAGAGTTGGAATGCTGTCTAGTAGTCCAGGCAGGAAGCCCTGAATCAGGAAGTTCAGAAGTAAGCTTCAAAGAAAGAGACGGGTTTGAGGGAAATTCAGTAAGGTAGTACTGCTAAACCAAAGATAATTCTGGAAATGGCCAAGAGTATTGACAAATATTAGAAATATGATGAGAAAAGCTGGACTTCAATTTTGGAGATGTGGAAAGTGAGGTGCCTGCAAGGGGTCTAGGCTGACAGATCTACTGGGAGGCTTAGTCTTTGAATGAATGTTTGTTAAAGTTCAAATCATTGTCTGAGTGGTCAAATGGACAGAATAAAGTAGTGAGTCTGTTGTAAACTTGTTTCATTTGGAGACATAAGGGAGGAAAGAGGTAGGAAACATCATCAATGTGCTCCTAGACATATGTGCTTCTATAACTTTGCCAAGAATCGTGGATACTGAGCAACTAATTAGGTTGTTACTTAAGAGGCTTATTTTTCTTATAGGGAAGCAAGAGTCTGATTCTGCCTTTGCCCTTGAGCACAGTGATAATAACAATAGTTTGACACTCAAATAATAATCATTTATTAATTGCCGACTACAGTCAGGCAGTGAGATGAGCTCTTTCCACGAATCAGCTCATTGAATCCTCATTTTATGAAGCAGGTACTATCATTGTTCTCTCCACTTTACAGAAGAGGAAACAAAGGCAGCAGGAATTTTCCCAAGTCACAAAGCCAAGCAGCGGTAGAAGTGGGATTTAAATCCTGGCACCCTGGCTTACGACAACCTTTCACCTCTGGGATACATCCTGTAGCATGTTTCTCATGTCAGTCGGACCCTGTGGTGTGCCCTTGAGCCTCTGTACATGCTATATTTTGGACTGACACGTTCTTAACCTCTTCAATTCTTCTTTCTTTTTTTTTTTTTTTAACTCTTCAAATAAGTTTTATCTTCACTTTGCAGAAGCCAGTCTTGTTGAACTTATCTTTGGTTTTATCTCCCTTTATATTATTTCTTTGTGAAGTTTATTTATTTATTTTAGAGAGAGCATGAATGGGGGAAGGGCAGAGAGAGAGAGAGAGAGAGAGAGAGAGAGAATCCCAAGCAGGCTCCATGCTGTCAGCACATAGCCTGATGCAGGGCTTTATCTCATGAACCGTGAAATCATGACCTGAGCTAAAATCAAAAGTTGGATGCTTAACCTGTGAAACCACACAGGCGTCCCAAACTCTTCAATTCTTTTAACCACTTGGTTCTTCTGACAGATGAGCGACAGGAGCCTCCATAAACAGACATTGGGCTGGGATACTGGGATACCCCTTTTAAAGACAAAAACAAACAAACACCCCGAAACCCTAGGCACTCAAATCCTTATAGTAACAATTTCCCCAGAGAAAAGCATAGGGCACGTACACAGTAGACCAAATTTAGCAGGTGCTGCTAAAAGAAATGTCCAGGACCACACTGGCCAGAGGGACAGAACCCGTACTTTGTCCTCACTAGGCTTTTCTCTGGGATTGCCGTTCTCTCTGTGGATTGCGAAAATCTGATACCTGGTGTCCGTTAATCTCTACACAAATCTGACACCGCCTGGTACCTACTTTGCCTCTCCTTTTACCTATACACTTCCCCCAATTCCTGATTTACTGTGCACCCTGGGGTCGGCTTTCAGAAGAACAAATCACACACTCGCTACAGTTTATTAGCTAAGCAGAGGCTTTCTGTCAATACTTCTCTGTTTTATTTGCCCTGTCTGTTGGGAGGCATGTGATGGCTGTGGCTGGGTTGCACACCGGGGTGCTGTATTTCCTCCGAGAGCCAGGAGCAGAGACAGGAGTGTCACAGACATTCTGCTCCATTTTTTTCAGGAAGCTGCATCATTGACTGCCCCTCAGACCACATCTAAGCAGCTCCATCTTCTTTCTGCCAGACAGCCTTCAAATATGTAGAGACAGCTATTATATTCAGTGGGTCTAGTTTCTCCAAGTTGAGAAATCCCACCTGGTCAGCTGTTTTTCTTGTGGCATGGTTTTGAGTGGCTTAACAGTCCTTCCTGGGGGCTTCCAGAGATACTTGCTGCAATTCCCCTCTACTTCCTATAGCATTATTTCTATATAAGGTGGTCCTTTTTAAAAAAAAATTTTTTTTGTTTAGAAAGAGAGCGTGAGTGTGCACAAGTGCGGGGGGGGTGGGAGGGGGGAAGAGAAAAGGGAGGGGGAAGAGAGAGAATCTTAAGGAGGCTCTACACCCAGCACAGAGCCAGATGCAGGGCTCGATCCCACAACCCTGGGATCATGACCTGAGCAGGAACCAAGAGTCGAATGCTCAACAGATTGAGCCACCCACCTGCCCCAAGTTGGGCCATTTTTATTTATTATATAACATTTTCCACATTTATGGTTTATATACATAACAATATGCAACTTTATAGGAAATGTACCCTTATGACAAATATCCCTGTTTCTATGTCACACTGAAATTCCTAAATTCCTTAACTCAAATCCCCAAATCAGGGCAATATCGGTGCATAAACTATCAGTAAAAGAGCCACATGTAAATAATACCAGTTACAACAGAAAAAAGTAAAATAACATCAATATGTAAAAGTAAGACTGTGTTAAAGAATGAAATTCAACTAAGTATGAAGTTTTCATGGGCCTCAGTAAGTGCTTCAGGAATACCATCTAGCAAGTAGAGGAGAGCACTGAAAAGTTGTACGAAATGAAAGGTTTTTATAGGAAAGAGTATGAGGCAAGAAAGTTATTAGCAAGAGAAAAGAAAGAATTCTTCCAGGCAAGGTCATACTCCTTTAGGTGGTAGAGCAATGGGTCTTATTAGGTAGATTAGCTCATCTTCCTTTAAGGGATAGAGAGAGCTCACATAACAGATTACCTCATAGGTGCTGTTCAGAGAATTCCTGGCTCCTGGCTGACCTGTTATGACTACGTTTCTGGGGGAGGTTGGAAGTGCAATGAGGTTAGGCATTAAGCCCCGGTTTGGTGACTTGGCCTAAGTAGGTCCATTTTGGGTCCCCTGGTTTTCTTTTTAGCAACTGAATAACATTAATATTGTCCTTCCTGTACAACTTGCTTGTCTTCTCTCAAACTACCAGCCTTATTTATCATTCTTGTGCAAACAATGTGAATCATTACATACACCAAATTAAGCATGGTGGAAGTGGCGGGGGGTGGGGGGAGCAGATTAGAAACAGCACAAAGTGAAACACTCACAGCACATGATATATCAGTGTAGGGTAGATAAGATTCCAAAGCTCCAAGTAAACTTAAACAGTTAATAATAATTTAAAAAAAAAATAAAATAAAACTGAACTACTCACAGTCAAGAACCTGGGTGGTATATACTCCTTCAAATTCCCATATAGTGTATCCTTGTATATGGTTGTGTTTATAACAGGTCACAAAATCCTCAGTGTATCTCTGGCCAGGCCAGTGCAGGCACAAATTCCTGTTGTACAAAGAATCCCACTCCTCAATTTCCAGCCATGACAATTAACAACCCCAATTCATGCTCAGTGTGGGGGCCACACCATTGTTCTTAACATTAAAACCACACGGCTTTTATATTCCCACCACATTCCACAGAGCTCCAGCTCTTGTTTGCTGGGTAATTTCTAAGAATGCCTTTGTGTTCTTATCTCAGTGTCCTCTGGAGTTGTAAATTCAGTGCCCTGCACACTTATCCTCCGCATGAACAAGGAGCTGAACTGTCTTTGGAGCAGAGTTTTACTTTCTTGGTGCTCTCTGCCCCTGCTCACCATCTCTGAGTTCAGTTGTGCGATTCCCTGAAACGAGCATGTTCCTTTCCTTTGCTGTAGCCCTGCTCTCTGGCCTGGGCATCTTCAGAACTCGAAACCTGGTTGCTGAGAGAGGGATTCTCCAGAGTCCCCTTCCCATGATTCTGACCTTTCCCCCAGGAGGCGTTAGCAAATATCTCTCAGAAGTTGCCCTGTGTCATGCATTTTATGAAATATGTTTACTCTTTATCGTCATTTACTTTATGAAATAAGTTTACTCTTTATCGTCATTTTTAATCTAAAGCATTTTTTTTCCAAAGCAAAATCTTATTGAGAGAGTCAAAAAATTAAAGATATAATATTGAGGGGTAGGTTTGGATGCTGGAGACTGAAGTCCTTATTCTCCCCCTCCTCTGACCAGTAATGCTCTACAGAAGGGAACCTAAAAACACTCTGAAGGGGCACCTGGTGGCTCAGTTTGTTCATGGTCAAACTTTGGCTCACGTCATGAACTCACAATTTGTGAGTTAGAGCCCCATGTCATCAGGCTCTGTGCTACTAACAGCACAGAACCTGGAGACTGCTTTGGATTCAGTGTCTTCCTTTCTCTCTGCCCCTCCCCTGCTCTCTCTCTCTCTCTCTCAAAAATAAATAAATAAATTTAAAAAAATAAGATGTTTGCTAAGCTGTCCTTTAGAGTGTTTTCAAAAAAAATTTTTTTAAGTTTATTTATTTATTTTGAGGGACACAGAGACAGTGTGAGCAGAGGAGGGACAGAGAGAGAGAGAGAGAGAGAGAGAGAGAGAATCCCAAGCAGGCTTTGAGCTGCCACGGCAGAGTCCGATGTGGGGCTTGAACTCACAAACTGTGAGATCATGACCTAAGCTGCAACCAAGAGTTGGACACCTAACCAACTGAACCACCCAGGCACCCTGTAAACACCTTATTAAATCAACATAAATCTCAGGGCACCTGGGTGGCTCAGTGGGTTAAATGTCTGACTTTGGCTCAGGTCATGATCTCGCTGTTGATGAGTTTGAGCCCTGCGTTGGGCTCTGTGCTGACAGCTCAGAGCCTGGAGCCTGCCTCAGATTCTGTATCTCCCTCTCTCTCTGCTCCTCCTCTGTTTGCACTCTGTCTCTCTCTCTCAAAAGTAAATAAACATTAAAAAAAATTTAAATCAACATAAATCTCCTTTCTTCCTTCTTTCCTCCTTTCCTCCCTCCCCTCTCTCTTTCCTTTCTCCTCTCTTGTCCATAAGACTCTACTTCCAGTTTACAGTCTTAAAACTTCCTCTCTGATTCATTCTGAAAACATTTTTTCATGTCTTTTCTTTGTTAATGGATCCTTTAACTTTTCCTTTGTCTATAAAAACACTGATTTTACTGAATTCAGAACATTTCTCTGTACTAATTTTACTTTTTCAGTAAGTGTTTGCTGAACAATTTTTATATTCTTAGTCCTAGAAAAGCAAACATCCTTGTCCTCATGGATTTCCCATTTGGGTGGTACAAAATAGATGGTAAGCACAATGCATAAGTAAATTATTTATTAGAAATTCATACATAGGAGAAAGAAAAGTCATTCGGGAGATGAATAGGGAGTAGTGGGGAGAGTTGTTCCCATTTTAAATCTTGCACCTTGAAGGATGTGAGCAGTGGCAAAATCTGGGATAACAGCCTTTCAGGTCGGAAGTGCTCACAGGCAAAGGCTTCGGAGGGCAACACATTTCACATGTTGGACAAACAGTTAAGAAGGCAGTGTGAATGGAGGGGTGTGAACAAAGCTGAAAGCAGGAGATGAGCTCAGACATAGGGGCCAATCTCACAGAGCCTTATAAGCCATTACAAAGACCTTGGCTTCTGCTCCTAGTGAGGATGGAAGTCGCTGGAGATTCTGATGACTATATGCTCTGGCTTATACTTTTCAAGGGTCACTTGGCTGCTGGAGGTGAAGAAATTGCAGTAGGACAAAGGTGGAAGCAGGAAAGCCAGTTAAGAGGCTATTACTTTAGAAAGTTCTTGACTCTTCGATTTATCTCAACTAATACTCTGTTGACCTCTTACTGTATGTATTCCAGGCACTGAGTTAGGTGAGGGTCTGCGGGTGAGGGGGGAAGAGAGGATGGTGGTTAACAAAGCTTTCTAATTTTTTTGATTGGTCTCCTTCCACATCCAGACTGTCTACTGACTATACGTTCGGCAGCTTTGTAATTCTTTTTTTTTAAGTCTGTTTTTTTTTAAGTTTATTTACTTATTTTGAGAGAGACCGAGACAGCGCAAGTGGGAGAGGGGCAGAGAAAGAGGGAGAAAGAGAGAATCCCCAGCAGGCTCCACGCTGCCAGTGCAGAGCCCAAACCCACGAAGCCAGGAGATCACGACCTGAGCCTAAGCCAAGAGTCAGGACTCAACCGACTGAGCCACCCAGGAGCCCCAGCAACTCTGTAATTCTTTAACTCTGTGTTCCCTCTACAAGACAGAGATGCAAGAGATAAATCTGCTGGCTGGGCCCTAATCCAACCTGATGGGTGTCCTTCTAAAAACAGGAAATTAGAACACACAGAGAGACACCAGCGTGCACAGAGGGATGGCCATGTGAGAGACAGCAAGACAGCAGCTCTCTGTAAGCCAAGGAGAGACACCTCAAGCGAAAACAGCCCTGTGGGCACTTTGATCTTGGACTTCCATCCAGAACTGTGAGAAAACAGATTTCTGTTTTAAGTCACTCTGACTGTGGTATTTTGTTATGGCAGCCCTAGCAAACTAGTACAATATAGTAAGAAAAAGCAGTCACTGGAATAATAGAAAATTAAGAGGACTTTAGGAATATTGAAGGTAACAAATAAATTGTACACACACACACACATAGAGAGAGAGAGAGAGAAAATGAAATTAAAACAATGTCTTGATTACTGCCCTTTAAAAATGGCTACATGGGACAATGACGATTATTAAGTGTAACTCTACAATTTCACAAACAGTTTTTCTCAGGAAAGTCAAGCAACTTGCGCAGGGTCACTAGCAAGAAAATGGCAAGAGCCAGATGGCCTCCCCTCCTCACTTCGAGTTCGATCCTGCTTCTCTCCTAGCCTAAACTTGCACCACAGGTTTGTTCCAATTAACGCAATAGACTACACTACTGTTTACTGTGGGGTTGTATTTAGTTTATGCCCATCGTTTGGAGTAGTTTTCCAGAAACAACCACAAAGGAAGCAGTGAAGCCTATCAAAGCAGTTTTACTCAGTGTGGGTGGCTTTCTGAAGGGCTTTGTCTGTTCATACTGTAAGGAAGTGTGACTTAAAGGCCAGATGATAGGAATAATTTTCACCTATAGAAATCTGCTTAACCATTCATATTAAGGGGCTTTTTAACTTGTGGCAGAAACAAACACAGCTAACCCTCACTTGTACCCTCGGCCTTCCTCCCTTACAAAGTAATGATTGTGAACTTTGAAACAATTACTTAAATATATGTGTGTGTGGGTGGAAGATTTGCAAATCAAATCACATAGTTCAGCTAAATATAGCCTTTGTCAGAAGTAATTTGTGAGCAAATAAAAATTAAGAACCAGAATCCGCTGTGGACCATGACATGGAAATAATGCCTATTGTTCTCAGAGAATTTTCAGACTGTGACCATTTTCTATGAATCCAGACTGACCCAGAGGTACACAACTTTTGAAAGACATCACCACTGCATCTCAAGTGGAGGTGTCATACTACTTTACAATGTGGTTTCTACAAAGGTGAAAACAATCTAATAGAGCTGGAATGATTTGGGGGGCGGATAATCTAGAAACAAGAGAGTTTAGTGTTTTGTGAGGGACTCATCCACACTTGCCTACAAAGAAGTGACTGACATTGTCTTTCTGGTCACAGATAACATTATTTGTTATATTAGTATCTGTGTACATAAGTGCACATGAAATATCTAATATGCATCCGTTTACTTTTTACCTTATTGGCATTTCCGGGCAGTGGTGAATCCCCATTTTGTAAATCATGTTCCTCATTACGACCATACTTTTTTCTTCTGAATCTCAGTATCTTGTCTGAAGTCGAACCTGTTACTCAACATTTTCAATTTAATTCAAATGTAATTTTCCCTCAGTTTTACGTGCATGTCAACATGCGCTTGTACACGGGACATTAGCATTCCTTAATACTTGTCCTGCCATGTGTTTAATTTGGCCCCTATAGGTCTTTTTGGACTTTTTATTGTCAGATATACAAAATAACGGCAGATAAATGCATAATCAAAACTCTGATAACATCTTCCTGTTTGAAAATAAATGTGCTCAGTTTGTGCAGTACAGAGTGTCCCAGGTCACATGTCATACAGGTTACCCTGACTGGGTGACACCACACACACACTTGTGCATCTTCTCATTAACAACATTGACTATGCCACCAATAATGACAGCAGACTAATAAATACAGCAAAACTTTAAAAAAATTTTTTTTAATGTTTATACATTTTTGAGAGACAGAGGAAGACAGAACGTGAGTGGGAGAGGGGCAGAGAGAGAGGGAGTCACAGAATCTGAAGCAGGCTCCAGCCTCCGAACTATTAGCACAGAACCCTATGCGGGGCTCAAACGCACGAACCGTGAGATCATGACCTGAGCTGAAGTTGGACATTTAACCGACTGAGCCACCCAGGCGCCCCTTGAATTCAAATGTAGTAGGTGCTTTCTGCCTAAACATAGCATTCTAAACTATTTCCTCCATCAGGAAATGTTTACGGAGCCTCCCTACTATGAATAGTAGAAGTTCTGGGTGTTCAATGGTGACTAAAGCATGTTTCTTTCCCTCATGTATTCATATTTTAGTGGGGGAACTAAACAAACAGATACGAAGGAAATCAAAATAAATAAAATAATTTCAATTTGTAATGAGCTCTATGAAGCAAAGAGAAAGCAGGCAGGGTTTGGATTTTATGTTCTATGAAAGGCTTTTATGCCAAAGAGTAACAGGATACACTTTACATCTAAAGAAACTCCCTCGCTGGTTCCCTACAGTAGTGAGAATAGTTTAGACACAAGAGTGGGAGCAGGACAGAGTTGGAAGGTTGTGTAGTAATTTGGACACAAGACAAAGGTGACTTGATACCTAGGTGATGGAAAGATGACTGAATATGGTGGCAAGGGGACGAGAGACAGGCAGACACCCAAGATGGCTTCTGGGGATCTGGTGTGAGGACCCACGTGGATGGGGAAGCCATACATTGAGGTGAGAGAGAATATGGGGCATGATATGATTGCATTAAACATGTTAGAATTGAAGTCTCTATGATATGTGATGTTGAGCCGGTAGTTGGGTCTGTGAGCATAGAGTTCACGGGAAATGTCATGGTGGGAGGTACAGGGTAGCATTCCTCAGCACATCCCTGGGAATGAGGATCTCACCAAGGAGAGGAATAGGGTAGCGAGAAGGAGAGGCCAAACAGTAAGAAGAAAACTAGCTTGGAAGAATGTTGTTTTGGGGAGGAGGGGCGTCCATTGCTGCCAAGTGTTCAGTGAGATGAAAACAGAGAGATATCTTTGAATGTGAGGGGTGCCTCTGATTCCTGACTTAAAATGTGGATAGCAATAGTCTTTATCTCTGCAGAATTTTGTAAGGATTTAATGACTTTATACAGATAAAGCCCTTAGAGGTGTGCCTGAAACATTTCCTTCAACAAACCTTTCTTGAGTACTCACTGTGTGACAGTCACAGGACTAGGTCCAAAGGTCTCAGAGTGAACACCTCTGTCCGAATGGACAGAAAGAGGAGGCAGACAATAAACAATGAGATGATGAGGATTATAAAGAAAAAATGAAGCACCATAGGGGAGATGAGAAAAGCACAGGGTGGGCGACTCATTTTATTTTATTTTATTTTATTCTATTCTATTCTATTTTTTTTTTAATATATGAAATTTACTGTCAAATTGGTTTCCATACAACACCCAGTGCTCATCCCAAAAGGTGCCCTCCTCAATACCCATCACCCACCCTGCCCTCCCTCCCACCCTGCCCTCCCTCCCACCCCCCATCAACCCTCAGTTTGTTCTCAGTTTTTTTTTGTTTTTGTTTTTTTTTTTTTTTTTTTAAATTTTTAACGTTTATTTATTTTTGAGACAGAGAGAGACAGAGCATGAACGGGGGAGGGTCAGAGAGAGAGGAAGACACGGAATCTGAAGCAGGCTCCAGGCTCTGAGCTGTCAGCACACAGCCCAACGCGGGGCTTGAACTCACAGACCGCGAGATCATGACCCGAGCCAAAGTCGGATGCTTAGCCGACTGAGCCACCCAGGCGCCCCTGTTCTCAGTTTTTAACAGTCTCTTATGCTTTGGCTCTCTCCCACTCTAACCTCTTTTTTTTTTTTTTTTTTTTCCTTCCCCTCCCCCATGGGTTTCTGTTATGTTTCTCAGGATCCACATAAGAGTGAAACCATATGGTATCTGTCTTTCTCTGTATGGCTTATTTCACTTAGCATCACACTCTCCAGTTCCATCCATGTTGCTACAAAAGGCCATATTTCATTTTTTCTCATTGCCACGTAGTATTCCATTGTGTATATAAACCACAATTTCTTTATCCATTCATCAGTTGATGGTCATTTAGGCTCTTTCCATAATTTGGCTATTGTTGAGAGTGCCGCTATAAACATTGGGGTACAGGTGCCCCTATGCATCAGTACTCCTGTATCCCTTGGATAAATTCCTAGCAGTGCTATTGCTGGGTCATAGGGTAGGTCTATTTTTAATTTTCTGAGGAACCTCCACACTGCTTTCCAGAGCGGCTGCACCAATTTGCATTCCCACCAACAGTGCAAGAGGGTTCCTGTTTCTCCACATCCTCTCCAGCATCTATAGTCTCCTGATTTCTTCATTTTGGCCACTCTGACTGGCGTGAGGTGGTATCTGAGTGTGGTTTTGATTTGTATTTCCCTGATAAGGAGCGACGCTGAACATCTTTTCATGTGCCTGTTGGCCATCCGGATGTCTTCTTTAGAGAAGTGTCTATTCATGTTTTCTGCCCATTTCTTCACTGGGTTATTTGTTTTTCGGGTGTGGAGTTTGATGAGCTCTTTATAGATTTTGGATACTAGCCCTTTGTCCGATGTGTCATTTGCAAATATCTTTTCCCATTCCGTTGGTTGCCTTTTAGTTTTGTTGGTTGTTTCCTTTGCTGTGCAGAAGCTTTTTATCTTCATAAGGTCCCAGTAATTCACTTTTGCTTTTAATTCCCTTGCCTTTGGGGATGTGCCGAGTAAGAGATTGCTACGGCTGAGGTCAGAGAGGTCTTTTCCTGCCTTCTCCTCTACGGTTTTGATGGTTTCCTGTCTCACATTCAGGTCCTTTATCCATTTTGAGTTTATTTTTGTGAATGGTGTGAGAAAGTGGTCTAGTTTCAACCTTCTGCATGTTGCTGTCCAGTTCTCCCAGCACCATTTGTTAAAGAGACTCTTTTTTCCATTGGATGTTCTTTCCTGCTTTCTCAAAGATGAGTTGGCCATACGTTTGTGGGTCTGGTTCTGGGGTTTCTATTCTATTCCATTGGTCTATGTGTCTGTTTTTGTGCCAATACCATGCTGTCTTGATGATGACAGCTTTGTAGTAGAGGCTAAAGTCTGGGATTGTGATGCCTCCTGCTTTGGTCTTCTTCTTCAAAATTACTTTGGCTATTCGGGGCCTTTTGTGGTTCCATATGAATTTTAGGATTGCTTGTTCTAGTTTTGAGAAGAATGCTGGTGCAATTTTGATTGGGATTGCATTGAATGTGTAGATAGCTTTGGGTAGTATTGACATTTTGACAATATTTATTCTTCCAATCCATGAGCAGGGAATGTCTTTCCATTTCTTTATATCTTCTTCAATTACCTGCATAAGCTTTCTATAGTTTTCAGCATACAGATCTTTTACATCTTTGGTTAGATTTATTCCTAGGTATTTTATGCTTCTTGGTGCAATTGTGAATGGGATCAGTTTCTTCATTTGTCTTTCTGTTGCTTCATTGTTAGTGTATAAGAATGCAACTGATTTCTGCACATTGATTTTGTATCCTGCAACTTTGCTGAATTCATGTATCAGTTCTAGCAGACTTTTGGTGGAGTCTATCGGATTTTCCATGTATAATATCATGTCATCTGCAAAAAGCGAAAGCTTGACTTCATCTTTGCCAATTTTGATGCCTTTGATTTCCTTTTGTTGTCTGATTGCTGATGCTAGAACTTCCAGCACTATATTAAACAGCAGCGGTGACAGTGGGCATCCCTGTCGTGTTCCTGATCTCAGGGAAAAAGCTCTCAGTTTTTCCCCATTGAGGATGATGTTAGCTGTGGGCTTTTCATAAATGGCCTTTATGATCTTTAAGTATGTTCCTTCTATCCCGACTTTCTCAAGGGTTTTTATTAAGAAAGGGTGCTGGATTTTGTCAAAGGCCTTTTCTGCATCGATTGACAGGATCATATGGTTCTTCTCTTTTTTTTTGTTAATGTGATGTATCACGTTGATCGATTTGCGAATGTTGAACCAGCCCTGCATCCCAGGAGTGAATCCCACTTGATCATGGTGAATAATTCTTTTTATATGCCGTTGAATTCGATTTGCTAGTATCTTATTAAGAATTTTTGCATCCATATTCATCAGGGATATTGGCCTGTAGTTCTCTTTTTTTACTGGGTCTCTGTCTGGTTTAGGAATCAAAGTAATACTGGCTTCATAGAATGAGTCTGGAAGTTTTCCTTCCCTTTCTATTTCTTGGAATAGCTTGAGAAGGATAGGTATCTCTGCTTTAAATGTCTGGTAGAACTCCCCTGGGAAGCCATCTGGTCCTGGACTCTTATTTGTTGGGAGATTTTTGATAACCGATTCAATTTCTTCGCTGGTTATGGGTCTGTTCAAGCTTTCTATTTCCTCCTGATTGAGTTTTGGAAGAGTGTGGGTGTTTAGAAATTTGTCCATTTCTTCCAGGTTGTCCAATTTGCTGGCATATAATTTTTCATAGTATTCCCTGATAATTGTTTGTATCTCTGAGGGATTGGTTGTAATCGTTCCATTTTCATTCATGATTTTATCTATTTGGGTCATCTCCCTTTTCTTTTTGAGAAGCCTGGCTAGAGGTTTGTCAATTTTGTTTATTTTTTCAAAAAACCAACTCTTGGTTTCGTTGATCTGCTCTACAGTTTTTTTAGATTCTATATTGTTTATTTCTGCTCTGATCTTTATTATTTCTCTTCTTCTGCTGGGTTTAGGCTGCCTTTGCTGTTCTGCTTCTATTTCCTTTAGGTGTGCTGTTAGATTTTGTATTTGGGATTTTTCTTGTTTCTGGAGATAGGCCTGGATTGCAATGTATTTTCCTCTCAGGACTGCCTTCGCTGCATCCCAAAGCGTTTGGATTGTTGTATTTTCATTTTCGTTTGTTTCCATATATGTTTTAATTTCTTCTCTAATTGCCTGGTTGACCCACTCATTCGTTAGTAGGGTGTTCTTTAACCTCCATGCTTTTGGAGGTTTTCCAGACTTTTTCCTGTGGTTGATTTCAAGCTTCATAGCATTGTGGTCTCAAAATATGCATGGTATAATTTCAATTCTTGTAAACTTATGAAGGGCTGTTTTGTGACCCAGTATATGATCTATCTTGGAGAATGTTCCATGTGCACTCGAGAAGAAAGTATATTCTGTTGCTTTGGGATGCAGAGTTCTAAATAGATCTGTCAAGTCCATCTGATCCAATGTATCATTCAGGGCCCTTGTTTCTTTATTGACTGTGTGTCTAGATGATCTATCCATTTCTGTAAGTGGGGTGTTAAAGTCCCCTGCAATGACCACATTCTTATCAATAAGGTTGCTTATGTTTATGAGTAATTGTTTTATATATCTGGGGGCTCGGGTATTTGGCGCATAGACATTTATAATAGTTAGCTCTTCCTGGTGGATAGACCCTGTGATTATTATATAATGCCCTTCTTCATCTCTTGTTACAGCCTTTAATTTAAAGTCTAGTTTGTCTGATATAAGTATGGCTACTCCAGCTTTCTTTTGGCTTCCAGTAGCATGATAAATAGTTCTCCATCCCCTCACTCTCAATCTAAAGGTGTCCTCAGATCTAAAATGAGTCTCTTGTAGACAGCAAATAGATGGGTCTTGTTTTTTTATCCATTCTGATACCCTATGTCTTTTAGTTGGCGCATTTAATCTATTTACATTCAGTGTTATTATAGAAAGATATGGGTTTAGAGTCATTGTGATGTCTGTATGTTTTATGCTTGTAGTGATGTCTCTGGTACTTTGTCTCACAGGATCCCCCTTAGGATCTCTTGTAGGGCTGGTTTCGTGGTGATAAATTCCTTCAGTTTTTGTTTGTTTGGGAAGACCTTTATCTCTCCTTCTATTCTAAATGACAGACTTGCTGGATAAAGGATTCTCGGCTGCATATTTTTTCTGTTTAGCACACTGAAGATATCGTGCCAAGCCTTTCTGGCCTGCCAAGTTTCAAAAGAGAGATCAGTCACGAGTCTTATAGGTCTCCCTTTATATGTGAGGGCACGTTTATCCCTTGCTGCTTTCAGAATTTTCTCTTTATCCTTGTATTTTGCCAGTTTCACTATGATATGTCGTGCAGAAGATCGATTCAAGTTACGTCTGAAGGGAGTTCTCTGTGCCTCTTGGATTTCAATGCCTTTTTCCTTCCCCAGTTCAGGGAAGTTCTCAGCTATAATTTGTTCAAGTACCCCTTCAGCACCTTTCCCTCTCTCTTCCTCGTCTGGGATACCAATTATGCGTATATTATTTCTTTTTAGTGTATCACTTAGTTCTCTAATTTTCCCCTCATACTCCTGGATTTTTTTATCTCTCTTTCTTTCAGCTTCCTCTTTCTCCATAACTTTATCTTCTAGTTCACCTATTCTCTCCTCTGCGTCTTCAAGCCGAGCCATCGTGGTTTCCATTTTGTTTTGCATTTCGTTTAAAGCGTTTTTCAGCTCCTCGTGACTGTTCCTTAGTCCCTTGATCTCTGTAGCAAGAGATTCTCTGCTGTCCTCTATACTGTTTTCAAGCCCAGCGATTAATTTTATGACTATTATTCTAAATTCACTTTGTGTTATATTATTTAAATCCTTTTTGATCAGTTCATTAGCTGTTGTTATTTCCTGGAGATTCTTCTGAGGGGAATTCTTCCGTTTGGTCATTTTGGAGAGTCCCTGGCGTGGTGAGGACCTGCAGGGCACTTCCCCTGTGCTGTGGTGTATAACTGGAGTTAGTGGGCGGGGCCGCAGTCCGACCCGATGTCTGCCCCCAGCCCACTGCTGGGGCCACAGTCAGACTGGTGTGTGCCTTCTCTTCCCCTCTCCTAGGGGCGGGATTCACTGTGGGGTGGCGTGTCCCGTCTGGGCTACTTGCACACTGCCAGGCTTGTGTTGCTGGGGATCTGGTGTATTAGCTGGGGTGGGTAGGCAAGGTGCACGGGGGCTGGAGGGGCAGGCTTAGCTCGCTTCTCCTTAGGTGATCCACTTCAGGAGGAGCCCTGTGGCAGCGGGAGGGAGTCAGATCCGCTGCTGGAGGTTTGGCTCCGCAGAAGCACAGAGTTGTGTGTTTGCGCGGAGCGAGCAAGTTCCCTGGCAGGAACTGGTTCCCTTTGGGATTTTGGCTGGGGGATGGGCGGGGGAGATGGCGCTGGCGCCTTTGTTCCCCGCCAAGCTGAGCTCTGCCGTCCGGGGGCTCAGCAGCTCTCCCTCCCTTTGTCCTCCAGCCTTCCCGCTTTCCGAGCAGAGCTGTTAACTTATGACCTCCCAGACGCTAAGTCGCGCTTGCTGTCGGAACACAGTCTGTCCGGCCCCTCCGCTTTTGCCAGCCAGACTCGGGGGCTCTGCTTGGCCGGCGAGCCGCCCCTCCGCCCCGGCTCCCTCCCGCCAGTCCGTGGAGCGCGCACCGCCTCGCCGCCCTTCCTACCCTCTTCCGTGGGCCTCTAGTCTGCGCTTGACTCCGGAGACTCCCTTCTGCTAATCCTCTGGCGGTTTTCTGGGTTCTTTAGGCAGGTGTAGGTGGAATCTAAGTGATCGGCAGGACGCGCTGTGAGCCCAGCGTCCTCCTACGCCGCCATCTTCCGGACAAGCTATTCTATTCTATTCTATTTTAGAGAAAGAGAGGGAGCGTGAGTGGGGGAGAGGGGCAGAGGTAGAGAGAGAGAGAATCTCAAGCAGGCTCCACACTCAGCATACAGCCTGACACAGGGCTTGTTTCCATGACCCTGGGATCATGTCCTGAGCCAAAATCAAGAGTTGGATGCTCAACTGACTGAGTGACCCAGGCCCCACAGGGTGAATCATTTTAAAAAGGGGTGGTCAAAGGAGCAACACCTGCAGATACCTGGGGTGATGGAAGCCCTGGAAGAGGGAAAAAGCAGGAGATTCCTGCTGTGTTCAAAGGACAGGAGCAGCCTGGGTCAGGGGGAGAGGAAATATGATCAAAATCATAGATTCATTATGACCATTATTTGCATTGGCAACAAGGGCATCTAAAATGACTTTGACCAGGTTCAGTGAGGTCCTGAGTGTGTCATCAGACTGAAGGAAGGAAGAGGAAACAGAACGAGGTGAGAAACAGAAGGAAAGTTCAGCTATGAAGGAGAGCAGAGAAAGGCAATGGAGCCATCATGCTTATCATCTTCTAATTTCTTATCAGCAACTGAGAGCGAGAGGAGAGAGCAGGAATGAAGAGCTTGAAACAAAGCTAAGAATGTGTTCTGTTTTGCTCCTTTGAGTGAGGGATACTAGGACATGTTCCTATGCTGATGAGAAGAAGCTGCTAGGAGAGGCTTGTGAAGGGAGGGAAGGGTGGGTAAGTGAGGGGGGCAGCACCATGAGAAGGTGGGGGACAGAACTGGGCACAAGTGGACAGAACCTTTCACAAGAGGCAGGATGGGAGGGGAGAAGCAGACCATGCAGGGAGTCAGTCTGAAAGTGAGGTGCTGGGGAGAGTGGGGGTGCTTAGCCCAGAGGGCTTCTGTGGATAACATATGAGCTGCTAGCGGCAGCTGTCAGGAGAGGATGAGGACGATTTGAAGAGAAAAGGAAGGTCTGAAATGGTGGGAGATGGGAGACAACATGCTAGCAAAAACGTGGAAGAAATTGCAGAGTCCTATTGAATACCCTTTTGAGGTTTCAGATCAGGAGTTTAAAAGGGGAACCTGGGGGGCTCAGTTGGTCAAGCATCCAACTTCAGTTTAGGTCATGGTCTTACGGCTTGTGAGTTCGAGCCCCGTGTCAGGCTCTATGCTGACAGCTCAGAGCCTGGAGCCAGCTTCCGATTCTGTGTCTCCCTCTCTCTCTGCCCCTCCTCCACTCATGTTCTGTCTGTCTCTCTCAAAAATAAATAAAAACATTAAAAAAAATAAAATGGAACAAGTCTATATAGTCTGCTTTGATCTTCTTTGACCACTGCCGCTCCCCCGCCCCCAGCTTCTACCTACAGTTATTCATGTATCTTTTCTGAAAGAAATCATAAAGGGGCAGGGGTGGGGGGCAGTGTGTGGCTTAGGAGTAGGGGGTAAGAATTTAGCCCATAGGAAAAATAAACAAAAATAGAAAAAAAAAGAAAAACCTCTTTTAAGTTGTTCATTTTGTTTTTGTAGAAAATGGTATGCATATAGCTTATCCATACTTCCCATGAGTATTAATTTAAAGGAACTTTGGTATTTAATCAGCAGCAGGCTTTGTTCTCTTCGGGCAGCTTGAGGAGCATTACCGTATGCCTTGTGAAGATAATGACATTCTCCTTTTCAAAAAAAGCACGAGCAAAACTACAATATAGCTGTTGTTTTTTTGGCATCCAGCATTGAGTCTTCTTGGTCAACTGATACACGCACTTGCCAATAGCACAGTGGTGATGCAGACATCGAATAGCTATTCTAGAGCTTTGGGGGATTTTACAGGGCTATGGGGATAACAGGAAGTGCAAGGGACGTCAGGCTGGATTTGTCTTCTCCATCTACATATAGGAAACCCTTATTGATGCTTGGATTAACCAGCCCATTTAGTTTCCACATACTGCCACAGAGCAAATAGTTGACAGCATTTTCTTGTCATTTTCAAAGCAGATACACGAGAATCAGGTTGAATGGGCAAGCTCAGAATATGGTGAGACTGTTTCTCCTGGCTGCAAAGAGAAAGGACATTGAACCCATAAATTAGCAACAATTATGCCTTTGTACTATGTCACTAGATTCCATTAGATGTGTGTCTTTGTTATTCCCTCACAGGCTCATTCCTCCCTGCTGGCAAATTTATTAGACATATTACTCAGAGTTGTAAAGAATGGCACTTTTTTCATTACTGTGTTTAAAGGGTGAAAATTCCCTTTCTTCCCCTTGTACCACATGGAGCAAATCCAGGTGAATCACGTAAGTTAATCCAAAGGGGGGTTTAAGCACAGTTCAGAACTGAGGAGCGAGAATAAAGATGAGAAGTAGGTTTGCATTTCACCTATTGATTCAAAATAGCCTTTTTGTTTTCTCTCCTAAAAATCCTAAGCACAACCCACTCTTGCCTTCACTCTCACATGCCCTACAGCAAAGTGTCTGAATTTCCACCTCAACTCTGCAAGAGTCAGTCAACTTTAGGCTTAGAATTATAAGAAAATTTGAAGTAAAGCTACTAAGGATTCTGATTATGTATTCTGGAGCTTTGTTTTTAAGATTGGCTTTTCAATGGAGAGATAGGAAGGAAGCAGGAGCTAGGAAGCAGGAGCTAGGATGGACCCAGGGACAGAACTGGTATCAGACGTAGAGTTAAGGCATTCTAAGCCTGGCATTCTAAGGATGTGGTGAGCTTGTCCGTGATTGAGGCCACACTCCTTCCAGGGGATTCCACCAGGAGGTTGGAGTCCAGTGGAGATAGCAGGCTGCCGTTAGAACTTGGTTGTCAGGTCATTTGGATGATCCTTCTGGGGGTACCTAGAATGATCAGACCTTCAGAGGAGAAGGAAAAGTGGGATAGTTGCTCCCCTGTCATTGAGGGTGAGAGTGGAGGCTGACACCAGGACTCCAGGTCAGAAAAATTTAAGCAAACAAAGGAGAGGACAAGATGAGTAGTGAGGAAGACTGTAACTCAAGGGCCACGTGGACATCAAAGTTTAGCTCTGTCAGCCTGAGCTTCTTGTCAGAAGGGCATACAAGGAAACACAAGAAGGAAAGTAGGACCCAGGAAAGCTTCTACATTATTACACTGCTCTTATATCAAATCACGAAGATTATAAGGGTAAAGGCAAAACAATCCCCTTTCTGTTTCTTCACTGTATTTATTGCTATGGTTTAATTTTATAGACAGATACTAACATATATTAAGGACCTAATATAATCCTGAAACTTTAAGTAGCATGATTTCTCTAAATCCTAAGTGTGTTACTTTGGTTTTACAGAAGAAACTGAAGTTCATAGAAGTTAAATGAGTTGCCTAAGGTGACAAGTCAAATTGTGGAGCCTGGACTCAGAGTCTTGGCAAATGGCTGTGAGTTTTCCACCAAGCCATGTGGACCCTTTTATTTGCTGGTTTAATTTTTTCATGCACCGAGGTGCCTGTTAATCTAGTTCATCCAATTTGTAAGACTGTCCGTTCTACTGTTTTGATATTCTGTGGACTGCAATGACAACTAGGACATCCTTGAACAGAAGTGTCCTCTTCTGTGCTCAGCCTCACGGAAACCAGTGCCCAAGCCACGTGGCCGAGACCCAAGGGTTGACTCCGCCACACTCAGAGCAGTTGACAAATTGCTCACAGCTGTCTGGGGTTAAAGAACTCATCTCCGAGAAGTGACACTTTCTCATTCTTTTTTTAAAGAGACAAGCACGCCTCCTTTTCCTCTTCACAAACTCATGATTGCTCTACTTTGAAATGGCCCCTGTGGTTGCTGTTTTGTCTGATTCGGTCTCTACCCTTGCATTTTTCTCAGACTTCACTTCCATTTGTTAACCATGACAGAACGTCTTCTCATCCCATCCAACCTGTTTCAAATGACACAAAAAAGAGATTTCGTGATATCTCTGTTGAAGCAAGATGCCCTACCACTTGAAAATGCCTCTGGATTTTTGCATTTAATTGGGAGGGTGGCCTGTTAGCACCAAAGGTGGAAGTAAATGACTTCTGCACCCAATGTGAAAATGTGTTGTGAACTCTTTAATGTGGATGGCTTATCCAATGACTGGGGTTAACTGAGGCCAGTGGTTTTCAGAGTGTTAATATCAGGAATCACAAAGAGAGCTAACTAATATATGGAAACACAATTAATAAACAGATAAAAAAGAGTTTTGAAGGTTGCCAGCTCAATGACAAATAAACAAGGTCCTAATTTTATTCTCACCCAAGTGCTTGCAGCAACCTTGAAATGCCATTGATGTGGATGTCAGTTTACTAAAACATTATTTAAAAGCTGGCTAAATAAAGATGATTTATTTATGGCACTATTTTTTTAATTCCTCAAAACTACTGCTGCCACAGGAGCCCAAATTTCTTTTTTCTTAGAGCTGGTTGTTATGAAGGATCTAGTTTTTAATTTACTCGTGCTGTATAAAGGCCACAAAACCACAACAATTTATAATTTATCTGGCCCACAACTGAGTACAGTTTAAGGAACAAATTGTCAAGAAGCTACATGACAGTAATTGGACTATTCCACGTCACACTGTGAATTTCCAAAGTATTCAACCACTTGTCTTAAATAGGTGCTACAGAAATAAATACATTGTTTGGACCACAGCAGGCATTTCCACCTCTTTTTTTTTCCCCCCTCTCTGTCTCTAAATAAGCTTTTAAAAGGCCAACATTCCTACATAAATAAAGTTGTAAAACTTTCAGCAGATCATAGTAATTGTAACTGTGCTTTGTATAGTATAATTCTAGGCAGAGTAACCTAACCTGTATCAGTGAAGAGGTCACATCACTTCTGTACTCTGAAAAGATAATGCAGCCTCTTAGAAGATTTAAGATTTTTCTGCTCATCCTATTAAAAAAGGCAAATGAAACACAAAAAATTGATTTTCATAATGTTTCACTTAATCCCGTATGTCAAAGATATTATCGTTTCAACATATGATCAATATTTTAAAATGCAAATAAAATATTTTACTTTATTTGCACTAAATCCTTGAAATCCAGTGAATGTTTTATTTCTTTTTTTAATATGAAATTTCTTGTCAAATTAGTTTCCATATTCAGTGGATGTTTTTTACTTATAGCACCTCCCTCTCAGTTTGGAGTGGCCATAGTTCAAGGACTAAACACCCATATGTTGCCCGTGGCTACTGTATTGGACAGCACAGGGTTATGCTGAGAGCAGAGGTAATCTGTTAAAATGAAGTGAGAAGTTATTCAGAGCTCATCCTATATTGAACAACATTTCTAATACATTCATTTCTGTTTTATTCTATTCTATAAATATTTCTTGAACAACTGCTAAATTCAAGACAACATTATGCAGCAACAGGGTCTACATATATTAAGGAAAATATGCTAGTTCCTGCCCTTAAGGGACCTGCTAACCAGTGGTGTGCAGAATTACTATAAACTGTACTAACATCTGCTATGTGATGAACCTGTGCCAGTAATAGTGCTGGGCAATTGGAATTTAATTCTTTCTTCCCTGTGAAAAACATAATTTTTGAGGATATTTACTTACACAAATTCTGTATAATGTAGAACCAGAAGAAAAATATTTCTGAGCCATAAATTTGCTCATGTGTATGGCAAGAGTGTGATAAACTTTTTAAAAAATTTTATTAACGTTTTGATTTAATTTATTTATTTGTTTGTTTGCTTATTTATTTATTTATTTGAGAGACAGAGAGAAACAGAGCACAGGCAGGGGATGGCAGAGAGAGAGAGAGAGAGAGAGACACAGAAGCCAAAGCAGGCTCCAGGCTCTGAGCTGTCAGCACAGAGCCCAATGGGGGCCTCGAACCCACAAATGCAAGATCATAACCTGAGCCAAAGTTGGATGTTCAACCGACTGAGCCACCTAGGCACCCCAATACTTACTTTCTTAATAAGAAACACGAAATAGGTAAACAACGAAGTATTGCCACGTAGGAGGTGGTCAGTGTTATGCAAGACAGAAGGTGCTATACATGTTCATTGGTAAGAAAGAAAGCAGATGAGAAATGTGTTGTGTTTTGAATTTCTAAAAACTATCTTGATCTTTCGTTTGAAAAGGTGCAAAAAGTAAATATGTTATTTGAATGACTTCAGATATGTATCATCCCATTTTTCTCCCCTAGATGAGCCTTTTCCTCCCCTGCTCCTCCTGCAAAGACTATATCTAAATAAAGGGGGATGAAAGCAACTTACGTGTCTTCGCAGTGATGAGTAAAAGTAGGACTGTTGTGGACTGAATTGTCTCCCATCCCCAATGTTGAATTCAAATGTTGAACTTCAAATTATGGACTTCCAGCCTCTGGAACCGGGAGAAAATAGATCTCTGTTGTTTCAGCTACCAGTCTGGTATTTCGTTATGGCAGCCCTAGCAAATTAATACAAAGGCCTGTGAAAGTAGGTGTTAATGTTGGCTCATGGTGACAGTTTACATGGTTTTCCTTTCCTGGAGTGATAGTAGGGTATGGTGATGGTGAGGGCAAAATGTTTGATTCCTGGAAACACTGATGGGCATAGTCTGAAACTCACTTCATCTAGACTTCTTTTCTCTATAGATTTTCTTTCAATAGTAGCAGGTGTAGAATTTTCAGAATGGCTCTCCCAGGAAGGGGAAGATAAAAAGGAAAGCAAAGAAAGTAAGAAGCAAAAGGAAAGCTAGTAAAAACTTGATTCTTGATAAATAGAGACTTATACAAAAGCTGTAGGATAGCACAGATATATGTCTACTATATATAACAGGCATGCTAAATACTGAATGACTGAAGGCCTAGAGTCTTGATAAATACCCAGCCAACTCAAACTACATTTAATGGAAAGCATTTGTATGTATGAAATCTCTGTTTAATAGTGAATTACTGAGAATTTACTATATGCCAGCACTTGGGCCAAAGACTCTACATATTTTTGTTCATTAAGTCCTTACAAGATGCTCATAAGTGAGTCACCATTAGCATTCCATTTTGCAGATGAGGGTTTGAGATGTGTAGAAATCTGCACAGTATCAAAGTATCCCATGATAGAGCTAGTACTTAAATCCAGATCTTTCTGACTTGAAGTCTGAAGTCTTAGCCACTACAAAATAGGTTCTTCAAGAAACAAATGAAGAAATGAAGAATATGCTTTTAATATAAGGCTTCTCCAAATAAGGTGTCAACATTTGGCATCTTACCTACCTAAAACTGAGTACTTTTGATTTGTTATTTGGATAATAATAATATTTAGTAGTTGATATTGAATTTTCTTTTAGAAGTATATTCTTAAAAATTCACAGTCAAAGCTTAGTGATAGCAAAATGTTTGGTAAGTTTGGGGGCCATAGAACAAAGGGAAAAGAATAAACCTGACAAAAAGAAATCTTCTCCTGGGATCTTTTTCAGATTTAGCTGTTTTGTCAGATAACATGTAGAACATTATTTTAAAACTCCAAGGCAGAGTGAAATAACTTACCCACTTATCAAAAGAGTTTCATGTTTAAATTATGCCTTTTTCAGAAATCACACTCTGGGAGACAATGTTTCTAAATTTCCATTTTTTAAAATTGTCTTTAATGGCTGGTCCTGAAATTTTTATTGGATCCTTTCAAATTCATTTTTTTCCAAAAGGATATGTAGTTTCTAAGTTTACATGTACTTTATCTGAGTTTTGTTTGAGGATTTATCTCAATAACGTTGCCAGGATTTATATTTCATATCCTGATTGTCTTATCAAATGAAGAGAGAGTATGGCCTGTCTCCTGATTACCGAGAAAAGAAACATTCAGGTTGGTTTCAGTCCATTTACAATATGTTGTAAAAGGGAAAGAGGAAGCTGGCTATTAAAGACTGTTTGAGTGGAGGGCTATAAATTCTTTAGACTTTCAGAGATAGCGTATGGAATTGGAGAAATTCCTACCCATAAACACACTCTATCAATGATTTTTATAATCCTCCAAGTCTTAATGCTACACTTATATATCTGCTCAAACCTAATTATTACAACACCAAGGGGCTGAAGTAAATTGACAAAGGAAGTAATTATCCTCAACTTAGCCTAAACCACCACTTTAGGGAGGCAAATACTGAAGCACTAACTATGGAAACAAGCAAAGTAACTCACAAATAAAACTCTTGGCCCATTTAATGGAGATGAAGTATATATTTTTCTCTTTTTTTCAATGTTTATTGGGGCTCCTGAGTGGCTCAGTCAGTTAAGCATCTGACTTCGGCTCAGGTCATGATCTCATCGTTTGTGAGTTCGAGCTCTGTATCAGGCTCTGTGCTGACAGTGCAGAGTCTGCTTGGGATTCTCTCTCTTCCTCTCTCTCTCTCTCCCTCTCTCTGCCCCTCCCCTGCTTGCTCTCTGTCTCTCAAAATAAATAAATAAACTTAAAAAATGTTTATTTATTTTGAGAGAGAAAGAGAGTATGCATGTGAACAGGGGGTGGGGCAGAGAGAGAGGAGAGAGAGAATCCCAAGCAGGCTCTGCGCTGTCAGCAGAGCCTGACATGGGGCCCAATGTGGGGCTGGATCTCAGGAACCGTGAGACCATGACCTGAGCCGAAATCAAGAGTTGGACGTTTAACCAACTAAGTCACCCAGGCACCCTTAATTTTTTTCTTGACCAGCATTTCCTAAAAAGTCTTCCATGGAATAGAAGAAACATCAATCGCCTTTTTGGACTCTTCTAAATTGGGGAAATACAACAGAACCTCACCCTTCCCTTTGAGATATACAATTAACGGTTCTGAGAAGGCCTGCAGTGAGGAGACTACTGCAGTGTATTTAACCTGAATCTTCTTGGGTACAGAATTATTTTTTAGAATCTTACTAGCAATATTCTCCAGAACATGCCTAGGGGAATGCTACCTGTGTGGCTGGAGATTGGTATGTGTGTGTGTGTGTGTGTGTGTGTGTGTGTGCGCTGTATTGATCTTTAATTAAGTACAGAGACTTCCAATCACCTTACTTAGGGACCATTATAACCACTGCTCTGTTTGACCATCAGTCTCTTGTCTCTCTCCAGCAATGGTGAGGCATATGCCCTTTCTGTGGGGAAGAGAAATCCATGGTTTGTCACCTTTGCCAATAATAAAAATGTTGGAGAGGCGGTGGCAAAGTGTTGCTATTGACATCTTTCACGTGAGCTACATCAAAGGAACAAAAGCGTGTCTCTCTGTTGGTGACCATACCAATTCTTCAAAAATATGGAATGCTTCATGAATTTGTGTGTCATCCTTGAACAGGGGCCTTGTTAATCTTCTCTGTATCATTCCAATTTTAATATATGTGATGCCGTAGTGAGCATTAGGCGAATGCTTTCACATTATCTTTCTCTCTTTTAGAAATATTGGATCAAAATACTAAATTAATGTAACCAAATATTTTCCTTTTGAACTTGGGTGAGTGGCTTTTGGTTAAAAGAAAAAAAAAAATGAAAAAAGCGATGTACTGGAAGTAGCTGTCAGAATTTGACTTTCCAAAGATGAGCTTTGTTCAATTCCAAAATTATTAAATCAGCAAAGAAATGTGTTCAAACAAATAGTATTAAAATATATATATAACAGAAAGAGGAAGCTGAGCACCTAGCCAGAGGCCAGATCGCTCAGAGCCTTATAAATATGACCATTCATCTGGAGCAGGATTACACCCATTGTTCCTGTGTAATTATTAGTAATGTTCTCTTCCACTCACAAAAATATCTTGGTACAGATAGTAAATTATATGACCACCCTACTTGCACGCCACTCTAAAAAATTTAATGAGTCTGTCATATGCACAGGATTCTGATTGTCTCTCTCTGGGGAGGTACAGGGAGGCCAGGGTAAAAATTGACCTAAAATGTTAGGGCCTCAAATGAAAATTTGTAGGAAAATTACCATTTTTAGATGTTTTTAGATGTTTTTAGATTTGGTCCACTGTCAAAACTATGAGTAGCCAAGTGATAATTAAGAGAATGAAGTGGAAACATAGTTAAATTAAACTTTTTTTTTTTTAATTTTTTTTTTTAACGTTTATTTATTTTTCAGACAGAGAGAGACACAGCATGAACAGGGGAGGGGCAGAGAGAGAGGGAAACACAGAATCGGAAGCAGGCTCCAGTCTCCGAGCCATCAGCCCAGAGCCCGACGCAGGGCTCGACGCAGGGCTCGAACTCACGGACCGCGAGATCGTGACCTGAGCTGAAGTCGGACGCTTAACCGACGGAGCCACCCAGGCGCCCCAGTTAAATTAAACTTTTAAACATTTTTAAAGGTGATTTATTTATTTTGAGGGGTGGGGAGGGGCAAAGACAGAGAGAGAATCCGAAGCAAGCTCCATGCTGTCAGCACAGAGCACCACAAGTGGCTCCATCTCATGAACTGGAGATCATGACCTGAGCCAAAATCAACAGTCCGGACACTTTTGTGACTGAGCCACCCAGGTGCCCCAAATTGAGAAGTCTGTAGTTAAAGAACTAACAAATGGGGGAGGGGAGGATTTGAAGCTAAGACTGTGTTTGTCAGTATAGTTTGAAACATGTCCATCTTAACACAAATTTTGAACAAATGAACTCTCATTTGTATTTATTAATTTTTATAAAAAGTAAGTGATTTAACTTTCCCCTTCTGATTCCTAAGACTCAGCATTTATTCAGGCAGGCTGGAGATTGGTATGATCCAGGCGTGGCAGAGACTTTGTTCTTGGAAGTTCTGGATTCCAGTGTCCTGGTTACCAAAACAAAGCCATGAGATAATTTCTTTGCCAAAAGTCATCACGCATGTGATTATGTACCTTGAGCCATTTGGAGGGTCATTTCATCTCTACTCAACATTGTCAAAAATCAAACTCTTCTCTAAAAGACCTCAGATCTGCCTGTTGGTTTAATTAAAACTACACCAAAAAGAAATAGATATAAGAGGAACTTTCATACTTTGGTTATTTTCCTTTATTGTGCCATAATCAAGGAGGGTCATAAAAATGTCTAGGGCTATGGAAGCTTTGCAGAATTAAATTTGTGGAAGGTTTACTATGAACACATTGTACTTCTTTTTCAGTCCATGTATGGGCCAATCAAGAGACTTATTTAATGTCAGAAAGTCAAGAATGATGAAGACCATGGCTTTGATTCTCTCTCTCTCTCTTTCTCTCTCTGTCTTTGACCATGGCTTTACTTCTTCAAATAAATACAGAATGGTCCTGGGGATGACACAAATGTTCCAGAACTTCTCCTAGTATTTTGGGGGCAGGGATTATCACCTGGGAAATTTGAGCTGTCAGCTCAGCTGGTTTTCTAGATGAGTGGCTTTATGTATCAGATTCTCAGCATTAGCGATCAGTCACCCTCAAGGTCATGGAGACTATGTGGATGGACCAACATGACTTCTCTTATAAAATGGAGGTCTAAAAAGCCTGTTCACACAGCCAAAGGTAGAAGGACATTTGTTTCCTTTTCTGACAGCATGACTGTCAAGATTGTGCCCCTACATCAGAACTTTGATTTTAATGAGTAAGAAATGCAGACAACAGTAAAACCAAAACCAAATAAGCAACACAACAAAAATATAAAAGAAGTTACCTCTAACATCTTCTTCCTGATCAGACTACATTCAAATCAAGAGTACCTTTAAATGAATCTTGATTCTTTTGAATTCCTGCTGCCACTGCCGTAGTTCGTAGCCCATCTTTTCTTGTCTATATTAATAGAATAGCTTCTAGCTTTGTCCCTGGACACCACTCTTCCCCTCCTAGATACATCCTTTAGCATTTCACTTGAGATATTTTTTAAGAACAGTTTTGATCATGTCACTTTCCTGTTTAAGCACTTAACATTGTAGCTAGTACCTATTTAAAGCAAATTATCAAATTTTTGTTTGGTGATATGTAAATATACAAACATACTCTGAGATAATTATTTCTTATCATTTAGGCTTTTTTCTTTTTGTACTCATAGGCTCTTTTAGATTATTTTTCCAGATTTTTATTATATGTCACTCCTGTAAATGCATGAGAAGGGAAACATAAGCTGTAGGTATGCTCAATGACAATTATGTCATAACTCCTGTTGGGAGACACTATCTGTTGAAAGATATAGTGTAATGCCAGAATTGTCAAAAAGTGAAAAACATGTATCTTAAAATCAATAAAATATGGTGAATGCTTACCATATAATATAGCAATTTCAGTTTTTGGTATTTACTCAAAAGAGTTAAAATCTTATGTCCAGGGGCATCTGGGTGGCTCAGTCAGTTGAGTGTCTGACTTTAGCTTAGGTCATGATCTCACGGTTTGTGGGATCGAGCCCTGCATCTGGCTCTGTGCTGGTAGAACGGAGCCTGCTTGGGATTCTCTCTCTCTCTCCCTCTCTCTGCCCTCCCACACTCAGGCTTTCTCTCTCAAAAATGAATAAACACTAAAAAAGCTTATGTCTACACAAAAACCTGCACATGGACGTTTGTAGCAGGTTTATTCATAACTGCTAACATTTGAAAGCAACCAAGTTATCCTTCAGTAGGTGAATGGGCAAAAAAAAGTACCATACATTCAGACAATGGAATATTAGTCATTAATAAAAAGAAATGAGCTACCATGCCATGAGAAGATATGGAGGAAACGTAAATGTATATTACTAACTGAGAGAACCAATCTGAAAAGACTACATACAGTGTGATTCTGACTACATGACATTCTGGAAAAGGCAAAACTATGGAGGCAGTAAAAAAAATCAGTGGTTGCTGTGGGGTTGGGAAGGATGAATAGGTGGGGCACAAAGGATTTTTAGGGCCATGAAAATACTCTGTATGATACCATAATGATTAATACATTTGCCCAAACCCCAAAGTGAACTATAATGTAAACTATGGACTTTGGGGGATGATGTGTCAATGTGGGTTCATCAATTGTCACAAATGCACCATTCTCTGTGGGAGATATCAACAATGGATGAAGCTATGCATGTGGTGGGGAAAGGGTATATGGGAAATGTCTGTATCTTCTTATCAATTTTGTTGTGAACCTTAAAATGCTCACTAAAATATTAAAGTTTAGGGGTGCCTGGGTGGCTCAGTCATTAAGCACCCCAACTCGATTTCTACTCAGGTTGTGGTCTCATGGTTTGTGAAATCGAGACCCACATTGGGCTCTATGCTGACAGTGTGGAGCCTGCTTGGGATTCTCTCCCTCTCAAAATAAATAATAAATAAAAACATTTTTAAATTAAAGGTTAAATTAAAAAATGGTGAATGTTAGTTTCATGTATTCCTCCCCTGTTCCCAGTTCCCCCATCTTTGAGTATGGGTAAAAAAAAGTCTAAATCTCTCAGCTTGAGATTCAAGGATTTTCATTTCATAATCTGGCCAAAGCTGTTTTTTTGTTTTTTTTTTAATCTAGCTTCTTTCCATTTGCTAGTGTGTCAACACACTTGTACTTTCATTTTCTTCTGTTCTATGCCCCTTTCCTTCCTTCCCTGAAATCCTGGATTTGATGCCTCCTCCTTTGTCTTCCCTCTCCACCCTAACACTATTGGCTCCTCCCTGTGGTCCTCACAAAGCATTATCTGCATACTAACAGAGAGGGCTTTGAACTCCTTGCTCTGTAGTTAGTAGAATATATGTTAGTGGCCAAGTCTTTTTATGGTGCCTGGAGCATGGAGATGCTTCATAAATACATTTGGACTAAATTGTTCTAAAACAAAATAGTAGGAAATTCATTCAAGAATAAAATAGTAAAATATGTGCCAGGAATTCTGCTATTATCATCATCACCATTATCATCAACCAAACGAAGTCATCTAGCTGTATTACTTGTGATAAAAACTGATTAAAAATAGGCCTTCCAGGTGTGGGTGGCAAGCTTGGTGTTTAGTGTTTTCCCCTTTTCCTCTAGAGCAAATCTGCTGGGAATCCAGGAGTGATGCTCAAATTTCTAGATGAAGGGCAGCAGCAAAGCGTCCTTGGGCTGCTCAAGGTCATGGCATTGGTAGGACAGAGACCTTCTCCAGTAGATGAGGAACTGGGTCTTCCATGGGACTGAAGTCAACTATATGTGAAAGTCTGAGCAAAGAGACAAATAATGCCTCCATTCCTTACTCCTTTAAGGTTATTGCTCCAGAATAATTGAGAAATGTCATGTCTCCTGCTCTTACCATGTTTACTCCAAGTGTTTTCTCTTCTGCTTATTTAATACTTTTCATTGTGTTCATGAAACAATGGGCAGAAATATTTCCCACAGCAGCTCACCCCCCTTCTCTCTGTGCATAAGGAGGATTTATGTAGTTGTAGTCTTTGTTTTGTTTTAACCCTTGAAAAATTGTGTCTCCTCCAAATTTAGAAGTACGTAAATCAGTATCACAGAACTGAAGTTAGACATGAGTAGCATTAAAGCTGGCATGACATATTTAAGAAAAAGATGTTTTTTGATGAAGCAAGCTGAAATATACATGCCATACACCCAATTGCATGTTTTTGTGATTTACAGAGAATTATTTGAGGTGTTTCCTGGAAATTTGTACTAATTTGTTCATTATTTATAGTACCAATTATTGCCTTTTCCAGATACAATTTCACTCCTAGTGGCATGGAAAACATGTTTTGAATAAATCTTGGCAAGAATAAAGGCATAAATACTTGAACTTTGTTCATTCAAAACATAGCTGCATGCTTCATTTGGAAACTAGTGCAGTAGAGCAGCTTTGTTATTTTTCATACTACTCTGTCGATTTTATAGTAGGGCTTCTTAACAATAACGTATCTCCTGAAGTTTGAAGAGCTGGCTGGATGTGCTCACAAAGATGGAGGAGCAAGGTGATGAAGGTTGGTCAGGCAGTTACTCTTCCACATTCACGATGTTGGTCCTTGACCCGCCCAAGTGTGAAGTCTTTCTACTGAAACACGTTCATATTTGAGTATTCAAGGTAGAAAGATCCAGGAGTTAAGTGTTTATATTGTTTTCAAATATAATTATTTGGGAAACTTTTTCCAAAATGATATTTGTGCTTAACTGAGGCGTATATACCCAGTCAAAATTTGTTAAGATAAACAAACCACAACAGCAACATGCTGGATCGGCTGCTCCAATTGTGTCAAGGGTAATCAGTGACAGAGCTAATTTTAGAACTCAAATGTCTGAAACTGCAGTTCACTTGATCCTGTGTTCTATCATGCTAAAGCCAGAAAACTTGTGGAAAATTGCTATTGCACTCAATTTTCAACGTGACATTGGCCCCGTTGCCAGGTGATGAAATGGCTCTCTGTGTGTGATGGTTCTGGGCCCAATCCTATTGGTCACAAGTAACAGTCATCATCCAATTCTGTGCCAGGAAAAGACCGTGATCGCTTCTTTAAGAAAATAGAATCTTCTAATAATTGTTTAAATAGGCAAGATACTTTTGAAGCACACTTCTGATTTATTTCTCCTTTAGGTAATCTGTGACTTCCAGTTGATGTGACATATTAAAAGAACTTCTTTTCTCCTAGCTTAATGAATATTCGTCGATTTGTTGAACGGATGTATTTCATTTACCTCTGTAGCCTCCTAAGTACCTCATGCGGGTCCTTGCACACCATACTGGTAAATAGGGGTGGTTTAATGAAATTGGTGTAGGGCTCATGCCTGCTGCCCCTCTTTCCCTTTCCCATCACCCCTCTCTGTCTTCCCACATCTCTTTTTTCATCTTTTCACTTCTTTCTCTCTTTTTTTAAATAATATATTATTTTTCCAAAGCCATACTGCTAATTACTCTAAAATTTGGTTTCTTATGGTTTTCTCAGCAGTTTCTCAGTATATGTCATGTTGAGCAATTTTTAAGAAAATGTCATTTAGCCCTAGTAAAGCTCAACTTCATGCCAATCTTTATAGAAATTATATAAATATTTATATACATCATTATATAAATTTTAAAGTTAAACTGTGGAGGATAAGCTTAGGAATCCCCTGGGCTTACACCAATGGGTTAACAAGGCACAAAGAAATACAAAGTCATAAAATGCTCATGCCTGAGTTTGGGTTAACCAGATTGGCACCCCAAGAATGGGGGTGCAAAGGCACCCAGAGAATAGGGAGGTAGGTGCAAAGGTGCCAGGAATAGGGAGGTGCAAACACACCCCAAAACAGAGAGGGGGTGCAGAGCCCCCAGAATAGAGAGGGAGGGGCAAAGGCCTAAAATAGGAATGGCACAAAGGTGCCCAATACATAGGTGTATGGAATAAACAAGATTAGATGTTCAGGGTGGAAGTACCCCCAATTTAGCACTATAGCAGAAAAGCTGCTTTCATAGGAGAATAGGGCCAGGTTAGGTAAATTGGTGAATTGGACTATGGACCGCTCTGCTGCAGGCAAAGCAGCCCAGAGCAGACATGGTTAACAAAAGAAAAGGTGCCTTGTCAACCCTGAGGTTACTCCCCCATCTGCCTCACCCCTAGGTTAGCTAAGATAAACAGAGGTGCTGCCTCATGTCCGCTGTAAACAACCTTCCTCCCGACTGCCTGGCGCCCGGATTTTGTTTTGTATTAACCCAAACCCCTAATCACGAATATCTTCAAGACCCCCTTTCCCTCACATCCACAAGTTAATGTTCACAGATTCATTGTCTCTTTGTGCACGTCCATCGCCATGTTTGTAAGCCTTCTGATCCTAATAAAAATGGGCAAGGACCCTTATTCGGGGCTGTTATCTTTTCCCAGACATTAGCCATCTCTCACTTTCAATCCTGAGTCCCGCTCTTTTGCTAGACAAGAGAGAGCTTTAGACCCAGAGTCTACAACATTATACAATGCATTTATATAAAGTAAGATTAGACTAGTTAGAATTAAGATTTTGATTCAGGAACCTTATTAGTATTATTGATAGAACAGCTATCATGACCAATTTTCAGCTCATTTGGCTATTTCATGCTGTCAACTAAGTAAACAGTTCTGTTGACCAGGCCAGTTACATCTGTTCTCCCTCTACATATCCAGAGGTCCAGTGAGGAGTGTGTAGAAAACTATTTTCTACTTAGCTAGTGGACAGGTTGGTGCAGGCGTTCGTTCATATCACATAACACTGACTGATGACAACATGAGGGGCTAGATATGCTCTACTTGTATTCTTAGATAGTTTTAGAGACAGGTGACTTGTGGAAACCTCAGAGTGAAGCAGGGATTCGTATCTGTAGAAACTCATGGTCAAGATACAAAATAATTCAACAAATAGTTGTGGGTTGAGTGATTGACCAGGGATTTAAAAGGCATGTTCGCTAGATAGTTCAGAAGAAATATAAATGTTTTGGACTACACTCTTAATGTCTATTGTTTGCAATTATTTTTCTTTTGATCAACTATGGCCTTGAGGACTCTGCAGACAATACTACTTTGTATATTCACAGTGCTTTATACTTTATATATCACATCTCCATTTATTTTCTTCTTTAATTTTCACAAAGACTATATGAGGAAAGGTGCTATTTTCACATAAGGAGCATACAGATATGAGGTTTATGTGTTTTAGTAAAAGTCTTCTAGGAATTTTGCCTACTTGGTATCACAGGATCTTAAGAATTTGGGGGTCACTGAGCACATACATGTATTATCTTTTATAGTCAAAGACATTCTTATTCATCTAACATAAAAAGGTTTGTTCCCTCCCATCAGGCATGGTGTTAAAGGGGAGAGATATGAATTTGCAGTCTTGAATCCTGGTTCCATAGCATGTTAACAATGTGATCTTGGGTTACTTATTAATCTCACCAAGTCTTATTTCTCATTTAATAATCATAGGAATTATTCTATATACTGTTGGGATTAGATGAAATAATGTAGATAAGGAGCTTGGATTGCAATAGGCATGATTTGAGTCAATTTCCTATCAGAATTACTCTGTACCAATGTATCTAGACTATCTTCCCCAATATCAGTATTAATGAATGACACTCTTTGAGAGATAACTCATTAACAATTCCAACTGAGGCCTTTGAAAAATAGAAAAGTAACTACCCATGATTTGGTCCCTGACAAAATCAAATCAGGAGCGTTGACCTCATGAGCAAGCAGTAAAGAAGGCTAATCAATTGCAAACTTGGTATGGCTCATTGGACCACTGAAGGAAGTCTTGGGACTTCATGCAGGTACACCCCTCTCAACATTCAGATCTAGCCCTATTCTGGCATAATTGTGCTACAGTTCACTCACCTGGTGCAAATGGCACAAATTTAAGCCATTAAACAAGTTAAACAATTATGGAACACATTAGATTCTACCTTGAGTATTGTCTTGATGATTAAAAACTTTCACACTGACAGAGGGATCTGATTGTAGAAAGAATTGACATAAAGTTTAAAATTTTTTAAAAAATTGTTTATGTTAATTTGTTTTTGAGAGAGAGAGAGAGAGAGAGAGAGAGAGAGAGAGAGGGAGTGGGGGAGGGGCAGAGAGAGAGAGGGAGATACAGAATCTGAAGCAGGCTCCAGGCTCTGAGCTGTCAGCACAGAGCCTGACATAGGGCTCGAACACACGGACAGTGAGAGCATGACTTGAGCTGAAGTTGGACACCCAATGGACTGAGCCACCCAGGCGCCCCAGAATAAATAAATAAATATCCTCTCCCATATTTTATTGATGACTATGAGGAGTCATTGGTAAAGTTTCAACCATCAGTGGCAATATAACAGTGGTTTCACTGAGTGGATTATGAATGATTTTTCATCTTTGCTTCTTTGTGCTTCTCTATTTTCTTCAGAATATAATGAGGTGGGAGCAATCAATCAGCCAACTGATCAATCAGTACACATGGGAAAGAAATTTTGAGAATGTAGGTGGGGGGCGGGGATAGAATAAAAATACCTTCACTTAACTCCTAGGAATTGCTTTTCATCAAGAGCAAGTAGTTTTGTCCATCTATGTTCTGAGTCTTTTCTGCTCAGAAGTTAGATTTTCTTTTCCTGAAGCAGCTCTTTCTGCCCATCCATGGGTCTCATCAGCACAATCTGTAGGCTTTATATGCAGCTGGCTTTCCCTGTTTTTACTTTTGAATGGGTAGATTATTTCTTTCCAGCAGTTCTGTTTTTTTTTTTTTTTTTCTGATTGACCCAAAATGGGTGCAGATGTGGTAAGCACATGCTAAAAGTTGTTGAATATTATTTTCACCCTGAAGAAAGGCCTGACATAAGCAGTTTCAGATTGTGTGAATTCTTGATTTCACAGTGGCCTTCCAACACTGGTTCTGTTGCCAGTGATAACAGAAACCAGGGAGAGACCTTGGGAGGTAAACCACAGATTTACTTAGTTTCCAAGAATTGATGACCTCATGTGTTCCTTAGTGGGTGATTTCGTGAAATGCAGAGGTATAAAATGAAGTTTTGATTTTCGAAATTGGTACTAGGGGCTAAATCATGATGTATGGTATTTTCCCTATATTTTTTCCTTCACTTTTCAGTGTATACTTACAGATGTCAACTTCTCTTATTTGCCTATTTACACCAAAGATCATCTCTTTGTGCCAATTTTAAATTCTGAATTTTTCTTCGTTTCTTTCTAATACCTTTTTGTTAGCTGCATGGTGTACTGAAGAGCCATTAAACTGGGAATCAAAAATCTACATTTTTCTCTTGTGTGTGAAATGATTATATATACCATGAATATGTAATTGCTGGAAACCAGGATAATGTACAATTGCTAATCATATTGATCCTAAATTGTTTTTCAATACTTACAGAAACACTAAATAGCATTAATGTGACTATATTTTTTTTTTTCCTGGAGCTTAAAATTACACATTCCAGAGGTTCTCAGAGACAAAGTTATCATGTTCCCACAGATAAATTTTTTTTTTTACCTGGGGTAATTCATAACTTCCTTCTTGATAGAAAATGGTCAAGGAATTGGTTGAATTAGTATATTTCCTTATATCTCTAAACATCCAAGACTTAGATTAATTCACTCAATCACTCACTTATTTAACTAAAATGCATTGAGTGCTGACCACATACCAGGTACTTTGCCCGAAATCAGGGATACGGTGACAATCAGCGAACCAGTTCCTGCTGTCATATTGTCTGCTGGCTAGTCTAGAGATGGACAAATGAGCAATTGCCATAAGAGCACGTTGGAGGAACACCTGCGCCTAGATCTGGGGGTCAGGAAAGGGATTTTGAGAGGAAGGGAGATATAGAAAGCAAGGAGGTGTTATCCAGGCTTTGCATTGTTGAGAAAGGGAAAGTGACAGGGTGGGCATGTGTTTGTATGTGAAGGAAGAGAAGAAAAGCGGGAAACAGGGAGCATTAGATAGCTAATTGCTTAAGTCTACAGTTGGAATAGATTAAAATAACAATAAAAGCGGGTGGAAACTTACTCCATGATTATCACTAGGTTCTTGCAAGCTCACTGGCTAGTTCCAAGGTTTGCTTTCTTGGAACACAGAAAGAGAATTTAATAAATTTCCCCTTAGGGGGAGGAGAAAGTTAATAGACCACTAAAAGGGCCTAATTTACCACCCAGGATTAGATTACTCAGAGTTAAAATAGGGCAATTAAGATGCAGATGCCATGTTTAGAAGCTAGAAAGTATAGTCAGTGCAATTCTAAAAGACCAAAGTCCTTCAGAAAACACTACAGTTTGTTCAATGCACTGAAGCTTTAATTTCTCAAGGACCTCATACCTTGGTTTCAGCCGAAAGGAAAATGAAGCAAATCACTCTGATTCTGTTTTTCATGGTCAGACACGGGCTTCACTGTACTAGATTATTTGGTTTGGCTGTGTGCAAGGATCAAATTCATGCTGTAAGAGGAAAATCATGATCTCTCTGAAATATGTCTTAAACTTCTTTGCCAGCTCCAAACGAAGGAGTCATATTGATTCTATATTATGGAGCCGTGTTCTAAGCTCAATTCCTAACCCTTAAATGATCCTTCCAGATTATTTGGCCTGTTTTCATAATTTTTTATTTGGACTGTCACGCAGTGTCATTTCTCACCCATCTCAGAATCCAGGTGGACTTCCTGGTGGAGCTGGTTCTGAATGCCATGATGCTCCCTTAGCATTTTGTAGAAAGACCCAACTCAGCTCCTAAACACACCTGGTTTGGGAGAAGTTTGAAGTTCTGCAAGACCTTTAAGATGTTAAATTTCAATTCAAGGACTGAGGCACAGATTAATTTAAATTATTTAAAAGACAGCAGATGCTTCAAGTGGCCCTTCAAACTTGGGATTTATTCATTCATTCAAGACATATTTACTGAACATCTATTATGCACCAAGCACTGTTTTAGGTATTCTATAGTGTGGCTGAAAGTCTAAATGTACTGAGTCAGAATTCCAGTATCATGACCCAAATTCTATCTTCCAACCGTGGCTGAGATAATAATAATCCTGGCTCTGCCACTCAGTAGCTTTGTGGCCCTTGACAGACCTCTCCTTTACTGAACTTTAGGTGTCACATTCTTCAACTGTGCCCAACAACGTCTACATTCACCAGTGGATTGGAAAAGAATGGATGTGACCAGCTAAGCAGAGGGGGAGCCGCTTTGTGAGCGCTGGTCTCTCACTGTTCCCCTGCCAGGTACTACCTTCCAGGGCCAGCCAAACCAGCAGGCAGCCACAAATATTTCCCTTCAGGAACTCCTACTCTTACATCAGGTCTGAGCTGTAACAGGACTTCCTCCAGAAGCCATCCTTGACATCGCCTGTGACTATATACTCCTGATACGCTTTTCTGTGGTGTCCTGCACTACCTCTACTATAGCCCTTACTATGATAATCATAACAGATGTTTAATCTGTTATCTACCTCTCTGCAAGAGTCTAAGCTTTAGGAAAACAGGTCATGTATCTGCTCTGCTTTATGGTATAACCCCAATGTTTCACGTAGTCCATTTATCATCGTTGAATGAATGAATGAATGAATGAATATATCTTTACAGGCCTGCTGAAGAGTTTACAAAGGAGACCAGAAAGGAGCACACTTTGTCCATAGTGGTTGCTGTGTAGTTGGACACCTGCAATTTCATTTTAAGCCTCAAGACCACATTACATGGCAAGTGTTACAGGTATTTTGACTCCTGTCTGCTGACGACATCGAGGTTCAGAGAGTAGTCATTTGTATTATGTATGGCTAGAAAGTAGGAGACCTTGAATTGGAAGTCAGCTCAGTTTGATGCCAAACGCTTTGTTCTGCCCATTAAATCACAGCATTTCTTAGCACTGAGAAACCCTTCTGGGACTTACAACAATGGCAACTGGGATGAGAGCCACCTGGAATTTGATCTTTGTGGGTGCCCGCTCCCATAGTTTTTCATTTCTATCTGCTGCTTTGCTCTTATCAGATAAAGAAAAACAGCAGCTGCTACTGGTGCTGTTGATTGGGATTTCTATCTGGAAATGAAATCTTGGGCATCTGTTCTTTCCTGTTACATTTTACCATGAAAAAAAAAATCGATTTTGTTTTTCTAATCATTTTTTTTCAAAAGGTAATGCATGGATGTAGTAAAAATGTAAACAACGCAAAAAGGTATTTCTTTTTTTAAAAGAATGCTAGCATACTGCGCTTATCTCTCTGTACTTTGTGTCAGTGAATAATATATCTTCAAGATTATTCCATATTGGCACATAAGAATGCATATTTCATGGGGTGCCTGCGTGGCTCAGTCGGGTAAGCCTCTGACTTCATCTCGGGTCATGATCTCATGATTTGTGAGTTCAAGCCCCACATCAGGCTCTGTGCTGTCAGTGCAGAACCTGCTTTGGATCCACTGTCTCCCTCTCTCTCCACCCCTCCCCTGCTAACACTCTTTCAAAAAAATTTTTTTTAAATAAAAAGTACATATTTCATCATTTTCATGATTACATATAATTTCATTTTATTTTTAACACATAAATGGTAGGTTTAATAATATGATAACCACACAAAAAGGAAGATAACATCAAAAGTTATACTATTTACCTGATGAGCACAAGACTAAGTGTTATTTTAATGAACATAGATTAAGTCAAGCAATATGACTGCAAAAATAGAATTTTCATAGAGTAGGAAAGTACAGTTTATTTTTATATTGAAAGAAATAAAAATTCTTAAAAGTTCCATTCCTTTCATTGTTAATCACTGTTGCCAAGTATCACTTAGAATCACAGAGTTTCAGAACTGAGAATTACTCTAGGGATGATTTAATAGTGTGGTTTTAAAGAAGGGTGTGTGTGTGTGTGTGTGCACGTTTTTCTTGGAAAATAAGGTATACAGAGGCAAAGTAATGTCTTATTTGCTGAGCACATACTTTGGGCCTGAATTATCATAAGTATCATTGGCAACTTATCACTTTAACAACCTTACAGACAGGTACGGTTATATTTATTTTATAGGTGGGAGACAGAAATGCAAACGTTGTCTGATTCTCAACCCCATGCTTATAATTGTAGCACACCATTTTGTCTACCAGGTTTAAAATGACTAAATTCCAGAAATGGTCTGAGTACCCACACACTTACCCCTAATCTTCAACCCTGAAGATTCCAGAAGAGGCTTCTCCAAACCTTTAGGATTTTTCAGAACATGTTTTTAAAATCTCTATAGAGTCCATTCCCATGGTTAATAATCAGCCACTACTCACTGGTATAGCTATATCAGTTTTTAAAATATTAATATTTTTCATATAATATTAATATTAATATTTCTGAATGTTCAAGAAATAGTCCTGGGGGACCCAACTATTCTTTGAGACATGCTGGTTGTTATGTGTCCTCCCCAAAATTTATATGGACCCACTCAGGACTTCAGAATGTAAACGTATTTGGAGATATGGTCTTTGAAAAGGTGATTAAGCTAAAATGAGGCCCTTAGCGTAGGACCCTAATCCCATCTGACTGAAATCTTCATAAGAAGAGAAAGAGACACCAACGCTCTTTCTTTTCACCCACGTATGCGCAAAGAAAAGGCCATGTAAGGACACAGAAGGCTTGCCATCTGTAAGCCAGGGAGAGAAGCCTCAGAAGAAACCTAATGTGTTGACACCTTGGTGTTGGTCTTCCAGGCTTCCAGAACTGTAAGAAAATAACCAGCTGTTGTTTTAGCCACCTAGTGTGTGGTATTTTGTCAATGGCAGCGTGAGCAGACTAATATATTGGTCCTCCTCGTAATCTGGAAACTAAAGAGTCAATGCCTGGAGAACAGCAGAGGGCCTCCCTGAGGGAACTTGCTCTGGTGGGTGAGTCCCTGTAACTGTGCCCTCCCTAGCAATGGACATTTTGCTTGTTTCCAACAAACAATGCTGCAATAAATTATCTTATACAGATGTTTATATGTTCATTTGGGGATATATTTTAGGATGCATTTCTAGAAATGAAATTGCTGGGTTTGTTAATTTCAAAAATAACTGCATGTAGCTTAATATTCTTCAGAAAGTATTTTTAAAAAATTACTCTGGGCAAAGCTGCATTGTGCAAGACACTAGTATATATTAGTTGAGCTCATTCTGGCTTATTGACATTAACAGCTACCTTGCCTTTGAAGAAAATTTTCAAAGTAGGAAGTATTTCAGATGCATTAGGGAGAAGAGGTTTTGATATATTCCACCACCTGATAAATGAAACCCGAAGCCACAAAGGGAGGAAATGTCTAAGCAGCTCTGACAATGGCTTTGGGTGTGATCAAGGCCACAGAGTACCACTGCTGAGAATAGAGGCTTAAAATGATGCCTTTTCCCTTGGACATCCATTGCCTACAAAACTTACACATGATGACAGTTTACATTATGTTCATTCCTTCAGGAATAATTACTGTGCCTCCATGTGGAAGTTTTCTCATTCCAAAGAAGCAGGATCATCCATCATATCAATGTGATATGGTTTTGCCAGATGCCAGATGAATTAGCAAATGGTATTCAATACACACATTCATCAATTCTGACTAGTGCTTAAATAAAATCATAAGGATGGATATGGCTTTAGAAAGTACTAGTGGGCTTTCAACATATTTTAAAAATTGTCCAGACAGATATATGGTTCTTTTAGTCACTTAAAAAAATTTTAGAATTAAAATAGCTTTTGTCAAAAACTAGCTGTTCTTGAATTTAAATTGAAAAAGGCCAGAGGCAGAAATTCTCAAACTTGCCTGTACATCAGAATCACCTGGGGGTTTTGTTAAAACACAGATTACTGGGCCACACCCCAAAATAGCACATGGTTCTGCATTTTTAACAGGTTTTCAGATGATGCTGATGCGCCTGGTCACAGGTTTGCTATTCTTGATAAGTCTTTTACAAAAGTTAAGTCATGTATAAATCACCTAGGGATCTTTTTAAAATGCAGATTTGGATCCAGCAGGGGCTCAAAATTCTGCATTTTGACAAGCTCCCAGAAAATGCTGAGGCTGCTGGTTTATCGACCACACTTTGAGCATCAAGTTTCTAAACAATGTATAGCACGCATTCATTGTTTGACATTTTGGGAGGTTCCTGATTAAAAGATAAAGGTAATTAAAGAAATGTTTGCATTCTACCCACTCCTCCCCAGTTTCTCTGTCAGATATCGAAGAATGTCTTGAAACTGATTGCCAGGCCTTTTATGGTAACTTGGCTTCTCTCACCCATGAAAGGTATGACCCATTGACCCATTCTTGCCACTTGCCAGTTTTGCCGAGGCCCCACTTTGATAGATTTTTCAACCACATGTCAACAAATAGAAATTGGGCATGGAACATTTTTGGTCCTTGAGACCACATAGAGTGTGGTCAGAAGCTGAGGTTTAGAGTAGGAAAGTAAGTTTCCTAAGACACAAAGCCCAGGGCAAGTATACTACTTCCTCTCTCAAGATGGATGTAAAGGTTGTGAGAGGGAGGGAAGGGTATCCCTTGATGATCTGGTGATGGTGACTGTGTTCTAGAAACAGGGCACGGCCTTGCTGGAAACTAGTGGTCCAGAGCAGGGCAATTACCCATATACCTAACGTCTCCCGCTCAGGACTTTGAATTAAGAGAGTAGAGGTCTCAGGGTGCCTAGGTGGCTTAGTCGGTTAAACGTCCAACTCTTGATTTTGGCTCAGGTCTTGATCTCACAGTCGTGAGCTGGAGCCCTGCATTGGGCTCTGCACTGGGCATGCAGCCTGCTTAAGATTCTCTCTCTTTCTCTCTCTCTCTGTCCCTCTGCCCCTGTCCCCCACTTGAGCGTGCACACACACACTCTCTCCTTCTCTCTCTCAAAAAAAAATTAAACAAATTTTAAAGAAAGTAGAGGTCTCTCAGTTTCCATGTCTCGAAGCAAAGCCTCCAGGAGGGACTTTGGACTTTAGTCATTAGGTTCCAGGACCAATCCTCTGTCCTACACTTCATATACTAGTTTATATCCATTCATACTGGGGACATTCCATTCTGGGGAACTGAATCACAGAACCACAGACTCTTAGAGTTGAGAAGAACTTTAAGAGTTAGCTGAGGCTTTTCCTCCTCTGAGACTGATTCATCACTAATAAAACTAGCAAGTGATAAGTGTATAATCATCTATCTCTAAAATAACATTTGCTAGATATCAGAACACTTACATCCAAAATTCGAGGATACTCTGACTAGTATTAACACACCTCAGAAACAGAAGGGGACATTTGATGAGCATGGAGTCAATTAGAGCTGGGGGAACTGAGAAGTTTCGTGAGGCATTTCACCTAAATATGGAAGAATCTGAGAACTAAGTTGTTCCACTGTTAATATTGTAGCCCTTAGCTCTGGATTCTCTGAGCTCACCTTAGATTCAAGCATTCTGTGTATGACAGCCAGGTCTCATTCTCAGACTGCATGTCACAAAGTTTGGTTTGGAAAATATAGTACATAACTAGAGAGGTCATCTTCCCTGGGGCTGGCATCTCTTTGTCCCTGTAGAGTCTCTCTCTGTCTCCTGGAGAGGACAGAAGTCCCTGATGGATTCTGTCTGCCCTGCTCTCCTGGCTCCTGTTTCTGTGCTGATGGCCCCACTCTCCTTGAGGCCCTCAAGCCTCAGAATCAAACATTTGGTAAGTTTTCTCAGCCTCATGCATGTATGAGCCTCAGGTTTTGTGGGTTCGTGAAGGTTAGCCTGTAAGTCGCAAGGAATGAAATACAGACTTGGTTTTTTTAAAAAAAATTATTACTGTTAAGCATCATCAGTAAATCACTTAAGCTCTTATGACGTACAACAGACCATTAAGACTTAAAAGTTTATAGCCATTTCCAAATCTGAGTTCCTGCAGGTCTCCTGTCTTTGTTATCTTTTCTAAAAGTATATAATCAAGCTGTGTAACCAACTGTGTAACTAAACTCTAAGCAGGTCTTAATATATTCAAGCTTAATATTTTCCAATGTATATAATAAAAGTATAATGAATCATTGTTTAAGAATTCATTAATGGATCATTTATATAGTGAACATTTATGTTATTCTGTACCCACAATGTTAGATGCAAAGGGACACAAAAACCAATGAGGCGTGGCCTCTTCCCTGAAGGAACTCACTGTCTGTGGGGGACATAGGCATTCATTTTTTCATTCACACATTCCAAGAGTATTATTGAATTCTTGTCATGCTCCGGCCATTGTTCTAAGCGCTGAGGAGCTTATATATTAATGGTAGTAGCTGGGTGGTGAGGGAGAGGAAGGAGACAGACAAGTGGACCAAAGAAATCACCTTGGTCAAAAAAGAAGGTAAAAAACAAAACAAGAGAACAAACAGAAAGACATTAAAGCAAGGTAATGGGAGGTCGGAGAAAGCATTTCTTACTGTGTGATGATAGTAAGGAGACTTGAAAGATCAGGTCATGTGATAATCTGGAGGAAGAGCATTCCAGGGGAGAAGGAATCAAAGGTCCTAAGTCCAGAAGAAACCCTATATATTCCTGAGAGAGAAGTCCAGAGAACCTGAAAGTAATGACACAAGATGGCAGTGGGAAGAGATAAGACAGTATAAACAGTTTTGGAAAGATGAGAAGGGCAGGGAGTGTGGGGTTCTGTCAGGGGAGTGTTCACGAATGAGATGGCTTTTGCAGTCTTTAAGAGTGGGAGCCTTCGGTGATTCATCTAGGGTGCGCTCAAAACTCTTGCCTGAGGAGGCTAAACTAAGGCAAGGAGTGGGGAGGGAGCTGGGTGGGAGAGGGGAGGTGATGGTTGGGGCAACATAGCCCTAAGGCTGCTTATAATTTTATAAATTCCCATAAATGAAAATGTCCAAAAACAACTTACATGCCTAGAGGTACAACTTTTTAAAAAATGTTTGTTTATTTATTTTTTGAGAAAGACAGAACACGAGTGGGGGTGGGGCAGAGAGAGAGGGAGACAGAATCCAAGCAACCTCCAGGCTCTGAGCTGTCAGCACAAAGCCTGATGGGGGTGGGGGGGTGGGGGGAGGCCCAACTCACAAATCCAGAGATCATGACCTGAACTGAAGTTGGATGCTTAACCAACTGAGCCACCCAGGCACCCCTAGAGATACAACTTTCCAATGATTTTCATAGATCTACTTTGGCTCAGTTCTCTTCTGAGTGATCATGAATTCCAACTTAGTGAAGTCTGCATTAATGAGCTTTTCATATAGTCGTACCTTTTCTTCAACGAAATTGAAATCTATGCCAAAAAAGCTTTTTTCCTTATCAAGCCTATCTTTTTCAAAAACGGATTTATGTGTGTGTGTGTGTGTGTGTGTGTGTGTGTGTGTTGTGTATTTTTTCTTTTTAATGGAGATGTTTAGGGATTAGGAAAAATAGTGAATTTAGTCATCTTGATTAGTCCTTCTTGATAAAAACTGTGGGTTCTCTAAAAATGTTACCCACTTTGTGGCTGGAAATACTTCAATGATATTAACACTTAAAAAGGGATTTAATACATTACAGGCTTAAATATATACCAGAAGTATTCTTTTGGATGTGTGTGTGTGTGTGTGTGTGTGTGTGTGTGTGAGAGAGAGAGAGAGAGAGAGAGAGAGCGAGAGAGAGCAAGTGATTTTGATATTTTAAGACAACAGATGATCCAGGTGTGTTGAAGTACCACCATTGGCTCAGGGTGTTAATGTTCCTCTCTTTTAGATCCTCAGCACATCTAGAGTTTTATGGACAAAAATGACATGTAATGGAGCTCATTTAGTATCATCCTAAACCATCTGATATATTCAAACTTCTCTTTCATATTCTGGAAACAATGTGTTTCTGGATTTGACAATTCTGCTTGGGTCTGGCCTTGCGTGTATCAGTGGAACCGACCACAAAGCCAGTGTTTTCTGCTGCTTAGCTCTGACAAACACAGGTGGGGGCATGGTGAAATTGGTTTTACAGTTACTCCAAAATACATTGATCTACACTTAACTTGCATTCCTGGGCAGTCTTGTCACAAACTTTATTTTTAACTAAGAGGATTTCAAAGCTTGGTATTTTCGAGAATTGCAGTAGTGTTTGTGTTCTTTAAAACATAAATTACATTCTTATGCATAAGCTAAGGTTAGGAAAGCATGTAATATTTTCTCTCATGCTTTATCTTTTAATAGAAAGATTAGAATAATAGCACTTTAAATTCAACTCAGATAGTATTTTTTTTAACCAGTTTTTTAGCAACCGTATTTCTCATTCTATCTTTTCAGTACACATTTGAATTACTTTTAAACTTCTAAACGCATCACATTCCCCAGAGGTTGCCTTCGTGGAGGATGGAGCATTTTCCAGTTAACCCTGCTTAGTGGCTGAAATTGTTCAATTTGTCTAAGATTGCACCTGAATTAATGCAGGGAGTGAATTATGTATTATATTACTTTTTAAAATTCAAGACACAGTGCAACCTTTCCAGGTACTCAGGGCCATCATGAAAGAATAAGTGCAGTAAATGATGTGACATACGATTTGAAGAGAGAGGCTAAGAGACACTCCTTTCCATTCCCTTCCCTTTTCTCTCTCCTCAGGGCCTAAAATGTCTCTATTAGAAAGACTTTGTGCCTGGAAGTATGAGAATAGAATGCAAATGGCTCTATAAAGGGTTAAATGCAAAACAATGATTAATCTATGACTTCTCCATGGAAATGTATTCCTTAGATTACTTAGCAAGAACTTGGGAGTGAGGGATAGTATTGGCAAGTGTTTTCTCTACGGGAATAGTAGAGAACAGATAAGTTCTAATTTTCTTGCCCCAGTTTTTAAAAAATTCAGAATGTGTGTGATGAGTTGGGGAGCTTTAAAGGGAATAAAGGATTGTTTAAATAACTGGTAGACAGACGAGGGCTCCTGATGTGTCTATTTGACTAGATTCTTCCCAAGACTTTCCATCTCTGCAAATTCATTCCATTTTTCAGGTTGCCCTGTCGGACCTCCACCCAGACTCTTAATGGAATTCTTCCTGTCTTCAAGTCTCAGTTCAATTGCTGTTTGTTTCCAGAATTCTTCTCTCACCCTGATTTCCTTCCTACTCTCTTGATTAGTTAAGTGCTTCCCCTTCTACCTCTGGAGCACAATGTGCACCTCTCTTGCAGTTAGCTTTCCTTACAAGGGTTTGTTTGGTTCTCTCTCCTACCAGAATGTGAGCTCTTCAATGGCTGGGACCAAGGGTCCTTTATTCTTTGGAGGACCTGGCATAGTTAGTCAATAAATGTGGAATAAATGCATTTCAGTGCTGATTTAGTGTGTTTCCCTACTTGTTTATCTCCTCTATTTGAAGATAAACATTGCTAGATCATCTTCCATTTCAAGGCCTGTAATTTTTTTGTAGATTTTCTAGTCATCACTATTTTTTTTTTCCACTCTGAGTTCCTCGCAATCTTTATAAAATGGAAGCTACATGTGTAACGTCTAATATTATATGTGTCACTGTCCTCCTGCTCTCTAACAACACCACCCTTCCCCGACTCATTCGGAACAGGTAGCTGAAGGGCTGTTCCCTGCTTGCCAGAGGAAGGGCAGCTATCAGTTTGAAGACCTCCAACTCTTGACCTCTTTCATTTGCTGGGTTCTGCTTCCCTCTTCGACAAGAGACTCCTTCTTCAACATGCAGTTCTGCAGTTCATTTGTTCTGTGTCCTTTGAGAGATCATTCCATGCTGCCTCTCTTCTGTATGTTCAACCACTCCAGTGACTCCTCCCCTCGGCATGCACATATACACAAATAAATAAAAAACATAAATAAAAAATAAATAAATAAAAATATTTATATCTAATATATCTAGATATTTATATATATATAAAATATATATAAAAATATAAAAAATATATATAAATATATCTAGATATTTTTATATCTAAAAATATTTATATCTAAATAAAAAACTCTCATAATCACAAGTTCCTTTATCTCTGTTCGTCCTTCATCTTTATTCAATAAAATGGTAATTATTACTTGCAACCCTAATCTCGATTTTCATTTACTCCTAAATACTGAGTCATCCACGATCATTGCCAAAGCAAATGTTAGCTTCAGTCTTTAATCTAACTTTCATCCTCACTGCATTTGACTATGTTGGCCACAGCCAAATTTTTGAAACTTTCTGATTTTTTTTTTACAACTCTCTGTTCCTTCCTGATTTTCACTTACATCTCCAGCCAGCCTACTGAACCTGCTCTATGAGTCTCTCTTTCTCCATTTGCTGCTTAAATGCTGATATTTTCCAAGGGTCTGCTCTTGGCTTGTTTTGCACCCTCTCCAAGGGTAATTTCTTCAAACACACAGCATCCAATACCAGCTATGTTGAAGGATTCTCAAATATCTATGTCCAATCCAGATTAAATTTAGCATTCCCAGGTGCTCAGTCTGGAACTTGGGAGTCATCTTAAGTTTTTCTTTCCTCTTCGTCCTGTATCTAATGGTTTATGACCAGTTAGCAGGTAGAAGCTGAAGCTGAAGATTCCTTCTCCCTGTTTTCCCCAAAGGAGTGGATCAGGTTGAAGAGCCGTTTCTTTCTTGTAGGAGAAGCATTGTCAGAGATTGCTCAGACTCAGGATCATCGTGTTTGACCTTGCCCTGGTGAGGATAGTGTACATGCGTGAGGTCTTTTCAGGAAGTGTCCTTCCTCTCAAGAGCTTTGTGAAGGCTCCCAGGGAGCCACCATACAGCCATATGTCTCCTCTCCTGCCTCCTCACTCCTCCTCCCACATCTTCTCCCTAAGTTCCCTTTCCTTCCTTTGCCTCTTTCCCTCTGCATAGGTGTGACTTTTCTCCACATTGGAGAATGCATTACATTTTTGAATGGACTAGCCATGGAAGGGCTTTCATCCTGCTTTTATTCTAGATTTTTGAGATTGAACTTGCTTAGCAAAAGGAATTCCTCTGTGAAACAGATAGTTTACAAAACTTCTCTATTGGCTTTTGGGTCAACATCCCCAGATAGAAATAAAGGGGTACTTTTTTATCTTGCTTTGTTCTCTGTGTATATATATTTTCTTCTGGAAATCATAGGGGAAGGTTGGTAGCCAAAAACAAGATTCAATTATTCATGGACCTCTCGTCAATATAATTTTAATGTCAGTTACTCTCTCTTTTCACCAGCAGCCACCAATTGCTTTGATTCTACCTCCTAACTATTCCAAGAATCTGTCTCTGTGGTAGAATGCACAAATGATCACAGTTCTTTTATAGCCCTCATATCAACAGGCACAATCTTTATTCCTGGAATCGGGCTGAACTTGTGTCTTGCTTCTTCTCATAGATTGGGGCTGAGAGTGTGTGGGTTTTGAGACAGGGCCTCGAGAGGCCTTGCACATTTCTTCTTGGTCTCTTGGAGCCCTGCCTCCCCCATATGCACAATTCTAGCCAGCCTGCTAGAGGATAAGACAGAGAAGAGGTCACCAGAGCCACCTTAGATCAGCCAGCTCTCAGCTGACAGCTAGCTGAACACAAGTACATGAATTAGCTTGTTGAGATGGGAGCGCGGCCCCAGTCAGCAGAATCCCAGCTAAGATCAGACCAAAGGGACGGCTTGCAGAATCATACTAATTTCTCAATCTTGACACCATTGACGTTTTGGACTGGAGGATTCTTGGCAGGCTGTCCTGTAAACTGTTGGATGTTTAGCAGCCACCCTGGCCTCTACTCACTGATGCCAGTAGCACTGCTTCTCACTGTGATAATCAAAAATATCTCCAGACACTGCCAACCGTCCCCTGATGGTGCTGGTGGGGGACATAGCTCCCCCTACCCCACACACACACCACAGTTGAGAAACAATGAGCTAAATCAATGGTTGTGGCTTTAAGCCTCCAAGCTTTGGGGAGTAGTTTGTTACATAGAAAGAGCAAATTAATGCAGTTCCTATCTTTCTACCTCTACTGTCATTGTCTTAGGTGAGGTCCCTATAACTTTGTTTTGCCGAAATCACTGCCAGTTGCCTAATCAGGGCTCCTACTTCCTGTGGTTTCCTTTAATCCATCCTACACATTTCCACCAATGGTTAAACAAATAAGTATACAAACACAGATCTGATCATATCATGTCACGCTTAAATAAACTTTACTGGTGCCTCATTGCCTACATGGTACAATTCCAAACTCCCAGCATATAAGTGCTTCATCATCTGGTCTCTCTGCTGCAAACCTGATTTGCTGCCTCTCCCATACACCTTGTTTTCAATGTCGTAACACTAATTGCTGTTCTGGAATGTGTCTTATCTTTTCATGCTTTTGTGTCTGAAATTTAAATTCAAATAATTCAGATCCTGCTTTCTACCACCTTTATTCTGAAGGATTTTATAGCTTACAGCTAATTGCTTCACAAGTATAGACATATACATGTATAATTACATACACACACATGAACTTACATAGAAAGAGAATCTGATGAGATTGGAACTCAAATTTCAATGTTTCAGTTTTGTGGAAGTTTGTGGGCACTCCTAAGAAGTATTTTACTAACCACAAGATCTTCACAATATATCCTAGTATAGTACATATTTGTTTTAATAGGCATTCGTTGTGTCATTTTATCTTGATTTGGTAAAAGTAACCTAAATTCTTTTTAGAAAATTACCTTTTCCCCTTGGTGTACAAGAATAATAGAATAATCACTCAGGGTATCTTGCCCCTCTCTAGTTAAGAGGTGGGAGTGTGACTTAAGCTTAGGCCAATCCATATCTCCTCCAGGCTACTGGCTGTTGAGCAGAATGATGTAAAATCCTAAAATTTGATTAGAGCTTCCTCATCTTGTGGTGGCTGATTGACTCCTGCATTCTGGTCTAGTTCTTGATTCCTTAATTCCAATTGTATTTCAAACCTGGTGCATGCTTCTCTTTGGTTTTGTAAGCTACCTTTGATCTTTTCAATACATTATTTTTCTGCTTTTCTTACTCAGAATTGTTTTCTGTTACTTGCAGCCAAACAACGATATCCCAGGTCACCTAATTTATTATTCTTGCAATAGAAAATCAGTAATTAAAACATAAGTAAAGCAAGAATGAATAACCATAGTCAATGTGTCTTCTATGACCTTAGATACATTAACAAAGTTCCTGTTGCTTTTCAAACGAAAGTTAGTTTTTATCTCTTTGAAGTATATTCCAAACACAAATTTATTGTGAAACTTCAAGCCAAGTTATTTGAATCCTTTCTTGGTCTAAGGAAAAGTTGGACTGCCATGAAACTAAAAATTCTATAGTACAGACATCCACAGATCTAGAAGTCCCTGACTTTGACATGCTAGATATTTGGGATATATTATATTCTGCTTATTTAAGATCAATACCTCCAAGCTAAAACTGATTATTTGGCATTTGGTATGAAGTATTTTCTCTTGAGTTTTTTTGGAATAGTGACAGTAATACCTTCTGAAGGACTTGGAAAAATAGCACTGACATTCATTCAGAAGAATAAAGACCTGGTATTAGTTTTTCCTGTGACCAACTGTTGTACAGTTGACCTCTCTGTGACTTTTTGAGAGAGGAAATTGTAACTTATTCATCTTTTTAATACATGAACTTGGCCCCTAACACTTTTTTTTTTTTTTTCCTTTTTCTATTGGAGGAAGTTCCTTGAAAGTCTATTCCCAATGATATGTAATTGCTCTAACTAGTTCTTATTTTTATTTCAAAATAATAATATTGAACTAATTTGCAGATATTTCATGATATATACCTTTGACTAAATCAATGTGGATTTACATGTTCCAAGAATTATAAACTTTATTTTAAACGTGTCAACAGTGGGCAAGCACCGAAGTTTAGAGGGTTTTTTTTTTTTATGTTGTATGTTACTTCTGTTTTAAACTCCCCACATACAAGTAGAAACAATGTTATGAGTTTAATTCCTCTGGCCTACAATGGGACTCCACTGCCTTGCTTAGGTTTCTGAGAGACACAAGAATGACCTCTTGAGGTAGTTATTAATGCTATTTTCCTAATATTTCCTGTTATCCCTGTTCTGCATGCATGGGTTTATTACCTCTCATCCCCATGGTGGCTCAGTGGGGCTATGTGATTGGTTTGGGTTAATAAGTTTTATACAGAAGTAATGTATGTTACAGGAAAATCACTTGCTAGACAGTGTGAGAACTTTTAGTATTCTCTTTTTCTCTCTAGCACATTGGAGATGGTAGAATGCTCCATCAGTGAGTGTGAAATGGGGGTGCCCTGTGAATGAATGCTATGAGCAGAATCAGCAAACATGTATGTAGATTGAATAAGAAACAAAACTTGATTGTTTCAAACCAGTAAGATTTTGTTGTTTGGGCAGCATCACGTGGCTTTTTCTGTCTGATATACCTCTCCATTTCTGAAGAGTAGTTGTACTTGAATCTCTACTTTTCTTCTAAAGATAAACTGTGTTGGAGAAGCAAGAAGAAAAGCTGAAGTTCTGTCTCTCTGGACAATATCTCGAGTTTCCATCATGGCCTTCCATAGATTTTTTGAAAGCACAGACCAACGTTCCTGTCTCTTTTTCTGTCCACCTCCAAAAACCCATAAATCTCCTGAAAGGTTAAAAATGTCTTAGGTAAATTTCCATCGCACAAAACTCCATTCTTTAATTTTTTTCTTAATGTTTATTCATTTTTGAGAGACAGAGAGGGACAGAGCATGAGTCGGGGAGGGGCAGAGAGAGAGGGAGACACAGAATCTGAAGCAGGCTCCAGGCTCCAAGCTGTCAGCACAGAGCCTGATGTGGGACTCAAACTCATGGACCATGAGATCATGACCTGAGCTGAACCTGGACACGTGACCAACTGAGCCACCCAGATGCCCCACAAAACTCCATTCTTAAAAAGTAGAATGGAAAAAAAAAAATCTGCCTCCTCCTTGCCCTCATCAAATTTCTTGTTATCCGTTAAAATTCCTTCTTTTTCCCTAACAAAGTTTCTAACACTCCAACCTGTTGTGTATCTTCTTGCAAAAAGAGAAGAGGGAATAGTATTTCCCAACTTTTCTGACTCCCAACTTAGTAAGTACTCTTGCTCTTTCCTTCAGTCTTTACATTTCTCCCCATCACTGTTTACTTGGTCTTGCTGCCCGCCATGTCCTCATCCTGGAGAGGGCTTAAGTAAAACAGGGATGAGGATACAACAGTGCTTTCCTGAACATTTTCTTCTTCCAGCATAAAATATGCCCTGCTTTTGAAAAGCTTGCTCTTAGAATTGGTAGTCACACTGACACTGCTTTGACTGCATTTATGAGATTTGGAGAGCAACAACCTCCAGATTTTGTGATTCTGGAAGGGTTATACATCTGCAAGTTGACAAGAGGGCTCAAGAAAGCTTCTGTCTTCTATTCATTCTATTTAGCTTGAGGTAAGTGGCCCAACAGAGACCAGAGAAAACATGGGAGCAAAAGGAGAAGATAGGGTCTTGGGTCACAGGTAGTGAATGAAGGAGAAAATAGTACTCAATCTGAAGTTGCATACTTTCCACTGGCCACAGTGGGAAAACTGAGATGATTTTATTTTGAAAATTCAGGTTGAAGCCTTTAAAAAAAATGCTTTGATTCTGGGGAAAAGTAAATTTCTTCAGGATGTGTTATTTTTTCCCTCCGAGTATTTTTTAAAATGATTCTATTGCTTTTACAGAAAACCAGTGTTCTAAATGTGTGGGGGTTTTTTTTATGGAAAAGAATGGTATATAAATAAAATGAAATAATCCACTTATCTCTGATTGATTTGTTGAACTGCTGAAGTGTTCTGTTGGAAAACATTCTAAGACTCTGGTTTGATCCAGTGGTGACGGAATAGCCATGACAGCCAAGGCTTTGGGTGCTCTAAATTTGTCATCCTCATTCTAGAAAGTATCTGAGGGATACTCTCTTACATTCATGTACATCGAGGAAGGAAAGGGACTGTGTCGTTCTCAAAATATAATTGTCTATTTTCCGCTTTAACACCTCTAGAGAAAGAGTTAAATTGGACATTTTTGTCTCCCACAGGTTTTTTGTTTGTTTGTTTGTTTGTTTGTTTGTTTTTCAGCCTAGAACTTCTGAAAGCTGACCTAGAGGCAGCACTATGTAGTAGAGTATCTTTGAAGCTTTCTCGGGAGGGTTTTTGTTTGCCTGTTTGTTTTTACTGCAATCTCACACAGATCTCTAGTACAAAACAAGCAACAGTGGAACTATTTTGTTTAAAGAGGAAACAGTGATCTAAGACCCAAATTCCCTAGACCTCTTCCCCTTGCCCTTTGGCACACTTAAGGATCTACGGACTTTATCCAATGCAGTCGGAAGCTCCAAAAGTGACCTGTGAGCCAGACAGACTGTATTAGAATCTATTGCTTGCTTCCAGGCTATATAAAACCTTGGATAAGTTAGCCCATCCAAGACCGTTTTTTTTTTTTTTTTTAATCAGATAAATAAAATAGCAGTCTTTGGTTTGCAAAGTTCTTGTCAGATTGAATTGAGAAGGCAGAACATAATAAATGAGTGACAACAATGATTCTTATTTTCACTCCTGCTTGAAGCTAAATCCAACATATTGCATCAAATTCTTTAAGTAATTTCTTGCCATTGTCTTTCAAAATTTGTAGGTTGCTGTGGATTTTTCTTTAGTTTTTCTTTGTTGCCTCAATCAGCCCCAATATTGTGCTTTTTTTTCATTGTTGTTTTTGTTTTTCATTCATCTAGTCAAACAATGGATAAAATATCTTCTCCTTTATTTTGTATTTGTCACATTCTCATCAATGGTAATATCTTACTTTTACTAATTCAAATAACCAACCCCACCAATAACCAATAACAGTTTTAGATATAATTTAGCTTGCTTATCCATTTAATGAATGGTGTCCAACATATCTTCTACAATTGCCTAATGTGTGTTTTGGTAATTTTCCTCTTTATAGATTTTTTGCTTAGAACTCTTATATATACACTACTTTCATGAGTTTCAAGGTTATACATTGTTATATCATGTGTACATATGTTCTTTATGTAAGGAAAGAATCAGTGAAAATATAAAATTTTACCTTAGAGCACTTTCTATATGCAAAACTAGCCCAATGAACAATAGGATGCTATTTGTGAAGCCTGTCAGTTTGCTTTTCCCTCTATTCCTTAGACTTAACTGTTGCAAGATGCTTTTTCATTTTTCATCTTTCCTTCTTTTATCTTAGCTCATTCTTGGCACCTTTGTCATAGTCATTAACTGTTGCAGGTTTTTAAATATTAGACATTATTACCTCTTTGCAATATTTGTTTCAAGTCTATACCTGCCTCCTGATTTCTGGTAGACTTACTTCTCTCTCTCTCTCTCTCTTGCTCTCTTTCTTTTAATTTAATTTTTTTATTTTTTATTTATTTTTTTATTCTTAAGTTAGTTAACATACAGTATAGTCTTGGCTTCAGGAGTAGAACCCAGTGATCCATGACTTACATATAACACCCAGTGCTCATCCCAGCAAGTGCCCTCCTTAATGCCTATCACGCATTTACCTGACTCCAATCAACACTTAGTCTGTTCTCTGTATTTAAGAGTCCCTTGTGGTTTGCCTCCCTCTCTCTTTTTATCTTATTTTTCCTTTCTTCCCCTATGGTCATCTGTTAAGTTTCTCAAATTCCACATATGAGTGAAATCATATGATATTTATCTTTTTCTGACTGACTTATTTCACTTAGCATAATACCCTCCAGTTCCATCCATGTTGTTGCAAATTGCAACATTTCATTCATTTTCATTGCTGAGTAGTATTCCAGTGTGTGTGTGTGTGTGTGTGTGTGTGTGTGCGTGTGTGTGTGTGTGTGTACCATAACTTCTTAATTCTTTCATCAGTTGCTGGACATTTGGGCTCTTTCCATAATTTGCCTATTGTTGATAGTGCTGCTATAAACTTTGGGGTGCATGTGCCCTTTCGAATCAGCATTTTTGTATCCTTTGGATAAATTCCTAATAGTGCAATTGCTGGGTCATAGGGTAGTTCTATTTTTAATGTTTTGAGGAACCTCCACATTGTTTTCCTGAGTAGACTCACTTCTCTTAATGTTGTTGCTTAAATGTTAAGAAATATGGGAAATAGATTCAGTGAAGAAAGTTAACAGTTCCTAGAAGGACTTTTAAAAAATCATTGTCCGGGGTGCCTGGGTAGCTCACTCAGTTGAGCACTGACTTTGACCCTGGTCATAATCTCGCAGTTCGTGAGTTGGAGCCCCACATCGGGCTCTGTGTTGACAGCTCAGAGCCTGGAGCCTGCTTCAGATTCTGTGTCTCCCTCTCTTCCTTCCCCTCCCCCTCTCTCACACACTCTCTCTCTCTCTCTCAAAATAAATAAACATTAAAATAAATAAATAAAATAAAATAAAATAAAATATCATTGTCCTATTAATTTATAGTCTTACCAAATTCTGGTATTCATGGGATTATCCCTTGAAGAAGTCCCATCTATATAAAAATGGGACAGACTAAAACAGAATTTTCTGTAAATAACTAAAAAAATATTACTTCTATCTTTTTCATCAAGTAATAGATCGTTTTAATCTGAATTCCCTGTTCAATG